>NC_081376.1:6144613-6744613 GCF_030684315.1 Stegostoma tigrinum
CTATCAACCTGATGAAGTCACCAGACAGGATTTCTTACACACCAAATAGCGTAAGCAGAAAGGCATAGACAGAACTAATCCACATGCAACAAATCAGACCTAACCTCTGCAGTCCTGCCACATCCAGTGGTGAATGGTGGTGGACAATTAAACTACTCACTGGCGGAGGAGGCTTCACAAATATCCCCAACCTCAATGATGGCAGAGCCCGGCACATCAGTGCAAAAGTAAGGCTGAAGCATTGGCTGCAACTTTCAGCCAGAAGTGCCGAGTGGATGATCCATCTCGGTCTCCTCCAGGAGTCCCCTGCGTCACAGATACCAGTCATCAGCCAACTGGATTTAGTTCATGTGATATCAAGAAACCCTGACAACAGTTGGAGTCATACTTGGCATATAGGAAATGGTTGTGTTTGTTGGAGATAGTCATCTAAGTTCTAGGACATCTCTGCAGGAGTTCCTCTGGAAAGTATCCAATTCCAAACCATCTTCAGTTGCTTCATCAATGACCTTCCCTCCATCATAAGGTCAGAAATGGGGATGTTCGCCAATGATTGCACTATGTTCAGCGCCATTCACTACTCCTCAGATACTGAAGTAGTTCAAATGCAACAAGATCTGCACAGTCTAGGCCTGACAAGTGGCAAGTAACACTAGTGCCACACAAATACCAGGCAATAACTATCTTCATTAGGAGATAATCTAATGATTGTTCCTTGACATTCAATGGTGATACCATCACTGAATCCTCCACTATCAACATCCTGGGGTTTACCAACTGGGCTCACCACATACGCATAGTGGCTACAAGAGCAGGTCAGAGGCTAGGAATATTGCAGTGAATAATACACCTGTGGGTTTCCACCTACAAGGCACAAGTCAGGCATATGATGGAATACTCCCCACTTGTCTGGATGGGTGCAGCTCCAACAACACTCAAGAAGTTTGATGCCATCCAGGACAAACAGAAATTGCTGGAGAAACTAAGCTCATCTGTGGAGAGAGAAACTGAGTTACTGTTTCAAGTCCTATGACCCTTCTTCAGAGTGGTATCTAGTTCTGTTTGAGTTAATAATGAGTCAACATTTGTGAAGTATGTGATATCTGTTACTCTGATGTTGAAAACTATGAAGAGCATGCATTCTGTCAATGCCTGTCCACCCCATACAAGGCTTGGGGCAATAGTGTGATACTATATAGATCCCCACTATCACTCAAGCTTTGTACCATCCAGGGCAAGGTATTTTAATTTAAACAACGTCCACCAACATAAAGCATTCCTCCATCCATCACCATTGCACTGAGCCTGCAGTGCACACTATGGGCACGATGCTCTGCAACATCCCATTATAAGCCCCTTTGACAGTACCTTCCAAAATTACAGTCTCTATTCTTTAGATTAATAATGGCAGCAGATCGACTTATATCTGGATTTGGAAATATATCTCTACTTCTTCACAGGTGGTTGGGTCAAAATCCAGGAAATTTCCTCTTTAACTGCATTGTGGATATTCCTAAAGCACGCTGTGATTCAGGGAGACAGCTTGTCACCACCTTCTCAAGGGTGGTTAGGGATTGAGCCACAATATTTACATGGATAATTGTCCCTGCATCTTCAGGTTCCTGGAGAGAATACAAATTCCTACCAACTATTCCACAAAAAGCCATCCAAGATTTGCTTCCATAGTGGTCCAAGTCTAATTTAAAGCTAAGATTCTGCAGACTCCCATTGTGGAGACTGTTTTACCGTATCTATTTTATCAGATCATTATAATAATTTTACAGACCCCTGTAATAGAATGCTTACATTAAATGCCTGGAGTTAACCACTAGATTCTGGGATTCTGACTGTTCATCTCACTGTGAAATTACCCTGCTTCTTGTGATTTAAGTGGCTTTTTTTCTGACTTGATATTCTTAAGGATAGATCTGACATTTACATATTCAATCAGTACTGGGGTTGTTTGGAAAGGTATGAAACAAGATGTTGAAATATTTCTTTTCATTATACTTTCATTTTGGTATTTGATTGTATCCATTATTTTAACAAGCCTCCCTCTCCTGCTACACACACAGACACATACACACACAGACACAGACACAAACATACACATACAAATGTACTCACACACACACACACACACACAGACACACACAGACAGACACACACACACACACACACACACACATACAAACAAACGCACTTACACACACATATACATATACGCACACAAATTACACCTACTATTTGATAATCTCATTAACAAGGATTAGTTTCAAATGTCACATAGTGACTACAATGACCCTGCACGGAACCTATCTATATTTCAATCTCTGATGATGCTGAATAACTACAGAGGTGCTACAGCTTGGATTTTAGCACTGAAACTGGATAGTCATTAGCTAATATGAAGCTCAGTTCTCAGTGGGAAGTTTAACGTATACTGAAAGCTTGACTGAGAGCATTAACACTTTCAAAACATTTAAAAAAGTTGTCTGAGGTAGTGCCAAGAGGTACAACAGATTTTCACTGCAGCAGTCTAGGTAGCAGAGCATCAGCAAATTGTTTTGCCTGTTGATGGGAGAATTGTTATTATAAATCTATGACCTCACATTCTTGTTCCCTTTACAAGTGGGTCCAGCCCACTAATGATTGTGAAAACCTGTACCGCATCTCCTCTCAGCCTTCTTCTCTCCAAAAAGGACAGTCTCAACTTCTTCTATCTGTCCCTGTCACTGAAGTTTTTTATTAGGATAGACATAGAATTCCTACAGTGTGGAAACAGGCCCTTCTGCCCAACAAATCCACACTGACTCTCAGAGCATCCCACCCAGACCCAACCCCTTATGACCCACTGAAGCTACACATCCTTAGACACTATGGGAAATTTAGCATGGCCAATCTGCCTAAGCTGCACATCTTTGGACTGTGGGAGGAAACTGGAGCACCCAGAGGGAACACACACAGCTACGGGGAGAACGTGTAAGCTCCACACTGACAGCCGCAGAATTGAACACGGGTTCATGGAGCTGTAAGCCAGCAGTGCTAACCACTGAGCCACCATGTCACCCCATTCCAGGAAATGTTCTTGTAAACCACTTCTGTACTCTCTCAAATGTATTCATATCTTTCCCATAACGTGGCACCCAAGACTGCACACCATACTCCAGCTGATGTCCCACAAGTGTATTGTACAAGTTCAATATCACCTCGTTGCTCTTCTACTCTATGTCCTTATAATTAAAGCTGAGAATCAAGTCACCATAATCTTACGAGGCCATAGGACTGCACTGTCATTAGAGACAGATGACTAGTGGCGATTTAACCTGAGGGTCACCGTATTAGATGAGGGGAGAGGTTGAGAAGGAGAAAGCTGAGAGTACTGTACAGTGCATTAACTGCTGTTTCCACCCCCCACCACCTTCAACAATCTGTATATAGTTGATACAACCCTTCCTGGAGCAGAGTTCTGGAGAAATCGTTGACTGGAAACATTATGTCTGTTCCTCTCTCCACAGATACTGCCAGGCCTGCTGGGTTTCTCCAGCAGTTTGGTTTTATTTCAGATTTCCGGCATCTGCAGTTTTTTTCCTTTTAATCGAGTATGCAGAGCTCGGTTCCTATGGAGTCACTTGCCTTCTTATCTGCTGGAATCAGGGAACACTAGTTCAGAACTACACTGCACAAAATTGTAAAACTTTCCTGTGGTGCAAAAGTACAAACTTCACATTTACTCCTATCGTAATATTAAGATTGTTCTGGAGAACTGGAAGTTATGGGCCACATCATGAAAATGTTAAGTATTCAGATTTAGGAAATGGTCATAGAGGTCTACAGCACGGCCCTTTTGGTCATTGCACCCACGCCTGCCAAAACAACCCCGTAACCATTCTAATCCCATTTCCCAGCACTTGGCCCATAGTTTTGTATGCCTTGGCATCACAAGTGAACATCTAAAAACTTCTTCAATGTAATGAGGGTTTCTCCCTCTACCACCCTTACAAGCAGTGAGTATGAGATTTCCACCACTTTTTGGATGAAAAAGTTTATCCTCACACCTTCTCTAAATCTTCTGCCCTTCACGTCAAATCTATGCCCTCTGGGCTTTGATCCCTCTGTCAAAGGGAAAAGTTTCGATGCACTTTATTCCCTGATTATTTCATACATCTCAGTGGTGTCCTCTCAATCTCCTATGGTCTAAGGAAAACAACCCCAGTCTGCCCAATCTCTCTCCACAACTGGAACTCTCGGGCCCAGGCAACATCCTGGTAAATCTCCTCTGCACTTTCTTCAGTTTAATCACATCCCTCTTACAATGTGGATTCCAAACTGCACACAATACTCTAGCTGTGGCCTAATGAACATTTTATACACTGCCAGCATAACCTCTCTTAAACTATATGCCTCAGCTAATAAAGACTGATATATCACATGCCTTCTTAACCGCTTTAGTATCTGTCCTGATACCTCAAGGGACTGGTGTATGTGTGCACCAAGGTTGATTTGATCCTTGGTGTTTCTGTTCATCATGTATTCCTTCGATTATCCTACCCAAGTGCGCCATGTCACATTTATCGCAACTGAATTCCATTTATCACCGACCAGCCTATACAATTGGCCCATCTCTACGCACCTGTTAATCTAGGGCCACCCTCCCCACTAATTACCCAAAAGCCAATTATTTATTTATATATAACTTGTTATATGCGCACTTACTGATCAAATGTCCTCAGTTTATGTAACAGTTTACTACTGAAGTTTAAATATGTGGAGATATCACTGAAACAACAGATTGTTTAAGAAACAGTTTGATAGCTCTCTGAAATTGCAGCTATGGTTTTACATTTCTATTGTTTTCTAGGTAAAGGTTGTTTCCATAAAGTCATTAGCAGTGTCATATAAGTGTGGATCTGTTAGTTCATACATTTCCTATAGTATTGGAAGTGAGCCATTGATGACACTCCGAAGAGCATCCCACCCAGATCCATGCCCCCTATCCTATCCCTGTAACTGCACATTTCCCATGGCTAACCCACCTAACCTACATGCTCCTGGGCAACTTAACATGGCTAATCCACCCTAACCAGCAAATCTTTGGACTGTGGGAGGAAACCAGAGCACCCAAAGGAACCCGCACCGGCACAGGGAGAATGTGCAAACTCCACACAGACCGCCTTTTTTTAAATTTCAAAAACATACTTTATTCATAAAAAAAACCTGTACATATCCAGAATAACAAATTCAGTTTAGTTCTGCAGTGTAGCACATCAGGGAACAAAACATTGGACACAGAAGGGACTGCAGATACTGGAAGCTAATAGACATGGAGCTGGAAAAGCTCAACAGGTCAGACAACATCTGAGGAACAGGAAAGTCAACATTTTGGACTGGAACCCTTCTTCAGGACCCCTGAAACATCAGAATTTGACTCTATCCAAATAAACCGAAGACATCCCTTACAGATAACAAGATTATATTTACATGCATTTGAGGCACTTGGAGAGTCTGATAACTAATGGACACCCCCACCCCCCAAACATTTAACTTCAGCAGGAAGACTTCAGACTGTGGTTTCTCCCCACTGAGCTTTCGCAGCAGCTGCCCCAAGCTTTATTGCAGCCCTGAGCATGTAGTCCCGGGCCATGGAATGTGCCAGTCTGCCACACGCAGTCAGGGTCAGCTCCTTGGTCTGGAAGACCAACCAGGCTGAAAGAGAGTCTCTCACTGAGTTGTCGGTCCTCCACGCACAGTCGATGCTTGTCTCAGTGTGCGTCCTGGGGAACAGGCCGTAGAACACAGAGCCCTGTGTCCTGGGGCTGATCAGGATGAACGTTGGCAGAGATCACTGCATGTCTCTCCAGTGTAATGTGGCACGGACTGACCAGGCAATACTAGAAGGAGCACACTGGAGCAAACTCCACACAGACAGGCTGGAATCGAATGCGGGGCCCTGGCACTGTGAGGCAGCAGTGCTAAACGCTGGGTGACTCAGTTCATTCTTATGCATTGACTGTTGTTCCAGACCAGCAACTGGGTGCAGTGAATGTAGAAATGATACCTGTAGGATGGACAGGCTGGGTCACCAGGTTGCCTATATAAGTCTATTGCACCAGTGAGAAGTCCACATAAGAGCAGCAGGCTCATTGGAGTTCTCATTGCACCAAGCCGATTATGAAAAGCTTGTTGGATGAGATCTGTTGTTGTCTGTATCAGAAGGTGTGGGGAGCCCAGCGGACAGAGTGTGCCAGCTCTAGCAGTAAGAGAGCAGCTCTGAGCCCCTCTCAGCCTGCCTGGGGGGTCGCTGAGCAGAAGGGCTCAATGGCAGCAGCGGCGACCGCCTCACCTTTCCTCAAACACTTCGCTTTGAGATACTCCCCGGCGGGGGTGAGCCCAGCTAATCGCAGGCGCCACACTCTCCCTGCCAGCGAGTTCCGGAACCTGAGCCTGACAGATGCACTCAGCGTGTTCGAAATCGAGAGGGAAGGTAAGGGCTAGCAGCTCAGCGGGGGGAAGGTGTTAGCGAGCACGTACACTCTGCCCTTCCAGTGGCTACGACCCCTGCTCTGACCTCCAGCCCAGCTACTCTCTCCTGCAACCGGTGCAATTCTGCCCTCATGTATTCAGTAGCTCCTTTCTCCTGATGTAATGTTGAAAATGTCTGTATGTGAGTGCTGTTTTGTGTACAACTCCTTATTTAGTTTAGGTATTCCAATCTGGGAGATAGCGACCCAAGCTGATAGCCCACAGAGATGGTTTTACATCCCCGCTTAGCAGCCGACGGAATTTAAAATCAATAAATGAAATTGGACTTATTTATTTCTGAAATTAAGATGTTCTGAAGAAGGGTCACTGGACCCAAAACTTTTTCTCTCTCTCGCTTCAGAAACGCTGCTGAGTTTCTCCACCAATTTCTGTTCGTTTGAAATAAATTTGTTTTTTTAAAAGAAAAGTGTGTATTACAAACTGTGTAATTACTGTAATTCGTTATAGGAGCCCACTTGGTTCACTCATGTCCTTCAGAGAGGGAAATCCGTTCTACATGTGACTCCGGGCTTAGAGGAAAGCAGTCTTTTGGCTGAAATGACCAGTGAGCCAATCAGCTCAAGGGCAGCAAAGACATCCACATCTTATGAGGTCGTACAAAGCTGGGTGGGGTAATGAGGTCTGCTTCATGACTGAGAGATAGTAGGAACTGCAGATGCTGGAGAATCTGAGATAACAAGGTGTAGAGCTGGATGAACACAGCGGGCCAAGCAGCATCAGAGGAGCAGGAAAGCTGACGTTTCAGGCCTAGACCCGTCATCAGACAATGAAGGGTCTAGGCCCAAAACATCAGCTTTCCTGCTCCTCTGATGCTGCTTGGCCTGCTGTGTTCATCCAGCTCTGCACCTTGTTATCTCTGCTAAATGACTGGCTCAGTTTTACTATAATTCAAACCATCCTAACTTTTTAAGGTTTGGGAAGTCAGCTGTGAGGTTGGCTTCAGTCAGTCAAACAATGCTCACCAATATAAAAGAGATATAGGAGCAGAAGTAGGCCATTCAGCCCAATGATTTTGCTCTGCCATTCGATGAGATCCTAGCTGATCTGATAACCCTCAGCTGCACTTTCCTACCGTATCCCCATAGCCTTTGCTGACTTTACTGATTAAAAATCTGTTGGTCTCAGCTTTAAGTATACTTAATAACCCGGCCCCAACGTCCTGCCATGGTAACGAATTTCACAGGCTCACTACCCTCTGGAAGAAGAAATTCCACCTTACTGCTGACTTAAATGGGAAACCCCTCATTCTGAGATGCCACCTGGGTCTTTGACTTTCCCAAAGGAGAGACCTCTAAGAATTTTTTATGTTACAGATAGACATACAATATGTTGCGGGGAATAAATACTTGAGAAGCAGGGAGGTTGTTTCCACCAGTGGGGGAAACTAGAACGGTGGGGGGTGGGGGAGGTGGGCATCATAGTCTCAAAATAAGGGTAAGTAGATTTAGGACTGAGTTGAGGAGGAACAGTTTCCTCTGTGAATTGTGAATTTGTGGAGTTCCCTGCTCAGGGAAGCAGTTGAGGCTGCCTCGTTGACTGTTTTAAAGGCATGGAGAGAAACTTTTGAACAATAAAGGAATTGAGGGCAAGTGGTCAGGTAAGTTGAGTTGAGTCGACGAAAACAGATCAGTGGAGCAGGCCCGAGGGGCCAGATGGTGGACTCCTCCTATTTCTTATTTCCCTTCCTGCCTGTGAAACATTTCAACGTTTTACTTCAAACAGTCTGTTCCACAATTTCTGAGAATACCAGAGACAAAAAGAAACTCAGCGCCTCTTCTCTATTTTCTCACTTTTAGCTTTCATTTCAGTCTCCGGAGAATGTCCTTTACACGTGGATGAAGTCAGACACTTTCTCGAGCTTTGCCCCGAGTTATCCCTTGGCTGGTTTGAAGAAGGGAGGCTGGTAGCCTTTGTAATCGGCTCTGGATGGGACAAGGACAAGCTCTCACAGGTCAGACACACTGCCTTTCATCTTACTTAATACAGCACTGCTGCGAGGAGTGTTAAGACCCAATTTGTTCAGTAATATTGTCTCTTCTCAGCAATATTGAATATGCTGCAAACCCTCAACACAATAGTGTCTATGGTATCATATTTAGTTGAAAAAAATCCTTCATGTTTGTTCTTGCCAAAGCTGTTAGATTTTACAGACAAATGACTTAAAAATAGACAGAGGTGACGGAAAACACAAACTAGATTGATTAGTCACATATTTTAACCACCTACTCAATTTCACTTAAATGGCACAAGCCATATTAGTCAGATTTGAAAACATGAGAAAATTCAAATCAGATTGAGAAGGTGATGGGAGGTGCTTTAGGGGGTGGGAGAGACGAAACAGGATAAATCAGAAATGGGAAGCTCATGAAATTGTTTGAATACTAACAGGTTGCACGTAATGAGATTCCTGAGTCACTAAACAGTATGCTGAGTGGGAAAGGTGATGAGAACTTGTCAAGATTTCCAATCATAGCAACAGAGGATGGCCTCGGTCTTGAAATTCTGTTGAAGTCAGTCTTTAATAAGATTGTCTAGCTGCCTCCTTCAGTGCCCTTCATCCCTCAATCCTTCTGGTAGCAATTTAGACACCCTGCTGCATGAATAACATCAGAAAAACTTCATTTGCCTTTCTTTCTTTATGTGTTCTCTTCTTGCTCTGGTCTCATTCAGTAGTTCACAGGAACCTGAGAGATACAACAATAAAAGTAATTTAGCACCAAGGGTGCAGCCTACTCAACAGAGTACAACGTTTTAGTAGATAAACCCCAATTATCCATGGAGTGTCATGGTGGCCCAGTGGTTAGCACCGCTGCCTCACTGTACCAGGGGCCACCATGACACTATTGGGCCGTCGGGTTCAATCGCAAGCCGTGGCTGACTGTGTTTGCATGTTCTCTGTGTAGGTTTCCTTTGAGTGCTCAGTTTCCTCTCAGTCCAAAGATGTGCAGGTTAGGTGGATTAGCAATGGAAAATGCAAGGATAGGGGAGGGAGGTGGATTTAGGTGGGATTCTCTTTGGAAGGGTCAGTGTTGATTTAGTGTGCTGAATGGCCTCCTTCCATGCTGGAGGGATCCTGTATCACAAGGGTTTTCTATTCTGCAATTGTTTCAGATGTACAATATAAGTTTCTGTTAGTTATATTCATAGCCTTTTTAGTGAAAATATGCTTCTAGCATGTTTCTTTTTTTTTCCCCCCATGTAAAATATCATATTTGGGAACATGCTTGAGACAGATATTGTTATCAAACAATGGATTTGAAATTTGAAATTTTACCATCTGGAATTTGATTCCATTGACACAACATAGCTGTGACCCCTCTGATGAAAGTATTACTGTTTGAGTCACATCTTCAACTAACTCACTAACATCTTCAAACTACAAACAAGTTTTCCTTCATGTATTTCATCCTTATGGAACTAGCTCTAAGGTCATTTCTGTTGCCCCTTTCTAATTCTCAATATGTATCCTTTCAGCTTGAAAAACAAACCCTAAGCCATTGTGAGCACTACCTTGTTAATAAAAATGGAGTGCTACGAATGTAATATAATTTTGTATCTCAGGATCCATACTTTGTTCTTCTACTGTTGTAAATATTTTCATCATCCTGTATTAAAAAAATCTTTTTTATTATTCATTCACAGGATATGAGCATTGCTGGCTAGGTCAGCATTCATTGCCTATCCCTAATTGCCCAGAGGGCAGTTAAGCATCAGCCACATTGCTGTGGGTCTGGAGCCACATGAGGCCAGACCTGGGAAAGATGGCAGTTTCCTTCCCTAAAGGACGTTCATGAAGCAGATGGGGTTTTCCCAACAATCAGCAATGGATTCACAGTCATCATTAGATTCTTAATTCCAGATTTTTTTTTTGATTTCACATTCCTCCAGCTGCCGTATCACTTGCTTCCTTGAACTTTTTACAATTCATTCTTATAATCAAAGGGGTTTTTTTTGCACTAATGCATGTTTCTGTTAGAGGCACCCAAATCAGGTGTTTGCATGCTTTTTTATGTCCTCAGTAATGTTAGCATTAACAGACTTTAAAAATAATTCATTGCTGAGGAAGGGTCACTCAACCCAAAATATTGACTCTTGTTTCTCTCAACAGCTGCTTCCAGCGCTGTTGAGCCTTTCCAGCAACTTCTGTTTTTGACTTCCAACGTCTGCAGTTCTTTCCAATTTGGTTTGAAAGTAATCTACTTTAAATGTACAGTATGAAGTAAGGGCAAAGAACTAAGTTCAGCAGAGACTATTGTAAAGACAACAATACTTCAGCTAATTTCATAGACGCTTACACTAATTTACATGATTCACATCAGACTCCCGAATGGTATGTTGCCTCCCAGGTGCACGGGTCAGGGATGTCTCCGATCGGCTGCAGAACATTCTGAAGGGGGAGGGCGAACAGCCAGTTGTCGTGGTGCATACAGGCACCAACGATACAGGCAGAAAACAGGATGAGGTCCTACAAGCAGAATTTAGGGAGTTAGGAGCCAGGTTAAAAAGTAGGACCTCAAAGGTAGTAATCTCAGGATTGCTACCAGTGCCACGTTCTAGTCAGTGCAGAAATGAAAGAATAGCCAGGATGAATGCATGGCTTGAGAGATGGTGTAGGAGGGAGGGGTTCAGATTTTTGGGACATTGGAACTGGTTCTGGGGAAGGTGGGACTATTACAAATTGGACGGTCTACACCTGAACCAGACTGGAACCAATGTCCTTGGGGGTGCTTTTGCTAATGCTGTGGGGGAGGGTTTAAACTAATGTGGCAGGGGGATGGGAACCAAATATTGGACAGAAAAGAGGTGGAAACAAAAGCCTGTAGGGAACCAGATATTGGAGTCAGTGCGACTAAAGGGAATAGTAGTCGGGGAGCAGATGATGAACACAAAGGGACAGGTGGTCTGAGGTGCATTTGTTTTAATGCGAGAAGTGTAGTAGACAAAGCAGATGAGGTTAGGGCTTGGATTGGTACCTGGAGGTGTGATGTTATTGCTATTACTGAGACTTGGTTGAGGGAAGGGCATGACTGGCAACTAGTTGTCCCAGGATATCGATGCTTCAGGCGGGATAGAGAGGGAGGTAAAAGGGGTGGAGGAGTTGCAATACTGGTCAAAGACGATATCACAGTCACACTGAAGGAGGGCCCCATGGAGGACTCAAGCAGTGAGGCAATATGGGTGGAGCTCAGAAATAGGAAGGATGCAGTAACAATGTTGGGGCTGTACTACAGGCCTCCCAACAGCGAGTGAGAGATAGAGGCACAAATATGTAAACAGGTAATGGAAAGGTGTCGGAGCAACAGGGTTGCGGTGATGGGAGATTTTAATTTTCCCAACATTGACTGGGATTCACTCAGTGTTAGAGGTCAAGACGGAGCAGAATTTGTAAGGTGTGTCCAGGAGGGTTTTCTAGAGCAGTATGTATGTAGTCCAACTCGGGAAGGGGCCATACTGGACCTGGTGCTGGGGAATGAACCCGGCCAGGTGGTTGATATGACACTAGGGGACTACTTTGGAAACAGCGACCACCATTCCGTAAGTTTTACAATACTCATGGACAAGGATAGAAGTGGTCCTAAAGGAAGAGTACTAAACTGGGGAAAGGCCGACTATACCAAGATTCGGCAGGATCTGAGGAATGTAGATTGGGAGAAACTGTTTGAAGGTAAATCCACATTTGATATGTGGGAGGCTTTTAAGGAGAGGTTGATTAGCTTGCAGGAGAGACATGTTCCTGTGAAAATGAGGAATAGAAAAGGCAAGATTAGGGATCCATGGATGACAGGTGAAATTGAGAGACTAGCCAAGAGAAAAAAAGAAGTATACATGAGGTCTAGGCGACTGAAGACAGACGAAGCTTTGCAAGAATATCGGGAATGTAGAGCAAATCTGAAAAAAGGGATTAAGAGGGCTAAGAGAGGACATTAGCTATTGCTGGCAAACATGGTTAAGGAAAATCCAAAAACCTTTTATTCATATATAAAGAGCAAGAGGGTAACTAGAGAAAGGATTGGCCCACTTAAGGACAAAGAAGGAAAGTTATGCACTGAGTCAGAGAAAATGGGTGACATTCTTAATGAGTACTTTGCATCGGTATTCACCAAGGAGAGGGACATGACGGATGTTGAGGTTAGCGATAGATGTTTGCTTAGTCTAGGTCAAGTTGACATAAGGAAGGAGGAAGTGTTAGGTATCCGAAAAGACATTAAGGTGGACAAGTCCCCAGGTCTGGATGGGATCTATCCTTGGTTACTGAGGGAAGCGAGAGAGGAAATAGCCGGGGCCCTAACAGATATCTTTGCAGTGTCCTTAGACACGGTTGAGGTCCCAGAGGACTGGAGACTTGCTAATGTTGTCCCCTTGTTTAAAAAGGGCAGCAAGGATAATCCAGGTAATTATCGACTGGTGAGCCTGACGTCGGTGGTAGGGAAGCTACTGGAGAAGATACTGAGGGATAGGATTTATCCCCATTTGGAAGAAAACGGGCTTATCAGTGATAGGCAACATGGTTTTGTACAGGGAAGGTCATGTCTTACCAACTTAATAGAATTCTTTGAGGACGTGACAAAGTTGATTGATGAGGGAAAGGCTGTAGATGTCATATGCATGGACTTCAGTAAGGCGTTTGATAAGGTTCCCCATGGCAGGCTGATGGAGAAAGTGAAGTCACATGGGGTCCAGGGTGTGCTAGCTAGATGGATAAAAAAACTGGCTGGGCAACAGGAGACAGAGGGTAGTAGGAGAAGGGAGTTTCTCAAATTGGAGACCTGTAACCAGTGGTGTTCCACAGGGATCTGCGCTGGGACCACTGTTGTTTGTGATATATGTAAATGATCTGGAGGAAGGTGTAGGTGGTCTGATCAGCAAGTTTGCTGATGACACTAAGATTGGTGGAGTAGCTGATAGTGAAGGGGACTGTCAGAGATTACAGCAGAATATAGATAGACTGGAGAGTTGGGAAGCTAAATGGCAGATGGAGTTCAATCCGGGCAAATGCGAGGTGATGCATTTTGGACGATCAAATTCAAGGGCGAACTATACAGTAAATGGAAAAGTCCTAGGGAAAATTGATGAACAGAGAGATCTGGGTGTTCAGGTCCATTGTTCCCTGAAGGTGACAGCGCAGGTCAATAGGGTGGTCAAGAAGGCATATGGCATGCTTTCCTTCATTGGGCGGGGTATTGAGTACAAGAGTTGGCAGGTCATGTTGCAGTTGTATAGGACTTTGGTTCGGCCACATTTGGAGTACTGTGTACAGTTCTGGTTGCCACATTACCAAAAGGATGTGGATGCTTTGGAGAGGGTGCAGAGGAGGTTCACCAGGATGTTGCCTGGTATGGAGGATGCTAGCTATGAAGAGAGGTTGAATAGACTACGATTATTTTCATTAGAAAGACGGAGATTGAGGGGGGACCTGATTGAGGTCTACAGAATCATGAGGGGTATAGACAGGGTGGATAGCAAAAAGCTTTTTCCCCCCCAGAGTGGGGGACTCAATTACTAGGGGTCATGAGTTCAAAGCGAGAGGAAGAAAGTTTAGGGGAGATATGCATGGGAAGTTCTTTACACAGAGGGTGGTGGGTGTCTGGAACGCCTTGCCTGTGGAGGTGGTAGACGCAGACACGTTAGCATCTTTTAAGATATATTTGGACAGGTACATGGATGGGCAGGGAGCAAATGGACACAGACCGTTAGAAAATAGATGACAGGTTAGACAGAGGATCTTGATCGGTGCAGGCTTGGAGGGCCGAAGGGCCTGTTCCTGTGCTGTAGGTTTCTTTGTACTTTAGTTTTGCAAATACAAAATTGTTGTAATAAAGAAGCATTTTTAGATTTTGGCAAAAACAGAATAGAGGCTCATCTCACCCTCAAATTACTTTCTTATATTTCAGTTACATAGGGTCTTTTGTGCTCTAGATCCACCTTCAGAAAGTAATGAATGTCAAATTGATGGAACTAATGAAGAGCTAAAATAAAACCCATCCGAGATACAAGAATGCCAGTGGAGGTGGCTGTAACCCCAGGAAACACAGAAGCAAGACAATAAGTTCAATTCCATCTTGTGTCTTGAAGGCCATAGGTGCCAATCCTGAAGGGAAAACAAGTCATTAATATCATAAAACAATGAACTGTGGATATTGGAAATCTGAAATAAACAAAAACAGAAATTGCTGGACAAAAAATAGGTCTGGCAACATTTGTGAAGAGAAAACAGAGCTAGACACGTTAGTAGTTTTAAAAAGTGTGTCAAAATATGCAGCTGATCTTCTGGGTTTGCATAAGCTGCAGAGGAAAGGATGAAATAGCTGAGGGGACACTAAGAGGATCATGTTCAATTGTTTTTAACAAACATTCCAGTTGAAAATATTTGCACTTCTGTATTAGAAGCAAGACAAGTGGTACACTTAATTATGATTAAACAATTTAAAATTGACAAATGGAGAATGGGCAAGTTACCTGAGAAATTAACCTACTTAAAATAGGAGGGGGGTGGGTGGAATGCAGAACTTTGCTTTGTGAACTTTAACAAGAAGTTGGATTTATGCAATAGTGCCCAGACTAAAAGTAGAGTACTCATGGACTGCCGGGGCTCAACTTGCAATTGCTAGTTGGATGCGAGATCTCCTGGGACCGACCAACAGTTGCTGTGTGCTGGGTTTGTGAAGGCAACCCATGAGGATCTGTCTTACTTTGCTGCCTCTTCCGCGCTAAGATCACAAACTTCTATCATTTCTATTATCACACTCCATTCCAAAATCAGTATCAAGATGCCTGTATGGTATGAACAACATACCCTTTTATCCAATATCCCACTCGTCCTGGCTCAGAAACTGAAACTTTGACGAAGATTTTTCTTCATCCTGATTGTCATTAGACTGGTTCTTTAGAATTATATTTCCCATACCTACAATTGTCAAGGTGATACATCAATCATTACAAATGTATATGCTTATGGTGAAGGCATTGTCTCAATTGAGGATAATTACAAAGGCATTGGATAGAATTATTGTCCAGGGATATGAGGAAAAAGGCAGGGAGATTTGGACTAGATAATAGGACCATTGCAGGATGAATGGCCTCCTGCACTGTAATCCAATGGTTCTGTACTTGCAATTGATTGCGAATGTTCATATGCTTGCTAAACAATTAATGTACAAATTTTAATTTGTAACTTAAAAAAGATGTTAACATTTCAAATGCTTGTAGGATGCTATGACCATTCATGTCCCTGGGGGCTCCACTGTGCACATTCACGTTCTGGCTGTCCACCACAAGTGCCGTCAGCAAGGGAAAGGTTCCATTATCTTGTGGCGATACTTACAATACCTGCGATGTCTCCCCACAGTCAAGCGGGCTGTTCTCATGTGCGAAGATTTCTTGATCCCATTCTACCAGAAAGCTGGCTTCAGAGAGATTGGACCTTCTGATATTGCAGTGGGTCCCCTCACATTTACTGAAATGGAATATCCTCTTGGAGGAGGAGCTTACCTGCGGAGAAATAGTGGCTGCTAAACTATGATGTTGAACCTAGTGATGTGAATTTCATTGGCCTCCAAGCAATCTTTAATGGACGGATGTCCATATTAATCGGCGATGTTGCAACAGCATTCCATTTGCTTTAAATAGATTAACGGTGTTGTTCAAATGTTAACATGAAGTTAATGATGACAATGAAAAAAATTGCATTCTTAGAAATCCAAGGCAGACTTCTCAATTTTAGTAGGTACATAAAACATGTGATGAGATTGGATGAGTTGTAGAACAGGCAAACAATTTCTCACATATAAACCTTATGGCTCGATAAAGATGGACCTGTCCCACAGGTTTTGTTCAACTTTAGTGGAGAAGTTCATTTTAAAATATCACTTCAAGAAATATTGTTTTGCTCATAGTACATTGAAGTGAATAACGTCTGGATTAATTACACAACATTTGTCTTTAATATAGTTGAAAAATCTAATGATTTCAGCAATTGTGTGGTTAACATGATACTTCCTGTTAAATCGGGTTCCACTATTTACTAAAATGATATATTCCAACAGTTCAGTAACTCCTCCTTATTCGCCTGTTTTGTTTCCCCCACATCTTGATTCCTAGTAATACTTGCTGGAAAACCTAATGATAAAAATATTGCCAAAGGCATATGGTCAATTTTAATTTACCCATCAAGGAAACCTGTGGGATCAGATCAGATAATAAAATGTGAGGCTGGATGAACACAGCAGGCCAAGCAGCATCTCAGGAGCACAAAAGCTGACGTTTCGGGCCTAGACCCTTCATCAGAGAGGGGGATGGGGAGAGGGAGCTGGAATAAATAGGGAGAGAGGGGGAGGCAGACCGAAGATGGAGAGTAAAGAAGATAGGTGGAGAGAGTATAGGTGGGGAGGTAGGGAGGGGATAGGTCAGTCCAGGGAAGACGGACAGGTCAAGGAGGTGGGATGAGGTTAGTAGGTAGCTGGGGGTGCGGCTTGGTGTGGGAGGAAGGGATGGGTGAGAGGAAGAACCAGTTAGGGAGGCAGAGACAGGTTGGACTGGTTTTGGGATGCAGTGGGTGGGGGGGGGGGGGAAGAGCTGGGCTGGTTGTGTGGTGCAGTGGGGGGAGGGGACGAACTAGGCTGGTTTAGGGATGCAGTACCCCTTCCCCTACTGCATCCCTAAACCAGCCTAGTTCGTCCCCTCCCCCCAATGCACCACACAACCAGCCCAGCTCTTCCCCCCCACCCACTGCATCCCAAAACCAGTCCAACCTGTCTCTGCCTCCCTAACCGGTTCTTCCTCTCACCCATCCCTTCCTCCCACACCAAGCCGCACCCCCAGCTACCTACTAACCTCATCCCACCTCCTTGACCTGTCCGTCTTCCCTGGACTGACCTATCCCCTCCCTACCTCCCCACCTATACTCTCTCCACCTATCTTCTTTACTCTCCATCTTCGTTCTGCCTCCCCCTCTCTCCCTATTTATTCCTGCTCCCTCTCCCCATCCCCCTCTCCGATGAAGGGTCTAGGCCCGAAACGTCAGCTTTTGTGTTCCTGAGATGCTGCTTGGCCTGCTGTGTTCATCCAGCCTCACATTTTATTATCTTGGAATTCTCCAGCATCTGCAGTTCCCATTATCTCGGATCAGATCAGATAATGGCCTAATTGAACACTTCAAATCAGAGTCATACAGCACAGAAACAGAACCTTCAGTCCAACCAGTCACACCATGTCCTCAAATTAAACTAGTTCCACCCGCTTCCATGTGGCCCATATTTCTCTAAACATTTCCTATTCATGTACTTATTAAAGTATCTTTTAAACATTGTAACTATACCTGCATCCACCACTTCCATGCTCTGATCATTCTGTAAAAATGCTGCTCCTCCTATCCTTTTTACATCTTTCTCCTCTCACCTTAAAAATATGCCTCCCCAGTTTTGAATTCCCCTACCATAATCTTTTGATATTTAAATTGTATGTAATTTATTTGCTTGGCTCCTTATATTACTATCTGTATATTGCCAAAATCTGAAAACACGTTATGTATCTATAGATATTGTGCTCTGTTACTTACTATACATTAAAGGTTATCTTTGTACTGTAATCGTTTTTCAATAAAAGACATCATAATTAACAATATCTAGTCTGGTGTTTGGTGCTGTCAGTAGCTGTCCTGCTATCTTTCATGCCATTACATTAAAGATAACTCAGATGAATTGGATGGAGGATGTAATTTTCTCCTCTCCTGTAGGTGACGACAAAAGCTAGAACTGTCCCCATCCATCATTAGCCTCCTCTCCCTGGCCCAGCTCGTCCTCACTCTGAACAACTTCTTCTTTAACTCCTTTCACTTCCCTCAGGCCAAAGATGCGGCTTTAGGTAGCCACGTCGGCCCAGGTTATGCCTGTCTCTTTGTGGAACATTCCTTGTTCCAGTCCTGCTCTGGCCCCCCACCCACAACTCTTTCTCCGGTACATCGATGACAGCAACATTTTTACTTCCAATTTCCACCCTGCTCTCACCTTCTGGTCCATCTTGGACTCCTCCCTTCCCTTTCTCTGCATCTATTTCAATTTCTGGGGGATAGACTGGCCACCAAAATCCACTACAAACCCCCAAATCCCACAGTTACCTGGTCTTTACAGGAAGCAGGGTGTGAGCTTGTGAAGTCTCCCAGTTACTCTGTCTCCATCACATCTGTTCTGAGGATTTGCCAACTTCAGCAAAGGGGGACCGCCAAAATGTCCATGTTTCCTCAACATGGAATTCCCCACCACCGGTGTTTGACAGAGCCCACAGCCACATTTGATCCATCTCCTGCACTTCGCCCCTCAACCTCTCTCTTCTCTCCCACAACAGCAATAGGGTCCCCCTTGGCCTCCCCTGCCATCCCACCGGCATCCACATCCAATAGATTATTAGCTGCCATTTCTGTCACACCGGCAGGATGCTACCATCAGACCATATTCCCCTCCACTCCCTTATCAGCCCTCCACAAGGATCGTACCCTCTGGGGCATCACTCCTGACACATTCCACCATGGCACCTTCCCATGCAATTGCTGAAGGTGCAAGATCTGCTCATTTACCTCCTCTCTCCTCACTACCTAAGGCCCAAGTCTCTAGACACACTCTTCCAACTGAAGCAGGGACGTTCATGCTCTTTATCTAGTCTACTGCATTCAGTTGTGAAGAAGGGTTATTGGACCCAAAACATTAACTCTGTTTCTCTCTCCACAGATGCCGCTAGACCTGATGAGTTTCTCCAGCAATTTGTTTTCATTTCAAATAATTACGTGAGTTAGCCTTGGCAAAAGACCATCTTCTTGTCACCTCACTAGTTAAATTCTGGCAAGATCCATGGGTGACTTTGATCAGTCATTAGTAAAGGCCCTAAAGTGTTAGTGGCCACTAAAAAGGTCCTAAATGACAACATCGCTGATTACCAGTTTTGCTAGGGCTCCTGGATACCGCAGTCATGTGGCCTTGATGTCACTCTCACCTCACCAATTCAGTGTTTTTGTCCATGTTTGAACCAAGGCTGTAATGAAGTCAGGAGCTGTGTGGCCCTGGCAGAACCCAAACTGGGCGTCACTGAGCAGGTTATTGCTGAGCAGGTGCTGCTTGATAGCACTGTTACTGACACCTTCCATCACTTCACTGATGACTGAGGGGAGACTGATGGGGCGGTAATTGGCCGGGTTGGATTTGTCCTGCTTTGTGTACAGGACATACCTGGGCTATTTTCTACATTGCGCAATAGAGACTTTGATATAGTTGTACTGCATCAGCTTGGCTAGGGGCATAGTCTGGGGCACACCTCAGTGCTATTACCAGAATGTTATCAGGGCCCATAGCCTTCATATTATCCCGTTCCTCCAGCCATTTCTTAATATCATGCAGAGTGAATCCCATCTGTGAAACTGGGATTTTCCAGGGGGACAGCAAAAAGAAAACCAATCATCCACTCGTCACTTCTGGCTGAAGATTGCTGCGAATGCTTCAGCCTTATCTTTTGCATTGATGTGCTGGGCTGTTCCATCATCGAGGATGGGGTTATTTGTTGAGTCTCCTCCAATGGTTAATTGTCCACTGCCATTTACGAATGGATACTGCAGGACTGCAGAGATCAGGCCTGATCCAACAGTAGGTCGCTTAGCTCTACCCATCACTTGCTGCTTTTGTTGTTGTGCAGTTAAATAGTTTTGTATCATAACTTCAGGGTGAACCCCTCATTTTTAAATATGTGTGGTGTTGCTCCTCAGCATACTCTCCTGCATTCTTCATAGAACTAGGGTTGATCCCTTGGCTTGATGGTAATGGCAGAGAAGTGGGGGATATACTGGGTCACATTATGGTCAAATACAATAGCACCCATCCTTAAACTGCTGGATATGGTCAAAGTATGTCCCATTAATCATGGGATTGGCGGATTGATATTGCCACACAATACAATGAAAATGAGTTAGCAGTGTGCAAGTAGAACTTCATCTCCATAAAGGACTGCATAGTGGCCTCTCCCATTGACACAGTCATGGCAGATGCCTCTGCTCCAGGTAGATTGACGAGGAAAGGTCACGTATGCCCTCCCTTAACACTTGCCAGAGACCCAATCTAACAGCCACGACCCCGCTACTGAGCTTTCTTAGTAACAGGCTTGAAGTCCTCCACTCAAAGCATATTGCGTTCTTGCCTCCATCTGTTCATCCATCAAATGGTGCTCAACCTCAAAGATGTACAAGGTGAACAACTCAGGGAGTCTCAGGGCAGCAGAAGGTCGCAATCAGCAGGTTTCCTTACCCATGTTGGACCTAATGCCATGAGGCTTCATGAGGTCCAGCGTCAACCTTGAGGACTCCCTGTGCAACTCCTTCTGCCTGTGCATGAATTGTGCTGCTGGTGGGATGGCAGTGTCTGGGAAACTATCTACAAAGGTAGTCATTTTCACAAAAATCACGTGACTATTCAACTAGTCTCAACGACAGCTCCTCCAGATTTGGGACATGCCCCAGATGTTAGTAAGGAGGAATATGCAGGACTGATGGGTCTGTGTGCTGTTAGCATTTCCACTTTTCAGGTGGTTCCTGAAGCCATTTCAGAAGCAGATGCTAATCAACCTCACAACTGGACCTGGTGAGGGGTGAAGACTGTCCTTCTCTTAAAAGATGATTGTGAACTAAACAGACTTCTAACAATAATAGACAGGGATTGCTATTTGACCAGTTTCAATTCCAAACTTAGTAAATGAATTCAAACTCCACAAATCGGTAGAATGAACCCATGTCTCCAAAGCATTGGAATTTCTCTCTCGATTCATAAAATCAATATATCCAATGTCAATATCACAACACAAGCTACAAATTGCACACACTGTTCAACAGCGTGAAAGTTTGTAAATACATATTTTTGTTACAGCCTGATTCTGACATGTTGAGTGTAATACATGGCAGATGTAGCACAAAATGGATAAATATGAGGCTATTTGGTAGCAAAAAATGGGAAGGCGGAGTGTCTGAATAGCAATAGATTGGGAACAAGGAGGTATGAGACCTGGGTACACCTTGTACACCAGTCACAGAAAACAGGCAGTAAATGGGATGTTGATCTTATAGTGAGATGATTTGAGTACAGGAGCAGGGATGTCTTGCTGCAATTATACAGGGCATAGACAAGACCACATCAGGAGTACCACGTTCAGTGTCGTTCTTCTTACGACAAAGGACGTTCTGGCTATGAAGGGAGTGAAGGTTTAGCAGCCTGATTCCTGGGATGGCAGGACTGATGTATGGGAGAGACTGGATTGGTTTGGACAATATTCACTCGAGGTTAGAAGAATGAAAGAGGACGTTATAGAAGCACAAGTTCAAACAGGGCTAGACAGGGCAAACAGAGGAAGGGCATTCCAGATGACTGGGTGGTTCAGAACCAGAGGGGTCACAATTTTAAAGGACAGGGTAGGCCATTCAGGACAGAGAAGAACAACAATCTCTACACCCACAGTGTGGTAAGCCTCTGGAATTCTCTGCTACAGACAACAGTTGAGACAAAAAAAAACAATGTTTTCAAGATAGGGGGAGGAGATAGATATAGTTTTCAGGGCTAAAGTGATCAAAGTGTAGAGGGAAAAAGCAGAAACAGGGAAGTGAGTAAGATGACCAGCCATGATCATATTGAATAGCAAAGCAGGCTCAAAGGACTGGATGGCCTACCCCCCTGCTCCTTTCTATGTTCCTATTATTCATTTTTAAAGAGCAACTACATTGGAATGTGTCTATTTCACAAAGGCACTCATAAACCTGTTGCTAAACATCTACCTTGTCTACAAACCTGGGCAAAGAGTTACACTTTCTTTTCTAATTCTACTTTCCTCACATTCTGAATTAAAAGTAAAAAGGGGGTGATTTCCAGTCTGTAGGTGGTGATTCATAAATTAGTGACACATTTCAAATACATGTTTTCCTACTCCCAATGTTAAATATTTACTCTTTCCAGAAACATTGTGAAGAAGCACTACGCAGGACAATTCAATCTAGGTTCTTAATGCACACTTGCTGAGAATTACTCAGAATAATAAACATAGAATGGTAGCAGGAGTTAAATTTGTAATTTTCATATCAAAATGCATGGAAAAATAAACACCCTGCAAAATTGGTCATAAAACTGCTACCAGAGTCTGTTGTGGGAATTCAGAAAACAGTGTTCAACACAACTCAAACACATTATAAATTAAATTCTAACTTAAAGTTATCCAAAACTAAGCCTTATATAAAATGCATATCTTTTGTAAAGGCTAGAAAAAAACTTTTAAAAGTGCTAAAACGTTGGCACAAAACCCAATTGGAATGTTGGTAGAAGGAACAAGTAACATAAAAGAAAGGTGTTGTCCAACAGCAATCCATTTATTACATGTGAACTGAGGTTTCTTAAACTATTCACAAAAAGGAAGGAGAGTGGATTTTGTCTTCCTTCCCATTAATTAATATTTGACAATCACTTTGTCAGGTTGTAATAAGTTTTCTAAGTGATTGGCATAAATATCAATAGCTTTTCACCAAATAATAGTGAGCCACATGGGATTGCTATTGCTTCTCATTAACTTGTTGCTGCTGCCTTTCTGGTATCAAGTGCAGTCAGTCCAGGAGTCTGGTAATGCAATTTACACAAATGGACATGGTAATCTTGGACAGCCTTCTACAAAGGGATCTGGATCCATAGGGTCAATGGGCTGATTGGTGGCAAATGGAGTTTAATTTGGATAAAGTTAAGTTATTGCAGTTTGGTAATATACACAGGGGCAGGCCTTATACAATTAACGGTAGGGCCCTGGGTAGTGTTGTAGAACAGAGGGACCTAGGGGTTCAGGTACGTAATTCTTCGACAGGTAGGCAGGGTGATTAAGAAGACATTTAGTACACTCGTCTGCATTGCTCAGACCTTTGAGTATGAGAGAGTTGGGACATCATGTTGAGGTTGTACAGGACATTGGTGAAGCCTCTTCTAGAGTAGCACGTAAAGTTCTGGTTGTCCTATTATAGGAAGGATATTATTAAACTGGAGAGAGTTCAGTTGAGATTTACCAGGAGACTGCCAGGTAGAGAACGTAGAATAGTACAGACCCATCGGCCCACAATGTTGTGCCAACCTATTATCCCACTAAATTTAATCTACCCTGCATACCCTACATTTTACTATCCTCCATGTACTTATCCAAGAGTCGCTTAAAAATCTTTATTGTATCTGAATCCACTATCACTGCCAGCAACACATTCCACACGCCCACCACTCTGTGTGAAGAACCTCCCTCTGACATCTCCCCCATAGCTGCCTCCAATCACCTTAAAATTATGCCCCCTCGTAATGGTAATTTCCGCCCTGGGAAAAAGTCTCTGACTATTCACTCTGTCTATGCCTCTCATCATCTTGTAACCCTCTATCAAGTCACCTCTCATTCTTCTTTGGTCCATTGAAAAAAGCCCCAGCTCCCTCAGCCTTTCCTCATAAGACCTGCCCTCCAGTCCAGGCAGCATCCTGGTAAATCTCCTCTGCACCCTCTCTAAAGCTTCCAAATCTTCCCTATAAAGAGATGACCAGAAACATACACAACATTCCAAGTGTGGTCTAACCAGAGTTTTATAGGATCGAGGATGAGAGATATAAAAATAGACTGGAAAGACTAGGAGGTTGAAAGATGACCTTATAGAGGTCAGTAAAATCATGAGGGGAATAGATAAGGTGAAGAGCAAAGGTCTTTTCCTTTGGGTGGGTGAGTGAGTTCTAGTTTTAGGGGGCATTTTTTAAACTGAGAGGAAAAGGATTTAAAAAAAATAGGACATGAGGGGCAACTTTCTTTTTAAAAAAAAGCAGAGTGGATTGTGTGTAGAATGAACTGCCAGATAAAGTGATGGATGGGGGTACAGTTACAACATTTAAAAGACATCTGGATAAGTACATGAATAGGAAAGGTTGGGAGGGATATCGGCCAAATGCAGGCAAGTAGGCCTGGTTAAGTTTGGGAACATGGTTGGTGTGGACTGGTTAGACCACAGAGCCTACTTCCGTGCTTAATGGATAAGTAAGAGGACGAAAGCAAACACTTCTACCTATGTACAATACATATTATACAACCATTAAAGACCTATTTTACAACCATTAGACTTACACAGATGCCCTATGAATACTGCAGGTACTGTCCCTATTACAACACATGATTTAAGTGTCAGTGCTAGTTATTTTCTAGAACTTGGTAAAATGGGACAAGTTAAAGGAGCATAATACTCAAATTTTTAATTTGTTGCAAATTTTAATCATCGTGGAACTCTTTTAATGTATTTGCGCATTATGATCCATTTCAAGAAAACAGGGGCTCATAAAGGATTAGAACAAAAATCAAGGAAATGCAAATAAATTTCACCATGAATAGGAATTCACAGTATAAATGGACATGAATTGTTCTTTATAGCACAAGTCTGATTTATCCAAGTTGAAACAGCCAACTTTGGGTTTGAATTTTAACAGGCATTTACACTTGTTGGGGGCTGTCTAGAAATCACAAAAAGACTTGATATTATCAAAACCACAATATGACATCAAACTGATGCTACAGTTCACACTGAGAAAGATTACAGCAAGAATACATGACACTGTCAAGCCTGAAGAATGGGCAGATAAATTACGTCTGATGATTGTGCAGTTATATATTTTGGTAGAAGGATTAAGGAAAACTTAATAATCATAATAGGCTCAATAGTCTATTATTAACAATTAATATTAATAGTCCTTGGACAATGTGATTCTAAATGAGATAGACGAGCAAAGAAATTAGATAATAGGCACACAAATATGACAAAGCAGGTTAACAAAGCCATAAACAAAATGTGAATGTTGCACAAGTTCCTTTCTGAGGGTCAGAAGGAAAAGTAAATATGTCAGAAGGGAAAGACAGGGAAAGTGGGTTGAGACCACTATCAGATCAGGCATGATCTAACTGAATGGTACATCAGGCTTAAAGGCCTGACAAAATGCAACTCTCAAGTTCCATGTTCGATGCTTATTGGTCAGACCATATCTGGAGTTGAAACGTAGAACTGTACAGCACAGGAACAGACCCCTTTGGCCCACGCTGTTGCGCTGAACGTAACACCATCAAACTAACTCCTTCTGCCTGCCCTTGGTCCAAATCCCTCCATTCCTTGCATATTCATGTGCTTATCTAAAAAGTCTCTTAAACACCCCTATCATAGCTGCTTCCACCATCACCTCTGGCAACGTGTTCCACACTCTTACTGCTGTGTTTTTTTAAAAAAAAACTGCCCCTCACATGCTCCCCACCCCTCCCCTCACCTTGAATGCACACCCCTAAGTGTCAGATATTTCTGGGGAAAAATGATACTGACTGTCAACTGTATCTACGCATCTGATTATTTTGTAGACTTCTATCAAGTCTTCCCTCAGCTTCCACTGCTTCGGAGAAAACAATCTGAATTTTTCTAGCCTCTCCTTATAGCTCATACCCTCTAATCCAAGCAGCATCCTGGTAAATCTCCCTGCACAATTTTCCATATTTCCAAATCAGCAGCCAAAAAAGTTGTTTAAAAAAATAATTTCAACAGAAACATCAGAGCTTGGAAATTTGACCTTTAAAAAGGAAAGACTGAACAAAGGAAGAAATAAAATTAAAAAAAGCTGCCTCGGGAGAGACCGAAACTCAAGGCCATAGACAGCAGACAATGTCTCCTAAATCCGATGAGGAATTCAGAGCAAAGAGAAATCAGACTAAGGGGAATGCAAAACATGCTTTTACAGAGAACAGCATCTGGGAAACTGGAGAAGTCCAAGTCAGGAACATGTGATACAGAGAGCAGGGGCAGGTTGGTTGGAAGGGTAACCTTGTGAAAGAACCTGTTTACGTGCTGTATATAATACACGATTACAAATTTTTCTAGTGACTTTGCCAAGTGCACAGGACAAACCCATGTAAGGAATTGGAGGGCCACTCAGGTTTACCTGCATGTTAAAGCAGGGCATTAAAAAGAATTGGTACAGCTCTCTTAGGGGTGAACGTACAACCACTATGCTATAAATATAATTTCCACAATCAACGTGCGTGTAGTCATTTATAAGGCAGCTTTTACAATGCACAGATTGCTTGGTGGCTCGGCCTCAGAACAATTAATTATCTTTCTGAAAATGATCCCAAAAGCCAAAGTGAATTTTAACTCATTTGAATGAGAGAGATGCACAGCGTATTAGAGATGCACAATCATTAACACATGGTGCCAGTCACTTCTCTCTGTATGCATATCTGACACATGAGCTCCTGTAGGTTAATCAAATCTGGACAGTAGTTTCTTTATCTCAAGACACAAAATGTTCTTAACTTGTAAGAACAAATTAAAAGTAAATAAAAATAATAACCATATAGTGATTTGTGTTTTTTGTTTACCAAGAACCTCAACACTTATCGGAAGATTAGACTGTCTAATTTGCCTATTGGTGGGACTATTTCAATGCACCTTTGCAGGTGAAGGAAACAATGCAGACCCTACGTGCAACTGAGATTTTTTTAATCATTATCTACAAATAATTAAAAGTTTGAATATTATTAACAGAATATTTTACTTTATAGTCTTTGAATATTTACAGTCAAGAGTGGTTTTTAACTATAAAAGGCATGGGCTGGACACTACATTATAGATCACAGAAGCAGGCAATTCTTGCTATCAGAGTGAAAATTAGGCTTAAATTGGAAAGAGAACCTTCTTTTGGGTCTGCATTAACACACACTTCTGGAACATCGCAAACTCAATGCAAGGTTTTTAAACTGTTCCCTAGATTACACATGTGGTAAGCATACTGGCTTTCAGCATATGTCCTCACTTCAAGTTTTTTAGAATGTAAACTTATTGATCGCATGTTGCAAGATTTTAAAACAAAAATCTACTTCACAATGTTTGTGACAATAACCCACCAAATAATACAGCCAACGAACCTTTATTGTTGTCAGAAACAATGTTAGTGTTTATAAATTGCCAACTTCAATCACAGATCCAGTTCTGTTGTTTTCTGAAAATGTATTTCCTCAAAATACATCATGCAATGAATTGGAAAATAATAGTGAAATTCTGTTTTGAGCAGGATCTTAATCTTTAGTTCTGTTATTCTGTGATTGGACATGAGTGCTAATTGGATCCAGATCCACCCAGCTCTGTAGTTTCATGCCCATTGTATACCTACCTGAACCCAGTGAAACAATGACAACTAAAAAAACAAATTTTCAAAATCAAAAAAAAAACTTCAGAGTGCATGTAGGGTGACGGGACTTAGACTTTCCTGAAATATCGTCGTCAATTATAAACAAATTTAAAGGCAAACTTCTATCCATGGGGGTCTCATCAGTTGTGATTATACTATTTATAAAAAGAAACAGCTGAAGGGAAAGAACAGTGACAACATCAAAAATTTAAACTCACGACACAATAAGGCTTCTGTCATGTATTCTGCAAAGCTGCAGTCCAGTCAAACGGTAGCTAAAACACTACCTGGAATTTTATCACCACTTTAGCAGCAGTAAACAATACAAGTTTTGACTTAGTGCTAAAACTAGTGTAATACAAAATTGGCAGCACAAAATGTTGGGTCAAAAATAATGGGGAAGGCACGTCGGTCAAATTTAGAGATGGTGTTCGCAGTCCACAGAGATGCACGTGGGGCATCGAGTGCTAAATGTTAATTCTGAATTTAAAAAAAAATGACAGTACCAGCCGAGTATCTGAATGATAACTTGTATATCACCAACATTTTGGTCAAGTAAAATTCTTCTTAGTGTCCCCATGATGTAAATACTGACAACCAAGTGTGTAACATTGCTTGATGTCTCTTTCAGTCTGCGTAGCCCATTTAATGTAGGTGTGCGTTGAGGTCATATTTTTCACAGAATTTATCAGTGAAGGGAATACAAGTCAGGTATTCACACCATTCACAAGTTATTGGGTAGACGTAGAACAGAACTACCAGCCCAGCGAAAAGTCCAACAAAGGTAACAAGGAAGATCATAATCTGACATCGCTTGCGGTACAAGTCAAATCTCCCGAAGCTGATGTATGGGAGGAATGCAAAGGACAGGAAGAACCCGCTAACGAAGCCAGAAATGTGAGCAAAATTGTCGATCCACGGGAGCAGGCCAAAGGCAAAAAGGAAGAAGACGAGGGCCACCAGTTTGACAAAAGCCCTCCAAGGCCTCGCTAGAATCTGCCAACTCTGGAAGAGCTCCACAAAGAGGCAGGCGAGAATCCCGAACTGAGAGCCTGCTGGTCCCACCTTAAAGACAGAGAAATAGAAGATAATTAATTTGCTATTCCACAGAATGAGAATCTTTCCAACTCAGTAACATTGTGCTCCCTGAGTACAAATGCAGCTTCACCATTTGGGGATACTATTCGACATTTACTTTGCTGCCAACGCCCCACTTATTTTCAAATGTTCAATAACTCGGAAAGACAAAAATTTCAGGTTTAAAAGAAATTTAAAGCTAAAGCACATCCTATTTTGTGACTGAACATTTTTAATGCAGACGTAAGCTACAATTATTTTCCATAAACGAGCAGACACAATTGACAGCAATGTTCGTTCACCTACTGAACATTGACAGCATTGGCTAGGTTAGCCCAACCCCTAACCACCTTGAAAGGTAGTGATGGTGAGCTGCTGGCTGCAGTTGTTGGGGTGTCAGGACAGTCAGTGCTGAAAGGAAAGAAAATTTTGAGCCAGCAACAGTTGAGGAGCACAGACATCGTTTTCAAGTCAGGTTGGTGTGTGCCGTGGAGATGGTGGAGGTGCTCCCATGCTGCCTTTCACCTTCCAGGCATAAAGGTCAAGTGCTTGGAAGATCTGTCATGTCAGTTTACCACTGTTCACTGACGCTGCTATACTGAGAACCAATTACTATCTCACACTCTTAGTGAAGAGCATGTAATTCAGGCATAGTTTACAATTTGCTCTGATCATAGATCATAGAATCCCTACAGTGTGGAAACAGGCCCTTTGACCTGACAAGTCCACACCGACCCTCAGAGCATCCCACTCAGACCCACCCCCTGATAGCCCATCTAATCTATACACCCTGAACACTACGGACAATTTCCCATGGCCAATCCACCTGGCCTGCACATCTTTGGACTATGGGAGGAAACCGGAGCATGCGGAGGAAACCCATGCAGACGTGGGAAGAACGTGCAAACTTCACACAGATAGACAGTCACCCGGGGGTGGAATCGAGCCCAGGTCCCTGGTGCTGTGAGGCAGCAGTGATAGCCACTGAGCCACCGTGCCGCCCAGGGTGGTCCTCGATTGTCCACCCATGCAGCAACCCTGCACTATCAAAAGCAAAATGTTGTGGATTTTGGTTGAATACTTGACTTCTTTCCCCCATCCACTCCTACGCAGGCTACATTCCTGAGAAATCATGCCTTTTCTCTTTTCTGCTGCTGACTAACTTGCTGATCTTTACTCTCAACAGAGGACAGCTCTTGCTGAAATGAATACAACTGAAGGAGGGTGGTACTAAGACTTTGCTGGTAACCATAAATAGCCACAGCCACATGTTGTATCCAACTGTGAGTGAGTGGACAAAATCCCAGCTATAGAACACACGGAACTTTAATGTAGTCTTTTTGGAATGGGGTGGGAAAAGATGGATCTTTTACGTCACCTTAGTGCACTTATTTCAGCACATGCCTTGAGGAGGTCAATAGTCAGATCAGGCTGAACCAATACTGAAATGAGGGTGGTTCGCATGTGAAATGAACTTCCAGAGGAAGCGGTGGATGTAGGCACAATTAGAACATTTTAAAGACATTTGGATAATTACACGAATACGAAAGGTTTGAAGGGATACAGGCCAGGAGCCGTCAGGCGGGGCTAGATTAGACTGAGCTGTTTCGACCAAAGGGTCATTTTCCATGCTGTATGACTCACAGTGTCACCTGCGTGCTATAGCTTTGAGTTCGTTGAAATTTCCACGAGACTCTGGTCTACGTCATCTTTAGTCAGTATTCATTTGTTTGACTGTGACAGCTCCGGTATGAATGGCCACCGGGACTCAAATCAAGACCCGGAAACTTTACAACTCTTTGGAGTTTGTCTAAAACTAGAGAATTAAGGGACACAAGTAAGCAATTTAGTGAAAACCATTTAGTGTAAGAGGAGAATTGTTTTCCCCTCTCAGACAGTCATTAGTACTTGGAATTCTCTTGCCTGGACAGCAACAGAGATGTGATTGTTGAATACTATTAAAGGTAGAGCCTTGATGCGCAAGGGAGATTGTTAGAATCTTGGGAGTTTTCAGAAAACTGGAGTTAAGGTAACAATCAGAACAACACGTTGTAAGTCAAAGGTGGATCAGGCTCAAAGGGCCGAATGGCCTGTCTCTACAGTTAATTTCTACATTTGCACATACAAGTTCGCATTTCTCAGAAATGGCTGCGATTGTTTTCAGGGGTCCCCTTGACTCAATCATGTATGGCTATCACAAAGAAAAACCGTTATCCTGTCACCTACACAATACAGTTATCTTTGTCTCAATTGACCACAGCTTCGTATGGTGCAGGGTCAGTGTCTGATAAGGGCTTGCTATGCACTTGTCTGGGGGGGGTTTTGGGTTTATGATTGAAAACAAAACAGAATAAAAAACCCTCAAGAACCTCGACATCAAAATGTAAAACACCACCTCCAACAGCACTGGGTGGAAATCTTATTGAGAGTTTGACATTTTCGTGCAGATTAACAACAATGGTCTAGTGCTCATTAGAAATGGGAGTTTGGACTGATAGAAGTTACTACGTCTATTCCATTAATGCAGGTTGGATTGCTTGAGCTTTAAAGGGCACTTAATGCACAGTGATACGCAGTCCCTGAGCGGATGTTTGTTTACCAGTTCAGAAAGAGGCAGCTCAAATCATTTACAGTAAAGGTTCTTTATGTTGCTGCCTACTAAAGGGGAAAAAAAATCATCCTCAATTATAACCAGTGATGACCAGGCAACCATGGATATTTTCTGGCCAAATAAACCTTTTGCGTTTAGAGCAAGTCAAGTAATGTGAAACATTCAGTAAAGCCTTAATTACCAGTGGCCAATCTATTTGTACTTAACCTCAGCAACCTTTGCTGCAAACTAGATGGATTTATCTGAGAGAAGCACAATCTAAAAGTCATTATGAAAATTTTAATGGACTCAATTAGGAAGTGGCATTTGTTAAATTGCAGGGGTACGATAAAATTATTCACATTGCCCGCACTTAAACAAAAATGCAGTGCGTTGGTGACATTTATTTCATTAGCACCCGCAATTAGCCCCTGCTCATGAAAGCAACAAAAAAAATTAAACCTTTCATGATTCAAAGAGCAATGCCACTCTGATCTTTAAAAGAAATCTGCACACAATTACAGCTTTTTATCCTATTTCATATTTTCATTGGAGAATACCAATTCAAATTAGACAAAAGTAAGCAGCAATAGAGTGTTTGTACCAAAGCACTGTGTTCTTATTAAGATGGAGTTTTTAAATAGTGGAGGGCTACATGTGAAAAAGGTATTTGAAATTCAAGAGACATTGAAATTGCTGCTGCGAAAGGACAAAAATGAGTGCAAGGGTGACTGTGCATTTCTCCTCTGATATTCATAATTTGATCTCTCTTTTCAGGGCAAGAAATTTAATCTAGTTGACGGTAACTGTGATCATTTATTTGATTCCTGCAAATTCAGTGGTTAATTGCCCAGCCTTTAAAAGCAAACAAGTGATTTTCTTTTATTGAAGATATTAAAATGGAAAATCGTTTGCGTCAAACATCCTATTAAAATGTCTAAAGTGTCCATACGTGAACTGGTCCTTCAGCCATTTTAAAAAAAAGCTGCCTCTTACCAAATCCATTTATTGAGCATGACAAACTGCATTTCACACTGGCACGTATATCCAATGATTTACCTACCTCTGCTCGGTAAGGCAAGAATATGGCACTAGCCAGATTTCCGGTGATTCCGCTCAGGATGTAAATGATAGAAATCCGAAGCCAGCCTGCTAGTTTTTCAAGGTCCCTAAGGATTGTCATTTGGAAGCAGATGGACACAATACAGTGAAGAATCCTGTGGGATAAATAAAGGGAAGCAATAACCTGATCAAGAATGAACCTCTGAAAATTCTGGAGGTATGGGGTGGGGGTGGGGTTGAAGACATTAATTTTGCCACTGAAAACTGTAATAATTTCACTACGTTGAATGTACACCAGTTGCATTGCTCATATGGATATATGTTAAAGGCACTTAGAGTAACTTAGAGGATTTTGTTGACTATGAGTTCCCTGATTGGGGTTGTTAACCTGGGCCAATGAGGAAGCCCTGGCTGACAGATATAAGCAGGGGATTGCTAGGTGCTGAAGCAAGTAGAAAACGCAGCTCCTGTTTGTCGACCATGATGGTTCGGAGGTCACCCTCAGGATGCTGCCTGTCTATTACCAGGGCCCGATCACTGCCCGGAACTTGCAATGTGCCGACCTGCAACACCACCCCCCCCGCAAGGCAGGAGGGTCAGCCACCATCAGACGGCTGTCGCTCAGGAACCCGCACTCCCACGATCACAGGTTTGCGCGGCTGTTGGAGGGGAGGGCCGAGGCAGTGGGGGTGACCAGTGTCAGGGCCTGGGCTGGATGCTGTCACAGGGATTGGTGCATACGGCCACAGTAAATGTCCAGTTCGCGGCCACTCGATGCTTCAAAATGGCAGCGCTCAGACCCAGTGTCATGCACCAGCTAAGGGCACTCAGGTGTGCAGTGGGATCCCGTCTGCACGTACCCCTGCTTGGACGGAATTTTGCACCGGACCCAGGATCCCGTACCCCACAACCTGAGCTGGAATTTCAACTTTGCACCCTTTTAAGAGAGATGTGAAATGGTGGGCCCCGTACGGGCCTGCTGCTGCACATCATCCACCCTGTCACCTTCACCCACCGCCTGGGCACACATTGGGCATGCCCATTTACCACCGGGTGGTGGGGACCTCCAGTGGAGGGCTCTCTTTGCAGCAATCCTTCCCCTATCCCTCAGGGATCCGGGGGAGGGGGGGGGGGGTGGGGGGGGTGTTGCACACAACAGTTCCGTGTAACCACAGATTGTGGCGGCTCAAGGACTCCCAGCCTGACTGCCTATTTCCAGGCGCCGTGGATATATCGGATATGGGCACTTACACTCCCTTTCGAAGTTACCCCTCTGTGTTTCTGGCTGCACTTCAGCCCCACGCTCCTGGTCTTTGGGCACCTTGTTCAGAGGGAGGAGTGGGGAGCGGGCAGATCAGAGGATTTTCCCCGCCCCTGGAGGGGGTCATTATGGCCAATTACCTACCCCCCCACCACTGTTCTCCAGGGCTACATACGTGCCCAGGTATCCCTGCGGAATGAGACTGCGGCACCCACACACCCTCTCGATACCTTTTGGGAGAGGTGGGCACCACGGGGTGTGGAGTGCCTTACCTCTCCCTCCCCAATTCCATCTTGATTTGATCTTTACCCTCCCCTTCATTTATCCTTTCATGTCGGCTCTGCTTCATATCGCCTCTTTGGTCACATGGATATTTTTCCCTGGTGGTGGTGGTATGTTAATAAAGTTATTTGCCCACTAGTTGTTTTTAACTGTATCATCTTTGGGGATTTAGACTCCAAGCCAGTGTACTGTGCGCATGTAAATAAAGGGGGACTTGGTGATGGGATACCAGCCTCTATACAGTTAGTTCAGAACCACAGAAACTCTACAGTGCAGAAACAGGCCATTCGGCCAATCAAACGCACACCGACCCTCTGAAGAGCATCCACCCGGACCCACTGCAGTCTCACAGCGCCAGGAACCCAGGTTCGATTCCAGACTCGGGCAACTGTCTGTGTAGAGTTTGAACATTCTCCCCGCGTCTGTGTGGGTCTCCTCCGGGTGCTCTGGTTTCGTCCCACAGTCTGCGGGTTAGGTGGAATGGTCATGCTAAATTACCCATAGTGCCCAGGGATGTGCAATCTGGGTGAGTTACCCATGGAAAATGCAGGGTTATAGGGATAGGACAGGTCTGGGTGGGATGCTCTTTGGAGTGTCGTTGTGTTCTCGAAGGGCTGAATGGCCTGCTTTCACACTGTAGGGATTCTGCGACATGGAAAAGGTATTTCAGCTCAGAATTTCAAGGCAATGATTTAAAAATGAGGCCGTCCTTTTAAGACAAAGATGAGGAGCAATCTTTTCTCATGAGTATGTGCAACTTTGGAACGTTGCCTCAGAGGTGGTGGAGCATTGGATATTTTCAAGGCAGAAGTAGAGAGATTCTTGTTAGACAAGGGAATAAAAGATTATCAGGGAGGGATGATCATGAGGAATTTGAAACACAAATAGATCAGCCATAATTATATAAAACAATGAACTGCAGAATCTGGAGATCAGAAACAAAACAAATTGCTGGAGAAACTGGGCAGTATCTGCAGATAGAGAAACAGATTCAATAGTTCGAGTTCAGTGATTTATCTTCAAACCTTTCTTCTGTTCTTTTCTTGAACATTAGTTACTTCAACAGTGAAATGTTAATAGTCAGTGAATCGGTAACAGGGAGTAACAGTAATATTATTGAATGTATCATGTAACATTATTGTGACCTGCAGCAATATAAATAGTCTATATTGTGGTCTGATAAAATAACTAGCGTTGGTGTTAAAAGATATTGTGGCCTCTATCATTACAGAACTTATAACTAGCATTAAACTGAGGAAAGATACATCAGTAATTAAACAGAAATAACAAGGTGTACAGCTGGATGAACACAACAGGCCAAGCAACATCAGAGGAGCAGGAAAGCTGATGTTTTGGGCCTAGACCCCTCTTCAGAAATGGGGTAGGGGGAAGGAGATTCTGAAATAAATAGGGAGAGTGGGGAGGTGGATAAAAGATGGATAAAGGAGAAGATAGGTGGAGAGGAGACAGACAGGACAAAGAGACGGGGATGGAGCCAGTAAAGGTGAGTGTAGGTGGGGAGGTAGGGAGGAGATGCGTCAGGTCAAGGGTGTGGGATGAAGTTAGTAGGTAGGAAATGGGGCTGGGGTTTGAGGTGGGGGGAAGGGGGATAGGTGGGAGGAAGAAGGACAGGTTAGGGAGGCGGGGACAAGCTGGGCTGGTTTTGGGATGCAGTAGGGGGAGGGGAGATTTTGAAGCTTGTGAAATCCACATTGGTACCATTGGGCTGCAGGGTTCCCAAGCAGAATATGAGTTGCTGTTCCTGCAACCTTCAGGTGGCATCATTGTGGCACTGCAGGAGGCCCAGGATGGACATGTTGTCTGAGGAATGGGAGGGGGAGTTGAAATGGTTTGCGACTGGGAGGTGCAATTGTTTCGTGCAGACCGAGTGTAGGTGTTCTGCAAAGTGGTCCCCAAGCCTCCGCTTTGTTTCCCCAATGTAGAGGAGGCCACATCGGGAACAGTGGATGCAATATACCACATTAGCGGATGTGCAGGTGAACGTACGCTTGATGTGGCAAGTCTTCTTGGAGCCTGGGATGGGAGTGAGGGAGGTGGTGTAGGGGCAAGTGTAGCACTTCTTGCGGTTGCAGGGAAAAATGCCAGGTGTGGTGGGGCTGGAGGGGAGTGTGGAGTGGACTAGCGAGTCATGGGGAGACTGGTCCCTCCTGAAAGCAGGTAAGGGTGGGGTGGGACAAATGTCTTTGGTGGTGGGGTTGGATTGTAGATGGCGGATGTGTCGCAGGATGATGCGTTGGATCCGAAGATTGGTGGGGTGGTACGGGAGGACAAGGGGGATTCTGTCTTGGTTGTTATTGTGGGTAAGGGGCATGAGGGATGACTTGCAGGAAATGCGAGAGACACGGTCGAGGACGTTCCTCAGTGGTCGAGAACACAAAACATCATTTTTCAAGGACTGCAACTGCCTCCTGCTCTGGTCAAGAATGCAAAATGTTCTGCACACAGTCCTGGTCACCTCACTACAGGAGGGAATGTGATGGCACTAGAGGGGGTACAGAGGAGGCTCGCCTGGGATGGAGAAACTGAGCTATAAAGGAGAGACTAGATGGGCTTGGGTTGTTTTGTTTAGGACACAGAATTCTGAGAGGGGACATGGTAGAGGTGTATAAGATAATGAGGGGAATGGACAGGGGGAGATAGAGAGAGCTGCCCCCCTTGGTTGAGAGGTTAATCACAAAACAGCAGAGTTTTAAGCTAAGGGGTAGGAGATTCAGACGGTTCTGAGTAAAAGAAAACTTTTTCACTCACTGTGTGATGGGAATCCAGAATGCATTGCCTGGGAAGGTAATGGAGACTAGAAACATTACAACCTTTAAAACAAAAATTTGGATGGGTACTTCAAATATCATAACATTCAAGGTATTGGGGCAATGCAGGAAATTGGGACTAACGCATTTTTAGTGCAGACTTGATGGGCCGAATAGCCTTTTCTGCACTAGCTGAATCTATGAATCCTTCTTACAAGTGCCTTCCCAAAGATACAGCAACATCTTTTGCTAGCTCAAGCTGGATAATATCACTGCTAAACTCAATACAATGAATATCTCTATTCTGAAGGGTCACCGAGCTAAAAAACATTAATTCTTTCTCTCCACAGATACTATCAGACCTGCAGAGTTTCTCCAGCAATTTTGGTTTTTGTTTCTGATTTCTAGCATCAGCAGTTCTTTGCTTTTATAATATATGCATTGTTCACATTCTGAAGAGGAAATCTAAAACTTCTTTCCATAATATCAACAATAGGAAGACTCAGAGCTAAGATAGTCTATACCTTACCAAAATATTACACATTCCTTACAAAACAGCCATGATACAGTCAAGTCATGGAGTTCCACATCTCTAACATGAGGTAGCATTATTACAAGAGGCCTGTTAGCATTTCATTAAAAAGTGCTGAATGCAGACGGTCTTAACTCAAAAAAAAAATCTCAGCACTAAGTATCAATGATTGGGAATAGTTTACATGGAGAAATTATTCATGGCCATAGATTATTGTGGTGATAAATATTTTTAATTCATGATTAAGTGTGGAAACCAGACTTTTAAAAAGTGAATTGAAACTTTCAGTATATTAGGGTGAACAGTTAGACTTGGATATATTAATTCACTCTTGCCATTTGAAGTATAGTCTCAATTTAGATCAATAGTTAAATGCAAATTTTGAATAACTCTCAGCTCTCATTTATATTTCTTAAGGATTATCTTTGTTCTCATTTGAACTGCGAGTATGAAATATAGAAAAATGTTCTGTGATATTAAACCAACATAGCTCTGTAACCATCACCAAAAAAATTTTACAAATCCATTGCCTAACTAGTTCCAAATTTTACAAGAGATAGGGCTTATTGCAATTTCCAACCCTTTTGGTCAACAAGGTAAATCAGATTCACTTTTAGTTATATTAGTTGCATTTAGATAAGCGAAACATGTCTAGATTTATTGGAGAAAGTGAGGACAATACATTCAGATCTACTTTCGTCAGAACTGCAATGGACAGTGAAGGACAAATCCAAGGGAGTGTTGATGGATTAAACATTGCTCCTCGATTTAACAAAGGAGTTTATCTTGTAATTAGCTGTGCAAGCTGATTTCATCGATGTCAGTGTTCAGACACGTGCGGGGAGCTGGTCATGAGGAGGAGGAGTTAAAGTCAACATTAATGCAGCAGAGCGTTAAAACCTTACCTTGTGGAAGGGTCACGTGACTTGCCCACACAAGGATTGTGTCAACGGTCAGTAACAAGAGGACTTAATGATGATACCGATTAAAGATCCATTTTTGTCCAGGCTTACAGACCTTAGGTTTGCACAGCTGCTTGCCAACCAGACTAGCAGCAATGCCAATACTGGGACTGTCTCTCTCTAGAAGGCCCTTTCCAGACCATGTTAGCTGCCTTTGTGGAAAAGCTCAAGTCAAAGATTATTCTACCTGTATAGGACAAGTCACCTTGTCCTTATTTTTCAACCAGTGGCTAGGGACGTTACAATGTTGAAGCTACTCGGTTGTTGTAACAGTATAAACGTTAAAAAGAAACTCATAGGAAGTTCCATTCCACTTCTGTACTCAGTGCAGAAACAGGAGTAAGGAAACCCTCGGTTGTTACCCCTAGGAGGCAGCGGTGCTGACGCTGATACAAGGATAGGGTTACTCTGCTTTGCTGTATGCCTAAAGTGCTTCTGTGCCTGTGAACTGGCCACTAGCTCTGAATCATAAAATCAAAACAGTGCAGACAGAGGCCTTTTGTTAAAGGTCATGGACAAGATCAACAGCACAGAAAAAGGCCCTTTGGCCCATTTTCTGTGTGCTAGTCAAAAACAACCACTTAACAACTTTAATCCCAAATTCCAGCACTCGGTCCATAATCTTGTATGCCTTGACAAAAACGACCCATTTGACTGGCACTATATCCACAAACATCCGCGCTCTCCACCACTCAGTAGCAGCAGTGTGTATATCTCCAAGATACACTGCAGAAATTCACCAAAGATCCCAAGACAGCACCTTCCAAACCCATGACCATTTCCATCCAGAAGGACAAGGGCAGCTGGTACACGGGAACACCACCGCCTCCAAGTTCCCCTCCAAGCCCCTCACCATCCAGACTTGGAAATATATCACCATTCCTTCACTGAAATTGGGTCAAAATCCTGGAATTCCCTCCCTAAGGACATTGTGGGTCAGCCCACAAGCAGGACGGCTGCAGCAGTTCATGAGGGCAGCTCAGCCCCACCTTCTCAAGGGGGCAACTAGGGATGGGGATTAAAACGCAGGCAATGACATACATATCCCATGAGTGAATTAATATTAATAATCTCAAGTGCACATCTAAAAACTTCAACGTTTTGAGGATTTCTGCCTCTGCCACCCCTACAGGCAGTCAGTCCCAGGTTCAAACACACTCTGGGTGCAAGTGTTTTCTACTCATCCCCTGGATGCCTCCTGCCCCTCACCCTAAACCTACATCCCCCGTCATTGATCCTTCCACTAGGGGGTAAAGGTTTCTTCCTGTCTATGCCCCTGACAACTGTATACATCTTAACCTTGTCACCCCTCCCTCTGTCTCCCATGGTCTAAAGAAAGCAACCCCAGTCTGTATGATCTGGACCTTGGCAACAAATATTATTACAAATAAATGCTCAAACCGATAAGATTGCATTTATACTCGTCCCTCGACTCTGCGGTGTAGAAATGCTTACCCCGCATGCAGAAAGAGTGAAAGCCAGAGCCTGTAAAACTGATCAGGAATTTCCGGATTGAGGAATGGCAGCAGACCACACACATCATCCATGCAGTGCACCTGGACACCAAAAATAAAAAGGCACATTCTAAACTCTGGCACTGCAAATCAACATTTAACACTGCCATGCGTCATTTCAAAATACCTCAAGCATAAGGACATTCCAGAATAGGCAAAGGCAAGTGGGGCAGATGTGCGATGTAGGGTGTAAACACTGTCTCCTCTTCCATTTTGTCTTTTACAGCCCTCTCTCATCAACCACAGCTGACTTCGTCTGCCACTCCTCAAACTAAAAAGGCTGGCACTATTTTGCTTCCTCAGTTTTCATTTCAAGCACAGTTCAAATAGCCAGCTCCAGCTTGTGCGCTTGGCCCAAGGATTTAGTCAGCTCTGAGACTGAGGGACCCTAGCAAAACCCAAGCTGTGCACTGGGGAGCAGGCTGTTGCTGGGGAAATTCCACCTGCTCAGACAGTCAACGATGGCCACGGTAGCTTTGGGGATGGAGAGCAGGCTAGAGGAAAGGGAAGCAGAGTGTTAGATTGGTTCCACAAAAGCCACAGCCCAAGTCTTCAAACCAAAGACTTTGCTGCCTGGGCTGTAGCTTGTATGGGGACACCTCAAAATTGCAGGGCAGTGGGGTGCGCAGCTCGCATTGAGACAGCTTGGCTCAAAGAATACAGCGCACACTGGGGCACAAATCTTCAGCACCCTGTGGTCTTTTCTGCACCTGGCACAGTCAGCCATTTTGATGTCACATGGAGTGAACCAAATTAATTGAAGACTGGCCTGTTATAAGATTGAAATAGCTCAATCCCTCAGCATTTCCTTCTGATCATGGCCCTTATCACCTCAAATTTTGCACTCAAATTGCTCTCTGCCTTTATCAAGGACTGAGCTAGATTCTCTCATTAGTCCTTCAATGGTCTTCTTCCTTCCACTGAACAGTGGAAGGTCGAACAGGTAGCAGAGTGGCTCAGTGCGTTTCACTGCTGCCTAACAGCACCAGGGACCCAGGTTCAATTCCACCTTCAGGCGACTGTCTGTGTAGGATTTACACATTCTCCCTGTGTCTGCATGGGTTTCCTCCCACAGTCCAAAGTTGTGGAAGTTAGGTGGATTGGATATGCTAAGCAGTTTCTTAGTATCCAGGGATGCACAGGCTAGGTGGATTGGCCATGGGAAATCCAGGGTTACAGGGATAAGGTAGGGGGGTAGGGTCTGAATGGGATGCTCTTTGGAGGGTCAGTTTTGTCTCAATGGGCCAAATGGCCTGCTTCCACACTAAGGATTTTATGATTCTTAACCACTGGTAGTCATTAGAACAACAAAATTCTACATTCTCGACTGATTAAACAGATCTAAAGAGGGAACTCAGGTTAGCGATTTTCTTTTAAACTCAGACCTAGCCAAGACTAGGAGGCTGAGATGAAACTAAATCAATAAGGGGTATTGATACTGGTTTGTGTGGCAGGATTCAATTACAACTATTGCCTTGTACATCCATTTGTTATCCATAAAATGAAATAAAGTAGCTTAAAGATTTGCACTTAGTCTTATCTTACTAGGGTTTTAATTCTGACTACCTGAAGGTTAATTGAAGTACGCACGCGGACACGCACAAAACACAGATGGACAGTCTGGATGACCACATGAATCTTGAAAACTACAGGCTCATTCCTGGATGTAACACGGTCAGAACTGAACTGGAAATTAACATTCAAGACAAAAAAAAGCCTGAAATTTACAACAGGCCTGGCACAGACAAGAGTTTTTGACCAAACAGACCACTCTGGGTGCTGGAAATACAAAAAGAAGACTGAAAGTACTGGAAATACTCAACAGGCCTGACAATGTAGGGGGAGGGAAACATGTGCCCAATGACCTTTTAATCAAAACTGGAAACAAAGTAGTAATAGGTGTTGAGAAAATGTTTGGATGTGAGAGAAAAAGGAGGGATGGCGGGGGGGGGGGGGGGGGGGGAAAGAGGAGAGGAAGAGAGATATGGTGGGGGGGAGGGGAGGAAGGAGGATATCGGGGGGGGAGAAGACGGATGGGGGGGGGGAGGCAAGAGGGATTGGAGCGGGAAAAAGGGGAACAAAGGGAAGAAACCATGGAAAGAAGTCGGAAAAAAAACAGGGGAAAGGGTTCAGGTAGGGGAAGGAGGGGCAAGAGAGGGTTGAGGAGTGTGGGAGAAGGGAGGAGGTTGAGGGGGCAAGGAGGAAGGTGGGGAAGTGATTGAGAGTGGGATGGTGAAGAGAGGTGGAAAGTGGGGTGGGAGGGATGGGGAAGAGATGGAGGGGAATATAGGGGAGAAGTGAAAGAAGAAAAAAAGAGAAGGAAGAGGTGAGGGGTGGTGGCAACAGAGGTCAGAGGTGGATGGAGTGAATAAATGAATCACAGAAGCATAAGTCAAGAGATACCGGGCTGTAACAACTGAAGAGGTTTTCCTGATAAAAGAAAAGGGTTAATGTCCATTTGGCAAAAAAGAGCAACAATATAGGTAACACACCCCATCCCCCAAACAATATTGATATCTGATGATTTTGGCACTGATTTTGCTTTAATTACTGCTGGAGATGTAACTGACTACAAATGGTGGAATATGTTGGTGCGTTAACTGGGCAAAGAATTATACTTGTGGGGCAGGGAATGGAAAACTAGTCACGTCCTCCCTGTCCACATCCTTCATATCAGGGCAACAAAATCTCTGCTGCCTTATTCTGGAGAAGTTAAGAATAAATGCTTGATATCCCCAACACATTCTGCTAAGTGGCTGACATTAAAAGATGCTGGCATTTCAATTTCATAGCTTCACTCTAAAACAATCGGGCCAAGTGTTCTCTTTCTTAAAAAAAAGGCACTAACTTTGGAAACCCTGCTGAACATAAATACAGCAACACAGAGCTGTGGATCCACGATAAAAGCATTTGTTAAAAGGTGAGGACACAATTTGTGTTCAATTTTTTCAACCTCCAGAGTGAATGGTGTCAAAGTAATTGACCACCGCAGTTAATGTAATTGAGACAGAGTTATTGCAAAGGAGCTGTTCGAGTTAAATTGGTTTGCTTTGCAATTGTGACACAAATGAGCAGGAAAAGCACAATGGCTGCCTTAAAGTTTACTCCAGCAAGGATTCAAACAGCAGCACACACGCAGTTGAGTTTCCACCCTTTCCTTTATATCATACTGTTAACACTGCCTTCAGATCTATTTTACTCCTTCCTACAAATTGAGAGCAAATACTTCTGACTTTGTGGCAGGCACAGAGAGAGATAAAGGAATGCTGGGAGCAGTGTTGCCATTATGAGCTGTCCTTCGATTCGTGGATGATGTTTGCTCAAGGTCCTCACTTATCATGTTACTGAACAGGCTGATTCTCAACTCTCATGTAATGCACTTTCAGTCTGCTTTAACAAGCATATCTCCCCACAGACTGAAAATACAGTGAGCAGAATAATATTCATGCAAACAATACAGGGTGTTACTTTGGGAAACACTTTCTTTCCTGTGGATTTGTCGTTTCCGATCTTAACAACATGGGACAATAGTGAAAAAGATATCAGTGTCAGACTCATGCTCCATGCGGTTACAGACACTGCCTATGCTCAACCAGTCATAAAGCAATTCAAAGTGGGTACTTACAATTGTCAAATTAATACGAATTCACCTGTCCCCAATCCTTTCACAAAAGTGAACAGTTGCATTATTAATCCTAAATTGTATTAGTATCCCACAGCACTGTAATGGCCCCACTCAACAGGCAGAAATACACTGTGCCTATAATAGTGCAGTTAACCACCTCACACTGCTAGCAGCTGCTCCTATAATCGCAACAAGAATACCCATGCCGAGAACGAAGGATGGGTCGATACAAACCTGAGAACACAGTGTTGCTTCTTCATGGAAGTAACCTTTCATAAACTCACAGTATTCTCTTGATGTTATCTCACATCTGCAAAAAAAAAGTCCAATAACATTCCCGTGATTCCACCACATCCACAAACATGCTAGTTCTTAAGTTCAAGGCAGTTGGCAATTGGAGCATCAGAATGTAAGGACAAAACTGTGCAAAAATCCTCCTGTACTGGCATTTGCTAGATGCCTTGGCAAAATAAATCATGGACAACCCTACTGCTACAGTGAAAATGTAAGCCTCTCCCATGGAATTCAACGACAATATTCTCAATGATCTGAACATACAATTGAAAACATGCAAACTATTTTAAAATCTTTTTCTTAAAGTAAAGAGTCAGTGTCATGAACTCCCTTTAAGACAGGCAATACTGAGGTTTCGAGGAACTGTTCTGAGGAAGGGTCACTGGACCCGAAACACTGGCACTGATTTCATTCCACACTCGCTGCGGCCAGGCCTGCTGAGCTTTTGCAGCAATTTCTGTTCTAGTTTGTGATTTCTTGCATCTGCAGCTCTTCCGGTTTTAGTTTTAAATACTGAATTTTGCCAATTTTCCATTAGAACAAACAGAAAAGACACAATGGATGCACCTCCAGCAGCATTCATTCCCACACTTCCAATAAGGTCCAATGTCACCACAAGGAATTAGAATCTGCCAGTATTTGTAAAGCAAAGGCAAGTGCGAATGGGAGATGGTGAAGTAGCAACGTCTACACTCGAAGGAATAAAACAATGCCTCACACGTAAGTGCCAACTAGAGAAAAGGTAGTCACTATTTTAATATTCCAGTCAACATTTTGTGGACTAGTAACAATTCACTTGCAGCAATGAGGCAGTGTTATATAGCACAGAAACAGGCCCTTTAGTCTAATGCGTCTATGCTGACCAGGGAATCTAAACTGAACTGGTGCCATTTGCCTGTGTTTGGCCTATGTCTCTCTGATGTTGTAATTGACCTTGCCTTTATGGTGTCCTTCAATATACACGCACTATCCTCTGTGTGGAAAAAGTCCCTAAGGTCCCTTTTAAGTTGTTCCCCTCTCACCTTAAACCCATGCCCTCTCCCGGAGAAAACATCTTGGCTATTCACTCTGTCCATGCCCCTCATGGTTTTATAAAACCTCTAAGGTCACCCCTCAGCTTCCCACACTCCAAGGGGGAAAAAAATCCCAACCTATCCAGCCTCTCCTTATACTTCAAACCTCCCCTTCCCAGAAGCATTCCTGTAAAACTTTTCGCACATTTCCCGTTTAATAACACCCTTCCTATAGAAGGGCAACCAGAACTGTTTGCAGTATTCTAAACGTGGTCTGGCCATTGTCTTGTACATGCTGTCCCAACTCTTGTGCTTGGATGTTATGACCGATGAAGACAAGTGCGCCAAACGCTTTCTTCACCATGTCTACCTGGGACACCGTGTCAAGATCCTGTTCATGTTTAACTGCCACACATGCTTCTCTCAAGCATGCCGCCACGCCACATCAGTATTATGTCACTGCCAAATAACGAGCACCATTAAAGTGAAAAAAGCCGCTCTGAGAGTCAGGCATTAAGCATCACGGCCATGTCTCAGAGCAAGGCCAGAAACTCCAGACAGCAGCAAATCAAAGAAATATCATTAACAGGGACATCCATCTTTTACAGTGAGGTTTTGCTTTTAAAAGAACGATACCAGGAATTAATGTAAACATAAAACATTTGTTATAGGCTATGCTTCCATTTTAAAGAGATAGGAGGATATAAAGTAGATTGATGCCAGGAAGAAATTTAGAAATAGGAAAAAGGTATAATTTGATCAGGAATACTACATTTTTCAAGTAATAGTGTGATTATTACACTCCGATGCCATTAAATGGAATTATAGAAAAGATAATGAGAACATGTTGTTCAGTTTATAATCCCCACTCACTCTCCAGATCAGTTATCATCGACAAGGCTATTTACCCAACCTCGCTAACCACCAGATGGAAGCAATCTGTGTAATACAATATTAAAGTTAAAAGATTTCCCACACATTGGCTTCCTGACCCGCGAACTGGTTAAGATAGGAATGGGACAATAAATGCTGGTCTAGTCGTCAATGCTCACATTATTTTCGAATTTAACCCTCACCAACAGCACTCCACTGAGATTCCAAGTGTCTCAGCCCAGAACTATCCCTAGAACACTCAATCCTTTCGCTTGTTAGATAGTCGACTAGGCCTTTAATTGAAATGTTTGATGATTCAGACAGTCCTCCCTTTCCACGAGTTCTGTAGTAGATCCAAGCACAGACTCACCTCCCTTTGGTGCCAATACAGCAGGGTCGGCCTGTGATCACACAGTCCAGGTGTGGAAGGTTGGTGTGGTTTCCAGCTGTACTTTTAGTGCAAATCTGAAACAAGAGACAAAAAAAAAAGACAGCATTAGAAATTCTCCCATTATTGTTGGCTTCATTGTGTGACACCTTCAACCACAAGGTGTAGGCTGTGCGCCCACACCACTGGAGGGTTATCATTGCCTGGATCACAGCATTTGCAAACTGCAAAGGCAAGGATGGGCGAGGTGGTGTGGGGTTAGGATGCCTTTAGGTCAGGAGGTAGACAGCCTTGTACGGGAGGAACCATCAACATTGGTGTGAGGAAAGGCACTGTCAGGTCAAGGCCGAAGGACATTGTGTCTGTCTGTCAGGGTTTCACATTCAGGAGGCTAGATGTCAGTGAGTGGAGGTGGTAGGCAGGAGTCAAAGCCCATTTCAATACTTTTAAACATTGCTGCGTAATATGAAGTTCAAGCTGATTGGTATCCTTTAAAATCTGCATCTCTAGCGAACAGTCAGAGCTAAGGGACATTATCAGAGGTAATTTCTACTTCTCATGATAATAGCCATGGAGTCAGCGACAATCCGAACGTCCACTCCAAATGATACTGCTTAGCAGCCACCCTCTCACTGGGATTTCTGCCTCCGTGTTTCAGGGCAATGTCCTTTCTTCGGGAGTTTTGATGGAAGGCCACCAACTTGAAACATTAACATTCAGAGATAGTAGGAACTGCAGATGCTGGAGAATCCAAGATAACAAGGTGTAGAGCTGGATGAACACAGCAGGCCAAGCAGCATCTTAGGAGCAGGAAAGCTGACGTTTCGGGCCATTTCTGATGAAGGGTCTGGGTCAGCTTTCCTGCTCTTAAGATGCTGCTTGGCCTGCTGTGTTCATTCAGCTCCAACATTAATGTTCAGCTCCCTCTACGAGATGCTGCCTGACTGTTGACTTTTTTTTATTTCAGGACCATAATTAACTACTTGGCATGAGGGTCTACATAAAACTATTTGTCAAGTTCTCAGGCACCTCCATGTAGGAGGTGAGGTACCAATGAAGCTAGCTGCTGTTTCATGGTTTGTGCGCACCAAAGGCATTAGAACTCAGATTAGTGATCAACAAGAATTTAATTGTCAACAACTTTACAAATTAAGTAGATTTGAACTTTCACTGTTGGCATTCCATTAATTTAAGTACAGATTAAACCTAAGAAAAAAATATTGACAGGTTTACATGGCACATGGCAAATTGAGCATTGACTTCACTAAGGTCCCACAATACCTGTCTTTGTTATTTACAAATACATCTAATATTCTAGACACCATTTTGCCTATTGGGTCCAATGTTCACTTGTCACTGATTTTCAGGAATAAAATATAGAAAACAGACTGCAGAAAAGGTTATAAAACCTTAAAATGACCAAACTAAATGTGAAAAGCAAAACTAATTATGTCAGATGTCAGTTTTGTACTGTATTTCCTATGCTTTTTTGTTCCACATTTGCTCAGAGAAGGTTAGGGTCACATACCAGCTCAGTACTTATCACCTAATTCCTAACTGCCCTGGAGAAGGTGCCAGTGAGCTGCTACAGTTCTCAGGGGGACCCTGTGCATCATTTGTGAATTCTGCGACACTGACCCAGCAAGAATGAATGAACAGTAAGCTTCCAAGTCAAGATTGTGAGACGTTTCGACCTAACATTGGAGCAAAAGTCCATCATGACTCAAACTATTCAGATTCATTTCCCCTGTACTCTCTCGAGTACCTCCACACCTTTCCAGAACACAGGATGCAATGCTCCAGCTGGAAACTAAACTGGCTTTATAAACATTCAGTATTAATTCCCTGCTTTTGTACTCAATTCCTCAATTTATGGAGCGCATGGTCTCCTTTACTTTGCTCACTACTCTCTCAAAAGTTCCTGCCACATTGAATGCTGGTTGCACATGAACTCCACAAGATCTCTTCACCTCTACACTCAAACATTGCTATTAATTCCACATACTCAATCTTCTCTGCCAAAATGCATCATCTCACATTGCTCCGTAGTAAATTCCATTCTGTTAAGTCCTCTGTGTCATGCCTCGATGTTTTTGGTATTACGCAGGGTATTTACAGCGCATTCCAGATCCTTGCTGCTCACTGTGTGGAGACAGTTTTCCTCCTGTTACCTGTTGCTCCTGTCATCAATTGCATTAAAATCAGATTCTAGATCTTTCTGCCAACGGGAACAACTTGTTCTGATCAATTCTGTTCTGGCCCCACAACATTTTGATATTGATACTGAAAACTCTCATTGCAGCCCATTAGCAGCAATGCCACAATAGAGGGCTTTCAGTGAGCACTAAGTAAACGAAAATGAAAACGGCAACTGCAGGGTCTTACCGGCCATTTGGTAATGTCATCAGGCCATTCATGAGGAGGAACAGAGCCAGGCTCGATACAAAACCTGAAGGAGGGCAAAGCAGGGGAGAAAGAGCATAGAGAACAAAAATTACACTGTAAAAAGGTGGCTGGTATTTGTCTTTCATTATTTCCCTTAATAAATTTCACCTCAAAAGGTTATTGTGTGCATGTGGAGGGTTCAGACACATTCTCACACACTGTCTGAAATTTTCGCGGGATGCGATTCTGCACTCAAATGGGAATAGTAACCAATTGCAAAGATACCATGACCATAAAGTATCATTTTAAACACACTGGCAAAAAAAATTAGACATTTGTCATCGTTTAGTACAGGAGGAGTATCTTAAATCCCAAAAACTGGAAGCAACCCACATCCCATGGATACTGTTGCCTTTAGCTAACTCAGCAAGCTCTTGGACCCGCTAAGGAAGAGATTTATAAAGGGTTTGAGGGATGCCTCAGAGCTCCAAGCCAATGGAGCAACAGCATCGTGTAATAACTCACTCACAGCACCATGGCAGCCATTGCTGTCCCAAAGCTCGCAGCCCAGAGAAAAACAACAACTTTGGAAGTTTTGGAAAGCGTTCAGAGTTAAATATGATCGAGGCTAAAAGTCCTCGATAGCTCTGCTGGTTCCAGCTGGTAGCTCAGTCGCACAGCAGTGACAGAGAAGCCATTGATGAGAAAGGGGTTCCTGGATTTGCTCGGTCCCACCATTTCCAAGAACATAGGATTCATGTTATATACGGCAGAACCTGCTCCTGGCTTTCAGATGGTAAACACAATCGGAGAAGTAGGGGCACGGTCAAGGTCCGCTGTTTCCAAATTCAGAAATTTCTACGTAACACATTTATTTAATTCATTTCAGGAGGCTGGTTAGCCCTGGCAACTTGAAGCTTTTTCAGCCTCCAGGGGGCAAGAGTGGGTCTCCCCGATACAGTGTTAACCAGTGGAGACATTGAAAGGAATGGCACGCCAATCAGAACCAATAAAAAAGACCAGAGATAGGAGGAACTGCAGATACTGGAGAATCTGCGATAACAAGGTGTAGAGCTGGATGAACACAGCAGGCCAAGCAGCACCAGAGGAGCACGAAGGCTGACTTTCTGGGCCTCAACCCTTCTTCAGAAATGGGGGAGGGGAAGGCTCTCGCATCTCACTGGCCTGTAGTTCCAGGAGATAGAACACAGAATATGAGACAGGAGGAACTGCAGGTGCTAGAGCCTTCCCCTCCCACATTTCTGAAGGAGGGTCTAGGCCCGAAACGTCAGCCTTCCTGCTCTTCCGATGTCGTTTGGTCTGCTGTGCTCATCCAGCTCTACACCTTGTTATCTCAAATAAAAAGACCAGACAGTTCATTGGGAACGGACGAGGATACAGACAGTAGAGCAATCAACACAATGATGGTGGACAACAGTGTTTCCAGGGCGAGGATCGTAGGGCCAACAGAGCTGTACCATTGTTGGTGATAAGAAGTGATTAACCCATGCTAGCACCACCCCCAGCTCGGCCCCGTTCCCACAACCCCTGCCCAAATTGCCACTTCATCCACATTGGAATACACCAACCCAACGAGAATTGCCTGGGGCACATCAAGTCAGGGCCATCTATTTGTTGTTTTTTTTTTAAAAATCCCACTAAACTAACTTAATTTTGCTTTCTAAATGCTGAAGTTAAAATTTAGCATTGATAATAAGTCTTCCTTCTCATTGAGTTTCAGTTTTCGATCACTGTTTCTCAACTTATTTCTACACCTCCTTACAATCTCAGAGCCCTTTACCGCTATGTTAGTGTGGCAGGGTAATGAGTTGTGGGCCTCCTACACTCGGGTCGTCCCAGATTCCGAGCTGGACTGTGACCTGAGGTGAGGGCCTTCTCTCCGGAAATGTTTAGTGGCACGTGATCCTCCAGGACACAGATGATCAGCCATCCATTGTGTTGCCCTTACTGACATCAGCTAATTCAGGGAGCACAGATAAAAATGAGGATCTTCTTTTGGTATACTAATGGTGTAAGTTGTTAAGAAGTTTTAGCCTTTACGAGGAAGGCATGGTCACATCAAAATTAATTTCAGACTAACTAATTTTACATTGTTGCATTTTGTTAGCCAAGCATAATTACCTTGGATCCTGATGGCAGACTGATCCATAGTTCCGATAACTTTTGTTAGCCAGTAATGGTACACTCTTGTGCATTGGCCACTTTACCCAGACGGCAAGAGTCGACTGCAAGAAACATTACGTTCTGTTAGATATTCACTTTGTAACATCCAAAAGGACGACACACCCTCGTTACGATTTGATCAGACTGACATCAAAATTCCCAGTTAAAACACGACGCCACAATATCCCAGTGGGAATTTTCTTAGGGGTGGTCTCTCTTCCCTACTGGTTGAAGTAAGGAATTTCCCAGTCACGCCCGGCCCAGGACAGTCAGCTTCGGGCCTTTTGAGTAAATACTTACAAAAGTTGTCTAGGTGGCTGCTGAAAGTGATTTTTTTTTGGATAATGAAGTGTGAAGCTGGATGAACACAGCAGGCCAAGCAGCATCTCAGAAGCACAAAAGCTGACGTTTCAGGCCTAGACCCTTCATCGGAGATGAAGGGTCTAGGCCCGAAACGTCAGCTTTTGTGCTCCTGAGATGCTGCTTGGCCTGCTGTGTTCATCCAGCTTCACACTTCATTATCTTGGATTCTCCACCATCTGCAGTTCCCATTATCTCTGATACTTTTTTTTTTGGAATCTGGCCCAAGACAGCATCAAGTCTTTGGTGAATACCTATTGCAACAGGGATATGGTACCCAGTCAGCTATTTGTGAAATTCATAAGTAGGGTTGTTCAAGAATACAGCAATACCTAAACGTAGTGATTGTAACAAAATGAGTCAGATGGATCGCACAGAATAGGAGTTCCCTGAATTGGGCTGTTAACCCGGTCCAATCAGGGAGCTCTGACTGACAGATATATATAGGAATGTTCGAGGTTCTGTTCACTCTGACAGCTGGCTCTGAGGGAGATGGATCAGTGTCTCTTCAGGAGTATATAAAGGGTGACTTGGTGATGGGGTACTGGCCTCTGTGGAGTTATTGCACTACAAGACTTGGCCCATTTTTATGTTTCACATCGGAAAAGGGAAGGCCAAAACTCAATGGTTGCTCTCAATGTCCACTGTATCACAATGGCCTTCCTCCTGCCATGCCACACCCACGGCCTCCCTTTCCATTCAAACAGGACGGGACGGGCCTCAGTAATGTTAACTCTGCCACTGCACATTCAAAACTGCTTCAGTGACTGCACTGTTACTGCTGGAGGACTCAGTTCCCCTGAGAATCAACATTCTAGATGCTCTATAACCAGAAATGGCACAAACTGCGACAAACCTTTTGCTTTATGAGGATCTTACTTCAATTTTATTTCATGGAATCCATTCAAGAAACTACTAAGCAGCCATGAGGCTATGGGGGTTCAGGGGTGTTTGCGTGCAAGAGAGAAGAGACACCCAAATGCATTAGTTTTTGGGATATTGAGAGACAATAAATAACCTTTATTGTAAACTCATGAAAGCATGCTTCGAAAAAGTAATTGGAATGCACTCTGCAAGGCTAAGACTGGCCTCTTTCCATACACAACATACTGATCACAGACAGCCAAACAGTATGCGTATTTTGTCTGTCTGCGACAGACTGGGGCCTGTATCAAGAATCTAAATCGTTTGGAGCAAATCTGACTTAAGGAAGATTAGACATTGAAGGGGAAACTGACCTATCCAAAAATGGATGAAACAATGTAAAATACGGATGTGAATTTTAACAATGGGAGATATGATTTGATGTAAAAGGCATTCATGCAATGGAAAGACTAAACCCAGGTGAAATGAGCATCCCTGACCACAGAACAGCTTCTAAAATAAAGCATCACTAAACAGGTACAGTTAAATTGATGTCAGAAAGTATGGAAGCCTGAGGTGACCGAGCATCTAGGCCTTATACTAGATTTGAAACAGGCAGGATCAAATGGCCCTCATTCAGGGACAAGCTTTGTTTCCTGATTAAAGGTTGGTATCTACGTTGACCAGAATGATAAAGGAACACCCTGCATTTCAGTTGATGGTGAAACTGGAGCGACTTGGAAGAAATTCTCAAAGTGCATTTCTTTTTCCCTCGTGGAAGTCTGAGGCCTAACACGTTGGAAACACAGCAAACATTGTATTAACTGGCATTGATGGGACCAGGAGTGTGCCAAATGATCAAATATTCCGCATAAAGCAGTAAACCCTGACCAAGCGAAGCTTCGAGACATCAACATTCCTCAGAAAAAAAAACAAAAACATTAATGCACCTCCTAGAATCAATATAAAAACACACAGTAAGTAACAGGAATATAATGGAGAGGGGTATACAAATTTTGTTTCTCAAATTGGAGACCTGTGACCAGTGGTGTTCCACAGGGATCTGTGCTGGGACCACTGTTGTTTGTGATATATGTAAATGATCCGGAGGAGGGTGTAGGTGGTCTGATCACAAGTTTGCTGATGACACTAAGATTGGTGGAGTAGCTGATAGTGAAGGAGACTGTCAGAGATTACAGCAGAATATAAATAGACTGGAGAGTTGGGAAGATAAATGGCAGATGGAGTTCAATCCGGGCAAATGCGAGGCGATGCACTTTGGACGATCAGATTCAAGGGCGAACTATACAGTAAATGGAAAAGTCCGAGGGAAAATTGATGAACAGAGAGATCTGGGTGTTCAGGTCCATTGTTCCCTGAAGGTGACAACGCAGGTCAATAGGGTGGTCAAGGCGGCATATGGCATGCTTTCCTTCATTGGGCGGGGTATTGAGTACAAGAGTTGGCAGGTCATGTTGCAGTTGTACAGGACTTTGGTTCGGCCACATTTCGAGTACTGTGTGCAGTTCTGGTCTCCACATTACCAAAGGATGTGGATACTTTGGAGAGGGTGCAGAGGAGGTTCACCAGGATGTTGCCTGGTATGGAGGGTGCTAGCTATGAAGAGAGGTTGAGTAGATTAGGATTATTTTCATTAGAAAGACAGAGATTGATGGGGGACCTGATTAGGTCTACAAAATCATGAGGGGTATAGACAGGGTGAATAGCAAAAAGCTTTTCCCCCCCAGAGTGGGGGGACTCTATTACTAGGGGTCATGAGTTCAAAGTGAGAGGAGGAAAGTTTAAGGGAGATATGCGTGGAAAGTTCTTTACACAGAGGGTGGTGGGTGCCTGGAACACATTGCCAGCGGAGGTGGTAGACGCAGACATGTTAGCGTCTTTTAAGATATATTTGGACAGGTACATGGATGGGCAGGGAGCAAATGGACATAGACCGTTAGAAAATAGATGACAGGTTAGACAGAGGATCTTGACCGGCGCAAGCTTGGAGGGCCAAAGGGCCTGTTCCTGTGCTGTAGGTTTCTATGTTTTTAAATCACTGTTACATTTTCTTTACAGCATAAGCGCTCAGACGTCGTGGTATCTGAAGTATATAATTTTTGCTCTGGTTAATAAGGTCCTGGTGAAAACAACATTTGCTGCAATCCTATTACATATGGGAAGAGATGCACACTTCTTATAAATCTTGAGAGTCATACAGCATAGGAACAGACCCTTCAGTCCAATGGTCCATGCCAACCATAATCCCAAACTAAACTAGTCCCATCTACCTGTGAGAGATAATGGGAACTGCAGATGCTGGAGAATTCCAAGATAATAAAATGTGAGGCTGGATGAACACAGCAGGCCAAGCAGCATTTCAGGAGCACAAAAGCTGACGTTTCGGGCCTAGACCCTTCATCAGAGAGGGGGATGGGGAGAGGGAACTGGAATAAACAGGGAGAGAGGGGGAGGCGGACCGAAGATGGAGAGTAAAGAAGATAGGTGGCAAGAGAGTTGCAATGAGAGAGAGATTCCCTGAGGTTGGTACCTGTGTTTGGTTATATCCCTCCAAACATTTCTTATTCATATACTTATCTAAATGTCTTTTAAAATATTATAACTGTACCAACAGCTACCACTGCTTCTGGAAGTTCACTGCATGCATGAAATAAGTTGTCTCTCATGTCCTTTTTTTTAAATCTTCCTTCTCTGACCATAAAGAAATGCCCCCTAGTGTTTTACTAGCAAATGAGGTTTGCAAACTATTGGCTATAAATTTAAATTCTCAACTTGGAAAAACATACATCTCAGGTTTGCTTCTGAAAATAGACCTCTCTCTCTCTCTCTTTTATGTCATTATATATGGTGCCAATTACTTGGGCCCTGACATCCCGAATACATCATCCTGATCAGGCTGAAGATCCAGGGTAATTGATGGAAATTTCCAAGTACGCGATCATCTATAGCCCATCTTTGCACAAATGCTGACCTTGTTAAAAGTGCAAAGCACGTACAAGACACCAAGCACCCCTCCTCCAACTTCAGGAAATAGTCATATCAGGATGGCACTTATAGCTCAGTCGTGTAAATCTGTCTTCCGAAAAATATTGGTGCACTAACCAGCAATAATGGTAGCATCTCTTCTAAATCTTGTAATTTCCATTCACCTACCGAGCACTCTTTCTCCGAGGTTTGCACACACCCTGACTTGTCGTTTCGTACGCAGCAAGCTGATTTATTTTCTTCTTGTCTTTTCTGTGCTATCAGTTCGTGAACTTGCTGGTCTTGCCTCATACAAGGCGAGAACTTTGCTCCAAGATGAATTAAGGCTTCCTGCAACAAAAATGACAGCGACGATTACGGCAAATTCAATAAAATTCCAGCATGACACTGAATTCAGTAAAGTAAGCGCAACTATGAAGGACTCAATAATGTCTGCTGCAACCAGACTATCGAGTTCGAAAAGCAATAGGAGAAAAAGAAAAGGCTGTGGATGCAAGCACACAGTCTACAACTTTACACTGAATATTCTTACAGAAGAATACAAAATTTCAATAGTGATATTAAGGTTTTATAAGCCATTGGTCAAACTATCTTGAAATAACCACGTTCACCTGTCTTTTGCACTCCACATTTTGATTCAAAGCTCAGAGGGGGCAATGGCCTAGTGGTATTATCACTGGTCTGTTAATCCAGAGGCTCAGGTAACATTCTGGGGATGTGGGTTCAAATCCTGCCATGGCAGATGGTGGAATTTGAATTCAACAAAATACCTAGAATTAAGAATCCAACAATGACTGCGAATCAATAGCCGATTGTTGCAAATAAAAAACCCCATCTAGTTCACTAATGTCCTTCAGGGGAGGAAACTGCCATCCTTATCTGGTCTGGCCTACATGTGACTCCAGGCCCACAGCAATGTGGCTGGCTCTTCACTGGCTTCTGGGCAATTACAGATGGGCAATAAATGCTGCCTGGTCAGTCCCGTGGAGCAGTAACAAAAAAAATCATCCCCTTTACAATAAGGAGTCACAAAGTATTATCAAAAGTCAACGAGCAGTTTGGGGCTCACTTCCAGTGATGATCATGGATGGTTTGGCAATGTTGAGGTGCAAGCTTTATCAAAAGCACCAGAAAAATACCAAAAAGCGTCATTAAACCCAAACCAATCGCCTATCAACATACAAAACTTCACTTTGAAGCAAACTTGTGACGCATAGTTTATCCTGCACATGGCATTTGTTAATTCAGACAGGAGGCATCCAGCACTGGCTAAAGAGCATATCTATTTACGAAAGGTGTCCCTACTTTCTTTCAAGTCTGGCAATCTGAAAATGGAGCCGCATTATTCATTTTCTTCACATTCAAAAGATCGGAGGAAGAGAGAAACACTGGTTTCAACACCCGTTTTGACAATTCACAAAACACAAAAAAAATCAAATTTCAAACAATTAACTACTTCAAATTCCAGAACATGACAATGGGGTCGTAGCCTGCACATAAACAGCACATATTAGACTGTGTTGAGACCAAAACAGCTGACACCACCCCCCCCCACTCCCCCCACCGCCCCATAGCAGGCCGACTTAACTGGGAAGGATTGGGGGCGGGGTGCCGGGAGAAGTGAGGTTATGCACACTGTAACCCTCTTATTCACATTTGTGACAGCTTCAAAGAAAGTTAAAAGCCAATTTCTTTGGGTTTTGCAAGCACCACATTCACAGCTTTAACAAAATATGAGCTTGCTGCCTGCCTTACTGGTAGCTTAGAAAATAGTGTCAAAAAAGTGGCTACCATTTCCAGGTCACCCCTTTTCAACACTTCTAGAATGTCATCTACAAGAATCAGAAGGTAGACACACTAATTCTGACAAAAGCAAAGATAATATAGAGATTCAAGAACTCACTTATCCAGAGATCACTACTGTTGTGATTAAAACAATCCTTACTGAGGTTAAATTAGAAGTTTCCAAAGAGAATTCAAACTCACTCACAGAGTTTGGTCCAATCCAGAAATTTTCTTGCTGCACAAATTTAACATTTTCATAGACACCTTTATTTCTTAAAATCTGTGGAAGCAAATGGAAAACGATTAAGGCGACGAGATGTGAATCACAAACCTGAAGCAACGCCATATCGTGCCAGAACAGAAAGGACAGAGTCAATGACACAATACATTGCCAAAAACATGGTCAGGTAAGGTCTTTTAACAGTACAATGGCTCATTTCCCACTTCTACCTGGGCGAAAGAGGCAACAAATTGGCAGTATCACAGTAGAAGAGTAGAAGACTTGATGTAAGGGACAGGAATAGCCCTAAAGAACTCCAACAGCGTTTTTGTCTCTCATCTTGGACTGAGCTGACCGTTCAACAAGCTTTCTGGTGCAACCTCAGGAGTTCACCAGTGGGGAATGAAATTGTTCAGATTTTCACTTCCTTCTCCCCATCACCATTTAGAGCTAGCCAGGCAGTGGGCAGAATGCAGTTTGATGCAGCTAAATGTTGCAAATTCAGGCACTTTTGGTGAAGAGTATTAAGCTCTTAGACTCACATCAATTGGAGAAACATTTATTTTCGGTGAAATTGAGAATTGCTGAAGGAACGGGCAAAGAGATCAAAGGCACCAACTGTATTGGCGAAGTTCGATCGGGGAAATCTCAGGGACTTAAAATTTTGACAGGGCTGGACAGGGTCGGTGCAGGGAGGATGTTCTCAATGGTGGGTGCGCCCAGAACCAGACGTCACAGTATGAGGATTCAGGGTTGACCATTTAGGACGGAGATGAGGAGGCATTTCTTCACCCAAAGAGTGGTGAGCTTGTGGAATTCGTTACCAAAGGATGTAGTTGATGCCAAAACATTGAACATATTGAAGAGGTGACTAGATATAGCACTAGGGGTGTATGGGATCAAAGGTTATGGGGAGACAGCAGGATTAGGCTATTCAGTTGGTCGATCGGCCATGCACGTGATGAATCGTGGGGCAGCTCGTAGGGCCGAATGGCTTCTTCCTGTTTCTATGTGATATTCTACTAAGTACATAGCTATATTTCTTCTAAATTTATTTTTTTAAAAAAGGGATTGCCAGACTATAATCGGTGAATATTAAATAGTCCAGATAACAAAAGCCAGAGCATACCAAAATACTTGAGTTTGCATTGCAATACTAAATCACTTTAAACGTAATTTATATTACACATACTTATTATATAATTGTCATTCTAATATTCTAAAGGTCTCAGACATACTGCCTTGTGATGGGAATAATGAAATAACTGCTTTGCTTTTGAATTATTACTTACTGAATCTACAGTTTCATGTTGAGAAAATCCTATTGGAGCAATTCCATAGATACACACAGCTAGGATAGTAATCAATATATGCACAAATGTAATCCAGTAGGTGAAAAAAGGCCTGAAAAAGGAAAATAAAACTGTTAGTAGTTGCCAGTGATCAACAAACGCTGCACTGAACTAACTGTTTGAACATTTAACATTACAACTACCATAAAAGGTTGATAGAATCGTGAAGGGCATGGATTGGGTGAATAGCCAAGGTCTTTGTCCCTGGGTAGGGGAGTCCAAAATTACATGGCATAGGTTTAAGGTGACAGGGGAAATTTTAAAAAGGGACCTAAAGGGTAACTTTTTCACACAAAGGGTGGTGTGTGTATGGAACGAGCTGCCAGAGGAAGCGGTGGAGGCTGGTACAATTACAACATTTAAAAGGCATCTGGATAGGTAAATGAATAGGAAGGGTTTAGAGGGATATGAGCCAAATGCTGGCAAATGGGACTAGCTTAATTTAGAATACATGTGGTCAGCATGGGCGAGATGGCCGAAGGCTCTGTTTCTGTGCTGTACAGCTCTAGGATTCTAATCTTTCAACAAGATAGTTCTAATGCTTTCATCACCAGGTTTCCTGACCACTAGATAAACACAGTCAACAGTTTGATAACTTTAAAAATTAGGCTCCCTGCGACAGTGGGTTGTGGATCTATTCCCAGGTAAACATTTTTAGGTTCTCTGAGCCTCTGCCACATCTTTTGGGTGCAGATGTTTAATATTGAGGCCAGCATGTTAAATGCATCCCCGAGAAAATAAAGCAATATTTGTATCAGCATGTTCAGGTCAAGCACCTCTGGAGCAGGCGGGACGTCAACCCAGGCCTCCCAGTCTAGTGTTAGGGGCACTATCATTGCACCACAAGAGGGCGATCTCACCACACAGAAACCCATTTGTCATGTCACAGAATTCCAGGTGACAACATTAGCACAAGCATAGCCCTGCTGAAGGCTCCAGGGTCCGTAGATCAGCCGTCACTTGCAGCATGAATAAACGTTCAACAAGGAATCAAAGTGCATACTCTCAGCAAATTATAGGCCATGTCAATTCAATTCTAGGTGAATGTAGTTTTCCTTCTTGGGCACTCTCAAAAACATATGTCTTACTGAAGTATACTGAATCCAAGTTTAATTCTCTTTCCTAATTAATTGTGCTATTATTCAGAACCAGGTGGTCATTTAGATGCGCAGTCAACTTCACTTAGCTCAATCTTCAAGGATGCAATGTTTCGGCAAGCAATACATTTCCCCCCATTTGCCATTTCCTGGTGTAATCTGTTTCCTATTAAATATTCTGTTTGAGTTGAAGGATCAATTTTGTGGAGAGTACAAATTAAAATCAGCCTTAGACTGTCAAAATTGATTTCCCACTTTCATCTCAGCAACTGCTACCTACATAGTAGCTTACATTTTTCCATTCTGTGTTAACCGCAATATCCATTTCACCCCAAAATGTGAACTGCCTACATGCTCAAATAGATTCCAAACTCTTAAAACAAATCCTAATATGTTGTTACTGAAAAGAGAAATAGCAGTCTGCAGTTCTACACACAGCTGTAAACTGCACGTTGAACTGCATTGTTAAGAAATGGTTTGATCTTTTGTTCCCTCAAGGTTACAATAATTTGTATAACACCAAGCACAAGTTTCAAACAATTTGCACAGCATTTTAAAATTTAATTCATAAATAAACAACAGTATTAGAAGTATTCCTTAATATGCATAGCTTTGGCAACCCTGTGCAATTTTGTTAATGCAGTTTTTTAACAAAACGTGTTTAAATCAGAGTGTCTAGCCTACTGCTCATTGTAACCTAACCATTGAAAATTGAATTTCTTAAAAACTAAGCAGGAAGAATTTACTCATATTGTCATGAAGCAATAAGGCTCTTTGCAACTGTCTTGAAAAAGAACTTTACAAACGTGCTTGCAGTGGACTCAATAAAAAAAATCTTAATTTTAAATTCTTCAGTAAAAAATAGTAATCAGGAACAATGAATGGAAATGTACAATGGTGATTAATTCGGCCTGGGGCCTGGTGAATTTTTTGGACAGGGGCAACTTGCAAAGATAGAAGGAACTTGATGTAAGCAGCAAACCATTTGTTCTTTTAACTCCTGTCCAGGAAGCAAGGCCTTTATATGTACCACTGGGGGGATTTATAAACTCACATCAGATTCTTTTCCTTACCGATGATCATCCATATTGTCTATTTGTTTCTTCACATAGCTATCTATCCGCTTGCGATACGTTCGATTTGTCAGCTTCCCCACCATTCCCAGGCCATATGGTCTTTTCTCCTTGGCAAGTAGCTTCTTTACAGGTATAGCAATGCGCTGGCCTCTCCTTTGGCCACTCACACTGACCACCTCCTGCCGTAATCGCACCTTGGGCTGCGCGGGTGCTCCTTCCTTCTGCTTCCTCCAGCCCCGCTCCAACGGACTGAAAACAACAAATGATTCCCTCACAGTGATCCAGGTCAATTTAAACACTTCCACAGTTAATCAGCCTCGTCAACTCTAACATAAACAGTTTTCCAATGAAAACGGGTTTTATTGCTTCCCAAGAGGCATGCAACAGTTAGGCTTTTTGACTATTTCGTACAATAGAATCATAGAAACCCGAGAGTGTGGAAGCAGGCCATTTCGCCCACTGAGTTCACACCATCCCTCTGAAGAGCATCCCACCCACATCCACCCTGTAACCCTAAATTTCCCACAGCTAAACCACCTAATGCACATCCCTGAACACTATGGGGGCAATTTAGCATGGCCAATCCACCTAGCCTGCACATCTTTGGACCGTGGGAGGAAACCGGAGCACCCAGTGGAAACCCACACAGGCACGGGGAGAATGGGCAAACTCCGCACAGACTGTCACCCGAGGGTGGAATCGACCCTGCAAGGCAGCAGTGCTAACCATTGTCACATCTTTTCCATTGTGACAAACTTTCAGCGGATGCAATTTCCAAGTGCAAGGTGCACCCAGACATTTCTGTAAACAAAAGCATGAATACATTGCGGTGAAAATTCAAATCCGCAAGCCATTATCTACAAAAATAATGCAAACAGTTAGCTGCCTCTTACCAGTGAATACATGACACAATTAATTCAGCTCGCTCTACCTCCTGGATCATCTTTCATTATTGTTCCAGAAAGTCTGGGCACAACATTTACTGCGAGCCAGAGAACAGGAGGATTTTCAGGCAAGAAACCTGCCGGTAAGGGTAATGTATATGCCCTCCTGAATTTAACAGCAGGCCTTTTTTTAAATTTGTGCAGAGGGTTTCCTGTCCGACTGAGCAGCTGGACAATGAACAGGAGGTAACTCTGACATTGAGCAGCCAAGCAAGTAGAATTGAATGGCATGTGGGAACAGAGCACGTCACTGGTTAAGGGCCCAGATCACATGCAGATCAACTTACTGGAAGGTTGAGGGTCCCCATTAGATATATAAAAAAATCTCTTAGTTGTCCAGTTTGGTTATCTTAAAGCAGTTTCATCATCGTAGAATCCCTACAGTGTGGAAACAGGCCCATCAGCCCAACAAGTCCACACTTACCCTCAAAGCATCCCAACCAGACCCATCCCCCTATAACCCACCTAAATCTACACCTCCCTGAACACTACAGGAAGTTTAGCATGGCCAATCCACCCTAGCCTGCACATCTTTGGACCGTGGGAGGAAACCGGAGCACCCGGAGGAAACCCATGCAGACACTGGGAAAATGTGTAAATCCTACAGCTGGAATTTAACACAGGTTCCTGTCGCTGAGGGGTAGCAGTGCTACCCACTGTCACTGTGCCACCCCAAAGCTTTCCTTCATGTTCAACTTCTCAGTGTAACTAGCTACTGCAGCTCCTCCTCGCTATTGTCTGTGCCTCAGCTTATTTCATTGTTTAGGGGGTCTGGGCATTGCTGCCTCTCAGCGCTAGGGACCCAGGTTCGGTTCCACCCTCGTGCAATTGTCTGCAGTAGAGTTTGCACATTCTCCTGAAGGGTTACCTCCCATGGTCCAAACATATGCATGTTAGGGTGGATGAACCACGCTAAATTACCCATGGTGTCCAGGGATGTGCAGGATGGGTAGGTTAGCCATGGGAAATGCAGGGTTACGAAGATAGGATAGCGGGGCGAGTCTGACGGGATGCTCTGTTGGAGGGTTAGTGTGAACTCGATGGGCCACATGGCCTGCTTCCACACTGTACATGCATCTTCTACGTGTATATAACCAGAACCAACATTCCCCACGAGCAATGTAATACAGGCATTTACCTCAGGGATCCCATGTTCCTTCTAGCAACTGGGACTTGAGACACCTTTAAGCATTGTACCTTCTCACCAGTCCTCAGGGATGAGAGAGCCCCCCCAACCATCACCTCAATGGTAATAAAATATGACAGAGGAGCAGAAAATAGGGAGGGTGATCTGCAAGTGGCTCAACAGGCCGAGAAGCTGAATGCAAGAGAAAGCTTGAGAGACCGTGCTTTAAGGTAGCCAAGATGGCCCACTGGGATCAATGTATTTTATGATGGGGATTCTGAGTTTTGCCATAAGACAGGCAGCTGAACAGACTTCGGGGGAAAAGACTGGTTGAAGTCGCTCCCTATCCTCAAAGTGAGGGAGATGCCCAGTACAAGTGGTAGCTGCAAAATACTCCCACTGTTTCATTGTTCAAGGAGGTTTGGGAGGAGAACCACAGGTATGGAACATGAAAACTGCATGGGCATTTGAGAAAATATAAACCTGAAGGCCCATAGGGGGCTAAAGCAGGGAAACGGGGCTGACTGGATTGCTCCACACAGAGACAGCACTGACTTCAAGAGCTGAATAGCCTCTTCCTGTGTGGCATCAGGCACATAATTTCCAAGGGCTCACCCAAGATTAACTTAATAAAGACAGCATTTATTTCAATGAGTTTTGTTTTATTGAAGGGGAGGAAATTTAGTTCTTTTGATCACATCATTTGATATTTTCTAATTATTTTTGGAAGGAAGATTAAATGCTTCCCAATTAGACAGATTGAAACAAAAACAGAGTTGCTGGTAAAACAGAGTTAATGCTTCGGGTCCGGTGACTCTATCTGGCTGTTCTGAGGAAGGGTCACCAGACCTGAAAAGTTAACTTTGTTTTCTCCTCCACAGATTCTGCCAGACCTGCTGAGCTTTTCCAGCGACTTTGTCTTTGCTCCTGAATCACAGCATCCACAGTTCTTTTGGTTTTTATTTAGACAGATTGAAAACCTATTTCTGTTGACTGGGCACCTGGGCTGCAATTAATTTAACACAGTTTGCAACCCATACGTCTCTACAGTGATTCAATGTTGGAGTCAAAACCATCACACCCACACATTTTGAGAACTTATCTACAATTGGATGCAATGATATTCTAACTGGAACAAAATGCGACATCGCGGAGGTGTTTTCTGTCACCTTCACTGTAACAAGTTCACCTGCGCTGAATTTCCATACTTAGCATCTTTCTTTCACTATGCTGGTCGAATTTAGTGAAAAACCTGAAACTTACAGCATTAGATGGCTCCTTTCGAGTTCGCTTTTGTCCAAGGCACTGCCAGTCAGGTCAGTCTGATCGAGAGACTTGGCCTCTGCCTCCTTTACAACTTCTGCTGGTTCAAACACCTCATCGGGATAGGTGGACAACTCTTCAGGTAGGACTCCTTCCTGGCCAAAAGAAATAACACATTCCAGACAGAAAAATCTTAGCAAATTGGAGACAATTACACACCCAGTACCATAACCTGATACCGGTGCTATGGTTAAAAATGAATTACATACATGAGCCGTATCACAGTGCATTCTTTTGCCATTACACATTTGTGCAAGAATGGGCAAACGTAATGACCACCAGACAGAGTTATTTCAATGCTAATCTGGCAATGAACAAATGCCTATAAAGTCTGAATGAGACGAGGCTTGATATTGCACGGTATATCGCTTCCGTGTGCTAATTGGTTTGGACTCTTACTAGGAAGCTGGCTTCATTGAAATAAGAGGAAGCATTCCAGGTTTCCAGAAGGAAAATGCTTAAGACAATCTCCACAAAGTTCAATGGCCCCCACTTGCAGAGCATTCTTAAAAACTCTAAGAAGAAAAGCCCCTTCCATTGGAAAACATTGGTACAAATTTCTGTGCCTCATCAGCAACAATAAAGAACTACAATTGAATCCAGTAAGAAGTTAACAAGCTTTCTAGTTCTAAAAGATTATGTTCCATGGCTGTGATAATGGGAACTGCAGATACTGGAGAATTCCAAGATAATAAAATGTGAGGCTGGATGAACACAGCAGGCCAAGCAGCATCTCAGGAGCACAAAAGCTGACGTTTCGGGCCTAGACCCTTCATCAGAGAGGGGGATGGGGAGAGGGAACTGGAATAAATAGGGAGAGGGGGGGAGGCGGACCGAAGATGGAGAGTAAAGAAGATAGGTGGAGAGAGTATAGGTGGGGAGGTAGGGAGGGGATAGGTCAGTCCAGGGAAGACGGACAGGTCAAGGAGGTGGGATGAGGTTAGTAGGTAGATGGGGGTGCGGCTTGGGGTGGGAGGAAGGGATGGGTGAGAGGAAGAACCGGTTAGGGAGGCAGAGACAGGTTGGACTGGCTCCATGGCTGTACCTTCTCTTGTCTGTTCAGTGCTGCCTATCAGTGCACATTAAAAACACGGTGATAATACCCCATTCATGGCAATGGGCAATATTTAAAACGTGCTATCTGTAGCAACCAGTGTTCGGTATTGAACAATGCAATGCCACCTGTTATTCCTTCAGGGAACTGACATTTTCCCCTAACTGATCCCTTCGCAGCTCAGACCACTACAACACACTGATCTTTAACATTTCCACGACACAGCCAGAACGCTGCATAGCTCTGTCAGCGACTCATTGAAAGAGGCTATTGACATTTGCTACAGCGTACTTTTAACATGCCTGTTCTCAAGACAGTGCTCATTTCTGTGTACTGAATTGTCGACATTACAGAAACACATTGTAGCAACTTGACATTTCATAATGAAATTATTCAATGGAAAATACAATGCAGTCTGGAGCGAATCACAATCTTCGAAGTGGGGAGGCCCAAGTTTGACTCTCAATGAGTTTCCCAAAGACAACATACTTGACTAACATGGCTAGTCTACTGGGGAGGAAAAGGGAGGCCAACTATGTGGGAAAGATTGCACACGTGCTTTCAGTCAGGTTTAGGAACATAGAAACACAGAAGACAGGAGCAGGAGGAGGATGGAGAGATCCTTCAGCACGATCTGAACAAGTTGAGTGAGTAGGCAAATCATTGGCAGATGGAGAATAATTTGGATAAATGCGGTTATTCACTTCAGAAACAAAAATAAGAAAGCAGATTACTTCAAGTCTGCTCTGCCATTCATCACGATCACGGCTGAGCATCCAACTCAATAGCCTAATACTGCTTACTCTCCCTGCAACCATTTGCCCCATTCACCCCAAGTGCTACATCTAGCCACTTCTTGAATATATTAAGTGTTTTGGCATCAACTACTTCCTGTGGTAAAGAATTCACAGGCTCACCACTCTTTGGATGAGGAAACGTCTCAACACCTCTGTCCTGAATGGTCTACCCCGAATTCTCATACTGTGACCCCTGATTCTGGACTCACCCACCATTGGGAACATCCTCGCTGCATCTACCCTGTCCCGTCCTGTTAGAATTTTGTAAGTCTCTATGAGATTCCCCCCAATTGGTCTGAAATCCAGTGAAAGCAATTCTAACCTAGTCAATCTTACCTCATATGTCAGATCCGCCATCCCCAGAATCAGCCTGGTAAACCTTCGCTGAGAGCAACAGCATCCTTCCTCCAACAAGGAGACCAATGACATTCCAGGTGTGACCTCACCAAGGACCTGCACAACTGCAAAACACATCCCTGCTCCTGCACTCGAAACCTCTCGCAATGAAGGCCAACATACTATTTGCCTTCTTTACCACCTGTTGAACCTGCATGCTTACCTTCAGCAACTCGTGCACAAGGACACACAGGTGCTGCTGCATATTCCCCTCTCCCAACTTAGTGCCATTCAGGTAGTAATCTGCTTTCTTATTTTTGCTTCTACATCTGTTTACATCTATCTGCATGATCAGTTCATCCACTTTATTGCAAATGCTTCATGCATTAAGGCACGAAGCCTTCAAGCTTGTCTTTTTAATATAATTTACTTGCTTGAATTTTGTCCTTGGTTTCTCTGCCCATCACTTTTTTTATTCCCTTTTCTAGCTTTTGTTTTTGTCTGTGCTCCCTCCTTCTGACTCCTTACATTGATTCCCATGCCCCTAGCATGTTAGTTTAAGCCTTTCCCAGCCACACTCCCCCAGGGACATCAGTCCCAGTCCTGCCCAGATATAACCCGTTCAATTTGGATAGGTGCCACATCCCCCCAGAACTGGTCGCAATGCCCCAAGAATCTGAAACCCTCCTCCTGAACACCATCTTTGCAGCCACGTATCCATCCAGTATATCCTGTCATTTCTCTTCTGACTAGCACGTGGCACCAGGAGCAATCCTGAGATCACTTCCTTTGAGATCAGACTTCGTCACTTTCTTCCCAGCTCCCTGCATTCTGCTTTTAGGACCTCATCCCTTCTTTTTTAAGGAGAAAACTTATGTCGTTTGCACTTACATGTATCACAATCCCTGGCTGTTCACCCTTACCCTTCAGAATGTACTGTACCCGCTCTGAGACACCCATGACCCTAGCACCAGGAAAGCAACATGCCATCCTGGAGATAGCAGGAACTGCAGATGCTGGAGAATCTGAGATAACAAGGTGTAGAGCTGGATGGGCACAGCAGGCCAAGCAGCATCGGAGGAGCAGGGAGGGTGACGTTTTGGGCTTAGACCCTTCTTCAGAAAAGGGGTCTTTTATCTCACGTATGCTCCACAGTGTCCCCAGCGGCTGCTCCAGCTCTGAAACTCGAGCTTCCAGGAGCCGTTGCTGGAGACACTTCCTGCTGACCCAGGGGACTAGAGCTGTCCCTGTCCTGCCACAAGAGAATAGAAACATTCAGAGAAACAACATTGATTGTTACGGTACAACTGCACGCAGGCACGTGAAATTTCAAGGATATTACCGACACCATCTTATCATACCTATCCCCTGCAGTAATCTTCTCAAAACCTTCACTTCCTACAACCAAAACACACATGACCATCTGAGAGTTGATCTGCTATCGGCTTTAAAACAGTCAGTACAGTCATGTGTTCAGTCATTTTCAAATAGGAAAAAGTCTGTGTCTAATGCTAAAGGCCATGCATTTAAAAGTGAGGGGGGGGGTGGGGAAGTTCAAGGGACATTTCAGGGACAAGTGATTTTTTTAAAAACAGAGCAGGAGGAGCTTTGAACATGCTTCTGGGGTGGTGGTAGAGACAGACGTGTTAAGGGCGTCTGCGGGACTTTCAGATAAATACATGAATTTGCAAGGAATGGAGAGATTCAAAGGCAGGCAGAAGAGATTAGTTTAATTTGGCATCATGTTCAGCATGACACTGATGGCCGAATGGCCTGTACTATTCTAACATGTCCTGCTTTCTGTCACACTCAGAGTTAAGTGTACTTGTTTTGCAGAAAGCTTGGAGTAAACGTAGACTAAAACTGAAATGTAAAAGCAGAAATCCACAAGAAACTAACGAAACAATTACACACTGTTGCCACGAGACTGTACAGGCCAGGAGGTCATCTTTAGAATTGCCGCATGTTGGGGTTTCTAGAGACTCAACTCATTCTTTATTCAGCAAAATAAAGCACCGAGGCACAGAGATTTCCAATACCATCAGAGAGTCCTCGAGCGCTGCCAACATTCATAATGAGCCTTCTCTGCTCAGGCCTGTGTCATGAATTGCTTGATAGTACAATAGATAAGGAGACAGGCAGGTCCCTGCTGCTGAAATCGCTCGATAAAAAGGCCAGGCAACTCTGAAGAAAAGGAGGAAAATAAACTTGAGCACAAAATGTCAGAATGGATGTTGAGATAGAATGATTTGGCAGAGGAAGCCTGCGCAATAACCACCTATATTTATTTACATAGTACCTTCGGCATCCTAAAGCATAGCCCAAGAGCATGAACATACTTAGCTACAGTGTGATGTTATAGCCATGGACTAAAGGCTGGATAAGAGACATAGCTTTCAAAGAGCAACTTAAGAAGTGAAAGAGAGACAGAGATTTAGGAAGGGACATTATAATTAGCAGACTGGCAACAATGGTGCAACAAACATAATGGAGAATGTTTTAGAGAACAGAATTCAGAAACATACAGTACAAAAGATGCCCTTTAGCCCATCGTATTTGCATCAACCATCCATGTTAAACATCAGGAATGGGATCTGAACACATGACCCTAGAAAGGGCCCAGAAATCACCAGTTTTTGACAGGTAAGGAATGCCAAACTTTGGGTCTGGCACCTTAGACCACTCAGCTACCCTGGTAAGTTAATTAGAAGTGCACAGGTACCTCAGAGAAACTGTGGGATTGCAGAAGATTATAGAAGTGGGCAGGGTGAGACCATGGAACAGCCAGAACACAAAGAATGAGAATTTTGAATTTGAGACATTCCTAATGAAGGGTAGCAAACACAGGGGATTATTAGGGAATGCACCTTGCTGCGAATTAGCAGATGATTTCAAAATTGCAGCAGGGTAGACTTTGAGCTGTCCGAGTACATTGAAACGGTCAACTCTAGGAGGTAACATGAATAAACATTTCAACAGCAATGACCTGAGGCAGGAATGGAAATGGGAGATGGATGTAGGTGCTTTCGGTGCTGATGTGATTGGGTAATCAGGAGCTCATCTCAGGATCAGATAGGACACAAAGGTTGTGAACAGGGAGTCAAGGAGAGGGAATGGCGTAGTTAGCTGGTGAATGGAGCTTGAGGCAGGGACCAAAACAATGAGGCAAATCTTCCGCAGGATGGCAGATTCAAATTGCCATTCCTTTCTTTTTTTTTGCTTACACTGCTCTAGACCTCGGCATTTCTGGCTTCAATTTCCAATTTGGGACTCTTGAAAAATGAGGAAAATACTTGTTCAGGAAACCCTACAGGACCGGATCCTATCCGTACAGCAGCAACTATCATATTCCTGGGGTTAGAGGTCTTAAATACACTTTAGCAAGCTACAGAAAGGTGGTGTTCTTTTAAAAAAAAAAAGAATGGTTGAAGGGGTCAGGGTGGCAGAAGGCTGACACATTGGTGAGGGGGGAACACGGTTGGAGTGTCACAGGGGAACGTCTGGCATTGTGGGGGTTAGAGACAGTTGGGCATCACAGAAAGTGGTAGAGGAACATGGCTGATACTTTTACCAGGACAGTGTGTATTGGAGAAATGACATCATGGTCATCCCCATCACCCAGGGTGATCGGAGGAATGTTTGAAACAAAAAAAAAAGCGTTTCCAAGAAAACAATTGTAGAAATTGGTAAAGTTCCACGTAGTGTGATTAATGTTGTTCCTAATTCAATGGACAATAAAAGCAGGAAATATCTACACTGTGACCTCATGCGCAAAACAAGCTGTAGAAATCTAACCAATAATAAATGCATTGGCTGCAGACAGCTGTTAGAATCTGAGATCCTTGCACTAACCTGTGACACTTGCTGAGAGAGAGACCACAAACTGCACAGAAGTTCCCATATTTCAATACAGACCAGGCAAGCTGTTCATTATGTAGCCATACCATTAACACACACAAACTGCATCATTTGAAATGGATCCTTTAATAGCTTTTTTAATGAGGGGTCTATCGACTCCTAGGTGATCTTCTCTAGGAGCGAAAAGCCTTTTCTGAAACACAGCTTTGTCCTTCTATTGTTGAAAAGCACTTTGTGTTATACGTCTATAAGATTTGCAATGCATTAGACATTCCAGCAGCCCTCTTCACTACAGCTGCTGCCTGTTAAGTACATCAAATGTTAAGCACCCAGAACATCACATCTCCACAAAGGATAAGTCCTAGTCTTGTGCAAGTTCAGATCACTTGAGCATAGTCATGTGTTGTGTTAAGAGAAGTCACCCTTGGGATACTGTGCCAATGAGGACGTAATTCACTTCACTGTTTTGAGGCTGACGACGTGAAGGGGTAAGGATGCACTTAACTCACTTAAATGCACAAAAGCTCTTACATTCTTATCTGCGCACTGGTTGAGTGACAGATCATCATTTTGTTGCTTTCAGAACACTTGAAATTCACCACTTGCTTCTGTTCTTTGAAATAATCTTGAATTCACATCCCATGAGTAGAAATAAAAATCACAAACATGGAATAGTAAGCACATTCAGTTCATCAAGTATGTACCAGTCCTACCGAAGCACTATTGGCACTTGCCTATTCTTTCCTCACATCCCTGAAATTGTTTCCTCTTTCAAATTTTTATTCAACCCTCCATTACAGACAGTGACGAAGACAGGGTAATGTCACTGCACTAGTAATCCAGATGTCCAGGACCACAGAGCCGGGGGGGAATATTAGTTTGATGAGTAAAACAGGAGGCAAATGCTAGTTTCAGCAGTGGCCAGTATGACAGCCATCAGTGAATGTCGTAAAAACCTTTGAGGTTCTCTGATTGAGCCCAGCACGGGAGAGAGAATGGCGGTTGGCAATAAGACAGCATGGGGATTGAGAGATCGCATCCACTCGGGGTAAGCCCAGTGTAGAGTGACTGCAGGCCTACGGCTAATGGAGGGCTGCAATTTGGAACTTGTAATTTCACTTCTTATTTACTACTTTATTCTGACAAGAACTGTAACATTGAACTTGTAACTTTACGTTGTACTCCTATATGTGGCACTTAAGCACGTGATGATAAAATCTAATTCTAATGTTCATTAGGGAAGGAAATCTGCAGCTTTTACCCACTTTGGTTTCCATGTGTGACTCCAGGTCCATAGCAATATGGCCGATTGTTCACTTTCCTCTACGCTCGTTTTCAAATAAACCTGTTACACTATAACCTGGTCCTGTGTGATTTCTGATCTCATCCACCTCTGTCCAACACCAGCACCTCCACAATATTCCTCTAAACCGGCCAAGGAAAGCCACCCAAGTTGAGATTCATTAGGATGGGCAATGAATGCTTGCTTTGCCCAACACCTGGAAAAGGATAAAGGTGCATCAAATCTCTTTACCTGGCCTCACTTTCCAAATCCTTATCATATCCAAAGGGTCAGTGTAAAATTCTTTAGTGTTAAATCAGGGAATGCTCCCAACCTCACTTTGTGAAATGAAATACTTATTGCTTATGATGATGATTAGACGTAATGTTTTGCAAAAATTAACCCTTCATCCATCCACCTTTTGCACCGACATCAGATTCATGGATGTCGCTTTACTTTCTTTTCTTGGCTGCTCTAGTTCTTCGAGCTAGTTAAAACAGCTGTGGTTGTATCAAGACCGATATAGTGCAACATGAAATCCCTTGCAGAATGTGCCGCAGACACTGTGATACGGAATCTCACCCTGGCGAAGAAGGAGGTGTCCAGCTCATCAGGGAAATCCACTGTGTCCTCCTCCAGATAGCTGGCGGGCGTAAAGCTGCGTCTCTGAGCCCGCCGAGTTGCACTTTCCCTGAGGGAGCGCCCCTGTAAAAGATAATCGGGGATCTCGTGACTACACAACAAAAGGTTACTGCCTCAGTGGTCCGCACATTGCCCCCATCCCTGTGGCTGAATACAAACAGGCAGCGAAGGAACAGAAAGACTTGCATTTATGTAGCACCTTTCATGGTATCAGCGCACCTCAAAAAATGATCAACAACCAATAAAAGGTGCTTTCTGAAGCAAAGTTACTGCTGAAATGTAAACAACTGGGCAGACAATTTGTGCACTGCTATTCATGAGGGTTTGCAATACTTTCCTGACACTGGTCAGAGGATAAATGTTGACCAAGGATTAACACCGAGACCCTTGCTCTTTTCCAAAAAAATGATGCCGTAGGATTTTTTACACTCAGTCGCCAGGGTACACAGGGTCTTGGTTTAACACATGATCTAAAAGGGAGGCACCTGCACCAGACCAGCACTCCTTCAGTACCAGATCGAAGAGCCACCCTCGATCCTTGAGTTGCAATGGGACTTGGGCCCTGCAACCTTCTAACTCAGACACGGGATGCTGCCAACTGAGCCACAGCCAGATTTGATTTTTTGTTTGGGCAGGACGGTGGCTCTGTGGTTAGCACTGTTGCCTCACAGTGCTGGGGACCCAGGTTCAATTCCACCGTCAGGTGACTGTCTGTTTGGAATTTGTCACATTCTCCCCGTGTGAGCGTGGGTTTCCTCCCACAGTCCAAAGATGTGCAGGTTAGGAGGATTGGCCATGTTAAATTGTCCATAGTGTACAATAGCCCATATTGGCTAGGGATGTGTGGATTAACCATGGGAAATGCAGGGTTACACAGATTGAGTAGGGAATGGATCGCTCTTTGGATGGTTGGCGTAGACACAGTGGGCTGAACGGCCTGCTTTCACACTGTGGGGATTCTATGATCTGTGAACTTCAAACTAATAAGTAATGCAATCAACAGGTTGTGTAAAAGGTAACACTTATTAGGGTCTACTCTTGATTTGCGTGCAAGGGCATTTAACCTTTAAATTATCAACTGATGATGCTCTAATCCCTTACGCCCAAGAGATTTGCAGTATTTTGATTTTATATGGGAAGACCAAGATGCCTTATTCCTGAAAATGATGATTCATAAGTTAACTTACAGTCTTAGCACACTCGCTCTCTCTGACAAGGGAGAGTTTAGTTACATTGCAAGAATAATCGGGAACAAGCATGCAAGTTAATAGCATACTGCTAAAATAATCTAGGGATCAAGTGATACTCTGATTAATGCTGGCATTGGTTCTGACATTTGATACAAGATGTGAGGACGAGTCAAAATGGAATAAAGCAACAGGGAAGAAAGGGAATTCTGATACAAAAATTATGAGAGATCTGATTTGCACATTACGCACCCACCTTCCTTTGTAAGTTGCAATTTCAACTTTTGTCAGTGTCTGATTAACAAAGGCCAACATTATTTCTCCCAGTCAATTTCAAGCATTTCCGTTAGTGCAGAAATGACTTGCAATTGCTCACATACTTAAATGGATGAACCGAGACCAAGCTGCAACAAGTGCTAAGAATCACGGGTGAACACACTGCAGAGCCAAAACAAAAAATGGGCTTTGTAAATATTGAAGACAATGTTAAGGCAGGAGAATTTTGAGCCAAAACAAGTACTTCGAGTGATCTAGAGGGAGTGGAAATAAAGACAGGTTATTGGACAAACTCAGCCGTTTGGAGAGAGAAACAGAATTTGTGTTTGCAGTCCAATATGCTTCTCATTAGGTGCTGAAGATTAATAATTCTGAATGGGTTCCAGTGAACTGGGCTGCCTTAGTTCAAAACATACTCAACAGCAACAGAGAGAGAAAGTGGTGTTCTCAAAGTACGAGCACTGGTAACATTTAGGAGATATTTGATATAGCGTTGAACAAGGGAAATGGGTAAGGATTTTCAAATCAGCTCACACAGAAGCATGGAACCAAGGAAACCCAGTGAGAGCCAGGACACTGGGTGAACAGATCCAAATGGCAGGCTGGTGCCATTTTCCGTGAAGATTTAGAGGTTGAGAGATGAGGTTGTAGAGATTGATAAAAAATGCGAGGGGCATGGATAGGGTCAGTAGCCAAGGTCTTCTCCCCAGTGCAGGGGGAGTTCAAACTAAAGACATAGTTTTAAGGTGAGAGAGGAAACATTTAAAAGGGAGCTAAGGAGCAACCTTATCATGCAAAGAGTGGTGCATGTATGGAATGAGTTGCCAGAGGAGGCTGGTACAATTACAACATTTAAAAGGCATCTGCACGGGTACACCAGCTGGCAAGTTTAGAGGAATATAGCCAAATGCTGGCAAATGGGACTAGATTAAATTAGGATATCTGGTCAGCAAGAACAAGTTGGACTGAAGGGTCTGTGTTTCTGTGCTGGATATCTCTATGACTGTATGCCTAAATTAGGAGAATTGGTGCAATAAATGCTCTAGGCATAGCAAAATATAAACTCACCCATTTTGCACTCACTCTCCCTCTCTCTCTTCAGGTACTGTCCCTTAAGAGGGCACAGGTAAACCTTAACATTTCTCTATTGGTTGTGGTTGTGCTTAGGAAAGTACAGCAGTGGTCTGGCTGATCAGGAATCATTCCTGCTTGTTGACACTTTGGAAAGATTTTCAAGTTAATAATCCATCTCTTAGACCATGTTATGAATGCAACTTCTGTGGCCATTAAGACCTGGGGTGGGACTCAGAACTGGAGATTCTAAACAAGAGGCAATGACGGTAACTCACCACTCCCCGACCTATTAACCCTTCAAATTAACCCCTAATCAGATGCCGCAGCTGACAAGTGCACAGAGCCGTGCTTTTCACTAGGAATGAGGCTCACTGAGTCAGCCACATCACCTCAATCATACAAGCAGCAGCAGTCACATTTCAGTGCACAGGAAGCTAAGGGATACACAACAGTCTCAGGAGACAATGTGAGTAAAGCTAGTTTATTTGGCAGCATAACCCTTAGCTTTTCAATGTTAAATCTGTGGATGCACAGCCACTAATATAATCAGTGCTCCCTTTCCATTGCTTCCTCCAAATTTGGGGTGATAACTTGGATTTTTGCTGATGACAGTGGATAGATTGACTTGACCCCTATTGAAGTGGTTAGATTTCCACCTGATCTCAGATGGAAATTATCCCCAAAGTTATTACATTGTACATGACCCTTCGTCCCGCCCCTGGAGTCACAGAACCCCTATGTTGAGGAACCAGGCTATTTGGGCCATCGAGTCCACACTGACCCTGCGGAGAGCATCCCACCCAGGCGCAACCACCTACTCTATCCCTGTAACCCTGCCTTTCTCATGGGTAATCCACTTAGCCTGCGCATTCCTGGACACTGGGCAATTTAGCACAGCCAATCCACCCAGGCTCGATTCCAGTCTTGGGTGACCGTGAATGTGGAGTTGGCACATTCTCCCAGTGTGCGCATGGGTCGCCTCTGGATTCCTCCCACAGTCCAAAGACGTGTGAGTTAGGTGGATTGGCCATGATAAAACATGGGGTTCAGGGCTAGGGTGGAAAGCTTTTTGGGAGGGTTAGTGCACACACAATGGGCCGAAAGGCCTCTTCTGCACTGTAGGGATTCTATGGAACCTCTGACTGCTTCTTCCTTTCTCAAGATGCTCCACAAAGCCTGTATATTTCACTAACCTTATATACATCTGCCCTAATCAGTCTTACGTGGCTCCATTTACATTTTCTCTTTTATTGCTCTAATGAAATGCCTTGAAATGTTGAACATGCTAGTTAAATACAAGCTGTTAATAAGACATTTTACATAAAAACTAGAAAAAAAGTTGCATTCAATCAGGAAACGAGGGAGTCACTGCTTTGGTGTTTTCTTGTATTTGTTTGCGCACATACAGTCATAGAGGGTCTACAGCACAGAAACACCCTTCAGTCCATGCTGCCCAGTTTTCACAATTAAACTAGTCATCCTGTGCATGTTGAAGGTTTCACTGAATATCAAGCCTAGGACGCTGTCACAAATCGGAAGCTCCACTCTACAAGTTATCTTGGCTGCATACAAGTTTAACTTGTCCTCATAACATATGCTTTATGATTTTTCAGTTTTAAACAAAGTTTTGGAGCATTCTGTTACTATGATAGCTGTAATGCAAGGTCAGATTTCCCAGTAGAAAACTGCTTGGCGGGTATTTGGCACCTCTTCTGCTTGACCTCGTGCCTGTCGAGCAGGTGTTGTGCTATAAGCTATATAGTTTAGTTGGCCATGAAACTGGTGCAAAGAGCATGTTAGGATGAGTTTTCTCCGTCAATGAGCCAGGTAACAATTTAAGCCGATTTGTAATTAGCTAGATGAATGGGTGGGTAATTAAAACACAAAAGGACAGACAGAAGAGTATAGGTGCAGCTCTGAACACCTAAATACTATAACACAATTAGATAACTAGAATAGTCCAGATCATTTTAGTCACTGACATTACATTTAAACACAATAAAGACATGGACAGAACTTCCCGGGTCACCATCAGGGCTTTAAAGTTTTGTACAATGGCTCTAACTTCTAAATAAAGATTTATTATTTGAAGTCGCTCAGACACCTTCTTTTTAAAAAAAAACATGCAGTCAGAGGAAATGTGCTTGTTTGATTAGACTCACATTTATTGCCCATCATTAATTGCCCTCGAGAAGGTGGTGGTGAACTGCCTTCTTGAACCATTACCGCCCACTTGTTGCGGGTACCCCAGGGAGGTTGTTCCAGGATTTTGACCCAGCAATGCCGAAAGAATAGGGAAATATTTCCAATACCAGGCTGGTGACTTCCAACAACCGCAACATGCGCTGGAGAAGCACTATTAAGTTGGCTTGTCTGTACAACCAGCAGATCAAAGGCTAAAGTTGAGTGATCTTTTTGTGTATAGTCTGTGACTTGATCAAATACTGTAATATCTCCATTGTACAAAAATGTATCAATATTATCATGCGAGTCATTACTAGTTCCCCTCCAAGCCACTCACCATCCCGACTTGGAAATATACTGCTGTTCTCTTACTGTTGCTGGGTGAAAATCCTGGAATTCCCTCCCTCTTGGACTGTGGGTCAACCCTAGCTGGAGGACTGCAGCGGTTCAAGAAGGCAGCTCACCACCACCTTCTCAAGGGGGCAACCAGGGATGGGCAAGAAATGCTGGACAGCCAACAATACCCATGTCCCACTAACGAATTAAAAAAAACTTGTTTTATTTGAGAGCTTGTACTTCCACTTGAATCATTACTTCAGATTGAACTTTAACAGTACAATATTTTGGTTAGTTTGTCACAACTGAGCAATCATATTTCCAAATAAAAACCGAAAGAAATGCAGTTGCTGTAAATCAGGAACACAAAACAGAAGCTGCTGGAAAAGCTTAGCAGGTCTGGCAAGGAAAGGAAAAATAGTTAACATTTCGGGTCTGGTGACCCTTCCTCAGAACTGGGTGCTGGGAAGGGTCACCAGACCGAAAATGTTAATTATTTTTCCTTCACAGATGACGCTGAGCTTTGTCAGCCACTTTTCTTTTCTTCAATTATTTTACCACAAGGAATCGTGCATCATTCACCTACCTTTACCAGGGCCGCTGCTGCCCTGAAACTCATCTTAGCCACAGACTCTCTCTTCCTCCGTTTCGGAATACGGTTGTATCCGGAACGGGAACTGGTGAAGGAGCACAGAGACGCAGCACCAGGAGTGATCGGGGTATGCGGAACACTGTAGCCATCACCATCATCAGTCATCCGAAATGCCCTTCCTCTGGCTAACGGGTCTACAATCTGCATGGATTTATATTGAAAGAAAAGCAGAGTCAAAATGCTGTAGGGGGAATTAAAAAAAATCTTCCAGCTTATTCTGGGATGATTTGGGTACAGGTGGAGATGGAAAGCAGTCAGAAATACATTTGTTGCCTGCTGATAAACAGTCCAATTAAAAGGTAACAGTATTGAACATAAGAGGTGACCTATAATATACCACATACCGCACAAAGCTGCCCATGTCAGTTTACAAACACACTCACGACTGCAACACAAGCAGATTTTGAGAACTAGAAGACAAGATACTAGAACTACTACAAGACAGCAAATCAGGAGATACGTTCATCCTCAACAATGGCCTAGAATGTCCCTCTTTCAAAATGGTTCATCTTCAAAACAGAGACACTTAAAACAAAAAAAAAGACACAAATGATTTATTAAACCATGTCATGTCACCATTACTCTTTACAAATGTAAGTATACATTATAACTGTGCCTCTATTAAAATTACAGTGATTGCCATTTGACTGTGGGCACACCAGCGTTGCCTCAACTGAAAAATCACTGCACTGCTGACCTGGTATCTGTGCTTTTATGACTTTTAATGTAGTTCCTGATTGCATTTAAACACTATACCATCCATGATTGTTAAGCTGCAGTTGCAATGATGATGAAACTGTCAGAGTCCGCCATTATTACAACTGTGAAACTGACTGGTGTGTGCAGGGGTGTAGCTAAATGCAGAAAGCAAACTGCTACCATCAACGATTCCCTGGTTCTGCAGAATGTTTGGAAGTATCAGACACAGGAAGTATACCACTGGTGTGGAGGACAGGACCAGGCAAGAAATTCTTGGATAAAAAACCCTGAAAGAACTGTGGACGCTGGAAATCAGAAACAAAAGCTGAAACTGTGGGAAAAGTTCAGCAGGTCCGTCAACATATGTGGAGATAAATCAGGAGTTAACGTTGCAGGTCCAGTGACCCTTCCTCAGCACTGATTTCTCTCCACAGACACAGCCAGGCCTGCTGAGGTTTTCCAGCAATTTCTGTTTTTGTTTAAGAAACTCCTGGGATAGATTTGGAGCCTCTTTCCATCCTATGATTTAAATCCAGCTTTTAAAACAATACATATCTTCAAATTACAACAGCTTTGCCATCTCAGCTTCTCATTAAAACATCAATCCATTATGCTGGGTGACTCCAAACTTCCCACCATACAGAAAGCCAAGATAGCCACCTTCCCAAGGATGAAGAAAATGAGAAAACATCTATGTATATTTGTAATCCTTACACCAAGCCTAAACCGCCTGTTAGACTTGTAGCAGGCACAGCTCTGCCTAAGCAAAGTCCTGGCATGTTTGTACACCTGCTTCACGTAATCGAACTTTGATGCAAGCTGAGCTATAACTGGTAGGATATCCAATGTATATTACCATGCTAGGAGTCCCACCTCTGCCTTTGGAAAGCAGGAACATTCTGCAACAACATACTTGTCACAACAAAACAGGAGCAAAATCTGACCTACTCCTCCCATGCCCAGCAAGATAATGGTAGTTTTGCCCTGAAGCTGAAGGGTTAAAGAATTGCTAATAATGCCAACAAAATATCACACAAGGCACCAGTGAAAATCAAATTTGGGTTACAGTACCTTTCTTGACTCAATCTCTAATACAAGTGGAAACGTCTACATTTATCTCATCAGATAACCTTGAGAAATTCTACCAGGCCAGGCGAAGAAAACAACCCCAGACTGCTGTACGGCGAGTCCATCCTCCAGGTTTGTAATTGACCTTCTGAAAGGTGCTAGCTTTCGGCATTGTCAAGGTCCAGCACACACACTGCTGCAGGGGACTCCGATAAAGCTATCAATAGGCAGGATCACAGAATACAAATAGAATACCGGGCAGTTTGGCAGTTCTGCCAAAACGCACAGTTATGGTCCAGGAGCAGTCCATCACCAAATATGTAAAAAGTTTGAAATGCTTTGTGGGAAGAAGGAGTGGAGAAAGTGACCGAGACCACGAGAAATGTTTCCCCTCTCCCACTGTGTTTGCGACATGGCTGTTTGGGTGAATTAATATAGTGTGCTGGCTGCAAAGAAGCTAGCACATGATGTAGGTGTTAGACTGACACCCAAATGTGCTGTAGAACAAGATGGACCATCACACACCAATCCCTACTGACAAGGCGGGCGCATGTGTCTGTGTGGTAAACAGCACCTCAATGCAATAGCTATGATAGCTTTGTGCTCTGGCTGAAGCAGTAATGCGTTAACAGGTGCAGTAGGACATGGAAGCCAACAGCATGCAGTTAGCTGCTATGTGAGCGAGCACAGAAGTGCAGCCTGGTCCAGAACATCAGATGGATGTCTGTCTGCACACGGAGTGTTCTAGCTGTAGTCTGTCAATGCTAGTTGCTGGAGCATTCCAGTGAGCAATTGCTGTTCCAGGTTGCTTTTCCTTGGCTCATTTCAGAGCTGCAGAGAGATTTGGAGGTGGAGAAAAGAGCATTCATTACCCTATCAGTCCACTTTGTTTCATCTCCTTTGTGGATCGAGTCCTGCGTTGATGCATGTTCCACTGCGGATTTGGGGGTTTGTCACTGTTCCATTTGTAGCTGAATAGTTGTAGGCAACTTTGCATCCAATATATACATGGTTGTCTTGCAGGAGAGAGTAAAACTAGGGATGGAATTTCTTGACTCCCGAGTTTCCGATCCTTGTGACTAAAATGGCGACTGCGATTCAGCCTGCTTTCCATGTTCTGTTATCAGACGACCACAGCTACTTTTAAATCTATGGAAGTCTCAGGTATAACAAACAAATGAAGAAGACTAAATTCTGATAAATCCATTTTCACTGTGATCGTAACAATAAACTGTTTTATTGGTGAGTAAAGAAAGGATGAATCTGTAGTGGCCATCCCATCCTAGTTCACCAATTTCCTTCCCATCCTGTGATCCTTTCTGGAAACAACATGGACAGGAAAATCTACACAATAACTGAGAGCTTACCACAATGTCAATACCCGCCTCTAACTCATTATGTCAATGGGCTGGCTATAACTGCTCCTAGACAGGGGATTTGAATGAAGTCAATGAATAAAGGACATTCCAAGATCACACTTCAACTAATCAATCTGCCCCCTTTGTTCACTGCCCTCCTGAGTTAATCTAAGTAGAAGGTACCTTAATCATCATTGTAGTCAGTCAGTCTTGGAAACTTAGAACAGCGGATGTTGTTTTGAAAATGGTTTTAAAAAATGGCATATTCGCAACTGTTGGAGAAAGAAAATTACCCATTTGCAGACGCGCAGGAAATCTGATTAGAGCAAAGCAGCTAAAACTACTAATACAGAACAGCTGGCCACACAAGAATAAAACCGATAAAAGATGGATAATATGGAAAGCATTAAGAATTTTCCTTTACAGTAGATGGTTTTTGAGGAAAAAGTTCTACTGCATTATTAATAGGTGCAAAATAAAAAAATCAGGGGCAACAAGCAAAGTTGGCATTAGATAAGCATCATTAAAGGGTCACCACAGGGAAAGAAGATAGTTTGAGAACTGAAAAAGGATCTGAGAGACTGAAACGGGAATATTTAGGTCATACTGCAGTTGCCAGTTTCCAGTGACTAACAGGCAGCCTCACCCAGTCCCAAGAGCCAAGTATGTAAAAGTAAAAACTGCAAAGCTAACAACAAGCTATTTTTTTCATGGGGAGGCCGATTTTGTTTCTGAAGTCAGCTGGGATCGCCCACTTGAGAATCTCACCAGAAACTAACAATGCTGGAATAGGATTTCATTCTATACCACACTCCACTGCACTGCAAACATCAGACAAGCAATACACTTGCAAACTTGCAAGAACATTGATCAAGAAACAGTGTCCCCCTTTATGGAAGCTATCGTTGTGCACATTAGTCTGGAAATTTCTGAGTAATGCCATAATGTGAAAGCTGAATAATACTTCATAAAAGTTCCTCTTTCTATCTCTCATTTTAATAGAGACATTCAAAATGTGGGGGAGTTCCAGAATGTTGCAGGAGCAAACCCAAGCAATCCATTAACAATGAGTGGGTGGGGAACAGTGGGATTTTTTTTTAGCTTTAATCTCAATGTTTAGATGAAGGTACAGTCCTCACCCATTATTATAATGAGATGGAGTGATTAATTCATTTAAAATTCAGAGGTTCATAAAAACGATAAAAAGCACATGGAGTTCTTGTAAAATAAAATCACTTGTGGTAATCCCTAAACTAGTCTGTGGGGCTTTGTTCTTAACATTCAGATATTAATCAGGCAATATTCATTTTCAGACTAAACTGCAACTTTAGTAGGAACTCAAAACAAGAGGAACACAGACCAGGGTATATGCCCAGCAACCAAAGGCTGTCATGTGCTTTGTTCTCCTGAAGCTGAATTTCATGGCCACACAGGGGTCACAATATTCTAACCAACAAATGATGCCCCCACAAAGTGGAGCTCTGTGCTGTCAGGATACTTTCATTTTTATGACATTGCGCAAAACCTGAGATGGGGAATGGACAGAGTATCGGTCTTCCGTTTGCCTCTCTTTGTACCAAACAGCATATCTGAAATTCCCTGGGAATTACAACCATTGCACTGTTGCTAACTCTCAGTGGAACTCTTAACCGGCGACAGCTATTTTAATAAATTATTGCACCAAACAAAAAATGTCCTTAAAGCACACAGATAGCGAATGAACTGATAACAAGTTCAATTTAGTGGCTGTCACTGACAGTCCGAATGTGTGCGTGTGTGTGTGTGTCGGTGGCGGGGGGGGGGGGGGGGGGGGGGGGGGATATAAGCTGCCAGAGGAAGTGTTGGAGGTGGGTACAATGACAATATTTAAAAGGCATCTGGATGGGTACATGAATAGGAAGAGTTTAGAGGGATATGGGCCAAATGCTGGCAAATGGGACTAGATCAGTTTAGGATATATGGTCAGCATGGACAAGTTGGAATGAACGGTTTGTTTCCATGAGGTACAGCTCAGACTCTGACTCTAGATTGTTAAATTTACTATTAGCCCACACCCTGACAGGAAGTAGCACAGGGTCATATCTGGTGGCAGCCCTTATAGAAAGGCTGACATGTCTACGTTTTTAACTTTTGACTTATTTTCCTAACTTATACCTGTACTACCTATATCTGCAGTGCAGTACAATGTTTTTCTTTATTTTCTCTATCTTTTGTACCTAAGATTTATCCCAAGATGGCACCATGCTGGTGACAATGTACACATTCTACTGTACTCTTTGCAACTTGAGTGCACATGACAATAAACCTAATTGTAAACCTCAAACAAGCCTGTTTGAAGCAGGCTCACTGTCAAATTTCCTTGGAAAAGTGTCCGGAGATTCCGCTGCACTTTATTCAGGAGCTCCCTCAAACTGTACCGGCTGTGTCGGACAATTCTCAGGAGGGGATTATGTTGCATTATTGCGAGAGTTTCAGAAAGACATGTTCGAGCATAAAAGATCACCACCGTACTCCTTGGACAGTCTGTGTGTCAAATGATTCTGCAGATATTATGCAACAGTAATAAGCAAACATGGATCTCAAATTATACGCAAGTCTGAGATGTCTTACAAGGACTGTTAATAAATTTGCAAAAAAAAACAAACAAACAGTCTCAATAGGAACCAAAATCTCTGGTATATATTATGTCAGTTGACAGAGAAACAAATCTATTCTTTATAATTACTTCCAAAGCTTCCGGAACCAAGAGGTTATGGTGAAGCTGTACAAAACTCTGGTGCGGCCGCACTTGCAGTGTTGCGTACAGTTCTGGTCACCGCATTATAAGAAGGATGTGGAAGCTTTGGAAAGGGTGCAGAGGAGACTTACTAGGATGTTGCCTGGTATGGAGAGAAGGTCTTACGAGGAAAGGCTGAGGGACTTGAGGCTGTTTTCGTTAGAGAAAAGAAGGTTGAGAGGTGACTTAATTGAAACACATAAAATAATCAGAGGGTTAGATAGGGTGGATAGGGAGAACCTTTTTCCGAGGATGATGACGGCGAGCACAAGGGAGCATAGCTTTGAATTGAGGGGTGAAAGATATAGGACAGACGTCAGCGGTAGTTTCTTTACTCAGCACAACATCGAAGGCCGAAGGGCCTGTACTGTGCTGAAATGTTCTATGTTCTATCATAACACTCTGTTACACTTAATTCAGAAAGGTATGAATTGAATTTGGAAATGCTGTGCTGTTGGACCAGTACATGTGCTGCGTTTATTCTCACAAGCAGGTGCAAGATTGGCCAAACAGCCCTTTAGGCCCGCTCTACCATTTGATAGGACCATAGATCTTCAAATTACTTTCTCAACTCAACTCTGCTATTTGTTCATTGTAGGCCTCCACTCTCTTATCAATCAAAAATCGAATGGTGAAGTCTCGAATGTATTCAATCACCCAGCCTCCACTGCTCTCCAAGGAAGAGAGTTCCAAACATTAATGACTAAGAAATATTGCCTCATCCCAGTCTTAAATGGGAGCTCTCTAATTTTTAAACTCTGATCTCAGGCTCTAGATTTCTCTCGGGGAAGAATCCACTCGAAACCCTTCCGATTGAGCCACTTCAGAATCATTTTTGCTTCACTGAGACATTCTCTCATTCTTCTAAACCCATTAGGCAGAGATCCAACTTGCTCAACCCTTCTTAAATCAGACTACTTGTTCACTCTAAGAATCTGTCAAATGAGCCTTCCCTGTTTATAGTGTCATACAGTCACACAGCACGGAAACAGATTAGTCCATGCTCACCATGTTCCCAAACTAAACTAGTCCCACCTGCCTGCACTTGGCCCATAACCCTGCCAACCGTTCCTATTCATGAACTTATCCAAATGTCTTTTAAATGTTGTAACTGTACCTGCATTCATCACTTTCTCTGGCAGTTCATTCCACATGCGAACCACTCTGTAAACAAAGAAGTTGCCCCATGTCTTTTTTAAATATTTCTCTCTTCATCTCAAAGACATGCCGCCTAGTTTAGAACTCCTCCACCCGAAGGAAAAGACCTTTGCAATTCACCTAACTCTGCCTCTCATGATTTTATAAAATTCTATACACCCGCAACCTCCTCCAATGGAAAAAAAGTCCCAGCCTATCTCAAAGCCATCATTACCGGTGACATTCTGGTAAATCTTTTCTGTACCCTTTCCAGTTTAATGATATTCTTCCTATAGCAGGACGACTGGAACTCGACACAGTACTCCGGAAGAGGTCACTACAACATCTGTACAACCACAACCTGACGTCCCAACTCCTACAATCTAAGGTAGCAATGAAGGCAAGCGTGCTAAACACTTTAACCACCCTGTCTACGTGATGCAAATTTCCCTGAATTATGTATGATTATGTGTTAATTGCTTCCTGTGCAATTATATTTCTCAAGTCAGTCAGTGAAATACCAGCCCAAAGCCAATGGCCAGGACTAAAATACAAAGATCCAAAATTGGCACAAACACAAAATGGGATCGAATTGATTTTTTTTTGACAGGTCCACTTCACCTAGAACAGCATTTAAAAATTCAGCTGACTACCTTCCAGCCCACCAACTTGGCTCTCTACTACAGTTCAGGGAAAAGAATGTGGTTGAAGCAGGAGTAGTATAATTCCCACCAAGAACATTACCTATGTATGCGTATCGCTGCAAACACACAGGATTGCAATAAACATGACAATCTTTCAGGAGCTCTGTTGGGCTTTTGCCCAAAATCAGAGCACTTTAGGCTATTTTGAAAATCCACTGAGTCATACAGAGCATGGGTGTATGATGATACATCGGGCAGAGTTTCCAGCACTTTTGCGGTCTTGTCATGGAAACAGTGCTAGCTATCTAAAAATGCTGGAAATCTCAAACACAAACAGAAATTGCTGGAAAATCTCAGCATCTGGGGAGAGAAATCAGTTAACATTTTGGGTCCAGTAACCTCCCTCTGACCTCTGTAAGTAGAGAGGAGAATTCGGTATTTTGTGGTCAGAAATTAGGAAACTAGTTAGGAAATTAGCAAGAAGCATGTCAAATTAGTAATCACCACAGAATCCAAGGATATAGAAATAGGAGGATAGAACAAATGAACAAATGGTGAGTGTGAAGACAAGAGAGATTCAGATTCTTTGGACATTTGACTCAGGTTTAAGGGATCTGGGATCTGGGCTGATGGCACCTAAATAGAGCTGTGACTTCCTTGTAGGACCATTTGCTAATGCTACTGGGGAAAACTTAAACCAAGCTTGGTAGATATGGGAACAAGGAGATAATACTGAAGGAGGATACAAAGAACATAACATGCGCAGTACAGGCCCTTCGGCCCTTGCTGTTGTGTCGACCTGTGAAATTGAGACAGAGCAATAGCCCTCAAGTAGGAAATAGTGTATAAACTGGCTCAATAAGATGGAACAAAATAAAATCTAAATTTTGTGAATCTGTGGACTGTGGTTAATAAGATTGGTGGGTTACAAGTGCAGACTACCATATGGAAACAATATGTTGTGGTGACAACAAAAACCAGGCTTAAGGAGAACAGGATTGGGTATTAATGAATGTTTCTAGATGCAAGGTATCCAAGGAAAAGATGAAAGGATGGGGGCGTGACAGCACTGACCAAGGACAGTATTCTATTACTGGAGAGAGGGGATGTTTGAAAGAGGTGAAGGAAAAATTTGATTTGTTTGGAGCTGAGGAATAAAAAGTTGTAAGGTGGTGTAGTCTGTAGGTCAGCAACTACATAAAGACACAGAGAAACAAAATTGCAAAGGAATTGCAAGGCAAAAAAACACAATGATTATAATTGGGGATTGTTATTATCACAATACAGCTGGGAGAGAAGTAATGTAAAAGGGAGGGAGGGACAGAGTTTCTAGAATGTGTTCAGGAAAATTTTCTAAATCATTGTGTTCCCAGGCCAATGAGGAAAGTTGTATTACTTGATGAGATCCTTAGAAATACAACTGATCTCATGTCAATTCAAGAGTGTTTAGGTGACGTGGACCATTATCGTAGAATCCTTACAGTGTGCAAGTAGGCCATTCAGCCCAGTGAGTCACACTGACCTTCTGTAGGCCATCCCAAACCCCTTACCCTGTAACCCTCCATTTACCATGACTAATCCATTTAGTCTGGAGTCTATGGGCAGTTTAGCATGGCCAATCCATCTGCACATCTTTCGAGGAAACTCTAGCTGTGTGTATCTCTCTCGCGCTCGCTCTCTGTTTGGAGATTAGTAGAAAAACAAACAAGTAAGAGAAGAAAAAAAAAGATTGGAAGCTATCACAACAGAATGAAAACATATTCTATGGGCAAATAATATAAATGGTAAGAGGAGGAGTGGGGAGCAAACACGAAAAAGTTTTAAATTAATATTTCTTATTTAGCCTTGCCAAGTAGTATGTTGATGCACAGGTTAAGGTGAAAGAGGAGGTAATTATATCCCAGAATGGACAGATATTGGTGATGTAAAGATGGGTATCCCCCAGTGAAATGGCAACATAATTAACTACCACGTAGCCCATGGCATTTGACACACACTCAACATCGGCAGTGAAATATGATGATCTGCAAAATCTTGTGCTTAACTTGTCTTCTCATTTGCAAATCAAGCACAACAGACAAATGGACAACTATAGGAAGGGGTGCAGTCAATGCAGGACAGAGGGTGTTGTACTTAAATGCACAAGCAGCGTACAAAACAAGGTAAGTGAGCTTGTTGCACAGCTTGAAACTGACTGGTACAACATAATGGATGTCCCAAAGATGTTACTGCAATGTGATCAGGGCTGGGAATTAAATATTCAAGGATACTGGTCCTATTGAAATGACGGGCGTTGGGGTGGGGGGGGGGGGCTCAGTAGTAAGAAATGAAACTAAAGTGATAGCAAGACGTGTCAGAGTTGAAAGAATCTGTGTGCGTACAATCGAGGATTAGCAAAGGCGGGTAAAAACACCCTGATGGGTTCTGTGAAGGCCTTTGAAAAGTAGTCAGGATGTGGGGAAGAAAATAAATCAGGAGAAAGAAAAGGCATGTAAGAAAGGCCCCATTACAATAATCATGGGGCACTTCAGTATGTAGACTGACCTAGGGAAATCACATTGGGAGCACATCCCAAGAAAGGGAATTTGTGGAATGTTTAAGAGATGGCTCGTGTGGAGCAGCTTGTGGTACAGCCTTCGAGAGAACAAGCAGTTATGGATTTGAACTGGTATATTGAGGTGGATCTGATTAGTGAACTGAAGGTGAAGGGTGGCAGCACTGTGGCTAGCACTGCTGCCTCTCAGCGCCAGGGACCCGGGTTCGATTCCACCCTTGGGCAACTGTATATGTGGGGTTTCTACATTCTCCCCGAGGCTGTGTGGGTTGCCTCCCACAGTCCAAAGATGTGCAGGCTAGGTGGATTAGCCATGCTAAATTACCCTTAGTGTTCAGGGATGTGTAGGTGAGGGGGATGGGTCTGGGTGGGAAGTTCCCAGTGTCGGTGTGGACTTGTCGGGCCGAAGGGCCTGTTTCCACTCTGTAGGGAAATTCTACGAACTCCTGGGGGGGGGGGGGGGGGTGCAGTGAGCATAACATGGGAGAATTCACCCTGCTGTTTGAGGGAGAAGCTGGAATCAGATGTAAAGATATTACAATTGAGTAAAGGTAACTACAGAGACATGAGGGAGGAGCTGCCTAGAATTGATTGGAAGGGCAGACTGGTGGGTAGACCAGCAATGGCAAGAGCATCTGTAATTCAAAAGGCAAAGCGGAGATTCTTCCCAAGGATGAAGAAACATACTAAGAGGAAGTTGAGTCAACCATAGCTGACAGCACAAAAGCAAAAGAAAACACATACAATGTGGCAAAGATAGAGGGAAGGTAGAGGATTGGGAAGCCTTTAAAAACCAGCAGAGGACAACTTCTAAAATAAAAGGAACAAAGGGGACAGTAGATTAAATACCAGGGTAAGATATCCAGTAATATAAAAGAAGACTGCAGGAGTTTTTTTTTAAGATATATGGAAAAGCTAAGAGAGAGGCAAGAGTGGACATTGGAACACTGGAAAAATGAGGCTAGAAAAACAGTAATGGCAAACGAAGAAACGGCAGAGGAACTGAATAGGTGCTTTACATCAGTTTTCACAGCAAAAGACATCAACAACGTACCAGAATTCCAAGAGAATCGGGGCAGAGTTGAGTAAATGGCCATCACTGAGGAGGTGGTGATAGGGAAATTTAAAGGTCTGAAGGTGGGTAAATCACCCAGGCCAGATGGACTACACCCGAGAGTTCAGAAGGAGGTAGCTGAGAAGGTTGTGGAGGCATTATTGGCGATCTTACAGGAATCACTGGAGTCAGGGAGGGTCCCAGAGGACTGGAAAATGGCTAATGTGCATCCCTGTTTAAGAAGGGAGGAAGGCAAAAAACAGGAAACTATAGGCCAGTTAGCCTGGCTTCTAAGATTTTGGTAATATTTAAGAATCCATCTCTAAGGATGTGATTGGGGAGTATTTGGAAGGAAGGTAAAATAGAGCTGAGTCAGCACAATTTCGTCAAGGGAAGGTCATGCCTGACAAATCTGTTAGAATTCTTCTAGAAGATAACGAGTAAGTTAGAGAAAGGAGAGCCAGTAGATGTGATCTATTTGGATTTCCAGAAGGCCTTTAACAAGGTGACACACAGGAGGCTGCTAAATCAGATAATAGCCCAGAGTGTGAGGGGCAAGGTGCTGGCCTGGATAGAGGATTGGGTGACCAGCAGAAGGCAGAGAGCGAGGACAAAGGGGCCTTTTTCAGGAATGGCAGCCGGTGATTACTGGATTCCCGCAGGGGTCAGTGTTGGGACCGCAACAATTTACGTTATACATTAATGATACGGATGAAGGAACTGACGATACTGTTACTAGTTTTGCAGATGATATAAAGATGGATGGAGGGACAGGCAATGTTGAAGAAGCAGGGAGGCTCCTGAAGAATCTGGACAGCTAGGAGAGTGGGCAAAGAAGTGGCAAGATGGCATACAAAGTATGAGGTTACGCACTTTGGTAGGAATAGAGGCATAAACTATTTTATAAACAGGGAAAGGCTTCAGAAATCAAACACAAATAGACTTGGGAGTCCGAGCTCAGGATTCTCTTAAGGCTAACATGCAGGTTCAGTTGGCAGTTACGAAGGCAAATGCAATGTTAGCATTCATTTCAAGAGGGTTAGAATATAAGAGCAGGGATGTGCTGCTGAGGCTGTATAACACTCTTGTCATTGTACATTTGCAATATGGAAAATCAATTTTGGGCCCTGTATTTAGGGATGGATGCACTGGTCTTGGAGGGAATCCAGAGGTTTACAAGAATGATCCTAAAAAAGAATGACTTGTCATAGAAGACTCATTTGGAGGACTCTGGGTGTGTACTCAATGGCATTTGAGTCATTGAATGTCTTTAAGACAGAGAAATCATTTCTTGATTAGCTGGAGGAGTCCTTTGCAAATTTAGCTGCACATCCTAAAAAAAGGCACAAGCACACAACCCACACATATACTCCAGAATTGGGTGTCTCCAAGATGGGCTTGTGACATTTAATTTCATATTATAGATGGCAGCAGCAGACACAAACAGGGACAGCATTAGTTCCTGCCAAAGGGCGCTGGGCACTCCATATTGTTCAGAGAGATGTACATGCTGAGCCTGGTTGATGGGAAGAGACTTGCCAATAGTGTACTTGAAGCTACAACCACAGCTACATGATCACAAAATTGACAAATGTCATTCTATGAGTCTCTTGCACCTGTGTGAATCCAATCAGAACAATAAATCCCCAGCGCTCTCATTCAGAGAGTGACCGAATCATTAGCGATGTGAACGCAAGAGGCAGTCCTAGCAAACGTGGCATCATTTAGCTAGCAGTCTTGCTTGAATGAAGCAGCAGCTCTCAGATCTCATTTCTTGAGATTTTGTAGCCTGTTAACTATTCAGTCCCACCAATCTCTGACCTCCTGTCATCTTGTTCAGCCTGGTGAGCTTCAGTCTGGCAAACCCACGTGCTGACAGATAAAGCCAGAATCCAGAGTCAAAAGTGTCGTCAAAAGTTTGAATCTCAGATTTGCCCAGGCCAATGGGTTTCCCATACCTGATCAAACATATCTAAGTTAGATGAGGATACTGGCCAGATTTGTTGCAGTTTCTTTTCACGTTACAGTTCTTCCTTCTTCAACCTCCCATACACAGTGATAAGCTAGCAGGTTAAAATGGCCACCATGCACCTAAGGTGACACGGTGGCTCAGTGGTTAGCACTGCTGCCTCAGTCCCACATTTCATTCACCCTCAGATGACACACTCGAGTTTGCACATTCTCCCTGTGCCTGCATGGGTTTCCTCTGAATGCTCCAGTTTCCTCCCATAGTCCAAAGTTGCACAGGTTAGGGTGGAATGGCCATGCTAAATTGTCCAGGGATGTGCAAGCTAGGAGGAATAGCCACTGGAAATGCAGGGTGACCGGGATAGGCTTTGGAGGTGGGGGGTGGGGGGGGGGGGGGTGGTGGTGGTACACGGGGCAGTTGGTGGTGCTATCTGGACGGTCAGTGTGGATCGATGGGCCAAATGGCCTGCTTCCACACCGTAGGGATTCTATAATTCTAGTATCCCACATACTGCTTTCTTAACTTGTTCTGTCACCTTCAAAAGATGAGGCCCAAACTTCTACATACCTCTGTTCTAGTACCCTCTTCAACATCCATACTGCAATCTTTTCTGCATTGATATTAATTTCCCATTTGTTCAGGTATCGCAATAGCTTTTTTTAAAAACAATATTGTTCGTGGGATGTGGACATTGCTGCTGAGGCCAGTATTTATTGATAATACCTAATACCTAATTGTCCTGGAGAAGCTGGTGGCAAGCTGCCTTCGCAAACCAGCCTTCAATCACAAGTCTAGGTTTTGTTCTTACTAACATTTACAAGTTGATGACACCACCACTGTAGGTCGGATCTCGAACAACAACGAGACAGAATACAGAAAAGAGATTGTGTGCTCAGCAGCATAGTATAAAGGCAACAACCTCTCCATCAACATCAGCAGAACAACGAAGCTGGTCACTGACTTCAGAAAGTGGAGTGCTGCGGTGGGGATGGTCGACTGTGCCGAGTTCCTGAGAGTGATGATCACCAACAATCTGTCCCGGTCCACCCTGGTTGATGTTACGGTCAAGGAAGTACAAGAACATCTTTGCTTCCTGAGGAGGCTAAGGAAATTCAGCATGCCCACGAGGACTCTTACTAATTCTTGTAAACACACCATACAAAGTATTCTGAATGCCTCACACAGTGCGGTATAGCGTCTACTCTCCCCAAAACCGCCAGAAACAAGCGAGTCATGAACATAGCCCAGTCTATCACACAAACCAGCCTTCCATCTACTGACTCCATCTATACTTCCTGCTGCCTCGGGAAAGCAATCAATAGACCCCTCCCACCCTGGTTATACTCTCTTCCTCCCTCTACCATTGCAAAAAAAAATAAAAAGTTTGAATACAGAGATAACATGGTGTAGAGCTGGGCGATCACAGCAAGCCAAGCAGCATCCGAGGAGCAGGAAGGCTGATGTTTCGGGCCTAGACCCTTCTTCAGAAATGGGGGAGGGGAAGGGGATTCTGAAATAAATAGGGAGAGAGAGGGGGAGGCGGACAGAAGATGGATAATGGAGAAGATAGGTGGAGAGGAGACAGACTGGTCAGAGGCGGGGATGGAGCCAGTAAATGTGAGTGTAGATGGGGAGGAAATAGGTCAGTCCAGGGAGCGGGATGAGGTTAGTAGGTAGGAGATGGGGGTGGCTTGAGGTCGGAGGAGGGGATAGGTAGGTTTCATAAGCTTCAAAACGTCCCCTCCCTCTACTGCATCCCAAAACCAGCCCAGCTCATCCCCGCCTCCCTAACCTGTCCTTCCTCCCACTTAACCCTCCTCTCACTTCAAGCCCCACCCCCATCTCCAACCTACTAACTTCATCCCACCCCCTTAACCTAACCATCCTCCCTAGACTGACCTATCTCCTCCCTAACTCCCCCCACATATTCACCTTCACTGGCTCCATCCCTGGCTCTATGACCCGTCTGTCTCCTCTCTACCTACCTCCTCTATGCATCTTCTGTCCGCCTCCCCGTCTCTCCCTACTTATTTCAGAACCCCCTTGCCCTCCCCCATTTCTGGAGAAAGGTCAAGGCCCAAAACGTCAGCCTTCCTGCTCAGCCTGCTGTGTTCATCCAGCTCTACACCTTGTTATCTCAGATTGTCCAGCATCTGCAGTTCCTACTATCTCTGAAGAGCTGGGCTGGTTGTGTGGTGCGGTGGGGGGAGGGGACGAACTGGGCTGGTTTAGGGATGCAGTATCCCTAAGCTCTTCCCCCCCACCCACTGCATCCCAAAACCAGTCCAACCTGTCTCTGCCTCCCTAACCGGTTCTTCCTCTCACCCATCCCTTCCTCCCACCCCAAGCCGCACCCCCATCTACCTACTAACCTCATCCCACCTCCTTGACCTGTCCTTCTTCCCTGGACTGACCTATCCCCTCCCTACCTCCCCACCTATACTCTCTCCACCTATCTTCTTTACTCTCCATCTTCGGTCCGCCTCCCCCTCTCTCCCTATTTATTCCAGTTCCCTCTCCAAAGAAGGGTCTAGGCCCAAAACGTCAGCTTTTGTGCTCCTGAGATGCTGCTTGGCCTGCTGTGTTCATCCAGCCTCACATTTTATTATCTTCCACAGCAGGGGGTTGAATTCATGTTTACATCATCAGTGTTAAGAGAAACTTAAAAGGATTGGCTGTCTTTGATGTAATTAATGATTAGAGGCTTTACAGATTGGTCACTAAGGGGATTTGTTTTTTTGAAAACTTTCATAAATAAGAATTTTTTCAGTATCAAGCACTGTATGAGTGAGATCTTATTTAGGTGGTTTGAAAATTTATTTTTCACTTCAACATGAGCTCCTGAGATCTGCCCAGAGTGGATAAATGGCAACGTTAGATCATAGGGGCTGTGTATAGTAAGAACATAGTCGGGTAACCAGGCCTGGGAGGTATGGTACACAGGATTATGTTCAGGGTAACAACCGCTTACGTTGAGGTTTTAGTGAGTTGTCCTTTGAGAACCCATACTTTGGCACTCACCAACTCTGCAGCCACCTCCAGAAGTGGTTGACCAAATTCTCCCATCCCTGTGGCCACAAAAGGAAAGTAGAGATACAAGTCCTATGAAAGGAGAAATTTCTTCCGAGTTAAGAAATTCTCAACTCGAACTCCCTGATTCAATGGCAAGAATCTGGGCCAGAGTTTCTGCTTGTGTGGAGGTGCATAGCTAGAAGTCATTACTTTAAGATAGTCACCACAAAATCTGATAAGAATACAGAAGATGCTTGTTTTCATAAACTGTGGTGAGAGTGTGGAACTTGCTAGCATAGGGAGCAGCTCAAATGATTAGTACAGATGCATATAAGAGGAAACTAAACAAGAGACAACAAATGAGGAAGATTGAACTGGATGTTTACAATGCTAAATTTAGAAACAAAGTTTGCATACATGTATGAACAGATTCAAGAACAGCATCTTCCTTGCTGTATCAGACTTTTGAATGGTGCTCTCAAATGTGAAGTCTGATCTCTTAATCTGCACCTACTCCGTGGATGTAACACTGTATTCTGCACTCTGTTCTGCTGTCCTGATGCATTTTGTATGATACAATCTGCCTGTATAGCACACAAAACAACACTTTCCACTGTATGTCAGTACATGGGACATCAAACTCAAACAACCTAGTTAACAGCATAAATCTGTGCTGGCTTTCTTTTATTAGCCCATGCTTCTCCAAATGGTACTAAAATTGTCTTGGATTTTTGTCTCAAGAAACTTCTGACCACCAACGTCAAACCGACTGGTGTCTCCACTTTTTGAACATTTTCAATTCTCCAGCCCTCTAGCATCACGTATCTACGATGGATAGGAAAACTGCATGCAGCACCTCTAATTTCTACTGTCACTTCCTTCAGTCTGGGATAACTTCCCTCTGGGTTAAGTGAGCTGTCGACATTAAGCTTCTCTTGGCACATGGGAACAAGGAGACCCATGCTGTCTCTCAATCAGTTCACTGGTGATCCATAATCTAGCTTCATTTATCCCTCAATACCCATGCTTAGCAAGTCAAGCAACCTCAGCGTTAAAATTACAGTTATCTAGCAGAAATTGCCATTTGACAGAAGAGTCCATTTCCACACAGATGTGACACCTAATCTCCTGCTGAAACTCCTTCTTTGTGATGTTTAGACTCTTGCCCCTCATCCTAGTCTCCCTAGATAAGAGTATTTCTCATTTATGCACTTCAATGCCTCAAAAGATTAGCTCAAATTACTTCAACTGTCTACATCCGTGAATACAATTGTGGTTTGTGCAATCTCCTGAGGAGGTCAGATAACAGGCTGGTAAATTTAAGCTACACTCCTTCCTAATGTGTGGTGCCCAGAGCAGTCTCCAGTCCCTACACATGCTCGAACAAGGGCTTGAATGACCTGCAGCATGAACTCACCCCTTAGAGAGTCAGACACACACAGCACAGAAACAGGCCCTTTGGTCCAATCAGTCTATGCTGACCATTCCTCAAAACATTTCTTATGTCCTTATCCAAATGTCTTTTAAATGTTCTAACTGTACCCACATCCACCACTTCCTCAGGAAGTTCATTCCACATGCAAACCACTCCGTGTAAACAAAAACTGTCCCTCATCTTTGCTCACCTTAAAAAAAAAGCCGCCTAGTCTGAAATTCCCCACCCTGGGGAAAAGCCCCTGGTTATTCACCATATCAATGCCCCTCATGATTTTATGATCTGCTATAAGGTCACCTCTCAGCCTCCTACACTCCAGTGGAAAAAAAGTCTCAGCTTATCCATCCTCTTCTTACAAGTCAAACCATCCATTCCCAGCAACATCCCATCAACATTTTGTCTCTTCGGAACTCTCTCCAGCTTAAGATCATCGTGATAATATTACCTTTTTATTCTGATTTTCTAAAAAGGTCAACATTCCACTAGTTTTGATGAGTTTCTGTATCTGCACACGACCCTTTGATGATGGATGTATTTGTATCCCCTAGTCTCTCTAGATTGGCGCTGTTTTTATTTCCCCAATACTAAGAGAGAGTACTCTATTTTAAAAAAAGATGTAATTTCACATTTACCCACAAAGAGTCTTGTGGGACAAAGGAGGCACATTTATTTTGTCTATTAATTTGTCTTTGTAACTTTTCATTTCTATCTACACTTCTTAGAATGTTCTTAACTTCATCATCACTGGCAAACTTGCAAGAGCAGATTTCTAACGCAGCATCTAGCAAAGATAAATGCAAGGAAAAGTTAGGACCTCAACATAGATCCTCACAGGAGAGCATTTCTGATATTTTGCCAATTAGCTTTTCATCCATTATCCCCAATAAGTCAATAATTTGTCTTTAATTCCATGAGCTTCAACTTCAGCTGACAGCATCTTCTCCAGGTCTTTGTCAAACATTTCCTGGAAGTCCTTTTAAGTAACTTTCTTTAAACACCCGAGCGCATCTCATTTTGAGGAAGTTACTTTCTTAATAATGGGGCTTATTGCACTTGTGTTAATTCTGGTGTGCGCCTGATCCTGCGTTAGCATTAGTTTCCTATAATAAGCTCCTTAACTCATTTCATCACATATTAAATGCTGCTAACACCAAACTGGCTCTTCAGTAAGTACTGATAGAGTACTCATCGGATACCTCAGCCCAGCCCTTCACTTCCAAGAATAAATCTCCTTTTGTAGTCCCCGATCAGCCTCACTGCTCTTCTGACAAATTTGTTAACATTCATGCCGACAGAAGACCCTCAATTCTCTCATGTAAGCCACTGAATACTGGATAAAAATCTCCATCCCACTCCATGGTTAACCCTAGCCTTCTGTGTTGTGGCAATGGAGCAAATAAAGAACATCCAATCTTTTGATTTGACACATTCAGTCTCCTGGATTTTAGTGTTCAGGCTGATAACGTCAGACCATTACCCTAAAGTCAGACAGCAACTGACGGTCGTCACTCTCTGTAATTATACCCGACCTACACTCACCTTTTGGTGGTTCATTTGCTACCAGCTACTTTCCGCCATTTAAGCTTCTCTTCTGTTCTTGGTTTCACTCCACCTGCTCCCAATCATCATTCAGCAATGCTTGGTTGCTTGCCGAAATAATAAGACAGCCTTGTCAAATTTCTTAATTTTTCATGTACTGACAAAAACCCATGGGTCTAAAACATGTTGAACTTGTACAGGCCACTGGTGAGGCTTCTTCTGGGATACTGTGTCCAGTTCTGATCGCCTGGTTACAGGAAGAATAATAAGCTGGACTGGGTTCCGAAAAGATTTATGACTCAAACCCAGTAACATCCTGCTAAAGAAAGGCTGGTATAGGCTGGGACTTTTCCTCACTGGAGCAGAGGTGGGTGAGAGACGTCATCAAAAAAGTTTACAAAATCATGAGGAGTGCAGAAAGTGTTACTGACGGGTGTTTCTTTTTCCCCCTAGGGTGCTCATTTTTAAGGTGAGAGAAGAGGAATTTAGAAAAGACATGAGGAGCAAATTTTATTTTTAAACACACGAGTGGTCTGTGTGTGGAAGGAACTTCCTGAGGAAGTGGTGGATGCGGGTATAGTTACAACATTTAAAAGACGACTGGATAAGCACATGAACAGGAAAACGTTTCGTGGGACATGGGCCAGGAGCACGCAGGTGGGACTAGTTAAGTTTGGGATTATGTTTGGCAAGGACTGGTTGGACTGAAGGATCTGTTTCTGTGCTGTGTGAATCCATGCCTATTAGCGTATTTCAGTTTTGATAGATGCTATATCCATAGAATTGCAAATTTGGAAACAGGCCATTCAGCCCAAGAAGTCCACACCAATCCTCCAAAGAGCATTACATCCAGACCCACCCCACTACCCTAACGCTGCAATTCCCATGACTAATTCGCCTAACCTGCATGCCCCTGGACACTATGGGCAATTTAGCATGGTCAATCCACCCAACGTGCACATCTCTGGACTGTGGGAGGAAACCGAAGCATCTGGAGGTAACCCTTGCAGTTATGGGGAGAATGTGCAAACTCCACACAGTCACCCGAAGCTGCAATCAAACCAGGGTCCCTGGCGCTGTGAGGCAGCAATGCTAACCACTGAGACAAGAGATGGAAGTTAGTGAGCTTTGTTCTTCAGTGTAGGTTCCAGCCTCATTTCTGTACAGCAACGTACTAAGGATCCAGGCCTTATACATAGTCACCTTGAATCTACTATGATAGACGGGCCCTCTCTTATTGGAGAGCTGAGCACATGCAGTCTGCAACACTGGTGAACTCAGGACTGGGCATGGAGAAACAACAAACTGATTTGCTTGTGTACGAGGCCTGGATCCTTAGTTCGTTAGTGTATGGCGACAAAGCCTTGATAACCTACACCGAAGAACAAATCTCAATAACTTTCGTCTCCTGTGTCTACAAAGTATCTTCAGCATCACAGGGTACAACAGCGACCACCGAGGCATTCTCCTCTAAGCCAAACACACCAGCACTCACCATCTAAAGGCAGTTTCATTGGTTTGGTCATGAGCCAAGGATGAGCGATGACTGCGTTCCCAACAATGAGGGAAATGGAGAGGTAGCCTGTGCCAAAGGACTAGCCAAACACCTAAGCTCTGATAACAAGCATGCTGATTTAAAAAAAAGAAGTGACAAAACACCTGAACCTCAATCCCAAAGATAAATCTCTGGTTGTTGACTGGCAACATGGTGCTTCAGTGGTTAGCACTGCTGCCTCACAGCCCCAGGAACCCAGGTTCGATTCCTCCCTTGGGCAACTATCTGCGAGGGGTTTACAGACACTTGGAGAATGTGTGTGGGTTTCCTCCCACAGTCCGGAGATGTGCGGGTTAGGTGGATTGGCCATGCTAAATTGCCTTAAAGAACCCAGGAATGTACAGGATAGATGGGTTAGCCATGGGAAATCAAGGGTTACAGGGATGAGGTAGGAGGTAGGAGGTAGGTCGCTGTTCGGAGGGTCAATGTGGACTCAATAAAGCCTAATTGTCTGCTTTCCCCCCTCCCCTCGAATGATTATGGGAGGGGCAAAAGGTGACATGACATCAGCTGTTGGGAGGATTTGGTCACCACAATGGCATGGTATCAGAAAGTCCAGTGGCTGCTAGCTCGTCAAACGAGGTGCCAGTGGAGACTAGCCACAGCAACAGTACAGAACAACCTTGCACATGCACCCATGGCAGATGTTGCCCTTTCTGGAGTTTGTTTGCTCACTAGGAGGCAGTGGTAAATTCCACCAACCTCAGTGACATTTGAAGGCTGCATTCCCATCATCTCTCACTGATGGAAGGGGTCATTCAATTCACCTTAGTCCTCAGCTTGGTTTTGTACTTTCAATTGTAAATGGAATGGGCCACAAACAGCCCTTTACAAATCCTACAATGGATTGTACAAAGGAAGAAATTCCACCACACAATGCAAAAACCTTGTGAGCTATGGCATGCCTTATAAATGCACATAGATTAGGTTTTGAAAGGCTTCATGGATCTAGCTCATTGGTTTAATTAGAAAACAAACACGAGATGAACAATGAACACTGAATCTGGCACGTCCAAGTTTGGGAAGGTTTGTAGCTCAGGTTGTGGTTGAGGTTGTAGACTTGCTCACTGAGCTCACCCTGCTCGGTAACGTAGTCAGTGTGCATCTGGTGAACATTGGTGCTCTGTCCTGCTGGTTATTTATATGCTTCGGTTTGCTGGGGTGGTTGGTAATACTTCGGGTTCTGTTTCTCAGTGTTTCGTACACAGGGTCTAATTCAATGTGTTTGTTGGAGGAGTACTGGTTGGAATACCAGGCCCCCAGGAATTCCCTGGCATGTCTCTATTTGGCTTGTGCGATTACGGATGTGTTGTCTCAGTTGAATTTGTGTCTCTCGTCGTCCACGCGAGACAAGTGAGAATTGATGGCTTGCTCCAGCGCGGATGCCCATTCCTGGTTGGTTGCATTGGAGTACAGAGATGTTTTGGCACACAATTTCCCGCTAGTATTTGTGGAGGCAGTTGTGGGCATCGTTGATCATGACCCTTATCATTCTGTTCAGCTGTCCTCTGTGCCTGTGGAATGTTGACAGGTGGTTTATACCTTAAGCTTTGTGGTAGTATTTGTTTTCTGAGGCATTCATGCACGAAGGAGAGTTGTTCATTGGTCGTGCTCAGTCGGATGGCATTTGTTTCCCATCTGTGGGCCAGTTAAGGGCATTGTGCCCACAGGTGTCTAAAGGTTTGAGAGGATTTGTAGCTCAGGTTGTGGATGAGGCTGTCAATGTGCTCACCGAGACATCACCACACCAACAGATGGTGATAGACCCAATATCAGTTAGGGAACCGGATTACAACAATCCTGAGAAATTACATAATTCAGGAGACATCAGCAAGACAGACTACTAAAAAAAAATGAAGCCAGAGGGATGCGCACACCCCAATTCAACTTACTCCCCAAGGTAATACAAACTGGGCAGCCCCTCAGACATACTGTCTCATTGCCAGGCACACCAACATATAGACTGGCCAAAGAACTACAACAGAAATTGAAATACTTAGTGGACAACACTATTCACTCATCCCAAGAATTCCTCAACATCATCAAGGGCATCAGGACAGAGAGAGCGAGATAACATTGTCAACTGATGTAACAGCACTATTTACATCCATTAACATTAACCCAGCCGAAGAGACACTTGTCATGCTGTTGGAAGAATCATGTAGGCAGGCAACCCAGGACACCAATGTCATGAAACAACTAGATCCGTGCCACACAATCCACTTCACCTTCAGCAACAGCATATACAAACAAGTCAACGGGACACCAATGGAATCCCCAATATCAGGACCGATTGCAGAAGCAGAAATGCAGAGGTTATAACAGACAGCTCTCCCCAAACTTACGTCCGATATTTTTGATTTGTGATTATCAAATGTACAAGACTAGAAGAAACTTACCTACACAAACATCCTCACAAGTGTAAAATTCATAAAAGTAGAGGAGAACAGTAACCGACCACCCTTTCTGGGCATAATGGTAGAACACAAGAATGATGGGGAGCGCCAGACTCGTGTACATAGAAAGACCACACACGTAATTACACTAGCAACCACCCTTATGCCCACAAACTGAGCTGCATCAGGATCCTATTCAAATGAGCCATACTTTGCAGCAACCCAGGACTATACAAAGCAGAACAGGAGCACTCATATGGAGTCTTCTAAAGCAGTGGATACCCGTAAATCACAATCTGCTATTACTTCTGAGACAGACCACAACAGGAAGGCACAACACAACCAGACTCACTAATTGCCCCACCGTACATCGAAGACATTTAGGAGATGACCACAAGACTGCTCAGACCACTAGGCATCAGAGGAGCCCACAAACCAACATCCACCCTACGACACCTACGGATGAACGTAAAGGATCTCATACTCAAAAACCAGCAAAACTGGAGTAACATACAAAATACCATGCAAGGAATGTGCGAAACATTACATAAGCCAAACTGGACGGAAACTGACAATACCGATACATGAACACCAAAAGACACAACCAATTCTCAGTGGTCTCCGTACACATGGGTAGCGGGGGACACAAATTCAACTGAGGCAACACATCCATAATAGCACAAGCCAAACAGAGACACAACAGGGAATTCCTGCAGGCCTGTTATTCCAACTGGAACTCCATCAAGCACACTGAACTACAAACCACTGAGAAACAGAACTGGAAGCAACACCAACACCCTAGTAAACTGAGGCATACAAGTGGGTCAGACACTTCACTGGGAGGCACACTGATGTTTCCTCACCCTGCTAGGTAATATCTGCAATCAAACATATCAAATTCAACAGTTATTCCTTGCTGATCATCGGGTCACTATGACTCATCCTGAGAGCAGGGAACTCAAAAACAGATTACAATCACAACTCCCAATCACTATTCCGTGGTTCCTGGAAAGCACCGGTGGATGGACAGGTTGAGAACAGTAGGAAGATCTGCTGCTGAAATTGGCAAAACCTATGCCAAAACCACAAGGGCTACCTCATATTCTTCTGCCGTTTAACCTTCCCATGATGACTAACTTCCCATTAAATTGGCAGACCTCCCTACAACATTCCCTCTACCTCAGACTAATGGGGTGCTGCTTTCTCACCAACTGGCAACTGTTCTGTTAGAAGTGGAGCTTTCTTGCTTTTGTGCATTTTGCAGTTCAATTCCAAAGAAGTTGAGGCAAAGTTCACTTTTGCAAATATTTCCATCCAGAGACATCACACTTCACCAACTGTCCTCCCTTCTCTCAACCTCCCATCCAGTCCCAAGTAACTGAGCTATAAAAACAACACTATTAATTTTGATAGATTATACAGTCAGAACTTCATTACCAAACAGACAACTTATCTCATGTCTGCATGTGCACACGACCGTGCTGATGGCGACACACACACACACACACACACACACACACACACACACACACACAAAGTATTCGAAGAGATTGCATTCAGTTTTAATAAAGCAGGAGATAAGACTAGAACAAAAGGGATGATGACATCACTTCAAGATTAAAACCAGAGGGGTTGAATTCTTCTGTATTCTACTTGAACATTAAACCTTGAAGTTTCCTGGGATCTGACAAATGTCCCTCAGTGTTACAATAACTAATCTGCCATTCTTTGGGTTTACAACAAACTAGGGCTGCTTTTAACACATACTGTCCATTTTTAAATTCCTGCATTCCAATTTGCACAACAGCTATTGTGGCTTTCACATTGAGTCAGATTGTTAGAAAGTACTGCAGTTTACCAGAAAGTATCTCACCAAATTCACATGACATTCTACCATCAACAGATTTTTTTTAAACTACATTGTATGACCCCCTCACAATCAGCTCATATTCTTTCATTCATCTGCATCGTATGTTGATCTCGCTTCAGTGTGAGACTTAAATTACTTCCTATTTTCCACTCTTTACAAATTTCTACTACTAATGATTCAATATTAGAGCTTTTGCTTAGTGAAAATTAATCTGTAATCACAACATGCCCTCAGGCATGATCAAATAATTATAGACTTGCTCTTGGAGCAGTTAAGTTCAATGCAGCACTTATCAAAAGGAATTGCAAAGTACATTTTCTAATATAATCGTTGCGGCTACTACAACTTCCAACCACTGAAGATTAGTTGGAACTCTGAATTCTTCCAGTAAATCTGCAGCTGTGATTTTTTTTCTACATATTTAAAAAGCTACACTAGCTCACTTTTAAGTTTAGCACAACATTAAAATGCCTGCACAGGTGTTTAGCATCTAGATGTGACACTCCATCCTACTTGACATAACAGCACCAAGAGCAGAATGTAGATTGTCAGATGACTGCTTTGTAATCCTTACCTTCTGCATGCCAAACTGTGGCCCCACGTAAAGTGGAGGAGGGGTTTCAGTGCTGGTCAGCGAGATGTTGTCTTGGCTGGGCAATTCCATTTCACGGATCACGTGAGATTTAAGCTTGCCGTACCTCTGGCTGCAGTGGCGAAGGCTCTTCCTCTGCCATTTTTGAGTGGTATCATTATCCTTGCTAACTCCAAACCAGTCAGCTGTGCCTCTGTAGAACATAACAGATCAGTGATTACCCTGAGCGCCGATGGGTCTTCTTTGCTGATCGACTGATACCGAAGCAATCACTTAGAAATAATGCAATATTGTTGTGCCACCAACCCATTAAGAGCTATTGGGGAGTTGGGACAACACTGATTCTGCAGTTGATCTATTTGTGCATTGTTACCAAATAAGGAGCACACCTGGCATTTTTCACAGACATGCTCTGCACCTTCAGCAAACAGAAACAATTTCAGGGTTAAGTGATAATGACAGATGATAGTATAAAGGTAGGGGTAGAGGTTAGATAGACCTTAGGTTCATGGTAAAGATTCGGCACAACATCATGGGCTGAAGGGCCTGTACTGTTCTCTGTTCTATAAATGACTTGGATGGTCTTAAAGATGTATGAGCTGTGTCACCCCTGTTTAAACTTCCTGTTGTATCTTCCAAACAAATCACAAGACAAAATATAAAACACACATGGATCAATGATTCAGCAGATGTTAAACTGAGCAGATTGAAGATGGGCAGTGAATCAAAGAAATTTCAGAATAGGAGGCCATTCAGTCCCTTAGTGCAAGCTCGACATCCGACCAACCCGTTCTAATGTCATTTTACTGATCACGTATGATCAGGATAGAAAAGTACTTTGAGCAGCAGTGAAATCTCAGCTCGAGAGTCATCACAGAATCTCTCCAGTGTGGAAACCATTTGGTCCATCAAGCCCACACTGACCCTCCAAAGAGCATCCCATCCAAACCCACCCGCTTACCCTAATCCCCATACTTACCATATAGTTGATCCACACAGCCTGCACATCCCTGGACACTATGGACATTTTAGTATGTCCATAGTACATAGTAACCCGTACATCTTTGGACTGTGGGTGGAAATCCACACAGACACAGGGAGAACATGCAAACCCCACACAGACAGTTGCCCAAGGGTTGAACTGAACCCTGATGCTGTGAGGCAGCAGTGCTAACCACTGGGTCACCGTGCCACACTATATAGCATTAGTTTCCCAAATCAGAGTCTAGGGGAGCAAGGGGTGACTTAACTGAAGTAAAGAAAACACAGAATGGTCTTGACGAATTGGATGTGGAAAGGCTGATCCCTGTTTGTGGGTGAGTCCAGAAGTAGAAGGCTTTGTTTTAAAATCAGGGCATTGTGCTACTTTGGAACCCTGTGCCCCAGACAGTTGTGGATATTGAATATTTTAGGCAGAAGTAGATAGGTGTGTGTTTGGAAGAGAATCAAAGGATAATGTGGAGTTTGAACACAAACAATTCACTATAACATGATCTTAGTGAATGGTGCAGCAGGCACAAGGGGCTGAAGAGCCGACTCCTACTCCTGTTTTTCATGCTCGCAACCCAAGCAATTAATTCCACAATCGCTTCACCAGTATTGCACTGTGCTCCGAGTGGCCAATAAAGGAAACAGCCCTGTAATTCTACCTCGAAATGCTGGGGTTGACTGGGTTTAAAATGTGTTTTCATATTCTAATTACAATAAAACAAGTATCAGAAAACAAGTGTAGATCCAAAGTTCCTGCCGTCCATCAATTCTCTGATCAGTGGACACAATCGTCCAGTCTTGTTTCGACCTCTTTACTCAAATTCTCTGATCTTTTGTATTATTACACTGGCTTTTCTCGGCTTTCACTGTGAGGACTTCCTTACGTTATCTCTGGCGTTATCAGTGACTTGCTTCTTCTGGTGCTGCACTAAGCTGCAAAATGCTTTTTGTTCAAAAAGAAAGGCCCTAAATTATAATACTCCAATTGTAGTCAAAACATTAATATACAGGCATAGCTATAACTCATTGCCTTCATACAAATTACCCCTGTAAAGGAAAACTGGAATCCAAGTTGCTTTTCTGTATTTATTATGGTGCTTTACAGATCACTTTGTTTCCTTTCCTCAATGAAGACATTATTATTTAGATTAGATTTCATTTACTAGACTTCCACTCACCACTTAGATAAACTGTTCCCCACTCATGCCATTAAAATAGTGTTTACTGTGTACCAGTATCTCTTAACTTGTCTATGTGTTTATGTCATCTCTTAATTCATCCTCAGGTTTGCCTGCAAAGTTGTTTCAGCTGGAATCTGGGCTCCCATTGCCCTTTCGATTAGCTCTCAGCTCCCTGTTGGATTTCCCCCTGTTGGATTTCCCCCTGTTCTCTCTCTGGTAGAGCCAGGCTGCAAGCAACAGACTAGAGTCATCAGGGGGGCAAGTTGGCCAGGAATAAATGAATTTTCATCTTGAACTAGCCAAAACAAGGCTTTCAGATGTCTGCAATATGCCTTATCATTCTTGTGACCTCGCCAGCTCTAGGGTTAGACCGACACTGCACTTCATGCTCCTCGTTTTTTTTTTGGGGGGGGTGACGGCGGCGAAATCAAGGAGTAGCACACGTCGTCACACACGTATGTAGGTACCACTCTGTGAAATAATGTTGGCATCATAGAATTACCCGCAAGTGAGACATATCGGCTTCATGCTGACTTTACATTTCCATTAAGTGAAAGCCTTTGAAGTTTTTTTTTGAAACGGTGGTCTGAATGGGTGCAGTGAGTGGCATGGTGGCTCAGTGGTTAGCACTGCTGCCTCTCAGCACCAGGGACCCAGGTTCAATTCCACCTTCGGGCAACTGTCTGTACGGAGTTTGCACATTCTCCCCGCGTCTGTGGGGGTTTCCTCCGGGTGCTCCGGTTTCTTCCCATGGTCCAAAATTTGGCAGGGCAGGTGGACTGGCCTCGTTAAATTACTCACTGCGTCCAGTGGTGTTCAGGCTAGGTGGGTTAGACTTGGAAAATGCAGGGTTATGGGGATAGGATTGTGGGGCACGGGACGCTCTTTGGAGGGTCAGTGCAGACTTGATGGGCCAAATGGCCTCTTTCTGCACTGTTGGGATTCTAAAACTCTCTGATCACACGATCACACACATGTCATCTGTGGTGCTTAATTTCAGGGAATTCTGGTATCTGTAGTGGGGAGCAAGAGATATCTTTTGTCCAGGTGAAAACTGTGCCAGTCACCTGTTTGGCATACTGGTAAAGATGCAAGTTGGCTTATCTGTGCAAAGTTCCTTGTGGTGGAACTTAATGCAATGTCAGCACAAAGTCGATGTCCCATTTGCGGAAAATTCTAGAGTGCCAGCTTGGTGTGAGCAGGCATGACATGATGTAGACATAGAACCACAGTGTGGAAACAGGCTATTCGGCCCAATAAGTCCACACCAACCCTCTGAACAGCATCCCACCCAGACCCATCCCCCTAGCCCTACCCCTACCCCTACCCCTGGAATCCTGCATTTCCCGTGGCTACCGCTCCTAGCCCACACATCCCTGGACATGGTTCAGATATTTAGCATGGCCAATCCACCCTAACCCGCACATCTTGGGATTGTGTCAGCACAAATAGATTGGGAAACCCACGCAGACGCAGGGAGAACATGCAAACTCCACACAGTTATCGGAAGCTGGAACTGAACCCAGGTCTCTGGTGCCATGAGGCAGCAGTGCTAACCACCGAGCCGGTGTGTCACCCCACGGTACCACATTAAAGTTTGGCAGTAAACTGGTTGCAGCACTGTCTCAGTTTTTGGGGGGAAAACATTGGGGAAAGAGTTTGGAAAGCAGGACTCTGATACAATTGGCTGACGCTGAAATTCCACTGGTCTATCGCTTGCTCCTTGAGAAAACAGGATCACAAGATTTCCTGTCACGTTCGCAAGATGATGTGACTCCAAGCCTGTACACACAACTTTCAGGTTACAAAGAAACAGATACACAATCTCAAATCCTTCCTTTCAAACTTCCACAGCCTCCAAACAAAAAGTAGACTGTCATAACTCTTTAAAGTAAACTGGTAACAAAGGTAAATAGTATTTCTTCAAGTGGGAAGTTCTTCTTCAGACGCGCAAACAAAAAAAAGGCACCCTGACTAATTATCAATTAATAGTTCTGCCAATTTTAAGAAATCAAACTCAAACTCCCTGGAAATACTTGTGCAAATATGATGATGATTACTCCACAGCATCAATATAAGACTCAATCTTTCCCTGCCAGCTTTGAAAATCCAACCTGATGTTGCAGGTTTTGAGAAGGGTGGTATTCAAAAAAATCAAGTCAAGATATTTTCAGCCTCAGACAAAGTGTACTCCATTTCCCTTCTATTGCTTGCTTAAAGGTTTTCATTTGGATTGTAGCAAAATGTTACAAAAGCAGTAACAAAATTTAATTAAATCCTAGTGCCTTAATTTGTCATCAGGGAAGATGTAATCTGGAAATTCGATTTGAAGAATTTTTACTTGTCGACAGACTTGTTTGTACCTGTCTGTTTATCTTAGCTGCCTTTCCAAATGGTCCTCAAAGTCTACACCTTACGGCTAACAGAGAACAACGGCGTTATTTGAAGAACAGGGCCCTTCGCTCACTCATCGGAACACCCACATCCTAAAATCATTGTGTGTTGTTTTCGTGGTGTGATTGAGCAGCAAGTAATTCTCTGATTCAGAGTCTGAATCATCGAACAATGCGCCCTTAGGAACAAGTGTATCTGTCCTCCTTAATAAGGTGTTAACTTTAAAGACTTGCTTTGGCACACACCTGTTGCTCATTTGTTTTATCTTAACGCTGAAAAGATTATCCACGATGGGTTATACATTATTGAACTGAATTAAGTTTCATCCTTTATCTGTGGCTCTCTCTTTAGGCCATCTGGACAGTTCGTCACAGATAATAACTCATTCTTCTCAAAAGGCCCTTCTCCAGCTGACTACTTGAAACGCAGCTTATTAATGGGAGTATCGACATCACTCAACATAAGGTTGTAATTGGTGGAGGTGGCTATACTCTTGTTGCCAACTGTTCCATCCCCTTTTAGAGTCACTCCAGTCATCTGCCCTCTATTCATGGTCCGAAACACAGCGTTCCTCTTTCATTTGGAAAATATTGTTCAGAGTCCACCACCCTATTTCAGATCCTGGTACCATTACATCGCTGAAACCCTTCCAACAGTACTAGCAATCAGCAGTTGCTCTGGATTCTCTACTGCAACGTAACAGTTTCAGTATAGTGTAGCTAAGTTTGATACCATTAGGGACACACAAAGTAGGAGGATTAGCCATGTTAAACAGGCTGTCATGGGGGTAGGGTATGGGGCTAGGTCTAGGTGGGACATTTTCTCCCCCGTTTGTGGGACAAGGTTGTCGCTGGTTAGGCAGCATTCATTGTCGAACCCTAGTTGCCCAAGAGGGCAGTTAAAAGTTAACCACATTGCTGTGGGTCTGGAGTCACATGTAGGCCAGACCAGGTAAAGATGGCAGTTTCCTTTCCTAAAGGACATCAGTGAGCCAGATGATTTTTCCGACAATGGATTCATGGTCATCGTGAGACTCTTAATTCCGGATATTTACTGAATTTAAACTCCACCAACTGCAGTGGCAGGATTTGAAGCTAGGTCCCCAAAATGTTGCCCGGGAATGTGGATTAACAGTTCAGGCATGACACCACTAGACTGTCACCTCCCACTAAACACTTGAGGCTTGGCGCAGACTTGATGGGCTGAACAGATTCTTTCCACACTGTAAGGATTCTATGGTTAAATGACAGTAGTCAGACACTTCATTCCTTCACCGTCACTGGATCAAAATCTTGGAACTCCCTTTCTAACAGAGCCATGGAAGTAACTACACTGCACAGACAGCAGCGACACAAAGTTGGTAGCTCATGGCCAATTTCTCAAGGGCAACTACAGATTGGCAGTAAATGCTGGTCTAACCAGTGATGCCCACATCCCATGAATGAAAGAAAACAGGCCAGACAATCAGAAAGAAACACAAGTCCTTCCAACTCACAGTAGCGTGTAGTAAGATTCCCGGTCAGTGAAGTGGAAGGAAATTGCAGCCTCTACCAACACTGTCCAAAGCTCTGATTTAAACGTACTTGTGACCAAAACAGCCTAAAATGCATCTGTGTGCATTTGGGTCAGCTGACTAGAGTAGATCAGACTGGTACCAAGTGTGAGTTATAATGGGAACTGCAGATGCTGGAGAATCTGAGATAACAAAGTGTGGAGCTGGATGAACACAGCAGGCCAAGCAGCATCTCAGGAGCACAAAAGCTGACGTTTCGGGCCTAGACCCTTCATCAGAGAGTGTGGTGTTCGATGCCGGTTCCTGCTTGGGTGGAATCGAAACCAGCCTCCTTTCGCTACCAAGGGTGGAGAATGCGGTGCTGGGAGTCCGATCTGCCCAGGAGTGGAGAACTCAAAGCAAAAGACAGCAGCTATCCAGATGTTGTTGTTACTCATCCAGACATTGAGGCAGCGTTCTCCATCTCCCGCTAACCCAAATTGGTGCATGCAAAGCTATTACTTCAATAGCACACCAGCTGACCTTCAGTCAAATTACTGACATTGGAAAGAGAGTGCACCATTTATAGAGGAAAATGGACAATACCAACTACATAACATAATCCACTGCAACTAAGGTGAAGCTTCTTTTAAAAGCAAAAAAAAACTAATTAGACTAAGTGAATAATTGGAGAGGCCAATGTTTAATTGCTCTTCAAGGCTGCAGGCAAGATCTTTACCAATCAATTAAAATTAGGGTCAAGTCAGTCAAAGGTTATAGATAAATCACCTCTTGGATTATTTCAGGTACTTATTTGTCGCAAGATTTTCTCCACTTATTTTGAGTAACTATCATTGCATCTTGTACTTATCTCATTTAAAAAGTACAACTCTGACAGCGGTGTTGGATGGGAAATGCCTTAGACCATAAGACACAGGAGTGGAAGTAAGGCCATTCGGCCCATCAAGTCCACTCCGCCATTTAAATCATGGCTGATGGACATTTCAACTCCACTACCCTGCACTCTCCCCGTAGCCCTTGATTCCTTGTGAGATCAAGAATTTGTCGATCTCTGCCTTGAACGCATCCAACGTCCTTGCCTCCACTGCACCCTGCGGCAATGAATTCCACAAGCCCACCACACTCTGGCTGAAGAAATGTCGTCTCATTTCAGTTTTAAATTTACCCCCTCTAATTTTAAGGCTGTGCCCAGGGGTCCTAGTCTCCCTGCCTAACGGAAACAACTTCCTAGCATCCACCCCTTCTAAACCATACGTTATCTTGTAAGTTTCTATTAGATCTCCCCTCAACCTTCTATTAATATATTAAGATTTTTGTTAACCAAGTCATTTCTAACATAAATAAACCACAATTATTCACAAGGAAACATCAAAGTGTACCTGAACGCTGCACTCAGTTCATAAGTTAGCACACACAATAGGTTCATATCAAATTCCTCTGCACTATTTCAACACAAGCTTTAGCCTGTTCAGTTTAAATTACTTTAACAGTACTGTTAAAGTAACAGAGGGAAATATGATACTATGTTGAGTACTTACGAGAAAAAAAAATGATGGCAATTTCTATATTAATATGCAAAACTGAGAGGTGAGACATTCACCAGAATATTTTCTGTAGTTTTGTCTACCTTTTAGAAGCTGTGTTAAGATAATGCAAAATTGATTTAATATTTTAGGAGTTAAACTACACTTTTTGTAATAGCTACCCAATTGTGCATGTTTGACCATATCAAATCAGAGCCGAGAATGATAGAAATTAGCGATAACAAGGCGTAGAGTTGATGAACACAGCAGGCCATGCAGCATCAGAGGAGCAGGAAGGCTAACGTTTCGGGCCTAGACCCTTCTTCAGAAAATGAAGGGTCTAGGCCCGAAACATCAGCGTTCCTGCTCCTCTGATGCTGCTTGGCCTGCTGCGTTCATCTAGCTCTACACCTTGTTATCTCAGCTTCTCCAGCTTCTGCAGTTCCTTCTCTGATAAAAATTAGGGTGGATAGTGCTTTAAATTAGTGGAAAGTGGGCCGCAGACGTAGTGGTGAATTTAGCCAGGGTACTTTGGCTGTGGGAGTTCTTGTCCCTGGCACTAAATATGCACAGTGCTGAGCTCTTGCTAAACTTACTGTTGCCACTCACAGCACTCTGGGTGTGACTAACAGTGCAAATTAGACAGTTTGCACTTATGTTAATTTGGACCGCAATGTCAGTAATTAATTCACAATCAAATTTAATAAAAGAAATAAGAAATGTGCCACTCTGGAAAATGAAGAATTATTACAGATTTATTACAGAAGACACCAAAATTGGTGGTACGGTGGACAGTGAGGAATGTTATCTTACAGTACAAAGGGACCTTGATCTGATGGGCCCATGGGCTGACAAGTGGCAGACGAAGTTTATTTAGATAAATGTGAGGTACTACATTTTCAGAAAGGCAATACTTAATGGTACGGTCCTGGGGAGTGTTACCGATCAAAGAGACCAAGGAATGCAAGTTCATAGTTCCTTGACGGTGGAGTCCCACGTAGACAGGGTAGTGAAGGTGGCATTTGGTATGCTTGTCTTTTTTGGTCAGTGCATTGAGTAGGAGTTGGAAAGTCATGTTGTAGCCGTACGGGACATTGGTTGGACCACTTTTGGAATACTGCGTTCCATTCTGGTCTCTCTGCTATAGGAAAGATGTTGTGAAACCTGGAAGGGCTCTGAAAAGATTTACACAAGGTGTTGCCAGGTTTGGAGGGTCTGAGCTATAGCGAGAGGCTAGGGCTATAACTCCCTGGACAGTTTGAGGCTGAAGGGTGACCTTATAGTGGTTTAGAGAGTCATGAGGGGCATGGATAGGGTGAATAGGCAAGGTCTTTTCCCCAGGGTAGGGGAGTCCAAAACTAGAGAGCAGAGGTTTAAGGTGAGAGGGGGAAGATTTAAAAGGGATTTGAGGGACAATCTTCTCATGCAGAGGATTATGGAATGGACTGAGCTGCGAGAGGAAATGGAAGAGGCTGGTACAATTACAACGTTTAAAAAAGGTATCTGAATGGGTACATGAATGGGCTGGAAAGCCCAGAGTGGGGCTGCAGCAATGGAAAGGAAAGTTGGGTTCTCTCAAGTTATCTTTGTTTCTCATCTTATTCCGGGTTAACGTATGTACGGAAAAGACACACACTTTTCACTGTATTTTTACATTTATTGTCACGTGAATTCAATGATTCGAAAAATAGAAAGGATTTAAAGGGATATCGGTCAAATGCTGGCAAATGGGATGAGATTACTGTAGGATACCTGATTGGCGTGGACAAGTTGGACCAAATGGTCCATTTCCAAGCTGTAGATCTCTATGACTCTACACTAGAAACTTTAAAAAGACTGCCTCCAAAAATCACCCAACAAACTACTGACTGCAGCTGGAAATTAGCATTAGAGTCTGGGACATATTGGAACAATAATAGAAAATGTTAAAAGAATGTCCAGCAGTTAGGCAGCATCTGAGAGCACAGAAAAGAGTCACGGGTGGACACACCATTCAAACATTGCAGGATTAAATTCTGGGATGGCACATTTGTCACCTTTGGCCTACTGGCCCCTTCACCGTTTGCCTGCGATGACAAAAGGTGGTAGGCTGAGTTGGAACACCATACTTTGCACAACACCTGTCTAGAGTCGTCTTTGGACTCTGATCAAGGGTGACAGGAACTGTATCTCAGGCAAGGAAATCTCCCAAAGGATACAAACTTAAATGAACAGCAAAACAGTGAAAATGCCAACAATCTGTGACAGACACAGACAGAATAGACAGACAAGTGAAGATAGAATTTAAACTCTGGATTTTTAAAATAATTCATTCATGGGAGAAGGGTACTGCTGGTTAATCCAGCATTTATTGCCATTTCTAATTACTCAGAGGGGAATTAAGTATCAACCACATTGCTGTGGGTCAGGAGTCACACGTAGGCCAGAACAGGTAAGGATGGCAGTTTCCTTCCCTAAATGAACCCAGATGGGCTTGTTCCCTGGTAGGAACTGACAATGGATTCATAGTTATCATTAGACTCAATTCCAGATATTTACTGAATTCAAGCTCTACCACCTGCCATGGTGGGATTCAAACGCGGGTCTCTGGGACATTACCTGGCTCTCTGGGTTAACAGTCCTGTGATGGTTCCACTAGGGCATTGTTCCCACCCAACTCCCTGCTGATAAATGTGAGGTGATGGATTACGGTGGAGGGATATTGAATGCAAAAGCTCCTGGGATGGAAGATTTTATCGACAAAGGTTACACTGGTGTAGCTGCGGCAAATGAGATTGAGGGGAGATTTTATAGAATTGTGAAAGACTGACAGGTTTTCCTTGTTTACCTCATGCAAATCTGATCCCATTAGCTAATGGTTCAAAAGCTGGAGGGACAGACTTAACATTCTGAGCAATAGATATCAGAAGCGGGAGGGGGTGGGGGGGGGGGGGGAGGAGGAGGAGAAAGCAGGTAGAGATTTTGAACAGGAACTGTTATTTTCTAACCGCTCCCCCCCCCCCCCCAACCTCTCCTATACATAGGAAGTGGAAATGACCTGGAATCTTTTGCCTATGAAGATGATGGAATGATTTTAAAAAGGAACCTGGATTAAAAAGACTTTTCGTTCCAAGACTGGAGATGTGTGACCAATGGGTTTGTTCCAACAGAGAGGCTGCATTGACTCAGTGGGCCGAATAGCCTTCCCTGTGTTGTGACAGCTCTAGAACTCCTACTTCAAGCAATTTATCAGAAATATTAATACTAATGATCATATCTTATTAAATTGTCATTTTCATTTTTGGCTGTCATGAGATTTGTACAAGACGCACATCAAACATCTAACTGACTTCCCTAAACAAATTACCTCTGCGGTATGTGGATCACTTACATGTGTTTTAAATGTTCTGAGTTTGAAGATACTGTACAAGGACAGAATATTAATTGTTAAGATCAGCACTTAGTTACATGCTGTAATCCTACATGAAATTTACGGGTCTCCTCTCAAAACGAGACAAAGTGAATCTGTTAAGTCACTGTTGCATGGTTTATGGAACATATTTATAGTTAGTTTCAAGATAACACTGAAGCCATCAAGAGGGATTAATCATTAGATGAATAATAGGGCAAGATTTTTTTTTATTTTAACCTTTGTAATTATCAGCAGTGCGCTGGGGTTGGAAGCAATGGCTGGAACTGTCTGTTCCTGGAAGCAGGATGGAGGGAAACACTGACTTCCCAATGGCAGAATGAATGGAAATCAATGTTATTGGGAAAAAGTGAAGAAACTCGAAGACATTACTCATCATGAACCCAACTCTTCACCGAAGTAATTCCAAGCATGCACTGTCTCAAAAGATGCTGCATGTCCTTCATTCCTCACACAGCAGCTCTCTTTAACTGGTGCAAGTGACATGGTGTCTGACACAGGAGCCAGTGACGGTGTTACAATTTATTGGAGATTGGGTGACCCTCTGATTTCAATTTCCCATCAGTAAACCCTGCCGCAAATATCAAACTCCTGGTGTGCAACAGGCAAAGTAGTTTTCCTGGCTGGGAAAAGGCCAATGGTTCACTTCAATGGAGCAGTAGCCACAAAATTTGACCAACACTGGGCTGGCTGACTGACTGACAGATGGAGGGACGGTGGCTCACGGTGAACCTATGAGGGGATGGGAATGGGGAGGAGGGAGCGAGATGGAGGAAACTGGGTTACCCAGAAAGGTCAGCATCTATGAGAGGTAAAGCATGTTTGTAAGGAGATCTAGAGGCCAGGATGAAGGTCTACCAAGGGGGTGGGAGACCCTAACACGAAGAATTTCTTATTTTAAAGTCAAATGTAAGTGTCTGCTCCTGGTGCAATATGACTGGTCAAAATACTTCACGTTAAGCAAAACAAAATTTATTTAAACGCTGTAGTTAAAGTATAACTAAAGAAAGAGGAATTTAAAATAACAACTCTATTAGAAAACTTAATTGAATAATAGATACAATTCCTATTACTAATTAACTGTTCCAATATAATAACATCCCATAAACACACACCCTGGCAAAAAGGAAAATTCAGACAGATTCTCAGATGCAGTTTTCCAATCCAGGAGGGAAAAAAAAATCAAGAGAAAATTCAAAGAGAGTAGCATCTAGGAGACATTCACTGAGGCTTTCAACTCAGAGACCCTACTAGCCTCTGATGCTACTGCAAAATCAAAAATCCAGAAAACCCTGATCTATAAAAGGTGGGCACACCCATTCGGACTGTTTAAAATCCCAAAGGCTCCCAAGCAGTTTACTCGTGGGTTTAACTAATCAGTTTATCACCTCTCTTCAAAAAACAACCAAGACAAAATAACCTTAAACTTACAGCATTGTCATATAACCTAGGAATGCCGAGTGTCAAAGGCAGGTCAAGGGTGTTGGAGTTGGGCAAAACCGCAATAGAGGATAGGCTCAGGTGTAATGTTTGCAAGGTCTACATTCAATATGGGAGAGCAAAGGGATACAGCAGCAATAGCACAGAGGGGTTTCTGGAGTTCAGGGGAAGGACGGAGAGAGATCCAAGGTGCGGTGGGTGGAGAGCAGACTGTTGCCAAGGGAAAGCATAAGGCGAGGTCCAAGTGGCTGTCAGATTGAGGCCAGAGAAAAAGCAGACGACTCTAACAGATACCAACAGAAGCTGTTACCTCCAGGCTGTCAGTCACACAGCCAGACTCTGCTGCTGCGTAACTGGGAGCATCGGCGCTAGTCTCATTTTGGAGCTGTCACAAATATAACGTCAAGGTTTCTCTCTAAGCAGCATGTGAACTGTGTTTGTTTTTGTTGTAGGTTCCTTTCATCACTCGCAGTCAAATAACACATCGCAGCTCAGTGGTTAGCACTGCTCCCTCACAGCACCAGACACCCATTTTCGATTCCAGCCTTGGGCAACTGTCTGTGTGGAGTTTGCACATTTTCCCTGTCTGTGTGGGTTTCCTCCGACAGTCCAAAGATGTGCAGGTTAGGTAAACTGGCCATGCTAAATTGCCCATAATGTTCAGGGATATGTAGGCTAGGTGAATTAGCCCATGGGAAACGCAGGGTTACACAGTGCTAGGGTGGGGACAGTCTGGGTGAGATGCTCTTCAGAGGGTTGGTGTGGACTCTTATGGGCCGAGTGGCCTGCTTTTATATAGCACATATTACAAAATAAAACATCAAGTGCTCAATAATTGTGGCATCAACAGAAACAAGCATAGTCATCACTTGGCTACAAAAAGGGGAAGCTTGGTTGGTTATGAGGAGCATCTTAAAAAAAGAAGCAACTTAGGGAGAGAGGTTCAAAGTTTTGATGAGTCATTCCGCAGCGTAATGACGAGGTCACTGAAGGTTTGGTCACTGATGGTGAAGCAACCAAGAATAAGGAGATGCAGAAGGCCAGGACAAAGAAGATCTTCAAAAGAGCTGTCAGGCCAGAAGATGCTCTGCAATGGGTGGGGTGGAGGTTGGTGTGTAGGTACAGTAGAAGCCCTGGAGCAACGATCTTAAAATTGGAACATTGATGGTACGAAGATGGCATGAAGATGGTTCTTCATGCACAGCTGCTGTAAAAATGGAAAGGTACGCAGAGTCAAAAAAACCTAACAGAATTTTCCAGGTCGCACAGAGCACAAGTTATGTCAGGTGGATGATGGGAAGTGTGCCAGGACAGGATCATCAAGGTGAGGAGCATCAAAGGCTTTGGTCAGGGCTCACGAACCGATGACCTCGGGCAGGGTCAGAGCCCGGGACGTCAGTGGGAAGCGGGCACTCCTGGTATTGATGTGGTTACAGACATCAGTAGTTATTGACAGTCTTGCTCAGCTTAAAGTTAACGATTACAGTCATCCAAGAGCTACAAAATGCAGTAAGTGATGAACAGGGGCAGGCAATACCTGATGGCCAATAGAGCTGATGTAAAATATCTATCAACAAGCAATTAAGGTCATAGTGTGCTTCTTATCTGAAGCAAAAATTAATATGATGGGATAGCGTAGGGGGAGGGGCTTAGATTAGCTCACAGGTCGGCGCAACTTGAGGGCCGAAGGGCCTGTTTCTGCACTGTATTGGTCTATGTTCTATGATGATGCCAGAGGGGGTTGGAAGCCTGATTTCTGTTTGTGGGCAGCGCAGAAGAGGGAGGCTGAAAGGGAGAGGGAAGGATGGGAAGAGAGAGAAGGGTGGGGGCGTACGGGAAGAAAGGGAGAGGTGGAGGGAGGGAGAGGTAGAAAAAAGTGGGAAATGGACAAACCCAACTATTTCCTAGCTCATACGCCTTTGGGAAGCATCATGGGCAAATCTTTCCTATCAGGCTCTGTTAAGGCAGCATGTATGAGGTGCTTCCTGCTACATTTGGTAAATTCCAAACAACAGCCTGCTTTTACAATGCTTCAGCACATTCTCCCTAGCCCGCTGTACCTCAGAGAAGCTCCACAAAAGGCAAGCACCTATGGGTAACTACAATTGTGCATACACTCGCGCAAAAAGAAAACTGAATGAGCAGGATTTCTCAAGTGCAGAAGGATGACCAACCCCGCTCCCAAGCCCACTCCTGAGGTTTGGAGTAGAGTTGCAGGTTTGAGGCTATTGGGAAAGGGGTGTCACTCTGCTGCATATGCAGAATAGGGTAGCCACAACTGCCTGTACTCTATTCAGGATAGATTAATGCAAGAGATTTGCGACAAGGCCTGCCATTCCAAAACTCAACTACTTTGTCCGAAACGTCACAGTTATACCAAATATGGCATTAAACAACTTCCTTCAGTTTATCCTTAACTTCCTCTTTTGTTTACTTTGGATTACAGTAACACTTCATTGCCACTTTAACATCTAGTGGGGACAAATATATGCAGAGGATTTTTCACTTTCCCGACTTCCACGGGCTAACTAATTTCATAGCAGCACTTCAAGGGGAAATATCTCACTTCCTTACATGGCTTCGGAATTCCACAGGGATTCTTTTCTGTTGTAACTCCAGCAGGAGATCGGTAGACCTCCAGAAAAATAATCATCTAAATAGCTGAAAAATTGCTGCTTACACCATTTCCCTGGAAGCCCCAAAGCTGTAACTGTATAGTGTTGGAACTGCCAAGGAATTTCGTGGCTCGGGTCTTAAGAAGTAGTTGTCTCCCTCTCAATACTTTCTCAGTCATTTTGATGACAACGAACTGTGGGCATATTAAGTTCAAACCAGTGACCTTAACAATTAGTTATTAACATTGCTTAAGTTTCTATTTCATCCAATGTAGACCAAAAATATTGAGTAGATGTGACCAGTTAATGGCTCACCATTAACTGTTGGGAACCAGGAACATTTTCTGCAGTCCTTTGGAGTCAGGCAGTTTAATTTTAAAATGTTGATTTATTCTGGGAGCTCAGGCAGCAGAGAATTTGGAAAGATGCTTAATATCCCTTGTATATTTCAAGAGTTGTATCATACCGTGCAAGCTTTAAATTTTAATCTGAGTAAGACCAAGAGTAGGTATCATAGGAATGTCTCTCTTCAGCACACTGGAAAGACATTATCCATTTTAAAACTGTGTATTTTAAAAGGGGTAACATGGCAATGCGTTAATTTACTTGCTTAGAGATGGGTTCAACTTGTAAATTGTGGTTCAGTGTTGTATCATGTGAGGCAGAATGATTTAATTGATGTGAATCATTAGGCAGCTAATCTCAATGTTGGACTAGATTGAAGTGGGGTCCATGGATGGAGGAAGTGATGCGAAAAAGCTCCAATGTTTCCTTGTTACATTGTAGCAGAAACATATGAAACAAGGCAGTCCTTATCCAGACATCCCAATTGGACAGGCTAGCATCTGAGGATTGGATGGAGAAGAGTGCAACGGATTTGTGATTCATTCTGGAGTTGAGCAGCTCCTTGGCAACAATCAGTACAAATATTTAGCATGCGAGAGGTACTGAAGTGAGACTAGCTGACCATCTGGACCAGCCTATGGTAACGGGAAGTGACAGGGCAAGGAAGCGTTGAGACATAGAAAAGGGGATCACACCTTGAACAGCAAATTTGAGGTGCATGGGATATGTACAATATTGAGCAGAAGCCGAAACTCCAGCAATGTCACTGAGCTGGCCCCAATGCTCCCATCACTTGCATAGCCATCAATGTCAAAACACTGATTGTATTCAAGAGGCAGCTAGATATAACACTTGGGACAAATGTGATCAAAGGTTATGAGGAGTAAGCAGGATTAGGCTATTGAGTTGGACCAGTCATGATTGTGATGAATGGCAGAGCAAGCTCGAAGGGTTGAATGGCCTCCTCCTGCTCCTATCCTCTTGCATAGTCATAAGCAAATGCCACCATTGGCAAATTCTCTGATGAGCCACACACCATCCTGACGTGGGCATGTCCTTCCATTCATTTGCAGGACGTGGGCATCACCGGGGTGGACCCAGCATTTACTGTCTGCCCCGAGCTGCCCTCAAGAAGAAGGTGGTGAGCTTCCTTGTTGAACTGCTGCATTTGCTGCACTGCCCTTCACGAGGTAATTCCAGGATTTTGACCCAGCGGACAGAGAGCAGCAATACATTTCCAAAGTCAGGAGGGGTACTTGAAGGTGATGGCATTCCCATGTTTCAGGTGCCCTTGTCCTTCCAAGTGGAAGTGGTTGTGGGTCAGGAAGGTGTTGTCCAAGGGTTTTTGGTGAATTTCTGCAGCGCAGCTTGGGTCAAAACTTCAGATCCATAGCAGATGAACTACAGCAGTTTAAAATGGCTGACAGCCATCTTCTCCAGGATAATTAAGGGTGGATAACAAATGCTGGCAGTGCCATCCAGTAAATATTTTACAGTGTCTCCTGTAAAAATGGACAAAAAGTAGTGGTTGGAAGCTGGAAGCTGCCAGCTGCCACTTTGCCTGCAGATGCCAACGCAGGACCGGTGACACCGCTGCCCTGCAGAAAATCCGTCCCCTCAAACCTTTGTGGAAGGTCTCAAACCCAACACCACTTTGCTGTAACTTCCCATGTGAACCACCGGGAGTGCACAGCAATTCCATGTTGCCCTGGGCTCCGAGCACCTGCCATGTCATGTCATGTCATGTCAACAGGCTACACACCTGTGCATCTGTTTCCAGTGGAAACAACTGTAAAGTGTAAACAAATTCCCAAACAGCATGAATGAGCTCACAGTTAGCAAGAGAGGGGTAATTTTGTTGATGCCTCAAGTTTGTTTGCTAGAAAAGTCAAACTCCAACATTTACTTGTTTGTCTCTCCCTCCATATGCAAAGACTTGCAGAACCAAATTGCTTCAGTTTATATTTTTGAAAAAAAAATGTTTTAATACTGTGACAGACATACGATACAAGGATACACTGTAAAATTACACAGCCAACACATCATTTTTGGTGCAAGAGGTGCATTGACAAACTAACCCTATCGCAGTTCAATCAGGTTGGAGTCCTGTTCCCCAGCAGCAGTTTCTGGTATGTGGCTGTCTACTCAACATAGTTACAGGTTGGCAGTCTCACCTGAAAAGGTTTCTTGTTGCCTAACTGCATGACAAATGGTGTAAGGGTCACTTGGTACGGTGTTATTGGATGGCAAGTGGCACTAGTAGCACCTCACACTGGCAAAATGACATCAGTTTCACGACTTGAACTTGGCAAAAAGAGGAAAACGCAAAACTCCCAGCTATGCTTGCAAAATCTGAAGTTTTAAAATGCTCCTTTATCTGTAGCAAGGCATAGTTACTCTGCAAATAAAAAAGGTTTGCTAAAAACTATTCAAAGCTCATTAATGATTCCTTCCAATGCACTTTTCTAACCCGCAGAAGTAAAGCATTTGCTACACTAAATTCTGGAATTTCTTTAAAACAACTGATTGCAGCTTTCAATTATAAAATTACTTGAACTTTCAATAATGGCAGCAATGAATCAACTGCAACAAACACGGAAATAAGGAAACATGATTGTTTGAGATTCACCAGCTATAAAGACATATTGCTGGTGTTGATAGAGTTTCAGGAACTAGTGCTGGTAAAGACATTCAGCCTGTACATTTGATCTAATAAACTATTTTGCCTTTAAATGAGCAACTAAAGAGCACAGTTCATTGATTTGTGAACTAATAAACAAGTAGTAAGCAGGTATAAAAGACATACACCAAGTAAAATAATGGGGCACAAACCAGATCATACAGTTAAAAACAGAATGCTGCAAGGCAGTGCATATGTGGTGCTTTCACATTTAGTGACCCATTCTGACTTATTAAACAAATGCAAAAGATGAACAGAACTAATTTACAGTACCTGCTCAGTATTAGGGAAGGCATGCCAGCTCTCTAAAGATGTCATGACTTGTCCAAGTTCTTATTTTACACAATTTTTTTTGTTGTTAGAACATCTTAAGCCATCGAGTTTTACTTTGCAACTGGACTTCACACCAATTCGGATATTTTCCAGCACAATTCCATTTACAGCCCCTTTGGCTTATGTCTCAAAAAAGAAGTTCTGCCGCTCCCTATTCCAGTTGTTTCAGGGCGATTCTTTAGACCAGACATCAGAAGAGTAACTGTGTGTGACGTGTGAGGGCGGCAGCTATAAAGAGCTGGCCTCTTTTGGTTCAGAGATAGCAAAACATATGTGAAAAGAGGCAAGGCCCGCCTGGAAAGTCACATGCTTCCTTTCTGTCTTGCATGCCACAGATTTTTGTGGTAATAACAAAAGACCATTTAACCAATGCAGTCATGCTTTGAAACACAGGTGTCAAAAAGTTCATTACATGCATGCAGTCATTTGAGTAGCCGATTGCGAATGTGGCAGCAAAGCAGAGAGGTTCTGATCATTTTCCCCTTTCTCTCGGCCGAAGATTTTTAACGGTTTATTTGCAGGATTTTGAACAACTGCCGGAATCCTGCCCCACAGCTGCATGTTTCATCATGTTCATCTCAAGGTCTTAAAGCAGTCAGGCCTACAAAGAGCTAAAAGTAAAATGCGCGCCCAATATGAGCCCAAATGCAAAGCTGCAAGGCTATTAAAATGTAGCATAAACATCCAAAGACTTCAACTGGCCTGTATTATCTTTAACTATTTCAAAGCCAAATGTGTTCGATATTAAAGGATTACTGCACATCTTTCCAATGAAACGGGAGGTTTGGTTAAGATCTAACTAGATTGCAAAATGATATAAATTTTCTGTTTATGAGAAAAGGTTGCAGCTTGGATCAGGGCTCAATTGTATTTTTTCCCCTATCATTTCCTTACTCAGTTATCATCACACAATGTTATAGTTGATCTGAAAAGTGTTGCACATCCTGCGGCCATGACATGCATTTCAACAAATCAGAAAGGCTGTCAACTGTACACATCACCTTACAGTCCTGTGTGCTGTTACCATTTAAGGAGGGGTGATAAGTAATGCAGGCCCCATGCATAAATTATAACAGGAATCCATTCGCCAAATTGTCCTCTGTGTAAGCACTCAGGACGTGAAATGCTGCTGGCATGCATCCACTGTTTTGCTGTATTAGTGAAGCAGCTCACATGCTGAACCCATCAGGCACTAACATTGCAGGTACCTCAGCAAGGATCTGGCAGAGAAAGTCTGGTGCCTTTTTGCTGGCCTCCTACCAGCTCTGTGACCTTTTATGGGCATTGTGTTAATTCTTTCAAACCGTACCCTTCTGCTGGTGACCGGAAAATGATGATGTAAAGCAAAAAGAAGGAAAGACAGACACATTTAAAGGAGAAAGGCTGTAGAAAGCACATATTTAACATTCACAATAATATGAATTTGAAAAGAACTAAAATACTTCTTCTCAGACATGATTTTTTTTTAAGCTACAAAATAATTCTAGTGAACTGGTTATGGTTAAGTATCTATTATTCTTTACTAACGTTCAGAGGGGGGCTCCATCTTCTGTGTTCCCAAAATATGCTAACTGCATTTGGCTGAAGATAAATACTTTTGTTACAAGTACACAGATTCTTGAAAAAGACATTTTGTTCAAGGATTTGTATTACACTCCTCAGGACAATTTGCAAAAATTACCAAAGTAAAGGGAAAACAATGTTTATACTAATTAAACACAAAGTGTTTTGACTAGTTGACAAGTAGACTTTGACCAGTCAAAGGGTTGCCATTTGGAATGTTCCAGTTACTGATGATTGACAGTTAACTGCCATGATTCACAATTAAAATAAGCAGGCATCAAATGCATTGGAGTGAGCAAATCACCACCATCCAATTAATGTTGGCAGTTTGGAAAATATATATATTCTGCTGCAAATAATTTGTAAAATTCACTCATGTGGAATATATCACAATGATCATTATGAACAGCTGACATTAAAACGTTATTCAGATTTAATATAAAAATATCTCAACATGTTGCAACTGAGCACAAGAAAGGATTATTTTAAAATATCCTTCAGAGGAGGATTGGAATTAGATCTGGGAATTCCTTCATCACCACAAACTCCCACAACCTTTCATTACTGTTAGCAACTTTAATGGTAAACAACTAGAAGCCCAAAAGAACATAATGAATATACTTTTCTCAGTTTACAGGAAAAACAGCAATCAAGAGGAGACTTTAATTTTATCAGAATTGCTAAAGAAAGTTCCCTCAAATTTACTGAGGGAATACGATCACTCCTTTTGAAAAATTAGCAAAAATACCTAGTCGCAAATCCATGGGGCACGTCTTTAGAGAAAATTACTCCAGGCCCCTATCTTAGCATTTCCTTCCAAAGCAAAACTGAAAACAGATAGAGAGAAATGAGGCACTTTGCTTTATTGTAGAGGGTAGATGCCACAGCACAACGGTGAAGCTACAAGACCGTGAAACTATTTATCCAATTTTACTTACACTGCGCCCCCCACCACCCCCCCACCCCACAAGAGCATTCTTCCTCAATACTAATGTGTGGATAAAGAAAGAGCTACAGAGTCATACAGTACAGAAAGCGACCTTTCGGTCCAACCAGTCTATGTCGAATATAGTCTCAAACTAAGCTAGCCACACCTGCCTGTAGTCAGCCCATATCCCTCCAAATCTTTCCAGTTCATGTGCTTATCCAAACATCTTTTAAATGTTCTAATTGCACTGCATTCACATCCTTGACTCTTGTTCATTGGATCACTGTTTAGCAGTGAGTTGCAAGGAGTCTCAAATCTTCTAGACCTAGATGAATTTACCCTGTTGTTTAAATTAACTATGCCAAATTAGGGTGCAGCATTTAATGCTTTGCTTTTGCCAACCTCAAAAGGGTAAAGCAAAGAAATTTGACCTTTTATGTAAGTGGATCGACACAAATGATTTTTGCATATAATAAAAGCTGCCCTTCCTCTCGATTCCAGACTCCAGGCTGCTATTAGTGCTTTAGTCCACCTTTACAAAACTAAAAGACCAGTCTAAAGGTTTCTGTGTGTAATAATCTTTGATGCGATAGGGGACGTTGGGCTGGAAATCCAGCAAAGGCTCCAGCATTGCCTCCTTTCAGGAAGGCCAGCTGGGTCAACTGGGCAGTGGCAGGCCTTATCTAGAACTCCAGGATCAAGATTCCCACCATCCAGTGAGACAGTGCCCACACCCAGAGAGCTAGCAACCAGTACAATGCCTGTACACTGCTCAGCACTGCCACAAAGGTGGTGGTGGTAACTGCCAGTAATGCACCTGTCCAAGGTCCAAGTTCACTGAGGCAACAATACCAAAGTTATCACACTCCTACCACAGTCCCGTAGGGCTGCTCGCTGAGCCAAAGTGAGAGCTATCATGGGCAACAGGGAGAGGTTGAGAAGGAGTGACCTTAACCTCAGATGGCATGGTAATTGAATCCATGTTGTCCCTGTTTTTTTTTGCATTGAAAACCAGCCTTCCAGCCAACTGAGATGCTACAACTGAGTGAAAAAGTGAAAGCCACCTTAGTTTCAGAGAACCCCACATTTCTCTCAACTGGGGCGAGGTTCATGTGACCTTACATGCATAGTCACCATTAAGGACCCACCTGCTCAGCCTTACCCCTATCCCACAGCATGGTGACTCTGGCCAGTGTGGGAATGATCCCCCGCTGTTGGCATTGCAAAGCATTTGTCCTGCCAGCTTAGCTAACCAACCCCCACACGTACGTGATGTCCATGCAGGGGTCATAGGGTAGTTGTTGCAGGGAGATTAGCAGCAAGTTAGCCCTCAGTAGATGCCGCTCCTCCACGCCTCCCAATATTGGGTGCTACAATCAGACAAGGAGTACATCTGAATGTGAGGTAACCCCTCCTGGGAACCCATGTCACTCCAAACTCTTGCCCTTCATGAAGTGACATTCTCTTCATGCATCCTTGAAAGAAAAACTGTTCTGAAAGACTGAAAATAGCAATCTTTGCAGATTAAAGGAGCAACAATTTAGAAGTTACCAACAGCTCATCAAGTTTATCTTTGCAGACCATCAAGTCATCGGGTTTGAGTACTAGGTAAACTAGTCACAGCTGAGGTTACAGAATTGGGAAAATGTTAGAATCTGATAAAGCATGTGATTACAAGACCCTTAGGATTTGACAGAGATAGTAGGAACTGCCATGCTGGAGAATCTGAGATAACATGGTGTGAAGCTGGGTGAACATTTCTGAAGTAGGGTCCTGACCGAAAAGTCAAACTTGCCTGCTCCTCTGATGCTGCTTGGCCTGCTGTGTTCATCCAGCTTCACACCGTGTTATCTAGGATTTGGCAGAGTCAGCTCTGATTTATGACAGGAAAGTCACGTTTAACAAACTTGTTGGAAGTTTTATTGAGAATAAGATTAGTTAGCAATTAGAGTATACACATGACAAAATGCGAATTTGTTCATTTTGGGAGAGAGGACATGAAAACAATATTATTCAAATGGAGAAAAATTGCAGACAGCTGCAATACAAAGGGACTTGTGCTCAAACACACAAAGCCAGCACATGGGTGCAGCAGGGAATCGGGAAGGCTTAATGAAATGTTGGCTCTTATTTCATGGTGGTTGGAGTATGAGTTCAAAAGTCACTACAACTGTAGGTGCTATCTGGAGTCCCGTGAGCAGTTTTGGTCCCCTTATTTAAGGGGAAATATCATTTCATTGGAGGCAGTTTACAGACGGTTCATTAGGATGATCCTCAGTGCAGAGGGATAACAGTGTGGGGCTGGAGGGTCCCAACCCAAAACATCAACTTTCCTGCTCCTCTGATGCTGCCCGGCCTGCTGTGTTCTTCCAGCTCTAAACCATGTTATCTCTGACTCCAGCTTCAATTCTTGCTATCTCCTAGTGTAGAGGGATTGTCTCATGAATAAAGACTGGACAGGTTTGGACTTTATTCACTTTTAGAAGAATGAGAGATGATCTCATTGACACATACAGGATCCTTAAGGGACTTGACAGGGTAAATGCTGAAAGGGTATTTCCCTTCATGGAATCACCTAGGGCTAGAGGGCTTAGTCTCAGAATAAAGGGTGTCAATTGGAGACTGAGATAAGGAGAATTTCTTCTGCCAGAAGGTGGAGTGTATTTAGAAATTCTTGCCACAGAGAGCTATGGAGTCAGTCCTTGTGTATATTTAAGGCTGAGATAGAATCTTGATTAGTCAGGAATCAAGGGTTATTGAGAAAAAGCAGGAAAGTGGAGGTGAAGAATGTAGGATCAGCCATGATCCTATCAAATGGGTTGGCAGGCTCGAGGGGCTGAATGGCCGACACCTGTTCTTGTTTCTTATGGCCTTATTAGTTAAGGGGAAACAGTCGATGTGGTATATGTGCATTTTTCAGGAAGCTTTTGATCGATCCCACTGAGATTTGTAAACAAAATTCAAGCAGATGAGTTTGTGGGCAATGTACTGGCATAGACTGAACACTGCTCAAATGGAGGGAAAGCAGAGCAGGACTCAATGGGTCATTTTGAGGTTGGCAGGCCATGGCGAGTGGAGCTTGCCTCACATATTAATCTATATCAATGAATAGGAGGAGGGGATTAAATACAACATTTGTAAGTTTTCAGATGACAAAACTATATGGGAGTGCGAGTTCTGTGCAAGATGCAAAGATGCTTCAAGGGCATTTGGACAGACTACATGAGTTGACCAAAAAAAAAACAGGCTGATTTGTGAAGAAATGGGAGATCATCCACATTGGCATGAAAAGAAACAGAAATACAAATGTATTTCATAAATAGTGAGAGGTTCAACACTTCCAAAGAGAGACTCCAGTGTCACTGTTTATGTGTCACAATGTTAACATATAAATACAGCAAGCAAGCAAGTTGGCAACTAAAACGTTGGCCTTTAAAGAGGATTTAAGTAACGACCTCCCATGAAATTATACCGTTGTGGGGTTTCACTTAAAATAGCGTGTGTAGTTCTGGCCTTCTTATCTACTGAAGGATATATTGGCTAAATAAGAAGGGCAAGGAAGGTTGGCCAAAATAATTCCTGGGATGAATGGATTGTCTTATATTCTCTGTAGTTTAGGAGGAGGACAGGTTCTATCATTCAAACATAGGCATTCTCACAAGGATTGAGGTGAGAGTTGCGGGAGGGATGTTTCTGCTAGTTGGGGGATCTCTCAAACTGGGGGAAATGAGAGGCAGGCCAACAGAACTATGACGAAGGAGGAATTTCTTTACTCAGGGGTTAGCGAACCTTTGGAATTCTCTGCCTCGGATAGCAATGGGAGCTAAGTCGTGGAGGATGTTCAAGACTGAAATCTATAGATTTCTCCATGATGAAAGCTGGAATGGACCAGAGCAAACCCCCTTAACAGATATCAAAGTAGCCTAGGCCCTAATTTTTGATTAATTCAGAGTCAAGCATAAGGTGCTGTATTTCATGCATGATTTGATTGGTCCACTACTCAGCTTTAAGCAAAACACATTTTATTCTTGTAAGGCAGTTAAAGAACAAACAAAAACAAAACTGGCATGACTTTAAATCTATTGAAAAATAAATAACATTATTTATCAGAGAAAGAGAGAGAGAGAGAGAGAGAGAGGGAGAGAGAGAGAGAGAGGGAGAGAGAGAGAGAGGGAGAGAGAGAGAGAGAGAGAGAGAGAGAGAGAGGGAGAGCTGTTTCTCGCAGCTTCAACAGCCAACGCCAAACCCCAACTGAAAGCAGAATTAAAACCTGGGTCTCTGTGAGCCTGAGTCCATCCAGTCATGCTACCTTTGTCTAATTTAAAGAAAATGCTCAGGGAACTCAAAGAAGTTTACCTACTGCTTGTGAGGCATACATTCTGGCATCACTGTGGAAATACCTCGCTGCAAGCAAAGCAGCATGGAATACATCCCTCAAATGGCACAGTATTGTCACAAACATGTCAGGGTAGGAGGACAGTGCACAGGAAAAAAAAAAGGATGTTGAAATAGATGGTCAGCTGTGGGTGCACTGAATGGGACTGCTCCTGCTCCCGTTTCCTTTGCTCTCATGACAAGCTCCAATTGGCAGTTACCAATTAGACTCACTATTCCCAGGTTAGAGCTCCCAATCTTCACCCAGAGTTAGCTGCTGGACATTGTCAGGATAAATTGAAAGAATTCAGTTCATTCACAGCAGATCGTACAAGTCAAATAGCCTGCTGAAAATCATGTGACTTGTATTAAGTTGTGCAAGGTACCAGAGAGGAGCTGCATGTGTGGTATTTACATGGTGAGGATTGAAGGCAAAGATTCACACGAAGAAGACAGCTAACAATAGTAAAAGTTTGTTTCTAAGTAGTTACTTTGGTCAATATAAATTAAATGAGGCCATGAGTGCTTGCGTGAATAATCTATTAGGAACTGACCTTATCTGCAATTGTTATCTCCCATCACAAACATTGAAAGCTCATATACTGTACAGTGCTATTGTTTAAGGATGTATGCATACTAATCAGCCTGGAGAATGTAACTATATCAGGAATGGCAGTCCTGTAGCATTACGTGAAACTACATCTCTTAAAAAGGAACTGTGAGGCTCAATTCGAAACGGTCAGACACAGCCACATCAAACAACTCCCAGCCATCCCCTAGCACCATAAAACAGCAAATCTGAGACATTTACTCATGGACCCACCCAAGACGGCCATTTGGTGGCTTAACAGCTGTACATTGGTATATATTTATTCCAAACAGATATGCCCAGGCATGTTTAGGAGTGAATTATTCATCACATTGGTATTACACAAACTGCGTATGCCAGATGATTTTAACTTTCTCTGGGAACTCTATGTTTGCATACTGCTTCCTTGAACCATTTGACTTACAGTCCAATGGTTATGACAATCTACAAAACTAAGTACTAACTGTGAAAAGTGACTCAGGACTCTTGCCAGGTTGATTTAAGACAAAACATCAAAAAGGTGACTGATTGAATCTGAAGCTCTTTGGGAAGTCACCTGTGAGTGAATTAAAATCTCAACTACAATCACTTACATTGACAAAATCAGGCGCCTATCAATGCAGGGTGAGTCTTAGTTTTATTCTTTAAACCATACACAAACATATTATATACGAACTTTTAGGCGAAAATTATATTTAAGCTTTTTTCTTAAAAAACATAGTCAAAGAAAGTCTAGAGCCATATTGACAAATGATCTAGAGGGATTGGTCAGAAATAAAAACCAGGAGTGACCAGAGGTATCAGCTTCCCACAGCAGTCTCACCTCCCACTTTAAATGTAATACAATTTTATTATGTCTTTTCAAATTCCAAAAGGTGTGGTAACAAAATGCATCCTCCTCCACACTCTGAACATTTCTTAGGCCTGGAACACTTGGAAGCAGGTTACAACGCTCATGGGATCACTTAACCCTTAAAAGACCAGATATTTCTCTACAGAATGGTGCACATCTGGAATAGGTGCTTTTCCAGCAGAGCAATATATCAGAGAGTGTAAACACTGTGGTCTGCCTCCAGCTGTGGGCTGACACAGCAACACCGTAGGTCTACCTTTCGACACATCCCACCTTACAGCCACAGAGAGAGGAAAAAAAAGCAAGACTCCGTTTCAATCCCATGAGTGTACAGCATTAATTCTGTTGGACTTGTTCTGTTCGTAAAAGTGAAGCTGTGGTAGAATAAAAAATAATGGTAGAATAAAGGAGAGGGGCATGTGGAGGTCACAAACTTCAATCCGATGCAGTTAAAAAGGACAAAAGTAATCTCAACTAAAACTGCAACTAAAACATTGCGTAAAATAAAGAGCCATTTTTAAAAATGCACATGGAATCTGCATGCTGTACGAGGAATGGCTAATTATTTTAAATTTATTAACAACTTGGATAAAATGGATGACAAAAGAAGATCATTCCAATGATTCACATAGGTCTTGGGAGCTGCAAGAGGCCAAATGGCCCCTTGATTTTCAATATTCAACAAGAATTTAGTGATTAGATCATGTACTTGGCCGTACTTTCCTCTCTTTGCACTCTGTGACCCTAGGCTCGCTTGTCACCAATATTGTACAGTCATCGAGGTTTTAGTCACTTTAAAAATCAATGGAAGATCAATCAATTTCAGATGCATTGTTTCTTGTTTGCTTTCCCTATACTGCTGAATCCCCATGTCAGAATAGCCCAAGAAAAGGATTAGAAAAGAATCTCCTCCCAAATATCACAATGAGCTCTGGATAACCTAGTGCTGCATTAATGCTGCTGGTGGAATTATACTCCAGCGGACAGCCCACACATGCATAACTTGGGAGAAAACTGTTGGAAATGAGACAGGAAGTAATAAAGCAAACTTGTAAACAGAGAGGATTTCAGAATTGCAATTTTTTTTTTTAAGGTCTAGCAAAGAGAGTTAGAGTAGCAGCTATACAATGATTTTCGATTACAACAGTTCAGATGTAGGAGATATGTCCAGAATGGTACCTTTGTAGCTGATACTAGTCAGTCATACATAGTAATCCCTGCACCCTTTGCTGGGGATGTCTAACCCCCCCATTGTGATCTACTGATTTGGAGACAATATATACAATCAAATAGTACTGAAAGAAAAAGGTCACAACTAGCCAACCTATCTTTTGATTTAAAAATAAAAATGTCTGAATCTGCAAAAAACTGATGGTCGAATATTGTACGATTCATGTAGAATCGTCAGTCCTTAAAGATTGCATTATCTGACCTGATCATTAGAGTCATACAGCATGGAAACAAACGCTTCGACCCAACTCTTCCATGCTGATTAAGTTTCCCAAACTTGACTAGCCCCATATACCTGAGATAATGGGAACTGCAGATGCTGGAGAATCCAAGATAATAAAATGTGAGGCTGGATGAACACAGCAGGCCCAGCAGCATCTCAGGAGCACAAAAGCTGACGTGCAGTTGTTGGTTGCGAACTGAGCGGAGGTGTTCTGCAAAGCGGTCTCCAAGCCTCCACTTGGTTTCGCCAATGTAGAGGGAGCCACACTGGGTACAGTGGATGCAGTATACCACATTGGCAGATGTGCAGGTGAACCTCTGCTTAATGTGGAATGTCATCTTGGGGCCTGGGATAGGGGTGAGGGAGGAGGTGTGGGGGCAAGTGTAGCATTTCCTGCGGTTGCAGGGGAAGGTGCCAGGTGTGGTGGGGTTGGAGGGCAGTGTGGAGCAAACAAGGGAGTCATGGAGAGAGTGGTCTCTCCGGAGAGCAGACAGGGGTGGGGATGGAAAAATGTCTTGGGTGGTGGGGTCGGATTGTAGATGGCGGAAGTGTCGGAGGATGATGCGTTGTATCCGGAGGTTGGTGGGGTGGTGTGTGAGAACGAGGGGGATCCTCTTTGGGCGGTTGTGGCGGGGGCGGGGTGTGAGGGACGTGTTGCGGGAAATGCGGGAGACGCGGTCAAGGGCATTCTCGATCACTGTGGGGTAAAGTTGCGGTCCTTGAAGAACTTGGACATCTGGGATGTGCGGGAGTGGAACGTCTTAACGTGGGAGCAGATGCGGCCGAGGCGGAGGAATTGGGAATAGGGGATGGAATTTTTGCAGGAGGGTGGGTGGGAGGAGGTGTATTCTAGGTAGCTGTGGGAGTCGGTGGGCTTGAAATGGACATCAGTTACAAGCTGGTTGCCTGAGATGGAGACTGAGGGGTCCAGGAAGAGAGGTCCAGAGATGGCCATCGCTATCTCCAGCACATCCCTCACCTTCCTGGACCTCTCAGTCTCCATCTCAGGCAACCAGCTTGTAACTGATGTCCATTTCAAGCCCACCGACTCCCACAGCTACCTAGAATACACCTCCCCCCACCCACCCTCCTGCAAAAATTCTACATTGATAAATCCACCACATGTAACATGCTTAGTCTTAGTTCGACTTCATTTGCTTCTCTTTAGGTTAACTTAAGATGGTTCAGAAAACTGGAAAATTTGATTTTTTTTCTCCTGCCTGGTAAATTATTTCCTAATATGAAACCTTAATTAAACTATGGTATTTCGTAACTAATTATATTCTGTCCATTTCTAATTTGATGCAGTGTATTGCACTGGAAATTAGCAGTACAGACCTGATAGAATTCTATTTTGAGAGAAACAAAAATTGCAGACATTACAAATCAGGCTGGTCTGAAGTTCATAAGCTACTCTGGAAGGCTGCTAGCTGCTCCACTTTGGCTCTAACCCAAGGTTCTGCTGTCATGGTCCAGCTGAGCAGTCTGAAGTATCATTTGTTGGCCTTGTCTGACAGAGACAGTGGTTACTGCAACCAATCTTCCATCCACTTCAAAATCCCGAAACACAGAAGGTCCAAAAGCAAAACCCAGAACATCCGGGTCAAGCTGCTTGCCTGCGCTTAGGATGCAACCCCTCCTGTGGGTGCACAAGTAGTCAGGCACGAGAAACTGGACCTCATTGAGGATGGAAGATTAAACATGGGCCCTTTGAATACATTAATCAAGAGTCCAACACTGGCTTTGGAGATCCAGTCGTCACTGTGCGATGCTCTGCGCCCAGTTCCGCATTTCCCTGTGGAGGCTAACAGTGATCCTTAAGACTCACGCTCATAGAAACAGTCTATTTAAAACTCCTTTAGGAGCCGAGGGATGGGCGGCAGCAAGACAGCTATAGCACTGGGAGTATTGTATCTGAAGTTGTCTATCAACTGGGCTGAGCTTTCACAGGGAGAACTGCTGGTAAGGCATCTCGCTACAATTATCAACCTAGTACCTGGGACTTAATCTCAGTAAAGTTTGTGTTTCCAGATGCAGGTACATGTTTACCTCAAAAATAAAGCAACTTCAGTGCATTTCTTGCCCTTCTTTACCATTTGTTTCTGTGAAATACTATTAAATATTGCAGCAGTTTATTAAAAAGCAGACAGAATATAAGGCTAGCAAAAGAATGCAAAGCCTGATTAAACTGAATGCAGTGACTGTCGACATGTGAATGAGTTATCACAAACTCTGCACTGCAGGACATTCCCGGAACGTTTTCAGCCAAACATTAAAACTGCAAAATGGATCAAAGATTAGGCTGTCGAGATAATCTTACAGATTCATTGCACTGAGGGGAGAGGCCACCATATCTCAACAAGAGTCTGAAAGTCAGGTTTTCATCACAATTGAATGTGGAGGAAGTAAATGAGGCTCAGTGTCATATTCTTCCTGTGAATCACTTCAGAACATTTGATTATGTTATAAAGGTGCTGCGTAAATAAGAATCTTTTCCTTTAAAAAAGGCTCAGATGTGTGAGAAGGATACTGAATTTGAGAAAGCCTGGGATAGCCATAATAGATGTTTGGAGAACTGAAACGGCTAATAACCTAACATTTATCAAATAATCAAGAGTAACAATACTCGAAAGGCAGAATCACAAAATGGTTACGAAGGTCCCAAAATTAGGCAAAGTTGGCTTCAACAAGATAGGTCAGAAACTGCCTGCAGTAAAGTGGGACAATTTGTTATTGGGTTAAAGCAGGTGATCTGTGCAAAGCATTTTTAAAAATGTGTATATATATATATATATATATATATATATATAAAACGTGTTACAGAACCAGTTTGTATCCTTATAGGGAAGTGTTTTATTTGCCAAAAAGGGCAGATTTGGCACCTAAACTGGCAAGAGACAACATGCACAGAAAAGTCAAACAAGGACATCCAAAAAGAAACCGATCCGGGTGAATGGGAAAAATACAATTGGCTGCAAAAGATGAGAAAACAAATGAGAGGAATGACAAAAGAAGATTAAAAAAACAAAATTTGCAAAGGAAATATCAAAGCCAATGCAATTTTTTTTTAGGAAAAACAGATTGGTCAGGAATGATATGGGCTGCTCAACAACTTTTACCAGTGAAATTGTTAATTAATAGAAGGAAATCCTGACCAATTCCTCTGCATTAGTGTACACAATAGAGGAAGAATTCAACATGTCAGAAATCACAGTGAAACGAATGCTCAGAGTCAAGGACTCAACAAATATAATCTAAGCAAGCAACAGCATTGACAAGACTCCACATCTAGACAGTTTCAGCAACATTTTGAAGATGGTAGTGACAGCTTGACCACAGTCTTTATCTTAAACCTTAAGGCCACAATCTTACTCTTAAATGCAATCTTCCAAAGTTGTTTTGATTCAAGAGCCATCCCGTTAAGAATTGTAAATTTGTGCACATCACTCCCTAATTAGAGGGAAAGAGGAAACTGGGGAATTGCAGACCAGTTCATCTTACATCAGTTGTTGGGAACATGCTGGCGTCTGCAATTAAAACAAAGATTACTGAACACACTGAAAAATTTCAACTGATCAGAGAAAATCTGCATGGATTTGTGAAGTGTAGACGCCATCTGACAAATGTGACTGATTTTTTTTTGGTTGAAGACATGATTATAAAGTAATGGACAAGGTAATGTCAATGATGCTAGTTGCATGATCTTTCAAAGGCATTTTGCCAAGTCTCTCATTATAGATTGGTACCTAAACTTATGGATAAATCTTAATAACCTGGGTCAGAAACTGGTTTGAGTAGCAACAGATGAAGTGGAACGATGGAGAGATTCTCTAGATGGCAGGATGAGAAAGGTTGCTTTCCACAAGGATCTGTGCTGAAACTTCTGAAATGCCACAAATTCTCCTTAACAACTCAAACATGCCTTTCTACCTGACTACAGCAGTCTAAATCAACCAGGTTCAAGCTGACATTCCAGTACAGTACTGACAGAATGCCGTATTGCCAAAGGCTTGACCTTTCTCAGGAGATATGAGAGCAAGGCCGCACTCTCAGGTGGATGCAGAAGATCCCATGGCTGCGTTTGAAAGAGCAGCAGTATCCCGGCAAACATTTACTCCTCAAAGCAAATCCGCAATCAGATTCCTAGTCTGCAGCATGTTTCTGTGTGAGCCTGCTGTGAGAAAATTGACAGCCCCACCTCCTGCATTACAACAGTGACTGCAACACTGAAGTACTTCACTCTCTGTAGTGCGATTTGGGGCATAGAGTCATAGAGCACAGAGCCAGACCCTTCGGTCCAATGAGTCCTTGCCAACCATAATCCTAAACTAAACCAATCACACCTGCCTGTGCTCACCTTTTAAATGTTGTAACTATACCCACATCCACCACTTCCACTAGAAGTTCATTCCACACATCAACCACTGTCTGTGTAAACAAAAATGCCCCGCATGTCATTTTTAATTCTTTCTCCTCTAACCTTAAAAATATGCCCCGAGTCTTGAAATCCCCCACCATAGGGGAAAAAAAACCTCTCGGTCATTCACTTTATCCATGCCCCTTACGATTTTATACACCGCTATCAGGTCTCTCCTCAAGTGAAAGGCGGCCCAGCCTATTTAGTCTCTCCTTATAATTCAAGCCCTCTATTCCTGGCAACGTCCTGCAAATCTCTTCTGAACCCTCTCCAGCTTAATAACATCCTTGCTATAAACACGATGACCAGAAATGGGCACAGAAGAGGCTTTACCAACATCTTGTACTACCTCAGCACCTGGTGACCCAAAAGATATTATGTAAATGCAAGTCTTCATTTTTCTTCCACACATCTAAATTTACCGAAGATAGAGTGGAACTCGTAATAGGCAACGTGGATTCTCTGGAACACAATATTGTATAATGACACTTAGTATCAGTGTAGAGCGTAGATTTACACTCAATATTTCCCATCTGATAATAATCTGGCTCACCAAGAGTGTAAGTGCTGCTGCATTCTTGCATAGACTGAAGTAAATCAGAGAAGGAATTAAGATGATCAAAAGGTTTGCCATCGACTCCCAGCAGCTAACAATGCAGCAGCAGCGGAAGTTATTGGACAGAAGGAAATCGGGTCATCCTGTTAGTTGTTGCTCAGGGGAAGACCGTTTCAACTGATCCATGTGAAGTGCCAAGAATTAGTCATTGCAGCTTGCTGAGCAAATGGTATCATAACTGTCCCAGATGTTAAGCTGTGGTACTGTTTGTATTTTTACATCAAAAGGAACTAAAATCGGAAGATTACCACTATTACAGGCATGCCAAAAAAAATCAAGGCAAGGAAAATATCAGCCCAACTTTACATCATTTCAGAACCACTAATACATTGTGCACCTAAAAACAACCTCAAAATTATATTCTCAGTCCACGTGGATTGGAACAATTAAAACTCAAATTGGTTTTGTCATTCATTTTCAGTAAACGGGATGAAAAAAACAAAAAGTTTCAGGGCAGAAAATGTACTCCTCCCCACAGGATAGGTTTCAGAACAGATAACAGATTTAAAAACCAAATATAATTGACAAGCTTATCACACAGATCATAGAGGATCAAATTCATTAGTTACTGTTCTTACTAAAAAGTAAGAAAAAAAACTCCCAAAGGAAAAGTGAATGGCTTGAAAAACTTTCTATCAAAGACAGTCAAATCTCATCTAACCAAGGCAGTTAAAGGAACTGTTATATTGAGAAAGTCAAATGTGGATGCAGCATAACAGCAGAATTAAACAGACTGTGGTTTAAAAACAGTCAATCCTTAGAAGCCATCAGGATAGTTCAAAATATTTGTTTTTCCATGTAGTGGACATACAACTGAGTTGAACGATATGGATTGTGACATCAGCATGCGAGTCTAGCTGACACAAATGCAGACTTGGTTTGTGATCTAAGCTGACAGTTATTTCCTCTCATTTTCCAACATAATTTCAGAGAGTTGCACCAGACATATTTCTAAAGTTAGGGGGAAGACAAAAAGTCGTTCATTATATTCCAGACAAGAAAAACACACATGGGCTGATTTTCACTTTGGGAGTAACAGGTTCAAGCACTTTGACAACTGGGCCTCACCTGCACGATACAGGTGTACTGAAAACCTGCACCAGTATTCCCAAGTGTAGGACATTGAAAAAGTTGCTGTTTTAGTTTTGTCGGGGCAAAAATGCGGTTGTTAGTTTACTAATGGTTGCTCCAGAATTCACATGTGCATCATCACACGTCTATTGAGAAATTAAGCACTGGAGAACACTCTTTTACAGCTTTGGGACACCAAAAGTTGGTTTTGAGGTAGTTTTAACAGTACGAAAGGCTGTGAACAGTGTAGTCAGTGCAGTATAGACCCGGACAAAAACCAATACGGAGACATATTTGGGGTGGGGTGGCGGGAAGGGGGAAAACAAAGCAGAGCTCAGCCTAGCAAAGAGGGGTGACTGCCACTGTGATTGTTTCAGATTTAGCTGAAAGCACAAAGTATGGATCTCCTCCCACCATAGGGACCAGATGCTTTTGCCATGGATTATAAACGGTCAAAGGAAGCAGCTACTAAGAGACTGCTGCAGGTTACACTTGGCGAATTAAAGAGCCTGTCATCGTCACGAAGACAGTACAAACTTTAGAAATTCAACCTTTGTGACAACATTTGTCAGAAACCTAAACAATAAAGTCAGGCCAACATTTCAGCAAAGGCAATGAAATAACACAGAAGGAGACATGCAATGAGGCTCCATCCCTTCAAGTGACAGAAATGGATGGATGAAATCTACAACATAATTGCAATTCCCAAATCTGAAACCCTCTCAATTCCAGATGTCTCTTTTTGTAAGGGTCAAGTTCCATTTTTTAACGCATATAATTAAATAACAGAACATGGTGTCACTGCCTGGGCCAGCATTTATTTTCCATCTCTAGTTAGATATTGATAGAATCCCGCCAGTGTGGAAACAGGCCATTTGGCCCAACAAAAACACACTGACTCTCCAAAGTGTATCCCATCCAGACTCACCCCATTTTCCTATTCATACCTGCCCTGAGAAGGTGGGGGTGAGCTGCCTTCTTCAACCGCTGCAGACCATGTGCTGTAGGTGGACCCACAATACCTTTAGGGAGGGAGTTCCAAGACTGCGACCCAGCAACACTGAAGGAATGAAGTTATATTCCCAAGTCAGGATGGTGAGTGGCTTTAAGGGGAACATGCAAGGAGGGGTTGTGTTCCCATGTATCAGCTACCCATGCCCTTCTAGATGGAATTAATTGTGGGTTTGTCGAGGGATCGTTGGTGAATTCCTCCGGTGTACATCTTGTGGATAGTATACATTGTCGTTACTGGGCATTGGTAGTGGAAGGAATGGATGCCAAATCAAGCAGGCTGCCTTATCCTGGATGGTGTGAAGCTTCTTGAGTGTTGTTGGAGCTGCCCCCCCATCCAGGCAAGTGGGAAGTATTCCATCTCCTGACTTGTGTGTGGTAGATGGTGGATAGACTTTGTGGAGTCAGGATCAGAGTTACCGACTGCAGGATTCCTAGCCCCTCATCTACTTATTGTAGCCACATTATTTATATGGCAAGTCCAGCTTAGTTTCTGGACAATGATTAACCACCAGGATGTTGATAGTGGGGCTTAGTGACAGTAATGCAATTGAATGTCAGAGCAGTGGTTATGTTCTGTCTTGTTGGAGATGGTCATTGACTGGCATTTGTGGGGTGAGAATGTTATTTGTTACCCCAAACGCATTTGGGCATGGATTGCTTCAGTCTCCATGATCACAAATGGTGCTGAACATTGTGTAATCATTGGCTAACATCCCCATTTCTGACTTTATGATGGTAACGGATGAAGCAGCTGAAGATGGTTGAGCCTAAGGCACTACGGAGTAGAACCAGGGCCTTGCAGCAAAAATGGTGGCATTCCTGTCTCTGTTCAAATCCCAGCTGCTCTGGAAGCAATAACATCTCTGAATAAGTTGGGTGGAAGGAAAACTCCAGAAGCAGATACAAGTACAGCACCAAGGAGCAAATCACTCAGCATAGGGGTATGTGTGTAGGCAAATATTTACTCCTTTCAAATGACATTTGGTGCTATATTTCAGGAGTTAATGCTCTTGAAGGTACTTTGGCCGTTCTAGTCTTGTCTTGGATCCTATACTGTAGGTAACTATGAAGCTTCAGTGAGTTAAACCCTCCGCATTCCCCATTTTTAAACAGATTTCGTTTGGAGGGTTCTGGATCCAGGGACATTGCACAGAGAATTAAGTTTCCCAGGCGATTCCCATGGAGGGGAAGGTGCCAGGGATTCTGCAAGGTCCCTGCGAACAACTCCAATCTCTCTGCTCCTACATACTGTGGTCATTGGAATATCTGGTCCGATCCTTAGCAACATTGTGGAAGTTTCCTCTTGTGGGGGAAATTTCAAACCCAGGAGCCATTGTTTAAAAACAAGCAGGTACCCATTTAAGACAGAGATTCTCTTTCTCAAATAGTGGCAAACGTAAAGTGCGTGAAGCTTTTTGTAAGGCAGAGGCAAACCGTTTCTAGATAAGGGGGTGAATGTTCATAGGTGGTGGATGGGAACATAGGGTAATCGGATCAAACATGAACTACTGAATAGTGGAGCAAGCTCGATGTGCTGACAGATGATATGTTCATGGCGTTTTACTATTTGTTTGTAATTTTTCCCCAGACAGAACAGGTAAAAGTCTGGCAACAGGAGTAGGCCAATCAGCCCTTCAAGTCTGCACTCCCACACAGTAAGATCATGGCTGATCAGCGGCCTAGCTCCATATGTCTGCCTTGGGCCCACATCCCGTGATACCCTTCCTTAATAAAAATTTACCTCAGATTTAAATTTGACAATTGATTTAGCATCGATCATCATTTGAGGAAGCAATTTCCGAACCTTCGCTGCTCTTTGCGTGTAGAAGTGCTTTCTAACATCTCCCCCGAAAGGCCCTGGCACTAATTCTTAGAGACTTTGTCCCTGGCTCTGGAATCTTCATTCAGTGGAAATTCCACCCCCCCCCGCCAACCCTGTCTTTGCCTTTAATATACAGAAGGCATCAATTACATCACAGCTTTATTCTAGAATTTAGAAGGTTAAAGGGTAATTTGTCTAACTTCTCCTCATACCTGGGTTTCAACGGATAAGTTAGCATTTTGTAAACCTACATTGAACTCCCTGCAGGACCAAAACAACAGTCTTAAGGTGTGGTGCCCATTCTTGCTCACATTACTCGAAGAGGGGACTAACCAGGGTTTTAGATAACTGCTGCATTATTTCATTAGCCTTCTTGACTGTTTTGTGCATCCGGATATGCCATGCACCTGAGCCCACAAATCTCATCCAGACATGCACTGTATTTCACTTTGTGCCTCCTAAAAAAATACTCTGATCTAACCTTTTTGGTCTAACATGGATAACCTCACACTCAAAAATCCACCTGCCACAGTTTTCCCCATTCACCCAATCTATCAACATCCCATTGTAATTTTATGCTGTCATCAAAAGTTACAGAGCTGCCTGATGTTGTGCCATTAGCAAGTTGGGATGTTTAACTTTTTACACCATTATCTAAATCGTTAATAACATTGTGAATAATTGAGGCTCAACACTGTTCTCTACAGGTCACCACTAGTCACTTCCTGCCCATTTGAGTAACTAGTCAATATCCCAATACCCTGTTTCCTGTTGCTAAACCAATTTCCCATCCATGTTAGCAATTTGCCCTCAATTCATGATCTTCCACCTTAGTGAACAGTCTCTTAAGTGGGACATCCTCAAAAACATGCTGAAAGTCCATTTAAACAAGTTACCTCTGTTCACCAGCTTTGTCATCTCTTCAAATAATAAAAAACTGAGGCTTATCACTTCCCCTTTGTGATTCTATACCAACACTCCCTGACCAACTGAAATTTTCAGGTAAAAACCAAAAGAACTGCGGATGCTGTAAATCAGGAACAAAAACAAAGTTGCTGGAAAATCCCAGCAGGTCTGGTGGCATCTGTGAGGGAGAAAACAGAGGTAACGTTTCAGGTCCAGTGACCCTTCCTCAGAACTCTCAGAAATGTTACGAACGCCACGGCCAGAAACATTAACTCTGCTGTTTCCTTCGCAGATGCTGCCAGACCTGCTGAGTCTTTCTAGCAACTTTGCTTTTGTTCCTGAAATTGAGATGATCAGTTACATTATCCTTGAATAATCAATTCCAACAATTTGCTCACCACAGATGTTAAGATGAATGGACTATAATTCCCACTTGAAGAGTGGAGTGACATGAACAAATTTCCAATCCAAAAATGATTGTACCTTTTCAAAAAAAAAAAATTGATCAAAGTTAAATACAATGAATGTTCAATGAGACTTGGGGGTTCACACTCATACCTCTCTAAACTGCCTCAAAAAAGGGGCAGAAAATAGTCAAGAAAGCTAACTCTTGCTTCCAGAGAACTCTGAAAGATCACTGTTGAAAGATCATTGTTAAAATATTGGCAATGTGCTGCCCTACCTCCTGATGACAGTGAGAACGTAAACAGAATGGATGAAGAAGAGAGGAAAAAAATGGATCCTTGCAGGTTTGTACACAAATATATTACTGGTTAGTGAGATAACAATGTGTAGAGCTGGATGAACACAGCAGGCCAAGCAGCATCAGAGGAGCGGGAAGGCTGATGTTTCGGGGCGTCTAGGCCCGAAATGTCAGCCTTCCTGCTCCTCTCATGTTGCTTGACCTGCTGTGTTCATCCAGCTCTACACCTTGTTATCTGATTCTCCAGCATCTGCAGTTCCTATTATCTCTATGACCGGTCAGTGAATGGATTGCTCTCACATCCCTAAGCATCATTTAGATACCAGATAACTGGAGATCTATGCTACTAAAATAATACCATTTCATTCACTCTATTCTCTAAGGAATAAACCGAATGGTTTTAAATGGATTTTTCCCCATCTCATCAACAATTCCTTCCACTTTGCTATCAGAGATTTCAATGTGTGGAGTTGCACTTCTTGCTATTTTCCACCACACTTTGCTGCCATCTAGTGTCTACTTTTAGACTGCTGGCAAGGATCCAATCAAGACAGCATGGGTCATGTGGCTTTGACCAAAGTTAACACACTGGAGGTGATTTTTGGCTCACTTTCCGACGCTAAATGAATGTGGTCCGGAGCAGAAATACCATTAGCAATAAGATACCACGTTAATAAAAGGGTTTGAAGGCTGTACTGGGGAGTGCCCTCGAACTTCAGATTCCAATTGGAATTACATGCTGACAATTGCCTCAGGACCCCCTCCCATCAGCAGTTTCACTGCAAACAGGGTGTTCAATACAAGCATCGAACACTTCCTGAATGTAAAATCACCAATAACAAAAAGCAAAGCATTTCGGAGGGAGGTCTGAAATAAAAGCAGAAATTGCTGGAGGAACTCAGCAGGTCTGACAGCATCTGTGGAGACAGAAAAAGAGTTAATGTTCCAAATACAGTACAAATCTTCTTTGCTTGTGACTAATTACCAATTAACCTGTTGGTTGTACGTCACTTGCTACTCAAGAGGATTTCTGAAACTTCAGCAACATTTCTGGGACATGTCATCAGGATCGGGGGCACTCCAGCGATATTAATTCTGAGAATGCTGTCAGACTTTGCTGTACAAGGGTCTGTAAGGGTTAATTCCAAGGACTGTCTAAGCACCTCCCACTGTGAAGAAGTTGTATAGATTTGGGGGTCGGGTGCTGGCTGAGACCGAACATCTTTCTTACAGATGTCAGTACACAGACTATGCAACAACTCTACAGAGGTCGTTATCCTGTCACCAAGTCACCCTTAACTTACACATGTAGACCTTGACACTGATCCAACTCCTTCACAGTCAGCTCTCAGACAGCGCAGAACCTTGGATACTCCTATTTATATCTGTAAGCCTCCCTGATTGGGGCTGTTAGCCTAGTGACAATCAGGGAGCTCATATACTGTGAGGTCTACCTGCTGACCTTGTTATAATCAAGTTACACTGATGTGTATTGTACATAATTGCTATATTATAATAAACTACATCTTTTCTTTCAAGCCAAGTGCTTTGTGCTGTTGCTATGGTATACATGCACCTCCAGGAGGCACTCAGTACATTGCCACCCAACAAAATTGCGAGGAATGTTATAGGTCAAGGAAATAAAGAAAAGGGACTATGCCAACATGGATACAAAACTGGCTTTGGGATGAAAGAACGGCAGTAATTGTCAATGGGTGCTTTTCAGTTCCGAGAGGTGGAGAGAGCAGTAGGATGGTAGCATGATGGCTCAGTGCGGCCTCACAGCACCAGGGATCTGAGTTCAATTCCACCCTCAGGTGAGTGTGAGTAGGTTTTTCCGATTTCCTCCCGAAGTCCAAAGATAGGCGGGTTAGCCCTGAGAAATGCAGGGTTACTGGGAACAGGGAATGGGGGTTGGGTCTGGGTGAAATGCTCTTCAGAGAGTCGGTGTGCACTTGACAGGCCAAGTGGCCTACTTCCACACTGTAGGGATTCTGGGATTCTAAAGCATACAGTACACTCAGCCCCATTAATAGGGACATAGAATCCAAGAGAAAGGAAGGGACATTGAACTTGTACAGGTCACTGCAAAACATGGAAACTTATGTTAAATTGTAGTAGACAATTTCATTTGCTACTTTTCAGTGGTATGGCTCGGGACCACAATGAAGCGTTGACTAGGCAGCTAGATTAACCTATCTTTATATCACAATTGTTTTCACAATGTGCAATGGCTCCAGTGGAGAACACTACCCGAAAACATGGTGGAATAATTCAAGTGGGGAATGGATGGTTAGTTAAATCGAAACAATATTCAGGGTAATTGGGGAAAGGCAGCAAAAGTGCAGTCGTGATGCAGAGATACAACAGAGCAGGCATGATGGGCTGTTACCTCCGTCTTGTAATAATTCTGTGAAATTGTTTAGTACCTCCATGTTTAATTCCCTTCCTGAGGCTACAATTCAAATGTTTCGGTGCATGCTGAACACAAATTAGCCCATTTAAAGAGTCTGCGCATGTATGCGCCCACACAAAAAAAAATTGACAGCCTGCATATTTAAAAAATCAACCATATATCTTTTTAAATCTCTTTTCCACAAAGTATTTCAACTGAAATGTAGTTCACCAGATAAAATATTGAGGGAAACAGTAAGATTTTGAGTGAAAGGAAGAGGAACTTTATGCCATTCTGATCTCAAGAAACGCAGCCATGCACATAAACTCTTGTTATCAAGTTTTAAACAGTGGTGGCGCATCTATTACAGAAATAAAGATCAAGGGGACAGTTTAAAAAGAGCTTTCTTACAGCCACTGAACTCAAATTATTGTGGCAGTGATAATGGGAACTGCAAATGCTGGAGAATCCAAGATAATAAAACGTGAGGCTGGATGAACACAGCAGGCCCAGCAGCATCTCAGGAGCACAAAAGCTGACGTTTCGGGCCTAGACCCTTCATCAGTAAGGGGGATGGGGTGAGGGTTCTGGAATAAACAGGGAGAGAGGGGGAGGCGGACCGAAGATGGAGAGTAAAGAAGATAGGTGGAGAGGAGAGTATAGGTGGGGAGGTAGGGAGGGGATAGGTCAGTCCAGGGAAGACAGACAGGTCAAGGAGGTGGGATGAGGTTAGTAGGTAGGAGATGGGGGTGCGGCTTGGGGTGGGAGGAAGGGATGGGTGAGAGGAAGAACAGGTTAGGGAGGCAGAGACAGGTTGGACTGGTTTTGGGATGCAGTGGGGGGAGGGGAAGAGCTGGGCTGGTTGTGTGGTGCAGTGGGGGGAGGGGAGATTTTGAAGCTGGTGAAGTCCACATTGATACCATTGGGCTGCAGGGTTCCCAAGCGGAATATGAGTTGCTGTTCCTGCAACCTTCGGGTGGCATCATTGTGGCACTGTAGGAGGCCCATGACGGACATGTCATCTAAAGAATGGGAGGGGGAGTGGAAATGGTTCGCGACTGGGAGGTGCAGTTGTTTATTGCGAACCGAGCGGAGGTGTTCTGCAAAGCGGTCCCCAAGCCTCCGCTTGGTTTCCCCAATGTAGCGTCAATGTAGCAATGTGGCGTCAGGTTAAATCTAACTGGGTGTAGGAGCACATTACTAAATGTGCTGTCTCCTTTTCATATCAGCTCTGAGGAACTAGATTTGAAACATTAGCTTGCTCTCTCTCTCCCTGGATGCTGCCTGATCTACTGTGATTTCCAGTACTTTTTGTTTTCAGTTATTTAATTGACATCACGTATGCTCAACAAATGTAGAATTTTTAGATCTGAATTCTTGGTGAATGGCCTGAAAGCAACAGAGCTTTTCAGTCCAGCTGTTCTGAATCTACCATTCTCCTCCTCCTCCTTGTTGTTCAGTTAATTTTCAGGATGTGACAATATAAGACCTATTCAAGGGCAGCCCTTGAGATACACTTCCCTGGTGCATTCCTTTGTCTGGCTTCATTGTTTCACTGTGCAATACGCCCCCGCCCAGCCACCAAGCTGCATGATCTACAATAGCTTTTCATCTCAATATGAGAAACTTTAGCCTAACAGGTTTAGTTTATACCTTTCTGGAAGCTTAACATGTCTGTAATGCATGTAGGACAACACTTTTCACTGTACCACGGTACACGTGACAATAGTAAATCAAATCAAGCAAAACTAGAGATAGCAGGAACTGCAGATGCTGGAGAATCTGAGATAACAAGATGTAGAGCTGGATGAACACAGCAGGCCAAGCAGCAGCAGAGGAGCAGGAAAGCTGTCATTTTGAGCCTAGGCTCTTCTGGTTTTAGTCAGTCATTCCAATGAATTGTTGATTTCAATTCATTCTAGATTTTGCTGAGGAATGGTTTCATGAACTTGGTTCAACCTGTAATCAGGTGATTATTGTGGCCATCTTAAAATCAGTAATCTTTAAAAAAGGTACTTTGGTCAATTAAAGGGTCCAGTGTTAAAAATCTGATGATAGGAGCCACAAATTGTTCGTCTTTTTCTTGTCACTTTCAATAAGTCAGTGAAACAAGAAAGTTAGACAGCATGCTGACACCATTTCAAACAGAGGGGAGAGAGTAACTCTTCCTTTTCAGCACAATGAATGTAGAACACCGACATTTTATCAATGCTCAAAAGGTTTAGTCCCATTCACCGCTGCTCTACAGCCTGGATTTTTTGTTTTATTTTGTTAATCAGCTGGAAAGGAGGCATGCTACTGCAAAGTAAAGTTAATACCATGCAGTATCGCGCTTGTACGATCTGTGTTACTAATAGAAGCACAGCGCCCCATTTCCAAGGGTCAGACTTTAACATTTCTTTAGCATGGGAGAAAAAACTGTTATTTCACCATTCCAAAATATTTTTGGATCGTGCAAAAAGACTAAATCTCATGCAATATTGAATAAAATTGGAGCAAAACAATCCATGTTGTGATTAATTTGACAGGGGGGTACTGTTAGGTTTTATATTACTGTTAGGAACAGTGGGTCAGTTAGTTCAGTTGGCTGGACTGCTAGAAGAGCAACATTAACAGCCACCATTTAAATTTTGCACCAGCTGGGGTTACTAGGAAGGATTCTCCCTCTCAACATCTCCCCTCGCCAAGATGTGGTGACCCTTAGTTTAAACTGGAGTCATTTCTTCCATGAGAGCGCAGCCTTTGGGACTTCACCTTTATCCCCATATTCAGGCTATCTGAATGCAGAGTAATTTGCATGGAATAAAAATTACACCAGGACACGTTAGCACTAATGATTGTAAAAGGATCTCATTTCAGGAGTATGCTGTACTGTGACAATATGGCCAGTTTAACTGCTTACTCCAATAAAGGCTTCTATTCTATAATAAACATGCAAAAATAGCACAAGACTCAGCTTTGCAGAGATTGAGGTAAATAGCGTTAAAATAAACCATGTTATGTAGCCTACAAAGTACAGAAATCAGAGGTAAACAAAAATGATTCAACTTGAGATTTTTAGCCCGCTGTTTGATGAGGTTTCTGTTCCAGCGTTAAGCAGAGTGTACATACTGAAAGATTAGGGTCTTGCAAAGCGCAGACATTGAGAGTGGTGCCAGAGGGCTGCTATTAATAACAAAGCCGTTAACAGCACCTTCAGAAGGAGCAGGAAGGTACATCAGGGCTGCCAAACTGTAGCCCCCACGTAAAATGTATTCTGGTCAGGTCTGTACAAATGAGCCAGTTCATGAACAGCCTGTGGGCTTGGCTCTTTTCAGAGGTGTACGTTACACAAAAACGACCAATCCTGGCAGAAAAATATACTAATTGTTATTCTATTCATACCATATTTCATATGTTGTGACTAACTGGCCAGCCACCACTCATTTCCAATAGACAAATTAGTACGCCTCAGATTAAAGGGAGAGAAGACAGAAATACACTGAAGGCAGAAATGCATGATCAAACCTACCCTTAATCCCTCTCTTACAAGCAAAGTCTTCTTCACAATCACAACCTGAATGAGTGCAAAAATTAGAGTAAACTCCATGATCATCCAGTCAGACTCCAGTTAATTTAAAGCATTTGACTTTTCTTCCAGTGTAGTCACTTTTATTTCCTTAACCCAGTTACAGAGCCTGATGGAGAATGCATTAAAATCATGTATCAGGAAAATACAATAATACGAGAAGTGTGCTATAACAGTAGTGGTGTCTGGGACCTATTTTTGCAGTGAACAGCTTTTGACAGAAGCCTGCCCTGGGGTGAAGCTGTCTTCATTCCAACCCTGCGCTACGCAAGTATTTTCAATGGTACATCAATCAGCAAGTCAGAGTAATCAAGATGCCTTTGCCTTGAAAAATTCTCTCGGTGTTTTGGAAACATTTCAAAAAGACACTTACCTTTTGATGGTCTGTGTTATGGAGGTCTGTCTTTGAAATGCAGTCCGCCTGTGTTCGTTTGGTGGCGAGGATATCCTCGTGTTTTCTGGTGGCATGCTGATACTTCGCAAGTATGGTTGGTGTCTTGAAGGCTGGCCCTGAAATGAGGCAAAAGGGATGTTACTTCCATTTAAAAAAAAAAAGAGTTTAGCTTAAATTCACCAGACACATCCGTCCCCTGTCATCCTCATCTCGTCTGGACAGAGACAGAGGCACACTTTCTGATTTGATTTGATTTATTGTTGCCACATGCACCAAAATACAGTGAAAAGTTTTGTTCAGCGTGCAGTGCGGGCAGATCATTCCGTACATAGATTACAGGGTGATGAACAATGCAAGGAATAGTGTGTTACAGCTGCAGACGTGCAAACAGCAAGGCTAACTTTAGATTTGAAATTTGAGAGGTCCATTCAGCAGTCTAATAACAATGGGGAAGAAGCTGTTCTTGAGCCTGTTGGTGTGTGTGTGTTCAAGCTTTTGTGCCTTCTGCCTGATGGTACAGGTTGGAAGAGATAAGGGGGTGGGAGGGGTCAGTGACGATGTTGGCTGCCTTCCTCAGGCAGCAAGAAATATAGATGGAGTCAACAGATGGAAGGGCGGCTTGTGATGGACTGCCTATCCCATTACCAATTAGAAAGTATTTCATTCCTGCATCCGGCATTATAACTGGGAAAATGTCAACATTCACTTTGGCAGAAACCCAATGGCCAAACAGCAGGATAGCCTTTATTGTGAAGAGGATAGAGAATAAAAGGTAGGGCCATATTTCTGTAGTTGCACAGGACATTAGCGCAACCACACCTGGAGCAGAGTTGATGGATTTGGTCCCTTTACTGAATGAGGCATGTCCTTGCATTTGGTGGTTTTACCATGAAGTTCACAGGGCAGGCTCCTGGGACAAAAGGTTGAGACAATACCCATTGGAATTTAAATGAGCTTATTGAAGCAGACAAAGGCGGGGGGGGGGGGGGGGGAACCTTGACAGTCAAGATGCTCAGAGGATGCTTCCCCTCCTGGGAAACCAGAATGCACAGCTCAAAGCACAAAAGAAGGTCTCCTGTGTAAGACAGGTAGCCGACTACACAAGCCACCCTTCCATTCATTGGCCCCATCTACATTTCTTGCTGCCTGAGGAAGGTAGCCATCACTGAAGACCCCTCCCACCCCCTTGTCATCTCTTCCAATCTCTTCTCTCAGGCAGAAGGTATGAAAGCTTGAACACACGTACTAACAGGTTCAAGAACAGCTTCTTCCCTGCTAATGAGGCCTGTGAATGGGCCTCTCAAAATTTCAAATCTAATGCTGATCCTGCTTTTTGTGCACTTTTTTGCAGCCATTACTTGGTATTCCTCGCTCTGTTCTTTCAAGATGGAAGCGAGGAGAAAGGTTTCCTGTGTCTCCTCTCTCCCCTCAATGAGAAACAGACATTGATTATTGAATATATTCGAGCCCAACTTCAGCTGGAGCTTGACTGGTAAGGGAATTGGGATTTGTTTGGGGCATAAAAATAACTGAGGCAGAAAAGTGAAGTTTAGGCTTCAATCCAATCAGCCATTATCTTACTGACTGCTGGCAGCAGGAAAACAATCTATTCCTGCTCTGTACTCTCGATCTTACATAGACAAAGAATAGAGGCAATCTCCATCCTCACTTTCTGTCACCCCGCCCCCATCCTGTACATACATTCCCAATGTTACTTTAGCCAAATGCTCTTTAGCCATAACTTTTTTTTTGCCAATGTTAACTCTGGGCACATTGCCACGACGTACAAAATGAACTGCTCAAGGTGGGTATTTGGTAACCTGCTGTTTACATACCAGAAGCTGGGGTGGGGAAGAAGTGTTGTGTTGGGGACGGCAAACAGGGCAGAAGGAATAAGGAACACACAACAAAATCCTGTCATTTGACAAGTCTGGAGAAACAGATGAACCTTGAAGTTTACATCTACGTACCCTCTGGACGTGGCAGGGCAAGTCAATAGGTGATCAAACTGAGGACAGATATTGACCAAAGCTTATAGCACACAAGCAGGGAGATTACATATTGGAATTGGTTCGGGAACTTTATGCAATTCTGCCAAAGTCTGGACGCTGCACTACAGAAAGGATGCCGTCATACTGGAGAGAGTACAAAAGGAGTTGAGAGATTACTAAGAGTACATAGCATTTGCAATGATGGAAGATTGGTTTGTTTGGATCAGAGGCGCCTGAGGGTGATTTAACAAAGGTGTAAAATAAATTACGTGGAGACTTGATTGAACTTGACATGGAAACGAATGACTCGCCTCCCATCAGTAGATTTTTGACTTGAAAACAAATCATTTGAATAACAGCTATACCACAGTATACTTCATAACAGAAAGAGAAGTAAAACCCTGGTAATATGAGCCCATGAGCTGCCTACTCTCAAGTTCACCTTACCTTCCTACTGAATTAAGTTCCAGTGCCATATCAAGCAAGCTGACAGGTCACCACAAACTTAATTTGTGTCACCAGATTTGAGTATTTTCACACCAATATTTAAGAATATCGTGTACTATAATACACTTTTCAAAATTATTTATTTGCATCAAATGTGTAATAGTACAGGCTCCTTTTTCAGGGTTTGACCCACACATGCGCGCTGAACTGAAGCGCGCACACACTCCTTTCTACACTTCCCAGATGCTCAACTGCGCATACAACTGTCTCCCATTGGTTGGTGCTGACTATTTGAGAAAGTATTTGACCTCCAAAACTACTTTTTCTGGTAGGTCACTCATTTTGATGGCACAAAGGAGAGCTTTCAACTGTTGTGAATTGAAACATTAGGTTAAAAAACTCTGCTCTGGTTTACTTGTTAGCAGGTCAACATGTTGGCCTCACACAGAAAAATCACAAGAGGAACAAGGAAAATAGAGAAAAGCAGACAAACACTAACTTGGGAAGCGGAAGTTTCTGATTTTTCTTCTTTTCCTATTTTAGCTGATAGACTGGATCACAACTAACCTGTTACAAAAACACCAGGGGACTGTGCCAAGTAGCTTTTCTGCTTAAAGGTCTTTCATGAGGCAGTGGTATAGTTGTAGTGTCAGGGACTGGCAAACTAGAACACCAGGCTGATGCTTCGGGGCTGTGGGTTCAAATCCTGTGAATTAGCCACATATCACGCGTACTGATATAAGCTCTGTATTGAAAAGTTTACAAGTGACAATTTGTGGCATCATTTTAGGTACAAACTACCAAGGCACAGTGCAAGTCAATGGGTGAGGAGGGTGGGGTGGAATTAGAAAAGAAAGAAATAAAAAGTCCAGGATTGCAAACTGTACAAATAAAAGTTAGAAAATAGGGAAATAAAAAAAGTTTAGAACAGTTCTTTCAGCCCAGCCCATGCTGGCACATGGTCTCCTGTCTGCGCCAGGCTTCGCCCCAAGGCTGGTAGGTCACTTTGGGATTACCTCGAAATCAGAGGCCCACACTGAGACCACCTGGGTTGAAAGACTATCACAGGCTGCTGATAACGTGAGCAATAAGAGGTAAGGCCAGCAGAAAGCACTGGAAAAATGCAGCAGGTAAGGCAGCACTGAAACACAAACGAAAACAAAGTTGCTGGAAAAGCCCAGCAGGTCTGGCAGCAACTGTCATGGAGAAAACAGTCAACGTTTCGGGTCCGGTGAGCCTTCCTTAGAACTGAACTTTTGTTTCTCCTCACACATTCCGTCTAATTTCCTGGGTATTTCCAGCATTTCCTTCTTTTATTTCCAATTTCCAGCATCCTCAGTATCTAGCTTTTACACTAACACTGGGGGCGTTTGAGGGAGGGCATATACATGAACAAGTGGGAGTTGAGGAAATTATGAAGAATATGACAGCATACTCCAATTAACTCCTGTGCTACTGCCATCAGGAAGCATCTGTGTTTCCCTGATAATGGGAACTGCAGATGCTAGAGAAGCCAAGATAATAAAATGTGAAGCTGGATGAACACAGCAGGCCAAGCAGCATCTCAGGAGCTTTGAGAGAGCTCTGATGAAGGGTCTAGGCCCGAACCGTCAGCTTTTGTGCTCCTGAGATGCTGCTTGGCCTGCTGTGTTCATCCAGCTTCACACTTTATTATCTCTGTTTCCCATTGTAATTGAAACCAAACATGTTCTATCGGCATAAACGTTTGTGGACATTCCTGTTTTCTTAATTTTGCAAAGATCTGCAATATAAACAGATGGATATATCAAGAGAACAGCAGTGTTTTTACTCTCAACTCTCTAAACCCCTAAAAAGAAACAAGCTACAAGTCACATCTTTGCTTTAATCACACATAATCAAAATCGCTGGTCGATGTGGATATGCTTTATTGTATGCCCCCCAGGCAAAATAGGCCAGAGGGCCTGAGGCCTAGAGACAGATATGCCTTCAATGTGCAGGATACAGAGATTATGTTTCACCAGCAGCTGAAATTCACTTAAAATTCATTACAACAAACCTAAGTTTGGTAGACATGACATGTGCAAATGTACATTATTTTAAGGAGCACGGATTTTTTTTTGACTAAAGCACCGATGCTCTAAATTTACTTCACTTGAATTGTCCTCCGTTACTTCACACTTTTTTGATTTTATGTTTATGCCCTTGATGTTTCCCATGCTTAACTGCTTGGTATAATCCCATGCCTAGGCGTCATTCCCTACTAGAGTTCTGAATGCTCTCCCTGGGGTGTGTAGTTTATGCATCAACAGATAATTCCAGAACTAAACCAAAGACAGTGACTGCCATTTTATTCAATAAAATTCATCTGTACCTCTCATGGAACTGGAGACCATACCAGCTACAAAACCAGACCTGCAGTATAAACTCATTGTCATGCAGGCAAAAGGTTTCCAAAAGGATAGGTCACCATATACCAGTCTAGGACAGGAAAAATCAATCATATACTAACAACCGTAACAAAACCTGACACAGAAAGCTGTGTTTCTTGAACGAAGGTAAAATTTCCTTTATTTGTTAATATAAAATAGATAGCTAGTTTATTATTGCATGACAAAACTAACCGCTTGCAAACTAAATTATATGGTGTCTATTTTTCCCTCGAATCGAAAAACTTGTGACACTACTGTTCTGAGAGCCTGGAACATTACATTGTGCAAGACATCCTACATGACAACAAACTACCAGCTATACAATTTCCTGAAGGAGGGTCTAGGCCCGAAACATCAGCCTTCCCTGCTCTTATGCTGCTGTTTGGCCTGCTGTGTTCATTCAGCTCTACACCTCGTTTTCTTAGCTATTTCATTCTGCCATTCCTATGCAAATATGCGTAAACTGAAGATTCACCAATAAAATTACTCTCCCGTTTCAAAAGGGTAGTGCAGCAAACTTTTTATTAGTGGACAGCTATGCAACCAGCAGTGTACCAGTTGATCCAGTTTTCCCAGACCAGGTAAGGATGGCAGTTTCCTTCCCTAAAAGGGCATTAGTGAGGAATGTGAGAATGGCAGGACAATGGCGTGTTTAACTGCCAGATTGGAAAGGACAGTCCCACTAGGGGGGTACGCAGGGGTGGGGGGTGGGTGCGTGAAGAACCTGATGACAGAGGATGTAACAAGCATTTCCTCCTACCTTGACTCCATCCTCATTGCTTTTGTCCAGGCCCTGCTCATCACATAACCAATTCCTCTGATGCCCTCCACCATATTGCCAATTTCCAGTTGCCTGGCCCTAACTGCCTCCAGTTCACCATTGCTGTCAAATCCATTCCGCACCAGCATGGTCCAAGCAGTCTTGGCTTCTTCCTTGACCAGAGGTCTGAGCAGTCTCCATTCACCACCACCCTCCCCTGCCTGGCTAAACTTGTTCTCTCACTGAACAACTTCTCCTATAATTCATCTCACTTCTGCTAAGTCAAAGGGTATGGGCACCTACATGGGTCCTAGTCATGCCTGCCTCTGTATGGCGTACATGGAACAATCCTGTTCTAGTCCCCTTATTGCAATTTTTTTTTTAAAATTACATAAACAACTGTTTTGGTGTCACTTCATGGTCCTGCCCAGACCTTGAAAAATCTGTTCACTTTGCCTTCGATTTCCACCTCCCTATAACTTTCACATCATCCATTTCTGACACTTCCCTTCCTTTCTTTGACCTCTGTCTCCATTTTGGGGAATAAACTATCCACTACCATCTACTACAAAGCCGCTGACCCCCATGGCTACCTTCACTACAGCTTGCACCACGATCTGCAAGGGCTCCAGCCCACTCTCCCAGTTCCTTTACGTATCCATTCGGATGATGCCACCTTCTAAAACTATGCTGCTGACGTGGATTCCTTCATCCATAACTGGGGTTTCTCACTCGCTATGGTTGACAGGGCCCTCAACCACAACCACATCGGAACTATTTTCCATGCTTCCGCCCCCGCCCCTTCCCATCACTCGGTGTGATTGGGCCCCCCCAATCCTCACTTTTTAACCACTCCAGCCCACACATTCAAAGGATCATTCACCGCCATTTCAGACAACTTCAGCAGAACGCCAAACACATCTTCCCCTCACTCCCAATGTCTGCATTTTGTCGGGATCATTCCCTCAGACATCCTCATCCATTCCTAAACCACAAACATCACCCCACCTTCCCATGTAACCCCAGAAGGTGCAACACCTGCCCCTTCACCTCCTCCATGCTCACCATCCAAGGGCCTAAACTGTCTTTTCAAGTGAAGCATTTCACCTGTACCTCCTCCAATCTTGTGTGCTGTATTCACTGCACCCAATGTGGCCTACTCTACATTACAGTTTGCATACACAGACTGGGTGACTGAGATAACAAGGTGTAGAGCTGGATGAATATAGCAGGCCAAGCAGCATCTAGACCCTTCAAGGGTCTAGGTCTGAAACATCAGCCTTCCTCCCCCTCTGATGCTGCTTGGCCTGCTGTGTTCATCCAGCTCTACATCTTGTTATCTCACTGATGTGAGTGATGGGAAGGGGCAGGGGCGGAAGCATGAGAAATAGTTCCGATGTGGTTGTGGTTGTGGTTAAGGGCCCTGTCAACCATAGCGAGTGAGAAACCCCAGTTATGGACGAAGGAATCCACGTCAGCAGCATAGTTTTAGAAGGTGGCATCATCCGAATGGATACGTAAAGGAACTGGGAGAGAGGGCTGGAGCCCTTGCAGATTGTGGTGCAAGCATCTGCAGTTCCTACTAAACAGACTGGGTGACCACTTGGCAGAACATCCAGAGTCCATGCGCAAGCTTGACCTCATTCACTTAATCTGGGCTATCACCATCCTTTCTCCCTTAGCACTCCAGCCCCACTCCCGTACTATTGCACAAACGCTGCCCCCTCCGCACTTCACGTCAGCTCCGATGAAGAGTCATCTCAGCTCAAAACACCGTGGCTCAGTGGTTAGCACTGCAGCCTCACAGCGCCAGGGACCCGGGTTCAATTCCAGCTTCGGGCAACTGTGTATGGAGTTTGCACATTCTCCCTGATATTGGTAAGATAATAGGTCAGCACAAGATTGTGGGCTGAAAGACTTGTACTGTTCTATGTTCTATTTGCAAACCTAAAGGCCTTGATGAGGGTCAACCCTCAGTGCTCTCAGTGGAAATCAGAGGCAAAATGAATAAATTTTCCAGTTCTGGGCAGGAACATAAAGAGATGCCAAAGCAGAAATTGATGTACTGAAAAAAAGGAGACAGTTGTGGGAGGGGACCCAGTAGGTCAGTTGACAGTCCCAAATAATTGTCATTTCTTTGTTCTGGTATCGTCATTGTGAACCTTTATCTATCACTTTCACACCTATGTTGTTTTAAGAATAGAGACACGAACTGCAGTTGGTCTAATCAAGGTTCTATGTCCATCCCCATTTTTGGATTTTAGCCTTCATAAAAACAAATCCCAACATTTTGCTTGTACATTTCTGATTTTGTAGCTGGAGTTGCTAGTTTGCTGCGTAACTCTGTTTCCTTGCTGGCCACGCCACCCAGGCTGTTATTTTTGAAGGAGTGCGTGTTCTTCTGACTCCACTGACTAATTTATAGTGTTAGAGGCAGATTAAACAACTTGCCCACTCATACCGTATTAAAGCTGGGCTCCTCCACTGGGGGCTGGAAGGCAGGGATGTCCAACTTGAGCCAAGGTGGTTTCTTCCTTTGCAAGCTGCTGGTACTGTCGTGACGTTCATCAGACATCTTTGCAGTTTAAGTTCGAGACCTGTTGGAGAGAAAAGGTAGACACGTCCTTCATCATGTGCCATCACAGCGACATTTCCCCATTATAGGCAAGCACGCGAGGGCTGAAAATTTCAAAAAGGGAACAAGAATTCAACATTAAAATCTAGGAGTGGAATTCTCCACTCCCCAGGGATGGCGAAAACAGGCAATATCTGCGTGATTTGAGAGAATTCCATCTTGTTTTGCCATCTTGTCAATTAAGGCGACCCACTGGGGTCCCTTGAGTTGCTAACACCATGTTCTTGCTTAAATTAAAGCCCCACTCACCACCGGCCCAGTTATCTAGGGCAAGTGGTGGGGTGGGTGACTTGCCTGCTCGGTTTGGGGGGCTAAGGGCTCCATTTACCCCAAGCCAGGAGGTATGGATAGGGTGAAAAAGGATGGTCTCTGATAGTGGCCCCACCCACCATCTTGTCTCACTTCTCCTCCATCCTTCCCAAATCCCCTTCCATCCAAGATCCCCCAAACCAGGAGGCAAAAACAACATGAACTCTTGCTGGGTGCACCCCCCCCACAAAGGTTAGGCCTCAACTCTTCAGGAGACCAAAGCTGTGAGCCTCAGATTGACCAGCAGCTTTTTCAAGGAGGTATTCCAAGGTCAAGCCCCGCAATAGGCCAAGAAGCTTGTTGACGCTCTGAACTATTAGCACTCAACAAACCGATTGGCTCATCATCTGAGTCTCCCTACAAGCCAGCGACCAAACCTAGGCAGCCAGAGAATCACAGCTTAATTTTCTTGTTGATGCAACCAATTAACGCTCCTTCCACACACCATCCCCACCACCTCCAAGCCCAAGCCAAAACTACTCAAACTTCAGCTTACACCCCTTTTTTCTCTCATGCTCTCACAGCACAACTTATTCATGAGACCCCATTCCAACTAAACTGACCATCAAACCTCCCTGTCCTGATTCGCACATGAGCTGATCATGTTCTCTCCTCTTGAGTCCTATCCCAACCTTCTTCAAAACTGCCATTAATCTACTCTTCAGAAAGGCAACCTCAACAGACTGCCACTTCCTTTTCACACTCATCAAATGTGCTATCACCTCCCAAACACACTCCGGTCATTAGCTTCTTTCAGTCCTGTCACAGCACCAAATACCTCTGATCAAAGCACGGTGGCTCAGTGGTTAGTCCCTCAGCACCAGGGACCCAGGTTCAATTCTCTCCTCAGGTGACTGTGTGGAGTTTGCACGTTCTCCCCCACGTCTGCGTGGGTTCCCTCCAGGTGCTCCAGTCCAAAAGATGTGCAGGTTAGGTGGATTGGCCATGCTAAATTGCCCTTAGTATCCAGGGGAGTGTAAATTAAATGGCTTAGCCATGGGAAATGCAGTGTTATGGGGATAGGATAGGAGGTGCGTCTAGGTGGGACACTCTTCACAGGGTTGGCGCGGACTTTATGGGCCAAATGGCCTACTTCCACACTAGGAATTCTACGATACAATGCGAGTGTGGCATAGTTGATCACACCGTCTTTCTCCAACACCTTCCCAAAAGTAGACAGTTGGGTGGGGCAGTATTCTGTTACTATCCAGTGAATCGCAACAGAGAACCAGTCACAGTGGTTTCTCTGCTGTTGTCGCACTGTTCGCTCTGGTGTTCTCCAGGGACAGATCCTGGGGCCTCTCTCCATCACTCGCCACCCAGCAGCCCCCTGCAGGTGGTATCATCTCAAGTCGCCACCTCATCTGTTGCAAAAATGATGGCATCCAGCCCCTTACTCGCACCATTGTCAATTGCTTCACTGTCTCCAAATTGCCCTAATACTAATCAATAAAATTTGTGCATATTTATTAAACTAAATAGCACAAAGATTTAAGGAAAAAAAGACTTCAAACTTCTACCTTAGCTTCCTTTTCCTGGGGCTGAACCAGACGGTTCAATCTGTGTCCCCCGAAATGATCTGAGAACATTCTCATCTAAAGGGCCCCTTTACTCCCATCTCTAAAAAATCAGCCGGTTCTCAGAGACGCTGAAATTCCTATCCATACTGCTGTTCTCTCAACTTGATTTCAATACACCCTCCAGCTGACCACCTACCCTGCGGAAGCTTCCAATCCTACTCACCTGTCACTTCTGTCCTTGCTGACCTACCCTGGCCCTCCAATCAGCAACACTTCAAATTTAAAATTCTCATCCTCACTATCAAATAACTCCACATCCCTGTCCCCTTCCATCTGCAGTCTCCTCCAGCCCGGCTACACAAGCACCAGTGGCCTCCAAATCCAGTCCCTGGAGTTTCTCCTCGCTAGATCATTCCAGCCATGTTCCCACTCCCAAGATGGATCTAGAATTCCCTCCCTAAATCTCTTTGGTTCTCTTTCTTCCATCAGACACTCCTTGAGTGAGCATTTGGTCATGGGCATCTACTCAAGCACCTCTTTGTTAAATTTTGTTTGATCAATATTTTATGAAATTGGAGATGCTATATAAATACAAGTTATTGTTACATTTGATTATTTGGAGTGAAAGTGAGGCCCTTCCTCTCCTCCACTACACTTTGCCTTTCATCAATCTACTGCGCGTTTCCTGATGAGACTATAGACTCATGCAGGTTTCAGCTCCACATGCAACAGACTGTCACAGCTTGAGGTGCAGCAGGAGAGACAGAGAAAGAGGAAAGAAGCACACATGAAACACAGTAAGAGGGCAATGAGCAATGGGGGAGAAGGGGAGTGGGGCAGGGGCAAGTGTGAAGGGGAGTCGGATGAGTGGGGTGGGGAGGATGGGAGAGAATGTGAGGGTGAGTGTGGGGAGGGGGTTTAAATGAGGAGGACAGTGCTGGATGGGTAAGTGATGGGGGATGGTATATGAGGGTTATGCAGGGTGGGCGGGGTGGTCAGGAAGCAAGAAAAAGAGATCAAAACAAAAAAAAGGAGTCAGGGTAGTCCCAGCAGACAGGATGGAGTTTCATATTGTAACCTCCCAACCAACCTGTTGAGTGATGTTATTACACACCTCTGGAGCAGGTGGGACTTGAACCCAGGCCTCTTGGTCCAGGTATAGGGGGACTACCACTGCACAAGATGGCTTAGTTTTAATCTGCTGCATTTAATGCAAAACCATTTCTGCCACAAAGCAGTTTGAATTATCCAGTAATTCTATTTAAACAATCGAATTGAAACTCCACAGGAGATTTGTGGTACAAAATAAACTCTAACTATCCAATAATTTGAGTTGAGTTAAGTGACTTTGAGCTTAAAGAGGTCTAATCTTACATGTCACATGCTTTGGGTAACTAAATTAAGAGGAACAAACATGCAGGAAAGGACCATATTGCACAAGCTCAATTCCAACCCTCAACTGAGTCTACCAACACCCTCAACCCCATATCATCCTACATGTGGACATGTGAATTAAATCAGGAACTGGCTATTCAGCCCTTCAACCCTGCTCTACTATAACTATTAATGATACAAACAGATCAGATCATGGCCTGAACTCCAATTTCCTCATCCGCTTCAATCCTTCAGTTAGTCTGGACCTTACTATCTCCTCCTTGGGAACAAACATGCTGGAGATCACATCAGGTGACATCAATAGAGAGCAAGTCAATGTTTCAAAGAAGAGTTGTCTAGACTCGAAACGTTAGCTTGCTCTCTCTCCATGGATGTTGCCTGCCCCAATGTGACCTCCAGCATTTTTTGTTTTCAGTACAGATTCTAGTATCCATAGTGATTTGCTCCTCTCATAGGAATAGGGCACGATCTTACCCTCTCACTAGCAGGGAAAGGGTTCCATGATCGACAAACCTCACAAAAACATCATGTGTCTTAGATCAACCCTTGGTCTGCAAACCATCCCCAGATCTTTTGAAGAAAGGAAAGCATCTTTTCAACCTCCCAAGATCCTGAAGGGATTTTGCATGTTTCAGCAATGGATACGTGTCCTTTCCACTTCTTCCTTCACCAATTTTTTTAAAACAAAATCTTCCAGTTGCTGATAACCACTCCCTCAAGCCCCTTTTGCTGCCCACACTCAACGGTTTAGGAGCAATTCAACCTCTTCTTTACTTGTGAATCACATTCCTACAAATTCAGAGTACCCTTTACATCTTTATACATTTTCATAGGATCCCTACATTCGGCCCATCGAGTCCACACCAACCTTGCAAAGATCATCCCACCCGAGTTCCCACCCTACCCTATCCCTGTAATCCTGCATTTCCCACAGCTAACCCGCACATCCCTGAACACTATGGCCAATTTAGCGCAGCCAATATGCCCTAACCTGCATATCTTTGGGCTGCGGGAGAAAACTGGAGCATCCAGAGGAAACCCACGCAGACACAGGGAGAATGTCTGTGTAGAGAGTTTGCACAGCTGCCTGAAGGTGGACTCAAACCCAGGTCCCTGGCACTGCGAGGCAGCAGTGCCAACCACTGAGACACCCCTGCTTTCCTCTCATTGATGGTCAAAAGACAACTCGAAGCCCGGATATTAAGTTAGGGCACCAATGGAACATATGCCACTATAGACTGCTCAGCTTAATTTAATCCCGTGCCTCATTTATATTTGCCTTTAAGGGCAAAAGGAACAGGGTAGGAGTTGGTAGGCAGCAGCTGTGCTGAATCAAACGGGTAATAATTTCATTACTAAAGGAAAAAGCAGCTGATAATAGGGAGCAGCTGGATGACCATTCACTCTGTGGATCATTTTAAACCTGCGGGGGTGGAATGTTGGCAGGTCAATGGAAAACTGGGCAGGGCTGGTCACGGCTGTGCCAGCGGGATATGGCTAGTTTTTAAATTCACAGTGAAGCTGGAAGTTAACCCTGGGGTGTCTTCATAAACAGGACTGACCCCAAACTGGTTTGGAACAGTTCAGATTTGCAGCAACTTTCCAACGTAATTAAAAAATGTCAAGAACTACACAGAACAGCATGGCATTTACTGACTTATAACACATCATACACTCCAACAGGTCTATGGTGTTGTGATGCTCTAGTCAAACCTTTTCTCATTATAGAGGGGAAGAAAACAAAGCAATTTGGCAAAGAGAGCGAGCTGAGAGCAAGAAAAGAGAGAGGCAGAAGGAGGCACAGAGACATTTTGGGTCCTGTATTCAAAGGGAATGGTATACCAATACTGGAGTCTATTCAAAAAGAGATTCACTGGGCTGCTTCCTTAAATGGGCCAGAATTCTGAAGTGAAGTGAGGTGAACTGAACAAAATCTATTTATAAGTGTGAACTCTGTTCAGCACATCACTGTGGTGCGTTTTTATTTACTCAATGCACTGACAGACCCTTTTCCAATTGAACTTCTATTTTGAAAGCTGCAACAACTTCTCCTCCCCAATGTTTAGTTTCTTTTTCCTGTCATCGAGCTGTTTTGCACATTGCCAGTGACATCTACATCCTGTGAATCAATGTCAGCATCTGCTGTCCATGACTTTTTTTTTTGAAAAAAATTCATCCATGGGATGAGGGCATAGCCAGCCAGGCCAACATTTATTGCCCATCCCTAATCACATTGCTGTGGATCGGGAGTCACAGGTAGGCCAGACCAGGTAAGGATGGCGGTTTTCTTCCCTGAAGGATGTTCATGAACCAAATGGGTTTTCCAACAATGATCAATTGATTCTTGGTCATCATCAGACTCTTAATTCCAGATATTTACTGAATTCAAATCCCACTATCTGGCGTGGAGGGATTCAAACCCAGGCCCCCAGAGTATTGCCTGGGTCTCTGCATTAACAGCCCAGCGATAATACCACTAGGACATTGCCCTCCATGATGAGCTGTTAAGCCCCCTAGTTCATACTACTGCAGTCTGTGCAGTGAAGGTACTGTTTCAGTGCTTTGAGGTGCAAAGTCCCTGCTTCTCTCACAGCAACAGTGAAGAAACAGTAACACAGTTCCAAATCAGGATGCGTGGTGACACGGAGGAGAACTTCATGTTCCCATGTGCCTGCTTCCCTTGTCCTCTTAGGTTCTAGAGGAATGCACAATAGCGTCTCAGAGTTGGTACATGCTGCAGCCATGACGTAGTGACAGTCAGTTGTGACTGTTCAATTACAATTTATTTGAAAGTGTTTCTGCCGCTTTTGCATTGGACCATCCAGAATTCATGCAGAGTTATTGACAATACCCTGGCTAACGGGTCAGTGTTCCACTCAGTTGGAAACAAAAATACTATATTTGGCTAACAGATTGCCAAATGAATTTCCCACCCACATCTCCCATGAGAATCAAAAGGTACAGTAGTCAAATACCACAGAGTTTATATAAACACTGTCAGCACAGCCTTGAAAGAACATAGCATCAAAAAATTAAGAATCTTCAGCCGTGGGAAGACTACAGGGGTCTCCAGAGACATTGTCAGCCCAACCATTGTTAACCCTTTGAGGACTGCAGGTGCATTTATATCCCATGCTCAAAGCTGGACAGGAGTCGGATGTCTTGGAGTAGCGAGAAAGTTCACTGTGATCTTCGCCAGCCTTCCCAATTTGAACTTGCCCATGAGAAACAGGGTGTTATTAGGGGTCAGCTGATTTACTTGACCCAAGCTACAGTCTGACTCTCAGCAGATTCCTGTGTGCTAGGAGCTCCACTACCTTCTCCTCACAGATCACACCCTTACCCCTCCTGACCAAGAAGCGGGCGCCATTTTCACTGCTGACTGTCCAGTCCCACCTGGCAGCCCACGTTCCACGGAGTCAGTGACAAGAAAAACACACTGTGCAAATGAACTCAGTTCCCTGGACTCCACCACATTGTACCAGCTCCTCCATTTCAAAACCCCCAGGGTCACCAAGTCTCAAAATCAAACAAACAGATGCTGGAGAAACTCAGTGGGTCTGGCAACATCTGTGGAGAGAGAGAAACAGAGTTAGCATTTCAAGTCCAACATAATTTGGAAGTCTGGAAGGAGACACCTGTGGCCTCTTCCCATGCGGTCTCACATTCAGAGGTCTGTGCCAGTGGGAGCTCGCCCACTAGGCCCCACGCTGACCGACAGAACTGCCACGCTCCTGGAGGTGAGCAACAGTCAATTATGAGACTTGGCAAAATGTCTTCTGAAAGATCAAGTCAGCAATGTTGCCTAGTTTCATCAAGTCCTCCTCTTCCCTCTCCCAAGTGAGAAACCACAGCCGTGGGCACTGCTCCCAGAGACTGCTCAGCAAATTTACAGCATCAGCCACCCCTGAGACAGACAGGATAGAACTACCACCCCAGCCCTTCCTCCATCCTGCATGGACTAGGCACAGGAGCACAGAAGCGCCACGCACACCCCCATTAAGTGAAAACATGTTCATTTCAAGCCATTTCACTCAGTCGCCATTTTCAAAAACTCAACTCTGATACTAATTTGGGACATTGGTGTCAAAGAGACTATATCATTTTTAACAAAGAATCTCATGCTGCAGAATAAGAAAGAACTGTATATTGTTACAAATTATACAAGGATTATGTTTTGAAGTCTCCCTTAACTGGATGTAAAATGGAATAGTTTTGAGGGGGGGTTGCAAACTCCTCAGAAGTTTACCAGGAAACAAACCTATATAACTGGCACATTTCGTATGCAGGTCTCTGAGATAGAAACTGGAATGAGAACTTAGCAGAAGGTAGGTGCAAGTGTTAACATCTTGGCAGAAAGGAAGAGGAGCTAGCTGGCCTTTGTTAAGTACAGCTTCTCAGAATTCCATCAGTCTGAGATTTAGGGAAAAAGACTCAAGTGGTTTGGCCACTTTTAGAATACTGCATTCAATTCTGGTATCCCTGCTGTAGGACAGATGTTACCAAACTTAAAAAGGGTTTAGCAAAGATTTACAAGGATGTTGACAGGGTTGGAGCTACAGGGGGAGGCTGAATAGGCTGGGGCTATTTTCCCTGGAGCATCAGAGACTGAAGGATGACCTTACAGAGGTTTATAAAATCATGAGGAACATGGATAGGGTGAATAGTCACGGCCTTTTTCATCTGCCCCCTCTGCAGTGCAGAGGTTTGATTGAAGTGGATTCTGTCTAAAACAAACACTAGTCAACCGGGAACCCAACCCTCCTTCCACTGACCCCTTCACCCGCTTCCAACACAAGTAACCTCCTCCTGGACACCACCCCCAGGCCTCCTACCCTCCCTCGACCTCTTCATCTCCAACTGCCGTCGAGACATTAACCGCCTCAACCTCTCCACCCCTCTCACCCACTCCAACCTCTCCCCCGCAGAACGGGCAGCCCTCCGCTCCCACCCCAACCTCACCATCAAACCCGCAGACAAGGGTGGCGCAGTGGTAGTATGGCGTACTGACCTCTACATCGCCGAGGCCAGACGCCAACTCTCCGACACCACCTCCTACCGCCTCCTCGATCATGACCCCACACCCGAGCACCAAACCATCATCTCCAACACCATTCATGACCTCATCACCTCAGGGGACCTCCCACCCACAGCCTCCAACCTCATTGTTCCCCAACCCCGCACGGCCCGTTTCTATCTCCTTCCCAAAATCCACAAACCTGCCTGCCCTGGTCGACCCATCGTCTCAGCCTGCTCCTGCCCCACCGAACTCATCTCCACCTATCTGGACTCCATTTTCTCCCCTTTGGTCCAGGAACTCCCCACCTATGTCCGTGACACCACCCACGCCCTCCACCTCCTCCAGGACTTCCAATTCCCTGGCCCCCAACACCTCATATTCACCATGGACGTCCAGTCCCTGTACACCTGCATTCCGCATGGAGATGGCCTCAAGGCCCTCCGCTTCTTCCTGTCCCGCAGGCCCGACCAGGCCCCCTCCACCGACACTCTCATCCGCCTAGCGGAACTCGTCCTCACACTCAACAACTTCTCTTTTGACTCCTCCCACTTCCTACAGACTAAGGGGGTGGCCATGGGCACCCGCATGGGCCCCAGCTATGCCTGCCTCTTTGTAGGTTACGTGGAACAGTCCATCTTCCGCACCTACACAGGCCCCAAACCCCACCTCTTCCTCCGGTACATTGATGACTGTATCGGCGCCGCCTCTTGCTCCCCAGAGGAGCTCGAACAGTTCATCCACTTCACCAACACCTTCCACCCCAACCTTCAGTTCACCTGGGCCATCTCCAGCACATCCCTCACCTTCCTGGACCTCTCAGTCTCCATCCCAGGCAATCAGCTTGTAACTGATGTCCATTACAAGCCCACCGACTCCCACAGCTACCTAGAATACACCTCCTCCCACCCACCCTCCTGCAAAAATTCCATCCCCTATTCCCAATTCCTCCGCCTCCGCCGCATCTGCTCCCACGATAAGACATTCCACTCCCGCACATCCCAGATGTCCAAGTTCTTTAAGGACCGCAACTTCCCCCCCACGGTGATTGAGAACGCCCTTGACCGCGTCTCCCGCATTTCCCGCGACACATCCCTCACACCCCGCCCCCGCCACAACCGCCCCAAGAGGATCCCCCTCGTTCTCACACACCACCCTACCAACCTCCGGATACAACGCATTATCCTCCGACACTTCCGCCATTTACAATCCGACCCCACCACCCAAGACATTTTTCCATCCCCACCCCTGTCTGCTTTCCGGAGAGACCACTCTCTCCGTGACTCCCTTGTTCGCTCCACACTGCCCTCCAACCCCACCACACCCGGCACCTTCCCCTGCAACCGCAGGAAATGCTACACTTGTCCCCACACCTCCTCCCTCACCCCCATCCCAGGCCCCAAGATGACATTCCACATTAAGCAGAGGTTCACCTGCACATCTGCCAATGTGGTATACTGCATCCACTGTACCCGGTGCGGCTTTCTCTACATTGGGGAAACCAAGCGGAGGCTTGGGGACCGCTTTGCAGAACACCTCCGCTCAGTTCGCAACAAACAACTGCACCTCCCAGTCGCAAACCATTTCCACTCCCCCTCCCATTCTCTTGATGACATGTCCATCATGGGCCTCCTGCACTGCCACAATGATGCCACCCGAAGGTTGCAGGAACAGCAACTCATATTCCGCCTGGGAACCCTGCAGCCATATGGTATCAATGTGGACTTCACCAGTTTCAAAATCTCCCCTTCCCCCACTGCATCCCTCAACCAGCCCAGTTCATCCCCTCCCCCCACTGCACCACACAACCAGCCCAGCTCTTCCCCCCCACCCACTGCATCCCAAAACCAGTCCAACCTGTCTCTGCCTCCCGAACCGGTTCTTCCTCTCACCCATCCCTTCCTCCCACCCCAAGCCGCACCCCCAGCTACCTACTAACCTCATCCCACCTCCTTGACCTGTCCGTCTTCCCTGGACTGACCTATCCCCTCCCTACCTCCCCACCTACACCCTCTCCACCTATCTTCTTTACTCTCCATCTTCGGTCCGCCTCCCCCTCTCTCCCTATTTATTCCAGTTCCCTCCCCCCATCCCCCTCTCTGATGAAGGGTCTAGGCCCGAAACGTCAGCTTTTGTGCTCCTGAGATGCTGCTTGGCCTGCTGTGTTCATCCAGCCTCACATTTTATTATCTTGGAATCTCCAGCATCTGCAGTTCCCATTATCACTAGACAACCCTCTCTGGGAGGCAGGAAGGTGTAGATCCTGATATAACCAGGAGGAGCTTGGAACCTTAAAACATGTAAAAAAAAAATCACATTTTGATGACAATGTGGCATTGTATGTAAATATGGCATGACGGTTTTGGTTGATGTCTAATAGTTTGCTGCAGTTTGTGATGTATCAGCTAGTTATTGCAGAAACCGTGAATGTGAAGTGTTTTCATGTGATTCACTGGAAAATCCATCTTTCATTTTGGACTTAATGGCCTCTGCTGGGATTGTAAGAGGACACGAGGTTCATTTTTCAGTGACCTGCTACATTTCCAGCATCTTCGCTTCTTGCTTCAGCTGTATAATTATTCGTACTTGTTTCTCAAATGGAAATTCTGAAGTTGACTGTTGTTGTTTGGAAGCTTCTTGCTGATTTTCTTAACTACCCCTTTTGCCAAATGATTTACAAATTTAAATTCTGGTGAGCTTATTTGTTTGCACCATCTTTCATTCACAAAATGTCACATTTTTGCAAAATATGTTACTTCAACAAAAGCTAAAATCGAGGCAACTTTGCAAACAGGAAAAATAAGCGTAACGTACTCTCTCATCTGCCATGTGGTTTATTGAAGACTAAATATAACTTTTTCCCAGTGCAGGAATAACTTTTACTCACATTTCGCAAACTTCCCTTGAAACCAAACAAAAAAACACACACACACACACACACACACACACACACAATATCAGTCTACTACAATCTCAGGCTGTGCTCTGCAACATGTTATCAACCATTTTTGTCCAATTTCAATAAAGAGAAGTAAACGTCAGTGGAAAAAATGAATTACCTACAATCCTATTAGAAACAAATCTATTCTCCAGGCAAAACATTATTTACAAATGACAACAGTAATGTATCTTCTGTGATCTCTGTTATCCGTTACTTTTATCTGTCTCTATCATCATCAGCGAGTAACAGCTTACTTCCGGATACCTGCCCCTATAACTTGTTCACCATCTGGATGTTAAAGCCTTAGAGGGACAAACACAAATCTGAACAGAAAAACAGAGGTTGAATTGAGGGAAATCAATCATTGAAAAACTGAACAGTTGGCAAACTAAGATAACAAGGTGCAGAGCTGGACGAACACAGCAGGCCAAGCAGCATCAGAGGAGCAGGAAAGCTGACGTTGAGTTGAGACCCTTCTTCAGAAAACTAAATTGGTTGGCAAACTAATTTGTTTTTTTAAAAAAGTGTTGTCCTCCCTCTTAAGATTGCTACTTTGCCAGTTCTGGCTGGGTATATTCCTGGAGGCATCAACATGATTCCATTCCCCCTTTCTCCAGACCCTCTTCAACTGGTTACTTGATGTGCCCCCCCCACACCAACTGGCAAACGCACTCTCATCATTACCCAACGGGATGGTTTTTGACTCTCAGATCAACTGCTTATTGCTCCATCTCCAAATCACAGAATTCCTACAGTGTGGAAACAGGCTGTTTGGCCCTGTGGTGGCTCAGTGATTAGTGCTGCCTTACAGTGCCAGGGGCCCAGGCTCAATTCCAGCCTCGGGCGACTGCCTGTGTGGAGTTCGGATGTTCTCTCAGGTGCCTGTGTGGGTTTCCTCCCACAGTCCAAAGATGTGCAGGTTAGAGGGACTGGCCATGCTAAATTGCCCGTAGTGTCCAGGTTAGGTGGGTAAGCCACAATAAATGCAGGGTTATAGGTGGACGGTGAGTCGGCGCAGGCTTGATGGGCCACATGGCCTCTTTCCACTTTAAGGATCCTAGGGATTTTCTGCTTCAACTTTGGATCAAGGGTGCCTCGTTGCTTTGCCTTATCCAACATGGCGACAGCATACGTCAGCTGGAAGTTTGAACTCTCCTGCCCTTTGCTTTGGGGACTCTGGAGGTCACATCACACACGGAAAACACTGCAAGATCCTATTGCACCCCCAGTAATCACGTGTTGCGTATTTTCTACTCCCTTATTGTCAATTTCCACCCTGTTATGTTTCCATTCACAGCTCACCATAAATAACTAACAGCTGAAGTCTCTTCTGAAGCCAAACAGCTGCTGCCACGCAGCTTCCAGCTATATGGACATCAGAAAAATTCTCTAGGGGTTCTCTCACGACAATTTCCTGCAGGTTCCTTCAAGTTCAGTCAGAGAAAAATGATTTATTGCGCCCGTTAAGGCGCTTTTCAATTTTAAATCGGAAGCAAGAGATTTGTGGTCATTCAATGGAGAGAATTTTACCAATGGCTGATTCAGAAACCTCATTTTCCGTCTACTAGTAAATATTTTACAGAGAAAAAGGAACAAATATCATGTACTTCAAAAAAAATCATAACACTGGATTTTGAGAAAATCTGAGATAAAAACTCCATTTGGTTTCATGGCTGACAGTGTACAAATAGAGTCAGAAGTCACATGACCCCAGGTCATAATCCAACAGGTCTCTGAAATCAGAGATAATGGGAACTGCAGATGCTGGAGAATCCAAGATAACAAAGTGTGAAGCTGGATGAACACAGCAGGCCAAGCAGCATCTCAGGAGCACAAAAGCTGACGTTTCGGGCCTAGACCCGGTCTCTGAAATCACAAGCTTTCGACACACAGCCTCTGTTGTCAGACGCAGTGAGAGGAGAGAAAAGAGCGCACAGGCACAGAATTTACAGGCAGAGAGATCAAAAGATCATACAACTGCTGTGAGTGGAGTGTTGAGTAATAAGTCTCTGCAGATGACCAAAAGCATTAGACAATGTGAGCAAAGTATTAACTGCTTAATCACTACCTAGCCTTCAGGACAACATTGACCACAACGCCATACAGCCCTGTCATGGCAACCTCTGCCAGACATGTCCAATCATTGTCATGGACGTTACACCACACATAGGAACACCACCCACAACATGGCAGATACTCTTGTGACTCGGCCAACGTTGTCTATCTCATACGTTGCAGGAAAGGATGCCCCGAGGCAGAGTACTTTGGGAAAACCATGCAGATGCTACGACAACAGATGAATGGATGATGTGCAGCAATCGCCAGGCAGGGATGTTCCCTCCCAATGGGGGAACACCTTCAAGCAGTCAAGGACATTCCCCCTCTGATCTTGAGATAAACACTTTGGGATACACAGTCGCTGAGCAGAGGCTGTTGGCCAAGTTTGGTCCCCATGAGGACAGCCTCAACCAGGATCTTGGGTTCATGTCACACGACAGGTGTTCCCACCACACTTTTGTATCTGTAAAATCTTCCTTACTGTTCTTTTTTGATACCATCACTTTGACAAATTATGATGATCTCTCTACCCTAATTAGTTTGTACAGTTTTGGATTCCTTATTACTTTGGTTAGACCCTCAGCATGCAACTCTTATACCTATCTTGTTATTCCAGTAATTTGGTTTGTATCCAGCACCATCTTATATTTAATGTTTTGTAATTATCTCTTTGCCCATTTAATTGAATTTTAGGTCATCCCTTGGCTTGTTATTCAGCAGTTGACACTTTACTCACAGCATCTTACACTCCTGGTCAACTCAAGAGATTCATTTTTCTCCTCTCCACTCACACTGGTTATGACCTTTTGATCCCTCTGCCTATAAACTGTGTGTGCGCTCTTCTCTCTCGTTTCACCTGACGAAGGGGCTATCCTCTGAAAGCTTGCAATTTCAAATAAACCCACTGGATTGTAATCTGGTGTTATATGATTTTCGTATATCATGATGTGGGGGTTCCATTGTTGGACTGGAGTGAATAAATAAACAATCGAAAGCAGTTTGCAAGGCCCAAGACAGCACTCCTTATGCTGTTTATGTATCATTACACAAAGATCGTATTGTATCAGTTTTTCCTTCAATTTAGCATTAAATTGAGTAAAACAAAAAGGGGTTCACGTTACAGATTCTACCTGCTAACAAACCAGATGACATCATTGTTAAAGGTTCGAAGAGGCTGTTTCACATGGCATTTGGGGAACAGTTCGGAAATCTAGACTCTCACAATGACTTCAGTATCTGTGCCCAAACGGGGAGACCAATAGTCACCAAGTCCCAGGGAGGTATTAGGAATGTCAGACTTTTAAACGTACAACATGATAATTTGCATTGTTACCTGAATACAACGCCAATGCGACTCATACAACTATGAACAGGGACTTCAAGATGGGTAAAGTATAAGGAAAGTATTGTAGGATCAGGTTGCAGATTCTAAACATCACCAAGCTTTGTACTCAAGCAACCCACAAGAGGAAACATGAGTAAAACTGAGCACACAAGTGAGGGATACAGCACGCAAGCCAGCGTGAGGGAGCAGTGAGACAGAGGCAGTGAGGCTTTATTGCTTACCATGCAAAGTGCAGGGAGAAATTCACATAGATAGAACAGACCAGGGTTGGAGGTTAAGCAAAGCTGGGAGATTCACATGGCTTTGGTTAGAGGGAGAATTCAGGATCAGACGTTACCCAAGTGAAAAAGGAACGGAGAATTTCTCTGGAGAATCTGAGATAACACAGTGTGAAGCTGGATGAACACAGCAGGCCAAGCAGCAATCGAGGAGCAGGAAAGTTGACGTTTCGGGTCGAGACCCTTCTTCAGAAATGAAGAACTACTATGGTCCGGTTCTCAAAAAATGAAACGTCTACTTAAGGGACACTGTAATTGCAGAGGGAGACTTTCCATGCTTCAATTGCTAAGTTTGGTATCTTGTGTAGTTTAAAGCATTGGTTGCTGACTGAAAATACTACTGTTGCTTTCATTTCATGCTTTAGACCTACATCTTAAAATTGAAAGTCCTGCCGTGCGATATTTCCTTTCGTACAGCTATAGTTAAAGTCAGAGTCACACAGCACAGTCCAAGCTGAACATAACGCCAAACTAGACTAGCCACATCAGCCTGATCCTGGCCCATATCCCTCCAAGTATCTCCTATTCACGTATTTATCCAAGTGTCTTTAAACAGTAATTGTACCAACATCCATGACTTCCTCAGGAAGTTCATTCCACACTCTAAAATTGCTCATGTCTTTTTAAAAATTGTCTCTCCTCTCACCATAAAAATATGTCCTCGGGCCTTGGAAACCCCTTCCTATGGAAAAAAAAATTTCACTCTACCTATAACCCTTATTAGTTTATAAACTATCAGGTTATCTCCCAACCTCTTATGCTCCAGTGAAAGAAGTCCCAGGCTATCCAGTCTTTCTTAATACCTCAAACCTTCCATACCTGGCAACATCCTGGTAAATCTCTTCTGAACCTCTAATACTTGCCATATAACATAATTACCTTATAAACAGCTTAATAATATCCTTCTTACAACCGGGAAACCAGAACTGAACAACGCATGCCAAAATAGGCCTCACTAATGTTCTGTACAACCTCAACATGACCTCCCAACTCAAAAGGTCTGAACAATGAAGGCAAGTGTGCTAAATGCCTTTTTAACCAGCCTGTTTATACGTGACACAAACTTCAAAGATATATGCACCTGAAACCCTTACGTCCTCCTGCTCTGCAAAACTTTTACTGGAAAGTTTAAATGTTCTGAACTACCGCTACAGTGATCACAAAAACATAATCTAACATTTGAGTTTTTCTGAATTACATGAAGTGGAAAAGTCATTCAAGAAAGATCTGGGAGATTCCACTCGCCAACTAATCAGCACTTTCCCCTCAAAAACCTGCATTGCCCCTTTAAATTTGTCTTTCTTGTGAATTGTGCAAAGCTTTAAAAAAGCAAGTCCTTTTCTCAAGCAATACTCAACTTCTGTACTACTAATGACTGAACATGTAAAACATCGTACTGTCAATATCCTACTCACACTTCCACAAAACTCCAAGATAATCGGTCAAAGGCACTTTGAACAAAATAGATAGTTTCCGAAGTAAACCCAAAGACAACAGATTATCAAATGACTTGGTATAGATGCTTCTAAAATAACTTATGACAATATCTTGCATATTTATACATACAACACAGGCCTCATGTCGCTTAAAACATTTCATTAGGCAAAATCCAAAAATGGATACAATCCAAAAAGAGGACTGACCAAAACTCGGTGACAGTGGTATCCATGAAGTATGATCTTAAAGGCAGAGTTGAGGCTATTCTACATTAGACAAAGTCACAGATTACAGACTTTGTACAGTTATGGATTGCATACCTTAACCTCAGATGACTCTTTTTCTCCCCCCCCTCCCCAAGAAAGTGTACAGCCAACCCAAATGTATTGGGTGTCTATTGGGGTGGTTCTAGGGTGGCATCGCTGGTAGCGATAGATAGGATTTGATATGACAAATAAAAAGAAGCAAGTTTTTGCCAATTATAGAAAATGTCAGTTTCGTGCACTTCTCCCTTTAGCCCTCCCCCACACATGAATAAACTTTAGCTAGAAGTCCAATCATGAAGTGTTTCCCTTGGGCACTAATGAAGCCATGTTACAGCTATCTCACATGCGAGAAAATCAAATCTGATGTATTTCCATTGTCTCGCAGACCACACATTGATTCAGATGGGAGCAGCCTAACTCACTGCCGGAGTGGACAATTTTAACACCTCTGGCTTTGTTTTGTGTTGGTGACAAAAGACCTAAATCCACAAAATATAAGATTAAAGGTAGAGTTACAGCTCAGCTGTGCTATATAGCAGCTTCAGCATTTAGCTCTAATAAATTGCAAATAAATAAACTTCAAAATCATTGAGGGGCAATCATTTAGGCACCTTCTTTTGTGCATTTAACAATCATGTGGTTTCTGTACTTGACCAGAGAAAGCAGGAAAGGGGGAAAATGAAAGACACAAAGATGATGCATTTAGTTCCAAGCAATTTTAGTGATTGAAATTATTTCTCTTCAGCAGACACCAAACATAGGGAACTGAAATTTCATTTTGACCACTTGTAAACTCAGCCGCAGGGGAACTAATATACATTTCTTTTGCATTAATTGAAGAACGCATGTGAATTCAACTCCGTTTAAAGGAACGCTAGAGTAGAGAAGCTGAAACTGAACAATTGGCCCCGCTATTTTTATTTGGGGCTGGGAAGAGAGTGTGAGGAGGTGAAGGCTGCTTTCCACTGGGAGCTCAGAATTAAAAGCTTTTCCACATGTTCTGCCGAAATTATTGGCAAGGCATCTTTAACCGTTCTCCCGCCCCACAGAACAACAGGCTGGCGGCCCGTTGGGTGGAGATGAACCAGATATCGGATGTCAGTTCAGTATACTCACTGCAGGGTGGGGGAAGGTGTTCAAAGTTGAACATTATGGCCATGTTGCAAAATACCCTCTCAGATTGAGTTTAGCAGAAATATCGCTTCGTTATCTATCAGATAATGTTATAAAAGACTTTTTGACCCTCCATGTCTCTATAACTTGTAATTCTCAGCCCCAACCACAGACAAGAGACGGCAATGGCTGAATAGTTTTATTGTTGGACTGTGAGCCCTGTCAATGTTCTGGGGGCTAGGGTTCAAATCCTACCATGGCAAATCGCTAGAATTTGACTTCAATAAAACTCTGCAATTAAAGGGACTAACGATGACCATGAATCCATTGACAGTGCTGGGGGAAAACCCACTTAGTTCACTAATGTTCTTTAGGGAAGGAAGCTGCCATCCTTACCTGGTCTGGCTGACAGGTAACTCCAGACCCCAGCAAATGTGGTTGACTCTTTATTAGCCTCTGGGCAATTAGGGATGGACCGTAAATGCTGGTCTAGCTATGAATGAATTCAAAGGATCACAGCTCCAAGCTCCCCTCTCGGTCACACTCCTTCCTGATGTAGACACTCCATCAGAATGTGGAAAAGCATTGCCAACAGGCACTGAGGGTGCACCTACAGCAATTCAGCACTACCTTCTCAAGGGCAAAGAAGAGTTGGATATAGCACGTGGCGCTAAAAAGAGATCGGGGAGGGGTGCAGAAACAGGAAGCAGCTACTGAGTTGGGTGATCAGCATGATCGTAACAAATGGTGGGGCAGGCTCAAAGGGCCAAATGGCCTCCTCCTTTTTTCTGTGTTTTAATCCAGGGATGGGCAACAGATGATGGTCTATGCAGTGACCCCCACATCATGAAAACGAACACAAACACCCTCACCACAAAGGGTCTAACATGGAGGGAAACTAATGCCTGTTAAAAATTGGGCCCATTAGCACAAAGCAAGCCTTCACTTACTTCAGAACACCTACTTGCTGTAAAGCGGAAGAATATCTTCCTCCAAAATCTACTCTAACATTGTTCCCAATGGATGCTGTCTTTGACTTACATACAGGAGGCAACTGTACTGTCAGCAATGCAGTGGTGCAGCGCTGTGAGGAGCAAAGAGCTTTGGAAAAAAAAGCAAGTTAGACTTAAAATGCCAACTCCTTTTCTCTTCCCACAAAAGCTGTCCGACCTGCTGCATTTTTGATAAAAAATCCCTGGTCGCCTGCATCCGCTGCACTTTGCTTTTACAACTCCTTTGCAGAACCTCACCCAGTGTCTCTCGGAACCCAACCGACTGGCAGCAGTAACTAAGTTAAGCGTCAGCCCACTGCCAGAATGTCAAAAAGAAACTGTGACAGTGACTGAAGTTAGCTGCAGCTTGACAAGAGTTACTCCTGCACAGTTAGGCCAGCGAACTGCCACATGCGTACAGACTTTGTACAAAATTAGCTACTGCCCTGCCACCAAAGCTACCAAATAAGTGAGAGAACCAGGCTGTGCTAATTGGTGCTGAAGGGTTTGACAGGAAATTAACAAAAATTTTAAATTGTGGTACGATCTCCATCATGTGTGGTGTCAATCAGAATTGAGCTGTAAAGATCACACGAGTAGATATAGGGGGATGGTAGTCTGAGACCTAACTCCATCTTTACCCCATATCTGTTAGGTTTTATTAGTTAGGGGAAAGATGTTATCAATCTCAAAGCTAAGGGTTAACATAGCTTCAATTGTCATTTGCAGTAATGAATTCCAAACCTCATACCATCCCTAAGTGTGAAAAAGTAATTTAACTCCTGAAAGTCTGGCTCTAATTATTAAGACTTTGCCTTCAAGCCCCGAACACCCCCAACCAATTGAATCAACCGCAACTCTCATGTTTCCTGCATCTCTGCCCTCACATCCCCTTCCCCACCCCCGGAAAAACAAAGACAGAATCCCCCTTATCCTCACACATCACCCACTAACCCTCTATCAAAACGTATCACTCTTTGCCACTTCTGCCACCTGCAATCTGATCCCACAACCAAGGATATATTTTCCTCCCCAACCCTATCTGCCTTTCATAGGGACCCGCGTCTCAGTGACTCCCTTGTCAACTCCACACTCCCCACTAGCCCCAGCACCTCCGGCAGCTTTCCCTGCAAGCACAGGAAGTACGACACCTCCACTCCAGGCACAAAACAAACCTTCCATATGAGACAGGGATTCACCTGCACATCCGTCAACGTGGTCTACTGTATCCACTGCTCTCCATGTGGCCTCCTCTACATTGGTGAGACCAAGCAGAGGCTCGTAGATAAACTGTGGAGCTGGATGAACACAGCAGGCAAAGCAGCATCTTAGGAGCACCAAATCTAACCTTTCGGGCCTAGACCCTTCATCAGAAGAGGGGGACGGGAAGAGGGTTCTGAAATAAATAGGCAGATCGAAGATGGACAGAGGAGAAGCAGACAGACAGGTCAAAGGGACGGGGATGGAGCCAGTAGAGGTGAGTGTAGATGGGGAGTTAAGGAGGGGATAGGTCAGTCCAGAGAGGACGATCAGGTCAAGGGGGCAGGATGAGGTTAGTAGGTAGGAGATGGATGTGTGGCTTGAGATGGGAGGAGAGGATAGGTGAGAGGAAGAACAGTTTAGGGAGGCAGGTACGAGCTGGGTTGGTTTTGGGATGCAGTAGGGGGAGGGGAGATTTTGAAGCTGGTGAAGTCCACATTGATACCATTGGGCTGCAGGGTTCCCAAGCGGAATATGAGTTGCTGTTCCTGCAACCTTCGGGTGGCATCATTGTGGCACCATGATGGACATGTCGTCTAAGGAATGCGAGGGGGAGTTGAAATGGTTCGCGACTGGGAGGTGCAGTTGTTTGGTGCAAACCGAGGGTAGGTATTCTGAAAGCGGTCCCCCCGATGTAGAGGAGGCCACAACGGGTACAGCGGATGCAGTATACCACATTAGCAGATGTGCAGGTCAACATCTGCTTGATGTGGAAAGTCTTCTTGGGGCCTGGGATGTGGGTGAGGGAGGAAGTGTGGGGGCAAGTGTAGCACTTCCTGTGGTTGCAGGGGAAGGTGCCAGGTGTGGTGGGGTTGGAGGGGAGTGTGGAGCGGACAAGGGAGTCACGGAGAGAGTGATAACTCCTGAAAGCAGATGAGCGTGGAGATGGAAAAATGTCGTTGGTGGTGGGGTCAGACTGTAGAAGGCAGAAATGTCGGAGGATGATGCGTTGGGTCCGTAGGTTGGTGAGGTGGTACGCGAGCATGAGGTGGATCCTCTGTTGGGGGTTATTGCGGGGACAGGGTGTGAGGAATGCGTTGCGGGAAACGAGGGGTGGGTGGGTAGGGGGGGTATGTTGCAGTCCTTGAAAAACCAGGACACCTGAGATGTACAGAATGCCTCAGCCTGGGGAGGTGAAGGAATTGGGAATAGGGGATGGAATTTTTGCAGAAAGGCGGGTGGGAGGAGGTGCATTCTAGGTATTTGTGGGAGTCAGTGGGCTTGAAATGGATATCGGTTTCTAGCTGGTTGCATGAGATGGAGACAGAGGGGTCCAGGAAGGTGAGGGATGTGTTAGCGATGGTCCAGGTGAACTTGAGGTTGTGTTGGTGAAGCGGATGAACTGCTCAAGATCCTCGTGGGAGCACGAGGCGGCGCCAATACAGTCAATGTAACGGAGGAAGAGGTGGGGTTTACAACATGTAGTTACAGAAGAGGGATTGTTCCACGTAACCTACAAACAGGCAGACATAGCTTGGGCCCATGCAGGTACCCAAGGCCACACCCTTTGTCTGTAGGAAGTGGGAGAAAGAGAGGTTGTTGAGGGTGAGGACGAGTTCGGCTAGACAGATGAGGGTGTCGGTGGAGGGGGACTGGTTGGGCCTGCGGGACAGGAAGAAGCAAAGGGCCTTTAGGCCATCTGTATGGGGAATGCAGGTGTATAGGGGCTGGACGTCCATGGTAAAAATGAGGTGTTGGGGACTAGGGAATTGGAAGTTCTGGAGGAGGTGGAGGATGTGGGTGGTGTCACAGATGTAGGTAAGGAGTTTCTGGACCACGGGGGAGAAAATGGAGTCCAGCTAGGTGGAGATGAGTTCGGTGGGGCAGGAGCAGGTGGAGACAATGGGTCGACTAGGGCAGATGGGTTTGTGGATTTTGGGAAGGAGATAGAATTGGGCGCTGCGGGGTTGGGGAACAATGAGGTTGGAGGCTGTGGGTGGCAGGTCACCTGAGGTAATGAGATTGTGGATGGTTTGGGAGATGCTGGTTTGGTGCTTGTGGATGGGGGTCATGATCCAGGGGGCAGTAGGTGGTGGAGTCGGGCGTCAGCGATGTAGAGGTCAGTGCACCATACTACAACTGCGCCTCCCTTGCCCTCGGGTTTTATGGTGAGGTTGGGAGTGGAGCAGAGGGAGCGGGGGGCTGCACGTTCTGCAGGGGAGAGGTTGGAATGGGTGACAGTGGTGGAGAGGTTGAGGTGCTTGATGGCCACTTTGTAGAGCACCTGCACTTGGTTCACAACAAACACCACCACCTTCTGGTCACCAAACATTTCAACTCCCCCTCCCTGGGTGACATGTCCCTCCTGGGCCTTCTCCAGTGACACAGTGACAACACCCGCAAACTGGAGGAGCAGCACCTCATATTCCACCTCGGGAGCCTACAGCCCAATGGGCTAAACGTGGATAATAAAATGTGAGGCTGGATGAACACAGCAGGCCAAGCAGCATCTCAGGAGCACAAAAGCTGACGTTTCGGGCCTAGACCCTTCATCAGAGAGGGGGATGGGGAGAGGGAACTGGAATAAATAGGGAGAGAGGGGGAGGCGGACTGAAGATGGAGAGTAAAGAAGATAGGTGGAGAGGGTGTAGGTGGGGAGGTAGGGAGGGGATAGGTCAGTCCAGGGAAGACAGACAGGTCAAGGAGGTGGGATGAGGTTAGTAGGTAGCTGGGGGTGCGGCTTGGGGTGGGACGAAGGGATGGGTGAGAGGAAGAACCGGTTAGGGAGGCAGAGACAGGTTGGACTGGTTTTGGGATGCAGTGGGTGGGGGGGGGGGGGGGGGGGGGGGAGAGAAGAGCTGGGCTGGTTGTGTGGTGCAGTGGGGGGAGGGGATGAACTGGGCTGGTTTAGGGATGCAGTAGGGGAAGGGGAGATTTTGAAACTGGTGAAGTCCACATTGATGCTAAACATGGATTTTACCAGTCTCAAAATCTCCCCACCCCCAACCTCATCCCATGACCAAGCCTCCTCAGCCCCGCCTCCTTGACCTGTCCATCTTCTCTCCCAGCTATCAGCTCCTCCCACCTCATTAAACAAGACCCACTACCTCCTACCCGCACTTACCAATCACCATCCCACCTACCCTCCCCACCCTGACCCCTCCCCTCCCTATTTCTGAACTCCCCTCCCTATCCCCATTTCTGAAGAAGGGTCCCAACCCAAAATGTCAACTTTTCTGCTCCTCCGAAGCTGCTCGTCCTGTGTTCCTCCAGCTTCATACTGTTATCTCTGGCTCCAGCATCTGCAGTTCTTACTTGCTCCATTAGAATAATGTCTCCATTTACCCTCTCTGTTCTCCTTATTGACCTTAAACCAGCAATCAAAATCAGTCCTTCACCTTTTAAATTTACAAGCAAGACAACCAATGCTTCTATAAACTCTCCTTGGCGTCCAGATACATCATTGTGAAACAGGTGGTGCTGGAAAAGCTCAGCATGTCCGGCAGCATCTGTGAAGAAAATGTCAGAGTTAACATTTCGGGACCAGTTCTGAGGAGGGGTCACCAGGCCAGAAATATTAACTCTGATTTCTCTCCACAGATGCTGCCAGGCCTGCTGAGTTTTTGCAGCAACTTCTGTTTTTGTTCCTGATTTACAGCATTCGCAGTTCTTTCCGTTTTTATATCAGTGTGAAACTTGCACTGAAATTTCAACCAGTCCTTTCAAAGCTACCCAAAACACATCTAACTCCAGATGTGGTCTAAACAGGCTTTAGCATTGCTGAAACATGACTTAGAGTCTGGTATTCTATTCCCCTAAATATAACACTCACATTCCAATAGCCTTTTGAGAGTGATCTTTGTATCTGGTCATAACAGATTAATGGTTGCATATACACCTGGACTCCCAAGTATGACAGGGCCTCCCAGAGTTTCTGGCTTCAACCAGTTTAGAAATTCCCCTGATATTCAATTTCAGTATTACTTTTTCACTATTCCTTTGTGGGATGTGGGCATCGCTGGCTGGCCAGCATTTCTTTCCGATCCCTAATTGCCCTTGAGAAGGTGGTAGTGAGCTGCCTTCTTGAACTGCTGCAGTCCTCCTGCTGTAGAATGACCCACAATAGCCATTAGGGAGGGAATTCCAGGATTTCGACCCAGCGACAGTTAAGGAACGGTGATATATTTCCAAGTCAGGACGGTGAGTGACTTGAAGCAGCACTTGGAGGTGGTGGTGTTCCCATGTATCTGCTGCCCTTGTCCCTCTAGATGGGAGTGGTTGTGGGTTTGAATTCACATTTTGGGTTGTAAGTTCACATTTCAATAGTTGAGGCTCCCAATAGAGAGAGATGTTGGTGCAGGGCTGTTAGTAACATGCCAATTAGAATGCTTACTTGTTTGCAGTGTCCAGCTGAAGTCCAATCTCTAAACCAGAATTGGAACCTCTATTCAAATCCATGAGCTTCAACACTGGTCAGCTAGTCTCTTTTTACAGCCTGCATCAAAAGCCTTCTGGAAATCCAGATAACTTACCCTTGCCCCACAAAAATCCAAAATCAGGCTTATCAGGCATGACCTATCCATTACAAATCCACAGTGCCTCCCTCACTTCAGCTGAAAATGCTTAGGTCTTCAGTCACCAGGTCTTCAAAAACGGATTCCAGCTACTTCAATAATAGATGCCAAGACTGACTGGTCTACATTTCCTTTGCTTTTCCGCCACACATTTTGCAAATATTCCCTGCTCAAACAAGGAAGATGTCTGAACATCCAAACGCAGATTCTAAAAATTGTTTGTCCCAAATATATAGTACAAGAAAAAGCCACTTTAACGTCAACTGTGATTCTTTCACTAAAATTTACATTGGAGTAGTATCTTCAGGTGTTTTCAGCACAGAATGAGGCCATTCAGCCCACTGTGCCTATGATGGCTCTCTGAAGGAGCACCACTCCCCATTGTTCTGCACATTCTTCCGTTCAATGTAATGAAACGTGCCATTAATATGGTTACCATCCACTTTCTGCACTTAGTCTTCCTGCTCTTCAGTCACAAGTGTAGCTGCAGATGGCGTTGAATTGTCTTTTCCCTGACCTGATCATCATTTTCCCCCCACACACGTTCACGTTGCTTTGAGCACTGACAGCTCCAGTTCGATTGCATTTTTCACTTCCTGGACACACAGCCCTAGATCTTTCAAGCAGTGACAGCAGCCACCAGATTGTTGCTGCACTCCTAAATTCTCAGGGTCTGTGTTTTGGCTTTCTGAGGAACGTAACTCCACTGGAGCAGAGCTGGAGAAAAGGTGGCTTTGCCTTTGTTCGCTGAGGAATACAGTTTAGGGGCAGAAAGTTATGCTGGGCCTTGAGAAAATGTTGGTTAGGCCACAGCGAGGAGTGTTGTGAATAGTTCTGGAATCCACAGTATAGGAGCAATGCGATAGCACTGTAGGAGCTGCAGAAGTGATTTACCACAATGTTGTCTGATTTGCAGGGTTTCAGCTATGAACAGAGATTGCACAGACCAGAGTTGCTTTTCTTAAGAGCAGAGCAGACTGAGGGGAGGGAAATGATTGAGATATATAAAATTGAGGGCTCTGCGGTAGACAGGAAGAAAACCTTTCCCTTGGTAGAGGGATCATGACCTGAGGACTAGATTTCAGGAAAGCAGCAGGTTCTCCTCTCTAGAGAAGATGTGAGGATGAACATTTTGACCCAGAGGATGGTGAGAATCTGGAACTCACTGCCTATAGAGGGTGAGACAGGCAGAAACCCACATAGCATTGATGTAGTGTTTAGATGCACAATTGCAATGTCAAGGCATAAAAGCTGTGGGCCAAGTACTGGGAAATGAATAGTTAAGGGATTGTTTTTGATTGGTGGAGACACAATGGGCCAAAAGAACCTTTTACTGTGCTACATGAATCTATGACTTGAAAAGATATTTTTGCACTTTTGCAGGGAGAGCTACGATATGGCAAGTTTAAATGTCCGGTCTTCCAAACAGTCTTAGCAAACAGATGAGTGAATGGGTAGGTGAGTGGTGGCCTGAGGAAGGTTGGGTAGGTTGGTCAGAGGTAGTTAGCTGTTTAGTAAATGGTAACAGGCAGGAGTCTGTGTCATTCTGCTGGTTGGGTGGTCGATGGAGAGACAGCGCGATTGAGGGGTCAGCTACCCAGAGCTACCCAGCAGTTAAACCTTCAAGTCAATCTAATGTATCCGAGGCAGCTATCCAACTAACTAGTGCAGAGCTGTCCAAAATTTCTGGCTTCAACAAAAGAAGTATAATTCAAAATTTTGGAGATTAGAAGATTTTACTATCACTCCCACCTGCACTTGAATCACACTCCTAGAATATTCCACCTTGAGACTTCCTCTTCTGCACAAAACTTTCAAGATGTGGTTCTCACAAAGTTGAGATGTAACTGTTTGTGGACTGACAAATCCACAGTGAGGCTTGATAGTGCAAACACTGGAACTGAAGTGCTGAAGCTGGAGTTTGCAATTCCAACAACTGGGAGCTGGGATTGGGGAGATGGGTTCAACATCTGAAACTGTGAAGCAGGAACCACAAAGCTGGGCTAAGCATTACAACAAATGCAAGCCTCCTGGAATACAGTTTAAAAGTGCACTAGTATTAGAATAGTGTTGTAATAACCCACTCCTGATTAGATTGTCTTGCGTTGCTGTGATTGTAGTGTTCTCTTCAAGCCTCATGTCCATTTACAGAACCCAAAAGAACATTTTTAACTCCTACAGACAACAAACTGTTGAAAGGCCAAGGGAGGAAATAACAAAGGATACAGAAACTAAAATCTGTGCCATCAAAACTTTCAGTTCCTTCATTTGCAAAAACAAATCACATCTCCATACCACATTAACAACCACTAAAAATTTGCAAAAATACAATTTCTATTTATGTCATGGGTTAACGAGGTTCAAAATGTCTAAGCTCCAAGAATGATTCTGAACAGTTTGCACCGAAGCAGCAAGCCTGTTCAACATAAATCAGAAACAAGTAATTATGAATATCTGCCGTAATTTCAGCCTCTATAGTTAAGTATAGCAACTCCCCAAAATCCACGTTTCCAGAAGTTACCATGCAATTGAAAGCTCCATGGTGCACACTGCAAATCATTAACACTCATTACATTTTTAAAAAGAAAATGGAGCTTAAATTCATTAAGCCCAAAAACTGGGACAGGGATCACTGTCTGATGTCCATGCACCCAGTTAATGCGTTAAGGAAAAACAAAAAAGTGTTTCCTGTACAATTCAGTGATTTCACAAATTTTCAGCTACTACTGGGTTTAGTTAGCTGCACCTATCAGTGCATCCAATCCTGAGAATAGTAACACCACTTAATGCTTGCTGAAGGGCTACTGTGCGGTGATCGGAACAGCTGCCTTGTGGGAAGGAACGCGACCTTGGAAACATGAAGAATTACCACGTGGACCAGAGATGAGTGTTCTAGAACCTTCCGAGGGTGCATTGCCTCGGATGGGTGGCTGGAGAGCACAGGGGAGGGGAGAAAGAAGTTGGAAAACAGGCAAAGTCCAGTTTCCTGCAGACATTCTCAGGCAGCCATGGGAGCAGATAGCTGCAGGAGGTCAACCTGAGAACTTGGATTCAGTACCATAGCTTAGGGCAGCACAGTGGCTCAGTGGTTAGCGCTGCTGCCTCAGAGTACCAGGGATCCGGGTTCAACTCCACCCTCGGGCAACTGTGTGAGGTTTGCATGTTCTCCCATGTCTGCGTGTTCCGGTTTCTTCCCTCAGTCCACAGATTAGGTGGATAGGCCATGCTAAAATGCCTAAAGTGCCCAGGGATGTGCAGACTAGATGGATTAGCCATGGGAAATGTGGGATTACATGGTTAGAGTAGGTTGTGGGTCTGAGTAGCATGCTCTTCAGAGGGTTGCTGTGGACTCAATGGGCCAAACAGCCTGCTTCCGCACTGTAGCGATTCTATGATACATTGAAGGACCTCACACGAACAGTCAAAGTAACTGAATGCACCTTGGCATACCACACCCTTATAGACAAGCAACAAGTTTCTCACTGCTCTATTCATCACAGACCATTACCCAACTACCAACTATTTCCATCTTCGTAGTTAACATTCACATGTTTCAGACTGCCCTCCATAATTGCTTGAGCAGTCATTCACCCTTATCTCTCATACTGCCATTTGTGATCCCAGCGCAAACACAGCGTCATGGCACTCCTATGCCCATGCCCTCAGCTACTATCCCTACTCCCGGTACAACAGTGTAGTACAACAGCAGAGGCTACAGGAAATAGCTGGCCTGGGGGCTGGTGGGCAGATGTGGTTACAAGTCCTAGCCCTAATAGGAGATGGTCCTGGTCATTATTGGACAAGCATTTGCAGCCTTGGCTCCTAAGTGATTCATCGCTGCTGTCTGGCCAGGCTGTCGAGTGACTGAATAGAAGGTGTGTGCATGCAGGTTGGAGATAGGTGGCTTACAATATTCGGTGGTGTTTTTATTGGGGGATGGGTGCATTTGTGTGTAAAGGGTCTTCATCAAATCTTCAGACAGAGGCAAAGATGAAGAGTTTGGCTCAAACCCACATGACTATATATAATAATGCTCCTATCAAGAAACTTTAAAAATTGAATTTCCATAATTGCGTTCTGCTTTGATTGTTAATAACTGAACTTTAGTAACTGTATACGCATGTGACTTGCTACTGTATTACCCCTCCCTTTTTAGTGGACCTCTGCAGAGCCATACTTTCAAGGTTTTTGTTCCTTTAAAAGCACACAATAGATTTATTCATGACACACCAGTGTCACCGACTAGGCAGCAAAGCATTAGGATCCTGGGAAGCACCATGGATCAGTGACCTTAACGTGCAGTTCCCTTAAGGAATCAGGACCGATACAAAATAGTTAAGGCATCATTTGATATTAACTGCCTGTATTAGCTGAGACAGAGAGGTTAAGAGCAGGGAGGTTATGCTGGAACTGTATAAATGTTTACTAGGCCACAGCTAGAGTATTGTGCAGTTCTGAAATCCAAATTGGAGGGTGCAGAGGAGATCTACCAGGACATTGCCTGGGCTGGAGAGAGTTTCAGTTATGGAGAGAGACTGGACAGATTAGGGTTTGATTTAACTGGAGCAGAGGAGACTGGGGTTGGTGGTGTGGGGTGTGGGTTTGCTGAATGGACGGGATTGAGATGTATAAAATTTTGAGGAGCATATGCAGGAAGAAGCAACTCCCTTTGATGGAGGGATCAATGATAGGGGGCATGGATTTAAGAGAAAAGCTAGAAAGGTTTCCAGGGGATGTGAGGAAAAGCTTTTTCACCCAGAAGGTGCTGGAATCTGGAACTCTATCTATAAAGGGTAGTAGATGCAGAAATCCTCAAAAAGTATTTAGACATGCACTTGAGATGTCAAAGTATGCAAAGTTATGGGCTAAATGCTGGAGAATGGAATTAGAATTTTTAGCGGTTGATGGGGCAAAGGGCCTTTTTCCTGTGCTGTAGATCTCTATGGCTATCAACTGTCTATCCCTAACTGGTCTCTATAAGGTGGTGGTGAATTAAAGTGGGATCACACAGGTAAACTGCAATAGCCTTTGCTTCCTATACACGTAATTCATCCAGGTTGTCGTTTCTTAGAACTGACTAAAACCTGTAATATATACACTAACTGCACAGACCAACAATTTAACACGAATGCATCCAGTCAAACTTTAATAGGCAGTAAATGGAGGGAACACTAACGATCCAACCCACCTGAAATATAATCATTCCGTCTATTTGAAACAACCTGGAACTATTTTCCTATAGCCTCAAAGTCTCCCATCACTACTGGCGTAACTTTACGCTACCAAAATATACCTAACTGGATAATGTATCATTTAACCACTAATCACCAACTGTTCCAATGTAGACAGCATCCCATAAACACACTTAGCAATGGTAACTGAGCCACAGTTATTATTCTCACATGCCATCTCTCCAGTCCAGGAGAAAGGCACTAAACAAAAAAAAATCAAAAAGGGGCGGAGATAATGGGAACTGCAGATGTTGGAGAATCCAAGATAAAGAAGTGTGGAGGTGGATGAATGCAGCAGGTCAAGCAGCATCACAGAAGCACAAAAGCTGACGTTTCGGGGCATGACCCTTCATCAGAAAAGCTTTTGATGAAGACATCCAGTAAGAATTCAAAAGCTATTGACCAACAGCCTGTCTGAACAAGACATTCCCCATGACAGAACACATCTCTCTAAAACACAGAGATAACAAGGTGTAGAGCTGAATGAACACAGCAGGCCAAGCAGCATGCGAGGAGGAGGAAAGTTCCTGATGCTGCTTGGCCTGCTGTGTTCATCCAGCTCTACACCTTGTTATCTCAGATTCTCCAGCACCTGCAGTTCCTACCATCTCAGAATGATCTTGGGCCATGCTCAACACTGCTAAACATTAAGGATTAAACATAAATAAGATGGATGAAAATATAATCTTTTCTTTCTTAAATATCGATGTTACGCCTTAAATTTTCCAACGTCACCTTGTCAATGGATTTTCCAATTCCCTCCCTTCTCCTCAAACAGGAAGGCCATTTAATACACCAGAACCTTCTCTTTAGCTCTGTAAAAAACATTTCAGGTGTCACTTCAAATGTGGACTACCCAGTCCCTCAGATGCCAAGAGAGAAGGCCATTCAATGAAAGCCTAACAAATCAAAGCTTTTACCATTGCTGAAGTATAGGTATCAGATATCAAATAATATGAGTTACTTGACATGAAATTACCAAATTCTCAATGAAACATCTGGATTTTTAAAAAAACGATAAGATTTTAAAAGTCTGAACAGGCTACTCTCTCTCTCAGCTCTACAATCACAAGCATAGTTGTAAAAGGAAAAAACCAGCAAACTTAATTTGAGACAAACATACATTGACCCCAAGTCGGAACACCATTCACCACTACTGATGTCCAAATCATTCAACAACATCCAGAGACAGAACAGATCAGCAATTTATTGTCACTCGTATTTATGAAAAAAGTGAGATATCTGTAAGTCACCACAATTTGGTGCTACTTTAATTGCAGAAATTATAAAAAGAAATGCTTGACACAAAGTTCATCCTTTGTTCCCTCCACGGCTCCTGGGTTTACGGAGTGGCTGTGGGATGCTGTTGCCAAAGCTGGCGCCGAAGTCAATGCATCACTGCCGTAGCAAGGGAGGGACAGACTGGCCCCACAAAGTTGCCACTATAGACACAAGGTATAAAACAGAACCACCATGCTACCGCTGCTGAGGACTGGACAATTCGAATCCATCACACCGCAGCACAACTGCCTTTCTCCACCACAGCTACAGGAAAGGAGAAAAAGTAGAAGGTGGTAGACGCTGCATGAATTGTAAATAGTCTCAAGCTGCTGGACAACAACTTGTACTGCTCCAGGATCAGTCCAAAGAGAGAAAACACAATCTTTTTCATCCTCTGAGAAAGTGTTGCATTTGCACATCGATGGACAACTGTTGGGACTGGTTACTGTAAAGGTATTTTATGTTTCTGTAACACCGCTGATCCATCCAAAACCAAAACACAGTCTAAACCGAAGAAACACATTTCCAACTAGGAAAGTATTAAAAACTTTAACAAACTAAAATAAAAATACATTTCACTTACTTTGCTTTTGTCTCTGTCTCTCAAGCTCACCTAATCCAGTCTTTCATTTGCCTCTCTTCCTGCACCCAATACACTTCTAATTTTGCCCAGTTCCTTCTCAGTCACCCCTCTTCTACTGTAATCTCAATCCTTAAATCTTGTTGAACAAGGAAGCCCAGTGGTCGCAAAGGCGTGACCTCACCACAGCATTGCCAGCTCAAACTGAAAGTAACTTACAAGGGGAAACATTTTATTCTGAGAAGACAAAGGATCATCCAATTATTAGGGGCCTGGTTCCCTCAGAATCTGGTAATTATTTGTTCGACACCAAGCAGCAAAGGTAGCTGTTAACACTGCAGCCTAGGAACACATGACATGAAAGCATGTGGTTAAACAAAAGGCCAATACAGACACACTGGGGCAAAAAAACTTTTCAAAAAAAAAACTTGAAATAAAAACTATTGGAATCAAAGCTGAATACTTGACATTTCTAAATCACGTGGCAAATTGCAGAATGCCCAATTTTCATACATAATAAAATACAAATTCGATTTTTGTGATATATAAATAAATGAATATTCATAAACATCATTTTAATTTGAACAAAGATTGATACCAAGGTACCCAAGGCGAATCAACTAAACAATCACGTTGACACTATCCCAAAGGAGAACGGTCCCAGAATTCTGGATAATATTTATCACAACCAGTATTATGAACAGAACAACTCAGCTGAATAATTGGAATAGTGGATTGACCTGTGGCAAAATTTTCATAGTAGTTCTGAAGAATGAGAGCTGAACGCTTTTGAAATATTCAAACTCCTTCAGAGGCTTCATTAGGTAGGTGCTGAGAGTGTTTCCTCTGAAAACTCCAGAGGTAGGGAACTCTTTCAGAATAAAAAGTGATCATTTAGGGTATTAGAGAATCATTGAATCACTATACAGTGCAGAAACAGGCCATTGAGCCCAATCCACCCTAACCTGCACATCCTTGAACACGACAGGCAATTTCCCATGGCCAATCCAACTAACCTGCACATCTTTGGACTGTGGGAGGAAACTGGAGCACCCAGAGGAAACCCACGCAGACACAAGGAGAATGTGCAAACTCCACACAGACAGTCCAAGATAATAAAATGAGAGGCTGGATGAACACAGCAGGCCAAGCAGCATCTCAGGAGCACAAAAGCTGACGTTTCGGGCCTAGACCCTTCATCAGAGAGATGCTGCTTGGCCTGCTGTGTTCATCCAGCCTCACATTTTATTATCTTGGAATTTTCCAGCATCTGCAGTTCCCATTATCTCTCCACACAGACAGTCACCCGCTTTAGTCAGGTGGCCTGACACAGAACAATGCTCACCACTGAGCAATCATACTACCCAATGTGTCACTATTGCCGGAGAAAAAGACCAGCAAATATTCACGTCTTTCATTGATCTGGCAATTTCTTGTTAGCACTCGAGTTTCGCCCTTGGAAACATGCAGTTTTTGCTCTATGTAAATATTTTCAACATATTTACACTTCTTAGGTAGTTTCCAAATTGGATGCAGGGAACTCAAAATCTAGAGGAGGAAAGAGCTTTGGGTCCAGGGTCTAATTTCTTGGTGAACTGGAATAATAGTTTAACAATTTGTAAGACTGCAGATTCAGGAGTGCTGGCATCGGGCATCGGTTCATGCCATATTTAAAATCGGTTACAACTCTAAAGTACTGACCCTAGAGAATGGTATGAAATCCACAGAACTTGAATTAAATAATTTACCAAGAACAGATTTGTACACAGAAAGGAGAATGACAACACAAAAGGCTGAAAGCAAGTATCTGTAACGTTTTTAAAAAACACCCGTGCACTTTAGCAGTATATGTTCTTACAAGGAAAAAGAAGTGGCTAGTATAATCCTGTGACTAACTGGCTGAACATTCAGACAGGATTTTAATAATTACAGACAGAAGGTGGTCCACTGCCTCATTGTGCTTGTGCCAACTCTTTGTTCGAGCAACTAAAAAAATTCCCATTGCCCTACCCACCCTCCACAAACCTGTTCTCTCTCTACTTCAAATATTTACATTTTCTTCTTGACAGATTCCATTGGTTTTGCCTCAACTACTTCCTGCGTCAAAGTATTATGTCTCCAAACAGCTCACTGGATGAAAAAGATCTCATCTGTCTCATGCTGGTAATTACATTGTTTTTCTCCCAGATTTACAATCAATCCTAATTTTCAACATCTCAGCTAAATCAGCTCCTTAATGGGAAGCAAAGGGCCCCAATTTTCTCACATAATTACTATTTCTTCATTACTACCATCGCAGTGATGAAGGGCTTGTCGTAGGAGGAGCTGGGTCTGTGCTCGATGGGGTGTTAGAAAGATCAGGGGGAATCTGATTGAAACTTACAGAATACCTGAGAGGCCTGGATAGTGTGGATGTGGAGAAGATATTTCCACCAGTAGGGGAGACTAGGACCTTAGGGCACAGCCTCAGAGTGAAGGGATGATCCTTTAGAATTGAGATGAGGAGGAATCTCTTCAGCCAGAGGGTGGTGAATCTGCAGAACTCACTGCCACAGAAAGCTGTGGAGTGCAAGCCATTGAGTGCATTTAGACTGGTTCCTGGTTGATGAGGGGAATCAAGGGTTATAGGGAGAAGGCGGGAAAATGAGCTTGAGGAAACATCAGCCACGATCGGCAGACCAAACATGACAGGCCGAAAGGCCTCATTCGCTCTAAAAACTCAGTTTATGGTCTCATGGCAATGATGGACAGCCAAACCTATCCAATGGATGGCACCTTTGCTAACTCAATTCTTCCTTAGTACTGTGTTCTGAATGCAGCTTAAACTCCTGTTTGATGGCTGGAAACATGAAAACAAGAGGATGGCAGCTGTGTCAGGCATTCTCCAGGGCAAGAATGGTGCACTTTACTGGACAGTGGGTGGGGGACTCTGGTCAATGCTGGGTATATACTAATCAGGATTATGGAATGGCTATAGTGAGGCTATCCAATAGCATTATTCACCAGATAAATGGTCCAAAAGATGCCTGCCAATAAAAGGTATGATTGTCAGTCTACTCCTCACTTATGCATCTTACTTAACCTTCCATTTTTATTTGACAAATACAACCCCTTCAGCAGGGCACACACAGATTGCAACTTACTAAACCAATAGCTCATGTCTATAGGCAGGTAGCTGTGCTAAAGTTACAAATACAGCCAATATAATCCAAAATGTTAACAAAATGCTCTATGGTAACTAGCTCAGCTGCTCTATAACGTGCATCCACTTTCCAAACAAAACGTTTAAGGTCCTGTGGAATTGTCTGAATTAGCAGAGGTGTTGACCACATGTCAAACGGGTGGCTGCTTGATGCAGAAAGCAATTCTGTCTCTTTGCGCTCGGATCAACAACTGCAATATTACAGGGTTGTCCATGGTCGCTGTACCATGGCAATTCCACAACGATAACCACAGCCCATTAAAACTAACCTCAATCTTGGCATCTGCTATAGGCCTTCTCTGTGATGCCTTATAACCCACTGAGATCTTATGAAGATTGTCCGAAATCTCTTTCAGCAGGCTTCTTCCTTTTTCAACAAGGTGCTGTCTAATGCAAGAAATGTCCTGTGGATGGGGTCTTCAACAGCAGTGGGTTTTTTCAAAAAAAAAAACGGCTCAGCAGCAACATTCCCAACTGTGCCGGCCAAATCCGAAAGGGCACTGCTGTTAGACTGGGTCTGTGGCAGGCAGTGAGGATATCAACAAGAGGAAGAAATATACTTCAGCTTATCCTCACCCAGTTATTTGTTGCAGACGCAACTTGATAGCACCTTGTGAAGATACCACCCCAACGCATACAGCAGTGATAGCAACAGGCAATTGATGGAGGTGGTAGCTGACCAAAACAGTGAAATAAGACTTCAAAAACCTGGACTTCTTCCTTTTTCTTTTGGATAAGAACGTGAAAATCTGGATAATTTATCCTTTGGCTGTTTCCTTTATTTCTTCTCTTGTATTTTAAATCTTTTCTTTCACATGACGCTGAAGATCGGCAATGTGGTTCTACAGCAGTGGCACTGCAAGGTGCTGGAGATGGTCTCAACGTCAGGAAGGAAGAGCCCAGACTCAGGCCTATGGCTATGCACTTAATAGAAGGGCTGTAATGCTAAACGTTTAGCCTTATGTCTTTATTTTCTACTTTAAACCCAACGTTTTGTACCTAGGTACCCTCGTACCTCAGATGGTACCAGGGAATTGCGAATTTGTACACTGTTCACTGCACTTTGTATTCCCATACTTGCGTACACATGACAATTAAACCCTTTCTTTACAATGGAGGATACTGTGTGGCACTACCATTGAGATAAATGATTGGCGCTTTGGCACACAATTAGAACAGACTGAGCAAGCATGAGGTGCTGTCAGCCATTCGCAGACTGGTTCTCCGGCATAACCTGTAACTATGTGACCTAGCTTTACCCTGGTCTACCAATACTCACCAAGCCAGGAGATCAACCCTGGTTCAAATGACGAGTGCAAGAGGGCATGATAGCAATGCCAGGCATACCCAACAATGACAAATCCAGTGGGCGAAGCTACAACACAGGACAATGTGCACACCAAACAGCTGGAGCAGCATAAAGTAGACGGGGGCTAGGCAAACCCACACACATCAGATCAGACAGAAGCTTTGCAAGTCCTACAACAATCAAACAAGAATGGCAGTGGACAGTTTAAAAATAACTGGAAGAGACTCCACAAATAACTACTTCCTCAACAAGGGGAGCCCAGCATGTCTGAGCAAAGTGCAAGACTAAAATATTTGTATCCACCTTCAGTCAGAAGTGCCAAGTCAATGGCCTACCTTGTCCTGCTGTAAAGATGTCCCTAGCAGCATGGATACCAGTCTGGATTTGATTCACTCCAATATCAAGAAACAGTTGGAGACACAGGGGCCCTGACAACATTCCAGCAATAGTACTGAAGGCTTGTGCTCCAGAACTTGCCGCTCCCCTAGGCAAGCTCTTCCTGTAAAACTTACAACACAGACATGTATCCAACAATGTGGAAAATTGCTCAGGTACGTCCCATACACAACAAAAAGGACAAATCCAATGTTCTCTCCAAGATGTGTGGCTGCTTTGAAGCACATTTATTTCTGAGTATTACTGAGCTGTATTCAAACTGGTCTTTCCCTCTACATAGCTCTTTCACTCATGATGTTCCCACCCCCCCTCCTCCCCAGCCCATTCCAGATGCTCAAAAGGGAGCACTCAGTCCAAGGGCACTAGATTTAATTTATAATGTTCAAACAGAGAGACTCTAGTTTCATTTCATAGAGGCCACTTCAGCTGGTCTAAAAGCCAGCTGGAAAATCATATGCAGTGGAAAAAAACAAATCGATCCAATCACAAGTTTCTGAGCCAGCTTTCCCAGCATTTATTCCATTTGGAGGTATCAACCCTGGTGGTCATAATCTAATCTCATTGCTACAACATGATTTATCTTTGCTCACAAACACCAGTGCTCTTACCTTTTCCTCCCACGTGAAAGACCAGCAGGATAAGTCAGTTCAGAAAATTTATGGTAAATACTTCTGAACATTACATCTGTTTGCTGGATTGGAAAGTCAATACTGAAACAGCTGTGCAAAAGCACGACAACATCACCAAGAAATTAGAGATAACAACGTGTAGAGCTGGATGAACACAGCAGGCCAAGCAGCATCAGAGGAGCAGGAAAGCTGACATTTCGGGCCTAGACCTTTCTCTAGACACAGAGACAGACAGACACACCCACAAGAGTTGGGGTGGGGGGGGTTGGCGGTAGGAAGAGGGTGAGAGAGCAGGGAGAGGGTGAGAGAGGAGGGAGGAGGGAGGAGGGAGGAGGGAGGAGGGAGGAGGGAGGAGGGAGGAGGGAGGAGGGAGGAGGGAGGAGGGAGGAGGGAGGAGGGAGGGATCCAATTTTGGGCCCCACGCCCTGGAACGCGTCCAGCAGAGATTCACACGGATGATCCCTGGAATGGCAGGTTTAACGTATGATCCTGGGATTGTACTCATTGGAGATCTAATAGAAACTTACAAGATAAATGTACGGTTTAGAAGGGGTGGATGCAAGGAAGTTGTTTCCATTAGGCAGGGAGACTAGGACCCCTGGGCACAGCCTTAAAATTAGAGGGGGTAAATTTAAAACTGAAATGAGACAACATTTCTTCAGCCAGAGAGTTGGTGGGCTTGTGAAATTCATTGCCCCGGAGTTCAGTGGAGGCCGGGACTTTGGATGCCTTCAAGGCAGACGTCGACAAATTCTTGATCTCAGAAGGAATCAAGGGCTACGGGGAGAGTGCAGGGAAGTGGAGGTGCAATGCCCAGCGATGATTTAAATGGCGGAGTGGATGTGATGGGCAGAATGGCCTTACTTCCACTCCTATGTCTTATGGGGTGGGAGAGAGAGAAACTGAACATGAACCAATTACAGTGCAACGATAAAGCTCACCAGAAACATTTTTACCTGAATCAGGTTACTAAAATAATCGAGATTGCAGTGTAACCCTTCAGCTGACAGTATTTAGTTTGGTACAGAGTGAGGTAGTGCACTTTGCACAAGATGGTAAACTGAGGTCCCAGCTGCCCCTTAGTTGGATGTAAAAGATCCCTGGGCACTATTGCAATGAAGAACAGGGAACTCTTCCATGCTGTTAAAAATCCACTGCGTCTTGTTGAGAGCACCCACATTTCTCTGCATTACAAAGGGCACAGCAAAAAGCTGGGCAGCATTAGCTGCAGAGTCAAGGTTGTGAAAGACATGATGCAAACACAAGTCCTTTGCTTCACAGGAACATAGATAAATAAGATCACAAGTAGCCTGTTTGGTCCACTGAGCCTGTGCTGAATGCTGGACTCCTGCTCTCTCTCCACTCCTTTTGTATTTTCATCACAGACATTTGAAGCCAATTGAATTCTAAGTTCAAGAAACAAATTGGTCAGTAGCACTCACATGACCCACTGTTTTTTATTTGGATCGATCCCACCCTCAGGCAACTGTCCTCATGGAGTTTGCGCGTCCGCCCTGTGGGTTTCCAGCAGGTACTCTGATTTCATCTCATAATCCAAAGGTGTATAAGTTAGCTGGATTGGTCACTCTAAATTGCCCTGTAGTGTTCAGGGATGTATAGATTAAGCAGGTTATTGGGGGATGGGTCTGAGCGGGATGCTGTGGAGGGCCAGTATAGACTTGTTGAGCCGACGTGAGCGTTTCCACACTGTCGGGATGCTAAGGAGAAAAAGATCCTTATAAAGCCAGGCATTGTCACAAGTTCAAACGGGAAAGCCGAAAAATAGAAGGCTGTCAGCAGTGCAGTTATCCCATACCATTCATCCCCTTATACATTCCAATTTATCTCTCAAGGCTCATTGGAGGAGTTCTCGTCACCCTTCTATAGGAAAGATATTATTAAACTGAAGGCGGCTCGGTAAAAAGTTTCTAGGGTGTTACCGGGAATAGAGGTTTGAGTTATAAGGGATTCCATGATTCTATCCAGCCTACAGTGTGAAAGCAGGCCCTTTGGCCCACTGCGTCTAGAGCGACCCTCTGAAGAGCATCCCACCCAGATCCACACACATCCCCCACCGCCCAACCCCACTCTGTAACGCCACATTTCCCACAGCCAATCCATTTAGCTTGCACATCACTGGACACTATGGGCAATTTAGCATGGCCAATCCACCTAACCTGCCTATCTTTGGGCTGCGGGAGGGATCCAGAGCGCCCGAAGGTAAGCCACACAGACACGGGGAGAGTGTGCAAACTCCACACAGACAATTGCCCGAGGGTGGAATCGAGCTGAGGTTCCTGGCGCTTTGAGGCAGCAGTGCAAACCACTGAGCCACTGTGGTGCCCTAGGCTAGAGCTTTTTTCGGGGGTGCACAGGAGATTGGGCAGTAATTTTGTTGAGGTTTATAAAATCAAGAGGGACATGTATAAGGTGACTAGCAAGAGTCTTTTGTCCAGGGTAGGGGAGTTCAAAACTAGGGAACATAGGTTTAAGGTGAGAGGAGAAAGATTTAAACATGGGGCAACATTGTTTATAAAAAAAAAACAAAATAGTTCATGCAAGCAGAAGTGGTGGATGCAGGTACAGTTACAACATCTAAAAATCATCTGGAAAAGAACATGAATAGGAAAAGTCTGGCGAAATATGAGCCAAGCGCAGGCAGGAGGGATTAGTTTGGTTGGGGAACGTGGTCGGCAGTGAATAGTTGGACTGAAGGATTTGTTTCCATGCTGTATGTTCTCTATGAAGCCTGCAGCCAGTAATTCAGAACTGAGCTCACTTGCTTCTACAAGAGAACATTTTAAAGAGCAGATCAACACTGCGTGCACACACGCGCACACATCCAGCTGGAAATTTTTATATTCCAGAATGTTTTTCTTTTTGGAGGTTTTAAACAGCTGTAAAAGTGAAGTCAGCAAAGGTCAACCCATAGAAGGCCAGTGTTTATTATTTTCTCACTTACCTCCAAATTGCTTCCGTTTGTGCTCCCACCCACTATCCAATTGAGAAAAAGAAATTGTCAGGAGAGAAAGTGTTGCAGCAGTGACAACGCCCATGTAGCCCCGGTAACATTACCTTCTCCTTTAGCTTCAACAATTCGGTTTGGAGAGTGCTAAGCATCGGAGGAGGTGGCGATGCAGCCAGGGCTTTAGGTACACAATTTCACCTTCGCTACAGCCGTAGCCTTGAAGAGGCTCGAGTAGCATTTCAAATACCACTTTCTGACTTTTGAACATTCGCCCAAGACAGAGGGCTGATATCATTAGAACAAAGGGCTGCATTTTGGCTAAGTTTCAATTTCGGGGAGTTTCGTGGCAGCTTTTGAGACAGGTAGATTCTTGATCAGTCGGGGAGCCACGGGTCACGTGGGAAGGGCGGGAAAACGGACATGAGGAGCATCTGATCAGCTAAGATCCTAGTGAACAATGTAGCAGACTCGAGGGGCCAAATGGCCCACCCGGTTCCTGTTTCTCATGCAGATCTTCTGTGGCTAGTCTCACGGATTATGCATTGCATCGGTGTGGAGATACTCCTTTGGAACTTGCGGTAGGATACCATGGACAAGTTGGACCAAAGGGTCTGTTTTTGTGCTAGACAACTCTATAAATACTCTATTTGTGGGATGTGGGTGTCACTGGCAGGTCAGCATTTATTGGCCATCCCTAGTTGCCCTTGAGGTGGTGGTGGGGAGCTGCCTTTATAGAATCCCTACAGTGGGAAAACAGGCCTTTCAGCCCAACAAGTCCACACCGACGCATTCCCCCATTAACCCACCTAATCTACACCCCCCTGAACACTACGGGCAATTTAGCATGACCAATCCAGCTAGCCTGCACATCTTTGGACTGTGGGAGGAAACCGGAACACGCGGAGGAAACCCACGCAGACACAGGGAGAATGTGCAAACTCGATGCAGATAGTCACCCAAGGCTGGATTCGAACCTGGGTCCCTGGTGCTGTGAGGCTGCAGTGCTAACCACTGAGCCACCGTGCCTCCCTCAAATATCAATTAGCATGAGTGACAGTCATTTTTTTTCTATTCTAGATTATGTTTGGATACCAAAGCAAAATTCAAAATGATGAGAGTTCCAGACGCGATTACACACTAGAATCACATTAGGAAATTTGAATTTGTGTTTTTATTTTTGCAGGAGGAGGAATATAGGGAGAGTGAGCCAAGGTGCCTCTTTACCGATATTCAAACTGAAATAATTACAGGTATCTGTGGGGGTGTCTTAATCATCTAGTTTCATGATTCAGATTAATAGCTTAAATAGCTTTTAGTTTTCAGAATTAAGGGTGAAGAATTTAAAAAGTTTCCATAATGAAAAACTACACTGATGCACAAATAAGGTTGGGTTAATTACAGTTAATGTTATTCTTCGAATCCCTACAGTGTGGAAACAGGGCCTTCAGCCCAACAACTCCACACTAACCCTCAGAGCATCCCACCTGGACCCATCCCCCTATAACCATCTAACCCACACACCCCTGAACACTACGGGCAATTTAGCACGGCCAATCCACCTAACCTGCACATCTTTGGACTGTGGGAGGAAACCATAGCACCCAGAGGAAACCCACGCAGACACAGGGAGAATGTGCAAACTCCACACATACAGTCGCCCAAGGGTGGAATCAAACTTCTTGAACCCTGCAGTCCATGTGTTGTGGATTGACCACAATGTGCTAAGGGAGAGAATTCCAGGATTTTGACCCAGCAACAATTTATGGCGATAAATTTCAAAGTGAGGATGGAGAGCAGCTTGGCAGGGAAACTGTGCATAACAAAGTACATTTTATGGACTTCAGACTTCCATATTTAATACTGATCTATCATCACCTAAAACTACTGTACTACTTACATACAGATAACAGTGAGCACCATTAAGGTGACCAACATTTTAAAAACCATGATCAGAGATAATGGGAACTGCAGATGCTGGAGAATACAAGATAACAAAGTGTGAAGCTGGATGAACACAGCAGGCTAAGCAGCATCTCAGGAGCACAAAGGCTGACATTTCCGGCCCAGACCCTTCATTAGAGAGGGGGATGGGGAGAGGGTTCTGAAATGAATTGGGGGGGGGGGGGGGGGGGCGAAGAGAAGAGGCGGACCGAAGATGGATAGAGGAGAAGATAGGTGGAGGGGAGAGTATTAGGTGGGGAGGGGATTGGGGAGGACGGACAAGTCAAGGAGGCAGGATGAGGTTGGTAGGTGGGAAATGGAGGTGCGGCTTGAGGTGGGAGGAAGGGATAGGTGAGAGGAAGAACAGGTTAGGGAGGCGAGGATGAGCTGGGCTGGTTTTGTGATTCGGTGGGGGAAGAGGGGGGCGGATTTTGAAGCTTGTGAAGTCCACATTGATACCATTGGGCTGCAGGGTTCCCAAGTGGAATGAGTTGCTGTTCCTGCAACCTTTGGGTGGCATCATTGAGGCACTGCAGGAGGCCCATGACGGACATGTGGTCTAAGGAATGGGGCGGGGGGGGGGGGAGAAGAGTTAAAATGGTTCGCGACTGGGAGGTGCAGTTGTTTATGCGAACCGAGCAGAGGTGTTCTGCAAAGCGGTCCCCAAGCCTCCGCTTGGTTTCCCCAATGTAGAGGAAGGAAGTCACACCAGGTACAGACGATACAGTATATTATATTGGCAGATGTGCAGGTGAACATCTTAATATGGAAAGTCATCTTGGGGCCTGGAATGGGGTTGAGGGAGGTGGTGTGTGGGCAAGCGTAGCACTTCCTGCGGTTGCAGGGGAAGGTGCCGGGTGTGGTGGGGTTGGAGGGGAGTGTGGAGCTGACAAGGGAGTCACGGAGAGAGTGGTCTTTCTGGAAGGCAGACAAGGGTGGGGATGGAAAAATGTCTTGGGTGGTGGGGTCGGATTGTAGATGGCGGAAGTGTCGGAGGATGATGCGTTGTATCTGGAGGTTGGTGGGGCATCACTCACACCCTGCCCCCGCAATAACTGCCCTAAGAGAATGCCCCTCGTCCCCACACACCACCCCACCAACCTCCAGATACAACGCATCATCCTCCGACACTTCCGCCATCTACAATCCGACCCCACCACCCAAGACATTTTTCCATCCCCACCCTTGTCTGCCTTCCAGAAAGGCCACTCTCTCCGTGACTCCCTTGTCAGCTCCACACTCCCCTCCAACCCCACCACACCCGGCACCTTCCCCTACAACCGCAGGAAGTGCTACACTTGCCCCCACACCTCCTCCCTCACCCCCATCCCAGGCCCCAGGATGGCCTTCCATATCAAACAGATGTTCACCTGCACATCTGCCAATGTGGTATACTGTATCCATTGTACCCGGTGTGGCTTCCTCTACATTGGGGAAACCAAGCGGAGGCTTGGGGACCGCTTTGCAGAACACCTCCGCTCGGTTCGCAATAAACAACTGCACCTCCCAGTCGTGAGCCATTTTAACTCCCCCTCCCATTCCTTAGACATGTCCATTATGGGCCTCGTGCAGTGCCACAATGATGCCACCCGAAGGTTGCAGGAACAGCAACTCATATTCCACTTGGGAACCCTGCAGCCCAATGGTATCAATGTGGACTTCACAGGCTTCAAAATCCCCCCCTCCACCACTGCATCCCAAAACCAGCCCAGCTCGTCCCATCCCCCCACTGCATCACAATACCAGCCCAGCTCATCCCCACCTCCCTAACTTGTTCTTCCTCTCACCTATTCCCTCCTCCCAGTTCAAGCCACACCTCCATTTCCCACCTGCCAACCTCATCCCACCTCCTTGACCTGTCCGTCCTCCCCAGACTGACCTATCCCCTCCCCACCTATGTTCTCCTCTCCACCTATCTTCTCCTCTATCCATCTTCGGTCCGCCTCCCCCTCTCTTTGTTTATTTCAGAACCCTCTTCCCATCCCCTTCTCTGAAGAAGGGTCTAGTCCCGAAACGTCAGCTTTTGTGCTCCTGAGATGCTGGTTGGCCTGCTGCGTTCATCCAGTTTCACACTTTGTTATTTTAAAAACCATTGTTAGGCCATTATCACCAGACTACCGGGAATGACAGTGCCAACAATGTTTGTAGTGAGAGTTGCTACCAGTAATGCTGCATTGTCCTGCCTTGCTGTGATAATAGTTTGCTTCCTTAAGTGATTATATTTTACACAGGTTCTAGAAAATTATTGGTGACAACACACTTTTTAAACTGAGATATTAAACATACCATAAACAAAAAGGTGTTTTTCTTTACTAATCCTTTGGGGATTAAATGTAGCGTGGGAATGAGGTTACAGGCAGGACTCGAACTGAAGTTTAACAGCCAGAGATTCACTGGCGTTCTCAGCTACTATTTAAATACAGACTTCTGGATTGCAGACACATGATTCCAAATAGTGATTGAAACAAACAGTTTAATTGAAGGCAGCTTTTTTTGCATTAGACACATATGAGAGCTGTTCTAACTGTTTGCGCTTGCACATTTTGGAAAGGCAAGTCAGGGCAGGACTTAATGTTAAGGTCCTGGGGAGCATTGCCAACCAAAGAAATCTTAGGGTGCAGGTTCACAGTTCCTTGAAAGTGGAGTCATAGGTAGACAGGGTGGTGAAGGTGGTGTTTGGTGCACTTGCCTTTATTGCCCAGAGCGTGGAGAGGTCATGTTGCGGTTGTACAGGACATTGATTAGAGATAGCAAGCATTGGTTCAGCCACTTTTAGAATACTGCATTGAGTTCTGGTCTGAGATAACAAAGTGTAGAGCTGGATGAACACATCAGGCCAAGCAGCCTCTTGGGAGCACAAAGCTGACGTTTCGGGCCTAGACCCTTCATCTCATGAAGGGTCTAGGCCCGAAAGGTCAGCTTTTGTGCTCCTAAGATGCTGCTTGGCCTGCAGTGTTCACCCAGCTCTACACTTTGTTATCTCAGATTCTCCAGCAACTACAGTTCCCATTATTTCTCTCAGTTCTGGTCTCCCTCTTATGGGCAAGATATTGTTAAACTTGAAAAGGTGTAGAAAAGATTTACAAGGATGTTGCCAGGTTGGAAGGTGAACCCTGTGGGGAGATGCCAAATAGGCTGGGGCTGTTTTCCCTGGAGGGTCGGAGCCTGAGGGGTGGCCTTATAAAGGGTTATGTGGTCATGAGGAGCATGGATAAGGTGAATAGATGAGGTCTTTTCTCTATGGTAGGGGAGTCCAAAACAACAGGGCATAGCTTTAAAGTGAGAGGAGAAAGATTTAAAAGAGATGTAAGAGGCAACTTTTTCACACAGAGGGTGGTGCACGTATGGAACGAGCTGCCAGAGGAAGTGGTGGAGGCTGGTACAATTACAACATTTAAGACATCTGGATGGGTATATGTATGGGAAGGGTTTAAGAGGGATATGGGCCAAATGCTGGAAAATGTGACTAGATTAATTTAGGGTATATGGTCAGCACGGAGGAGTTGAACCAAAAGTGTCTGTTTCTGTCTTATACAACTCTGACTCATCTAGTTTGGGAACAATTACATACTGAGTCTTGGAGACTGTCTCTGACTCCAAATATAGTGACCAATTACATGATATTAATTCTATAAATTTATATAATTGAGTTTAGCCCAATTAACCCAAGGAGGAACTTACGTCGGATCTAATTCTGGGAACGGTCTGGTGAAGAACAGCAGGTTTCAATGCGAGAGTATCTGGACAATAGTGATCAACTACAGGGTCGGTACAAACCAGCGAGAAGAGAGGACGAAAATAAAATTCAAAAAAGGGGGAGAAACATTAAGCTGAAAGCAAGCCACTTTTAGGTGATTATGCATAATTGAATTAGAAATACATAACTGAGCAAAAGGGGGAAAAAAAAAATCTATGAAGCAGCATGCAAGTCTTTTCAGAAGACAGCTGGGATACAAAGGAAGCTTATTTCCACGAGAAACTGAAACACCCAAAATTAGAGATCTGTGAATTACTGAGAAAACACAAATCAAAACAAAACTGAAAAACAAAATAAGTTCAGAGTTGGGCAGACAGAATGTAAAGAAATTCAAAAATGTTGCAAGCAGCGAGGGTACAAGGTACTTTAAAACAAAAACACAAAAAGTAAGGGGAATAGTGTAACTCCACAGAGCCAAAATTCAGCATCTTACTGAAGGAGGAAAGCACATCATTCAACACCATGCATCTGAATTCTACGTTACTAGTGAGTTAGTGTTTAAGCTGCAGAAGATATGATAAAGGGAAAGCAGGTAGAGATGGACAGGAAAAATAAGGGAAAATAGGTTTACATCATCCAAAACTGACCAGCCAGGAGGCCTAGTATGTACGGTTGTAATATTGAGATTGTGTTACTGGACTAATAATGCAGAAATCCAAATGAATTAATGATTGGACGCACGAATTCAAATCCTAGCTGGGGAATTTTAATTAATTAAATAAAACAGGTATAAAATCTCACAAATGATGAGCACGAAACTGTTGTTATAAAAGCACATGGTGCATGAATGGCTTTTAGACACGATGGTTCAGTGGTTGGCACTGCTGCTTCACAGCGCCAGGGACCTGGGTTCAGGGACCGTCTACATGGAGTTTGCACATTCTCCCCGTGTCTGCAAGGGCTTCCTCCGGGTGGTCCAGTTTCCTGCCATAATCCAAAGATGGGCAGGTTAGGTGGATTGGCCGTGCTAAATTGCCTGTCGTGTTCAGGGATATGTAGCTTAGGTGGGTTAAAAGGGGATGGTTCTGGATGGGATGCTCCTCGAGTCAGTGTGGACTTGTTGAGCCAAAGAGCCTGTTTCCACACTGTAGGGATTCTACATAAAAAAGACAGCTGTCCCACAGACTTATCCAGCAACATCTTTACTTACAGAATCACTTATTAAAATGTTCCAGACTCCTCAGTCACCACCTCTACATTCCCACTGGCAGGACAATGCCACCAGGGCTGGCATCATAATGGTATACCCATCCGGACAAATTCTCCAACACTGATTCCAGACTCTGAAATATTGTGGCACCAAGTCAAAGAGGAGCAAAGAAGCCTCCTGCTGATTACCACCAATTACCCTGCCACGGCTAATGGAAGAGTGCTGCTCTGTGCTGGATGCCACCCGGTAGAAGCCAGGGAGACGCAAGGGCACAGATTGAACTATGGAGGAGGGATCTAAACATTAATTGCTAACAATGTCTCTGTAACACCACTCAGAAGCATTACTGCTAACAGATATTGGAATTGGCCAGCTCAAACAGACAGATTGGGTCTGCAAGCAACAGGAAAAGATGGGCTTAATCTCATTCTGAGCAATCTACCATTCTTATCGAAAAAAAACTGCTCATGTCGCTGGCTAGGCTGGGATTTACTGCTCATGCATAATTTCCCCAGATGGCACTTTAAGAGTTAACCACATTGCTGTGGATCTGGAGTTACATGTAGACCAGACTGGGTAAAGGAGGCAGATTTCCTTCCTTGAACATCTGGCATTAGTGAATCATATTAGGTTTTCACAACCACCAACAATGGTGACATGGTCATCTTTTTAATGAATTCAAATATCACCATCTGTTATAGTAGGATTTGAACAGTGTCACCAGAACATTAGTCCGTCTCTGTGGATTACAAAATCTAGGGACAATATCAGCAGGGCACCATCTCCCCTGTTGAAATGTTACATGGCAATGACAACATTAGCAGCAGTCACCTCCCACATCTCTTTGGAGGCAAAGTCCAGCCTTCACAGAGAGGGAAGCTATTAATGTGCGTCGTTAGTGTGTTAAAGGGAATAAATTCACAAAACGTTTAACAGTTCAGAACTGGGCATCAATGAGGTTGCATTTGCCCCCAATTTATAACTTCTTGGCTCAGTGGGTGTTTCACTCTGCCATTAACAAGCCAAGGATGAAACCCAATTCACAGAAGACTACAAGAGTGAATGTGCCTGGAACAGCACCAGATGTACTTAAAAAGTGAAATGTCAACGTGGTGAAGATTTAAAAAAAAGGACTGAAAGTACGCTAAACAGCAGACACGACGTGGTAGAAGACAAAAGATAAACACTTCTCAGTCCTGTTACATTAAGTCATGATTGGTGGAAGACAGTTAAACAACCAAGGACAGGTACGCAATTTTTTAAAAACATTTTATATTTGAAACTAATGGCATATGGGTGTTTGTCTATTTCTGGGAATAGGTTTGATCCTTAACTACGTCTGTCTTTCTGGAACTATGATTTGAAACTGTGCTCTTGGAGTGTTAATGGAAGCTTATCTGTATTATGGGGTTTTATGACTACAGAGAGAAAATATCCAAAGAGAGACATTATTTCTAAATTCAAAAGCAGGCTAAGTCAAGATTGAAAAATATTGGGGCAATTTGAAGGAGATGCGACTGAAACCAATTACAACATAAATTTCTCCTGTGTGGAGAATATTCAGATCTGTTAAGGAAATAAGTTTCCTCAGTGAAATAGGTAATCTATGAAGTGTCCAGTCTAGGAATGCTGGTTAGCAACTTGCATTGGTTATTCAAAGCTGTGCAATTCTAAGATCTCAGTTATGTGACAATTCAAAGAAAAGGCCTTACAGCTCACAGGACTAGAATGAAAAGCAGTTATGTTAAACTACAGATTTGTTTGGAAAGGGAAACTTTCTGGATTACTTGTAAAGTGATGTGGCTGGGAAATAGATTGGACTTTGTTTGATGTGTTTTGAAATCTTAACGTACATTCTGTTTGCCCTATCTTTTCCTGATTTCTTATATGGAATAAATTTTTGTCTTATTGTTAAAACCAACTTTGCAGCCTTGTGTTCTTATATTTCAGTGAAAGATCAAGTTAAATGAAAATAAAACCAAAATATGATCCATCAAACCAGATATCCTTCTGATCCAATAGTAATATCAACGGGGATCACAAAATAAACAAGAGGAAACAGTTCCACAAAGATCCACATCCTCAACAGTAGGGTAAGTCCTGCAACGCCTGTGCATACAACAAGGCTGAGAAGTGCCAAATGGTATTCCATCTCAAACCAAGATTCCAGGACAATACATAACAATTCAATATTAAGGAATTATATTGTTGAGAAAGGACGTTGTGTTGGAACTGTATGTTTTGCATTCATCAGGACTATTAAGAAATACTTACGTAACTTGGAAATACATTGAGGGAACAGCAATGTCACCAAGTCAAAATCTTGGAATTCTAACGTCATGGTGGATCTACCTGCACCAAGTGAACCACTGTGGTTCAAGGAGCCAGCTCATCATCAACTTCTCAAGGGCAAAGATGGATGGTCAATAAATGTGGCCAAGCCAGCAGAGCTCACCATCCAGATGATGAAACAAAAGTGGTCTGACATGCAAAGGAAGCTGCCTTGTATGATAACACAGTAGGGCCTAATGGCCTCTTTCTACACAGCTGGGATTCTGTGAAAATCTAGCAACTCCAACTGAAATGATCAGAATTTTCAAATATGAAGCAATGATGTCGGGGTAATGCTTTTTGGACTCAATCCCCAGTCCCGGGTTAATATTCTGTGATCTCGGGTTCAAATGCTACCAAAGATGGTGAAATTTGAATTCTATCAAATCTGGAATTAACAACTTAGTGGTAATTGGTGTCAATTGTCATAAAAACACATCTGGTTCACTACTACCCTTTTGAGATGGAAATCTACCATCCTAACATGGTCTTGACTACCTGTAACTCCAGACCCACAACAATAGGCCTGACTCATAACCAACTTCTGAAATATCCTACTCCAGGTCTAATGGTTGCTGGATCAAGTGTGGAGCAGCCTCCCTCCGGGAGGGAGGATCCATTGTCAAAGGCCACGTAACAGCTAGTGCAGGTCTTTCCAAGGTACAAATGGATCTTGGAAATGGGCCCTGTAACCAGGACAGAACGACCATAGGCAAGCGCCAGGAACCCCAGCTCAATCCCACTCTCAGGCAATAGTCTGTGTGGAGTTTGCACGTTCTCCCCATGTCTGCATGGGTTTCCTCCTGGTGCTCCAGTTTCCTCCCACAGTCCAAAGATGTGCAGGCTAGTTCTACTGGCCATGCTAAATTGTCCATAGTGTCCAGAGATGTGCTGGCTAGGTGAATGAGACATGGGGAATGCAGAGTTATGGGTTTGGGTGGGATGCTCTTCGGAGGATCAGTGCAGACTCAATGGACTCTCTCAATGCAAGAACTGCCAATTCTTACAGCTTCCACACTAAGAAAACCTGCTGCACAGGGTGTAAATAACTTCCTTTTTTTTTCCGTAATGGGTGGACTTCAGCATTCAAGGGTTACTGGAGAGTATCACCACCTCAGCCCATGGGTTCAACCCCTGCAACTGATGATCAATGACCAGACATTCATTTCTTGTTTTAACATTAAAAATAGGCTGAGGTGCCTGGACCGTACGGAGGCTGTTAGCAATCTTTTTTGTTTACGTTTTATAGTGCATTGCAAAAGTTCATGTAATATTGATTAGAATTCAAAAGTGAGTCAGAAATCAATAGTGATTAGACCCCATTAGACATTCTTACTTTATGAAGACATTGGATTTTGCTGTGATTGAACTGCATTTTGAACTCCAGCATTAACTACACTTCCAAGCGTGAAATTGCCAGTGAATTTGTTTTGTTATCCGTTTTGTAGGATGTATACATTCACAGCAAGACCAGCATTAACTGCCCGTCCCTAAATACCCTCAAGGTGGTTGTGGTGAGCTGCCTTCTTGAATTGTTGCAGTTACACCCACAGCCTTGTTAGACAGGGAATTTCAGGAGTTTGACTCAGCGACTGAAGGAATGCCAATATAGTTCCAATATGCCCGTGCTTGTCATTGTAATGTAACAGAATAGCTTCCTACAGTGGCATGCAAGGCATTTAAGCCACTGGGGATCTGCTACTGAGGTTATTTAAAGTGTAGACTGTCACAAGAGCCTGGATTTGTATAGTTGGAACAGTGCATCTAAATTTCACCAACTTTTGTAATGTCATGTCAGATAACTGGCCTGTCACTGTTTCTTTTGGTTGTTGCTCTGTCAGAGTAAACAGCATTTGGAATCTTCAAAACTGAAACAAAAAACTGAAATATTACTAATATATGGTTCAGTTTAACAAATCACTCACGACCTACCACGCCCCGGCCCCCACAACAAACTGAACCTTGAAATAGCCCAAAAAACAAGTTGGACCAAAGGGTCTGTTTTCATGAGGTACAACTGTGTAACTTTAATCATCTTTTTGGAACTCCTTCAATCAGATCATCGCACATCACAACATTTGGCACTGTAACTCAGATTTTGCCTTTTCTTGGTGACAATAGAATAACAATTTATAGCTTTGCACAGTCCAAGACTCTATCTTAAAGAGCTTGCAAAGCATCAAGACTAGACACCAACATTACTCCTTCCTTGCCAAAACACAAGTAATCTTTACATTGCTGAAAAGAGATGGTCGCTGAAACTTTTCACCGTGCACTCATCAGACCAAAACACATGAATGCAAAATTCCAAGCATTCACAATAAATTATATTACAGTGGAAACATGCCGATAGGTCCGCAAGTTGACCATGAACTGCAAAAGCATTGGAGAAACAGAGAAACCAATGTGAAACTGTAGGCCCCACAGCCTCCTGGGTAATTCAAATGAGACATAAAGCTCGACAATGTTAACTTTGTTTGCATATTCCAAGTCCCAGTTTATGCATGTATACAATTTCTAGTATGAGTGAGCCCTGTTATGAGGTTGCGTGATTATCTTAATTCAATTATTCATACAGCTACTCATGCACCCAGGATTGGCAATTATATCCTTATTTTACAGTTCAGTCATATCACCCTCCAGAAAGTACATGGTCAGATACAATTTGATTCCTACACAAGATTTTTTTTCCCTCTCATTGACCATTCTTCTGTAGTAGATTTAAAAACTTATATATTTTGGGATTTCTCCACCCAAGGTGCTATCCTTTAAAGAGTCCATTGTAGGAAAAGGGAATGACTCTATATTTGCTCTGAAAAAGCAAAAAGCTGTTGAAAACACACTAAGTACTAGTTTTAAAAACAAAAACAAAAAACAGGATCTATTTGATTAAGGGGTCAAATTTCATCAATACTTCTTCATTCTTCCTAAAATCAAACATAACCTGCATATCAGCTATAACAAGGTGTCGAGCTGGATGAACACAACAGGCCAAGCAGCAGAGGAGCAGGAAGGCTGGTGTTTCGGGCCGAGACCCTTCTTCAGAAAAGAAAGGGTCTAGGCCCGAAACATCAGCCTCCCTGCTCCTCTGATGCTGCTTGGCCTGCTGTGTTCATCCAGCTGTACACCTTGTTATCTCAGATTCTCCAGCACCTGCAGCTCCTGCTATCTCTGCATATCAGCTGTTTGGTCTTCACAACAAACAGAAATATCGATATCAAAGAAAGGTGCGTAAATGGCCCAGGAGATTCTCTCTCTCCCCCCCCCCCCCCACCCCAATTGCTTTACAACTGTATGGAATTGTTGTTTTTGTTTGGGAATATTCAGTTGGGAGAGAATTTGATATGCAAAACCCAGCAAACCACAAAAGAACAAAGAAAATTACATTACAGGAACAGGCCCTTCAGCCCTCCAGGCATGCACCGACATGCTGCCCGTCACAACTAAAACCCCCACTCCCTTCCAGGGACAATATCCCTCTAATCCCATCTATTCGTGTATTTGTCAAGACACCCTTTAGAAGTCACTATAGTATCTGCTTCCACTATCTCACCTGGCAGCGAGTTCCAGGAACCCACCACCCTCTGTTTAAAAAAAAACTTGCCTCGGACATCCAGATTAAATTCAAATCACAAATCGATTTCCAGGAATTAGATTTCATTTCAAAAGTTGCGTTCAGGATGCTACCCCCACTTTCACAAACTTTTATGGAGGAGTGTGTAGAAACAAGCTTGCTAGCAAGTCACCTTGGTATCTTGGAATGGCTTCACTCATCAAGTCACGAGGGTTAGCATAATCATGATAGATTATAGACTATCAACTTTTGATTCATATCATCCAATGTTTACTAGCTAGATCTTTCATGGACCAAAATGGTCAGAAAGGATAAAACACTGACTTACAAATGGCTACAGTAAGTGACCTGACCACAGGCCAATGCAGGTACTAGTCTGAACTGAAATCTGTATTTCTAATGTAGAATGGACAGCTGTAGAATCCTTACAGTGTAGAAGTGAGTCGTCCTACCCAGACCCAATCATCCACCCAGCCGGCACACCCCTGAACACTAGACACAATTCAGCACGGCCAATCCACCTAGGCTGCACATCTTTATACTGTGGGAGGAAACCCTCGCAGACATGAGGAGAACGTGCAAACTCCACACAGACAGACAGTCACCCGAGGGTGGACTTGAACTCCGAAACCAGGCGCTGTGAGGCAGCAATGCTAACAAATCATCATGATATCTTGGGGGAAAAAAGCTGACAGAAGAGCTGCTTCTGACTTGAAACTTCAACTTTCCTGCTCCTCTGATGCTGCCTGGCCTGCTGCGTTCCTCCAGCTCCACATTGTTATTTCTGCTTAATTTGTATCTTTGTGAGAAGCTCATATGGAGGCGGGGGGGGGGGGTGGGATTTACAATTATCTAACTTGGAGACAATAAAGCTCAATATGGGAATACAAATGAGCCATATTTCAAGCAGTTTCTTTGGCAGAGTAGAGGAGATGGATTTGTGACTGGGAGTGGAAAAAGGTTTCTCTCTCATGCTCCACAAAGCCTAAGTCGAAGTACCTGCTGATAGTACGTACAGGAGAGAAATATCCTAACCACAAGAAACTGAAAAAAAATACACAACGCACATATTTGTTATTACCACAGGATAGACCCAGCGTGCGTTTACAAAGTAGTGAGCATTTACACTTCAATGCACCCTCCTATACCCGTATTAATTAGCTCAAACTGAGGTGGTAATACTATGCAGACTGTACACAGCCAAGTAAAAGATATGAATAGGAGTACGGGGTAAACATGAAATTCACTAAGGCTCTTTAGACTGCACCTTTCAAACCCAGTTCTATCTGGAAGGACAAGATCAACAGATAGAGGACACTGCCTCCTGCAAGATTAAAACCCAATGCCTCAAGAAGACTAGGCAGATTTTAAACTGCATGTTTTTATATCTTTGTTTTTGCACTGAATGCTAGCTCCTTTTAAACTTTATGCCTGTCTGTGTGTTTGATGCGGACTATTAACAATTCTTCGGATGATCAAGTAATAAAATTACTCTGGAATGGTAACAGGGATACAGCAGCATTGGTGGGTAACAAGATGGAAAACAAACCTACGAAGGATCCACGTCAAGTCTGAGTGTTTCCGAGGCACATAACTATCTTTATTAATTTCATTGTTAACTGTTTCTTCGAGGAACTATAAGTATTCATGCTAACTGTCGTGAAAGGTCAATTCTGCAAATGATCCGATGGATAAATAGATGTTCTAATGCAGTAATGAGGCATAGAAACCAAGAAGCTACCACTTTGTCAATCTTTGCAAAGTCACCTGGAATATCAATTTAAGCGATGAATTTGTTACAGAATCCTGTTAATTACAGGTCGGAGAGAACAACCAGCATTTTGTTGCCGGATTTTGATCGGGGATTACGCTACAGTGCAAATGCCTGTTGAAAACAACATTGGATGGAGTTGTGGTGTATTCCAATCAATTAACAATCTATAAAGGTTAACTGAAGCTTGTAAATGCAAGGGCAGACTAATGAGCATTATTTGTTGGGATGCACTGTTGGCAAAATTCATCTGGGGAAAAAAAAAAGTGACCTTAGATAGATTAACTTTTTAGACTTCCAACAGGTTCAGTGATTCAGGTTTACCAGGATGATGGCTGCCAATAACACACTGGAGGTTACCATTGACCAAGAATATAAACTGGATGGGTCCTATAAATATTGTGGCTACAGCAGCAGGTCAGGGGCTGGGAATCCTGTGGTGAGCAACTCAGCTCCTGACTCCCCAAAGCCTGTCCACCATCTACAAGGCACAAGTCAGGAGTGTGCTGGAATACTCCTCACTTGCTTAGATGAGTGTAGCTCCAACAATACTCAAGAAACTTGACACCATCTAGGTCAAAGCAGTCCGCTTGACTCATCCCCACAAGCCTCCAAAACCAGGAGTACCAGGACCCGATGGTTCAAGCACAAACATATACTGCATCAAATCACCAATGCTTTTTTCAAACCAGCTAACCCCCACCATTTAGATGCAGAAGGCCAACATACACATGGAAGCATCAACAATTTCAAGATCCCCTCCAAGCCACATACCACCCTGACTTGAAACTACAATCATTATCCCCTCCTGGGTGAAAGTCCTGGAACTCCTTAATAGCACTGTGGGTGTCCATATCCTACAGGAACTGCAGAGGGTCAAAATAGTCATCGAACACCACGTTAAGGCAGTATAGGATCTGCAAAAATAAAGTCAGCCTTGGCAGAGAGATACCCACATCCTGTGAATTAAAGAGTGAGTACCCTGTTCTTGAAAGCAATCCAATAATTCCTCAACTCGCTCTCCTGTTACAATAAAGGTTTGTTAAGGGTGGGAATGAATCATGCAATAATCCCGGGATATGTCATTACACCCACTGCATCATCCCAGGAAGAAAATCAAAACATCCACAACTGTTAGACTCTGAAAATCTCCCAAACCATCACATGTTCCACGTGAAATTGATATTACTAAACTACTAAGAAAGCAATAACCTGCACTTATACAGAACCTTTCATTTCCTTCACACACTCCAAACTACTTTACATCCAATTAATCACATCTAAGGTGTGATCGCTCATTATGCAGGAAAATAGCCCCTAGCTTACTATCAGGTTACAACTAAAATGGTTCTGTAGTATTATCAACACAATTTTGTGCATATGTTTGTTCAAATATATTGTAGCGTTCAGGTCAAAAAGGACATTAAAATAACAGGGATAATATCATATGATAATCAAGTGCAACATAGAATTCCATTTGCAACCAGTGTGTTTACAGAACAGCAAGATTTTACACTTTAATCTACCCTACTACACCCATATTAATTAGCTCAAACTGAGATGATAGTGGTGCGCAGCCAGTACACAGCCAAGTAAAAGATGTGTAATGGGGTTATACAAGGTAAACGACGTTCACCTATGCTCTTTCAACAGTACCTTTCAAATCCACTTCTAACTGGAGGGACAAACACAACAGGCACATGGGAACACCACCTCCTGAAAAAGTTGTTTTCGCAGCCTCTCACCATCCCAACTTGGTAATATATCTCCGTTCCTTACTGTCGCTGCGTCATTCCCTCCCTAATGCCATCATAGGTCTACTTGCACCAGATGGAGTGGGTCAAGGCTGCAACTGATCAGGTCAAGAAGGCACAACACAGCACCTTCCTCAGGATGCTAAGGAAACTCAGCACGTACTGCACTGCACACCAAACAAAAAAAACTTTTCATTGTACCTAGGTACACATGACAATAATAAATCAAACCAAACCTTCTCCAGGGCAATTAAGAATGGGCAATGAATGCTGGCCCAGCCAACAATCCCCACATCTCCTGAATGGATTTAAAAATGGTGAATGAATAGGACTAGTGATTTTGTTAAATGTGAAGAATATCCTGTGAAAAATCCAACTGAATTCGACATTTGTGGCATAGGCTGTGATTTGCTGCCCCATATTAAATCTGGCATAATGGTCCAGGAGGTGGTAAAATAACAGCATGGTGTTAGATCCAATTGGTAACATACTATTTCTCAACTTTAAAATAAACGTTTAATTGGATCTATGCTGTTTTGTTGCCAAAACCTAACATTTGTTCCTCAAGCTGACTGACATATAAAAGGTGTTGGTGGCAAACTGCCTTCTTGTCCATTAGTGTGGAGTTAGTGTGACTATACGTACACCCACATTGCTTTGGGATAGAGCTGAAAGACCCAGTGATGAAGATTTTCCCATGCATTTGTTTCTATTGTCCTTCCAAGTGGTAGAGATTGCAGGTTTGGAAGACGTTGTCAGAGGAACTGTCATTGCGAATGCACGTCAGCTGGGAGATGGAGTGCCAAGTAGGTAGACCATTTCTCCTAGATGAGTTTGAGCTCCTTCAGTGTTGTTGGAGCTGCCTTCATCAGTCAAGTGGTCAGCATTCCATCACACTCTTGATCTTCTGCCTCAAAGAGGAGCGGGCACTGTTTTTGTTGGTGGTTTCAGTGGTGATGGTGAGTGGACGAAACAAAACAGGTGGCAAATCACTTACTACAGACTTCACCTTGCTCCTGTAGCCACAGTATATATATATATATATATGGTTGGCCCAGTTCACTTTCTGCTCAATGCTAACCTCAGGATGTTGATGGTGGGGGATTCAATGATAGTAATGCACGTGTGTGTAAAAGTGGCAATTAATAGGTGTGCATGAACGTTAGTCCTCACTTATCAACCCAAGCTTGGATGCTGCCCAGATCTTGCTGCTTTCCCACATGGGCATATTATCTAACAAGTTATTAACGTTACTCAACATTGTTTAAATCACTTCTAACTTTAATGTCAGAGCAGAGATCATTGAATTAGCACTGAAAGACAGATGCACCTCAAGCACCATTCTGAGGAACTCCTTCAGGGACCAAAATGATTGCCTTCCAACCATAGCTACCCTCCTCTGTACCAGGTATGACTCCAACCAGAGAAGAACTGTTCCTCCTGATTCACTGAGTATAGTTTTGTTAGAGCTCTTGGATACCGCATATGTATAAGCATTGCCTTGATGTCAAGAGCAGTAATTGATGGAATTGATTATGGCCTGCTTTGTGCACAATTCCTCATGTAGACAGGTAGAGGCCAGTATTCTGGACATACTGGACCAGCCTGGTTAAGAGCACATCTAGTCTGGAGCATAAGTCTTCAATACTATTGCCACAGTGTTGCTAGGACATGTAGCCTTTGCAGCATCCTACACCTTCAACAGTTTCTTGATATCACGAGGAGAGAACCGAATTGCCTGAAGACTGGCATCTGTGATGCCGGGAACCTCATGAGAAAGCGGAGCTGGACCATCCATTTGACAGCTTTGGCGAAGGTGGCTGCAAATTCTTCAACCTTGTCTTCTGGATTGATGCCCTGGGCACCCCAATTGTTAAAAATAAGAAAGTTGTTAATGCTGCTGGGCAATGCATAATGCAAAACGCTGCATTTGTTCAACATAATTAGTACTAAAGGGCCAAAGTTTATTTTAAGAAAGGACGTTTGGAAGATGTGGGAAAGAATGTTAATTGATCGATATTCACATTAGCACTTCTAACAGGGTGTTTACTGCTATTGAATGGTGCACACACGTCAAGAAAGCACTTTTGTTTTGCAGTGTTCAATTTTAAGTATGTGCCATTCTGTTCCTTAAAACAGCACATATTACATTACATTGCACTAAAACAATTTGCTGCAGCTCAAAAATTGAAGATGACTACTTTGATCAATTGGGTCAATGGACTGAGGAGTAGCAGATGGAGTTCACTTTGCATTTTGGTAAAAGAAACAAGGGCAGGACTTATACTACTAATGCTAGGGCCTTGGATAGTGCTTATAAAACAGAAGGACTTAGGGGTTCAGGTACATAGTTCTTTGAAGTTTGCATCACATATAGACAGGATGGTTAACAAGGCATTTAGCACGCTTGCCTTCATTGCTCGCATCCTTTGAGTGCAGGAGTTGGGAAGTCATGGTGAAGATGTACAGGACATTGGTGAGGCTTCTCCTGGAGGACTGTGTCCCGTTCCGCTTACCCTGTTATAGGAAGGATATTAAGCTGGAGAGGGTTCAGAAGAGATTCACAGGGATGTTGCCAGGTCTGGAAGGTTGGAGTCATAAAGAAAGGCTGGACAGACCAGGACTTTTTCACTGGAGCACAGAAGGTTAAGAGATATATTGGCATATCTTTAAAAAGGTGAAAGGAGGGAAATTTTAAAAGACATGGGCAACTTTTTTTTTTGAAAACACAGAAGGTGGTTCACGCATGGAATGAATTTCCTGAGGAAGTGGTGAGTCGGATACAATTACAACATTTAAAAGATATCTAGTAAGGACATGTATAGGGAAGGTTTGGAGGGATCTGGGCCAGGAGCAGGCAGTTGGGGCTAGCTTAGTTTGGGATTATGTTCGGCATGGACTGGTTGGCCTGGAAGGGTCTGATTTCATGCTGTATGACTCGAAGTGACCCCTGCACCCAGCACATCCCGACCTCCACTTCCTGTTATTAAGGATCTCGGCTTTGAAATGCATGAGGAATCAATAAACGAACTACTTACAGAAGGCACAAGATGGTTGGCGTAACACTAGGGATGTGCAGCAACAAACACTACATCAAGAACAACATGAAAACAAGTTTCCAAGAAAGGAACAAGGCAGGAGCTGAATATCCAAGACACAGCACAACTCTCTAAACTGAAACAGGTACCATTCCTCTTGCAGTCACGTGTACAGAGACACACGAAATAAGAATCCCTGGAGAAAAAAAACAGGAATTGGTGAACAACATTGTGGCTGACAGATCGGAGAAAGGAACATAAAACTGGGCTAGTTTCAATGTATAAATACAGCCCTTCGAAGCTGCTGAGCTGATGGATGGAGGAATTCATTAGCAACGGCAATAGTGCTCTCAATTCGACAGGTTTTTAAATATTTAAACCCTTTAAATAGCCTGCTCCTGATTCCTTCTCCTAAAGAAATTGGCTTGCACTGAGATTGGCAGCGCCTCTGCTCCAGGTGCGGAATGTTTTTCAGTTTGGGTAGCTTGTCCAATATCTCACCCCTTATGCACGAGGGGGTGGGGTGGAGAATAAAGAAAATAAGCTTGGTTCGGCCGGTCTGAAAACGTGTAATCCAGCCTGCAAAACCCTGCACCGTGTCATCTGCAGTCTACGGCTGGAGCCACAACATTAGTGAAGAATGTTAAAAATGCTTCCCACGATCTTGTTGGGGAGATTAGTAGCAAAATCTCTGCTGGCTAGTTGCACCCAAGAGTAAAGAGCCTACAGAGTCACTACGCATTTTGCCAACCTGGCATTCAAAGGAGTGTCAGCCCATATCCCGAGAGCGTCGCAAGCAAAGGAGATTTTTCTTTAATTATCTGTTGGAAGCTCACAAAAAAAAACATGTGGGACGTGAAATTTTGGTTGTATGTGCACAGTGGCTCCCTAACCTGTTGAGCATTTCCAACACTTTCCACTCTTGCTTCAGATTCTCAGCAGCTGTAGTGTTTTGTTTTCCTGTAGCCCTATTTCTGGGGCCAGTTTCTAACCTCAGGTTATAAATATCCGACATCTGTCATATTAGTAAACAATGTAAAAATGGACACCTCAAACTGGACATCTTTTGGCCCACTTGGATTCAATACCCTTCTTCCTTCTGTACTTTGAGATGTGTTTATTCTAGACCCAAAGCCACTTAATCGAAGGCGAAGCTCCATATTTTTCAATAATATTTGCTTTTGAATGTTGACGTTAGATATTGAGTTTCCACCAGGCTGAACCTCAATTGCCTATTACTGTGAGCTTCTATTCATCAGAGGCTTGCAGTTCACCAATCTTTTACCCCAGGGAGAGAAGTAAACTCAACTTCTTGCACTTCAGTAGTAGAACATACTTCACAGCTAGTGCTATGATAATGCTACAGAAGCTTTCCTAATGCAGCTGAGTAAAAGGAAATCATTTTCACTACGCAACATTAAGATAAACATTACGTCTACGTCTGAGCGAATATCTGAAAAGTCTAAGTTCACCATCTATAGAGTTCCACGAGGAAGCGAATCAGGAGGCAGAAATTTACAACCAGAGAAATAAAAAGACAACATCAGTGTTCAGCACAACCCTGTAACCGGTGGCAATCCTGCATCTAAGATAATGGGAACTGCAGATGTTGGAGAATTCCAAGATAATAAAATGTGAGGCTGGATGAACACAGCAGGCCAAGCAGCATCTCAGGAGCACAAAAGCCAACGTTTCGGGCCTAGACCCTTCATCAGAGAGAGGGATGGGGAGAGGGAACTGGAATAAATAGGGAGAGAGGAGGAGGTGGACCGAAGATGGAGAGTAAAGAAGATAGGTGGAGAGAGTATAGGTGGGGAGGTAGGGAGGGGATAGGTCAGTCGAGGGAAGACGGACAGGTCAAGGAGGTGGGATGAGGTTAGTAGGTAGATGGGGGTGCGGCTTGGGGTGGGAGGAAGGGATGGGTGAGAGGAAGAACTGGTTAGGGAGGCAGAGACAGGTTGGACTGGTTTTGGGATGCAGTGGGTGGAGGGGGGGGTGGCGGGGAGAGCTGGGCTGGTTGTGTGGTACAGTGGGGGGAGGGGACGAACTGGGCTGGTTTAGGGATGCAGCAGGGGAAGGGGAGATCGAGAACGCCCTTGACCGCGTCTCCCGTATTTCCTGCAACACATCCCTCACACCCCGCCCCCGCCACAACCGCCCCAAGAGGATCCCCCTCGTTCTCACACACCACCCCACCAACCTCCGGATACAACACATCATCCTCCAACACTTCCGCCATTTACAATCTGACCCCACCACCCAAGACATTTTTCCATCCCCACCCCTGTCTGCTTTCCAGAGAAACCACTCTCTCCATGACTCCCTTGTTCGCACCACACTGCCCTCCAACCCCACCACACCCGGCACCTTCCCCTGCAACTGCAGGAAATGCTACACTTGTCCCCACACCTCCTCCCTCACCCCTATCCCAGGCCCCAAGATGACATTCCACATTAAGCAGAGGTTCACCTGCACATCTGCCAATGTGATATACTGCATCCACTGTACCCGGTGCGGCTTCCTCTACATTGGGGAAACCAAGCGGAGGCTTGGGGACCGCTTTGCAGAACACCTCCGCTCAGTTCGCAACAAACAACTGCACCTCCCAGTCGCAAACCATTTCCACTCCCCCTCCCATTCTCTAGATGGCATGTCCATCATGGGCCTCCTGCACTGCCACAATGATGCCACCCAAAGGTTGCAGGAACAGCAACTCATATTCCGCCTGGGAACCCTGCAGCCATATGGTATCAATGTGGACTTCACCAGTTTCAAAATCTCCCCTTCCCCTCCTGCATCCCTAAACCAGCCCAGTTCGTCCCCTCCCCCCACTGCACCACACAACCAGCCCAGCTCTTCCCCCCCACCAACTGCATCCCAAAACCAGTCCAACCTGTCTCTGCCTCCCTAACCGGTTCTTCCTCTCACCCATCCCTTCCTCCCACCCCAAGCCGCACCCCCATCTACCTACTAACCTCATCCCACCTCCTTGACCTGTCCGTCTTCCCTCGACTGACCTATCCCCTCCCTACCGCCCCACCTATACTCTCTCCACCTATCTTCTTTACTCTCCATCTTCAGTCCACCTCCCCCTCTCTCCCTATTTATTCCAGTTCCCTCTCCCCATCCCCCTCTCTGATGAAGGGTCTAGGCCCGAAACGTCAGCTTTTGTGCTCCTGAGATGCTGCTTGGCCTGCTGTGTTCCTCCAGCCTCACATTTTATTATCTTGCAATCTGCATTTCATCCCCGTAAGTAAACTATACCTGAACATAACACACACATTGTACAGCCACTGATAAAGCCATCTTTTTTAAAATATGCACCCTCCTGCTGACCCTTCAGAATCAGGGCTACAGGAAAACAAAGTTTTTACATGGCTTAAAAACTTGGCTCCAAATGTGATTGCTTTCACGCCAAAGAGATACAAACGGACAGCATTTGCAGTTAGTTTTTTTTGCATGGACCAGATTTTTTACTTACGTTATCAGAGGGACTGCGTAGCCTCATTGAAGAATTCCGCTTGTGTTCTGCAGCCTGGCTGAATGGTGCTCCTGTTCAGCTCATATTTCTCTTCAAATTACTGCTCAGGCCCCATTCCAAACTGATGAGGAGATGAGTTGACTTTATTGTTAGACCACTTCCAGGCAGGAATCTGGTCTATCAAGTACACCCGACTGTCAAATCCAACCTTGGACGCAGAAAACTTGTTTAATCAAGTTTCACCTGAAGGTTAATCGACGCTGGTTAAACAGAAATCACATTTAACCCAGTCAACTGTCTCGGTTTCACAGCCGTGACTCAGTGCCTGGAAATTCTCAAATTCACAGCAAGACCTGCAGCAGGCTGGCCATCAGATATGGTTATGTTTCATTCCAGCGACTCTTCGCAATTCACAGTAACGTTTCCAAACCAAAGCCCCAGCTCTGCGTCAGCTTCCAACAGGACGTCATTCAAAAACCAGCAGGCAAATGAGAAGAACGGAACTTCATGCATAAAAATCTCAAGTTTCTACCAATCTCCTAAATGCGCGCTCTTGCCTCCTGTCACTGACAGATGGGATAACCTCCCGGCCTCCCCGAGCTATCAAATTATGTCTATGTTAGTCATTACCCAAGAAGGCTTCTCGGAATGAATACCTTGCCACCTTAAGAACAAGAAATACACTGCACATACCAGGATTGCATCTCAGGTGAAGCAGGGGGAAAAAAAAACTTACAAAAGGGATCAGTTTCAAGAGAGACCAGATCAGTTCCAGAACACAGGAATTAATGTGGCACCAAATGGCTGCAATACCAATAAAATCAGCCTGTTAGAAAGTCTGGATTTTGCACACAATTTTAGATTGACTGCTGATTACCATAATATCTCATTTCTGGGAAAAATAATCCAGAAACGGACTCCAATCTAACACTGGGTTGCTAATTAGAAGCAAGCTCTGTAGAGTAGCAAATGTGATATGCTCACACCAAGCGTGGAATGCTTTGGTTTATCAGACAGAAGCACGTTACAGGATGGCTGTAATAGGGTTTTGGACATGGCACCGAAGGTCCTGCTAAAGCTGGTGTTCCATTATAACCACTGCCAATTGTCCTAAAAACCCATCTGGTTCCACAATACTCTTTCGGGAAGGAAATCTGCTATCCTTACCTGGTCTGGTTTCCTTGTGACTTCATACTTCAAAACTGAAAGGAAAGCCCCCTCCACACTGCCCAAACGAAACACCTCCCCCGCCCGCCCCCCAGGAGGACGGGGACAGCACGGAGCTACAGATGGAGCGAGCTTAGCTCTTTTTAACCAGCCCTTGATGAAGCACCGGAATAAAGTACAAATTAGTGGCTGACCGAAACTTGTATAAGGAAGTGGAAATACACAAAATTGAAATATCATCTGGCTGATGACATGTCCCGGCCCCCCACTAATCTCTAAAGGCTTCAACCATGCTGGTGAATACCACGCGCTCCCATGTGAAAGTGCTGTAACTTAAGTGGTTATTTTGGCCTGGTTTCTTTGGAGCGAGATAGAGAGAGAGATTGAAGAAGAGGCGGTGAGCTGCCTTCTGAGGATCACTTGGGAGGCCCTGGAGTTTTCAATAAACAGCCTGAATGGGTACGGCCAGCTCTCAGGGATCCGGGTTTTTCAGGTTTTAATTTAAGCAGAAGCTACTGGAGTCTAGCAGCCTCAGTGAATGTCTCCCGGCTGCTACTCTGAATTTTCTCTCGATGTTGTTCTCCCCTCCTGGACTGATGAAGGGTCTAGGCCCGAAACGTCAGCTTTTGTGCTCCTGAGATGCTGCTTGGCCTGCTGTGTTCATCCAGCCTCACATTTTATTATCTTGGAATCTCCAGCATCTGCAGTTCCCATTATCTCTGCAGTTGAGAATCTGTGTCTGAATTTTCCTTTTTTTTGCCAAGGGGTTTGTTTCTAAGATGTTCTTAAGTCGGAACAGTTAATTTGTAAAAGGTACTGCATCTATTATTCTGTGAAGTTTGCAACAAAGTTGTTAATCGAAAATTCCTATTTCTCTGGTTGTGTTTCTAACTACATTTAAACAGCGTTTTGCTTACATATGTCGAGTTGTTTGACCAGTTGCATCGCATCGGGAACAGGTACTTCATACTTGCCATTAAAAGATAAGAGTTAGGGGCTGGGCTACCTTAAAATGTTTTGAGGGCGGCTGGTCTGGGCCGTAATATGCTACAGGAACACCCGAGGGCTGACATTCAGGGACAATATGCCCCTTCAAGGCCCGCTGCCCAGCCTTACTGCCTGCTCCTCCCCACATGGGGTGCCTGGAGATCAGGAGCATGGAACGGAAGTGCAACCAAAACTTGAGGAACAGCCCCTTCAAATACCTAAGCTATGGACTGCTAACAAAAACACAGCATGCAACTGCAGACCTACAGCTACATGCCGACTCTGAAGTGCCCTCTGGGCAATCAGGGATGAAGTAAAACATTTTGGATGAGACAGCAACACTTTTCTCATGAGCAAATATAAGAGACTTTCCCAAGACTCAGATTAAAAATGACAACTCCGATTAGGAAAATAGTGAAAACAATACACAGGCTTTCAAAACAAAACAACCAAACTCACAAACCAGGATCTCAGTCTACTATTCCTGTAACAGCATTCTTTTTGGATGATTATTCCACGGTAAGCATCTATATAAAATCGATAAATGGCACATTCCCAGATATGCAACTCAGAAGGATGACGAGGATATTGGCATTTGTAACCGAGTAGCTGAGCTATTCGAACCATAAAGTCCAAAATTTGATTACAAATTACAGCAAAGTTGTCTGCTCTCTGCTGGGCCACATTAGCTGAACCCAGAGATGGGATAGCCCACCAGGGTTTCACTGACTGGAAACTATGTACATGTGGATCGCAGCGGGCAGAGCTGGCTACAATGCCCCTCCTCTGTCAAACAGTCTACCAACACTCACAGGGCTCAACAGGAAATATTGCTATCTGGCATGAAGCAAGCAGAAGTTAAAGCAGCAAGAGGCAAGCAGTTTACAAAAAGGAGAAAAACAGACTAGCAAAGGGAAAAATTGTTTGTCGTGCTGTGATTAGACTCTACACCAGCAATTACAGATCCAAACTGTTTAACTCTGTGCTAACAGCATAGCAATACAAAAACAGACAGATTTCCAACTCAGGACAGGGTTAAATCAGTCCATCATGTCCATTTCAGCCAAGAAACATTATGTTTAACTCCATTTTCTAGCTCATGATGCACAGGCTGGCGAACCAAAACTAAGTGCTCAGCCAAGAGCATTTTTATAAAATGTAAAGTGTGTTCCTGTCTCTACCATCTTTTCAATGCAATCAATTCCAGACTTCCATCACCCTCTGACTTCTGACCCTGTATTTTATCTTTCTGCAAATCACTTTAACCCCGAGTATCCCAGTTGTCGACCTCCCAGTTAAATGGAATGGGTCTTTCCAATCTACTTCACTCCTCCGTCCCCTCAAGCTTATATACCACAATCAAATCTTCACCCAGCTTCAGCTGTTCCAAACAGCCCCTTACAACTTAAAATACAAACACAACATTGGTGGGACTAGAAGTCTGGAATAAAAACAGAGTTCAGGAAATACTCAGACAGAAGGAACTGCAGATGCTGGAGAATCCAAGATAACAAGGTGTAGAGGGGTCTAGGCCCGAAACGTCAGGTTTCCTGCTCGGTCACACAAAAATCTGAGGACAGAGAAACAGAACACTACCAGGCTTTTCCTTGGGCAGAATACAACATTAAATTTTGATTTTCTCCCCACAGGCACTAGCCCTGTTGAGCTTTTCCAGCCGACCCAATATTTTCATTTGTTAAAGCTCTCCATTCCTGACAACATCCTAAATCTCCTCTGTACTCATTCTAGCATGGTTACATTTTGCCCCATAACGCAACCAGAATAAAAAAAATCTCAGGCTAAAAGAAAACTAGGCTTAAATCCTACCTGGTCAGTCCCAGTGGTGTAATTGGTCATACTGTCAATGGAAAGGTCATGACCACCCAGGAGCAAAGCATTTAGTATTTAGGGCTCTAGCAGGTGCAGCGGTAACGTCCCTGCCTCTTGGCAGGGCACACAGGTTCAAGCCCTAAATCACTCATGCAGTGAGTAATAATATCTATGAATGTGTTGATTAGAAAATATCCTTAAATCCGATTTAGGGGTCCTCTTGTTGCACAGTGGTAATGTCCCTACCCCAGAACCAGAAGGCTCACCTGCTCCAGAGGTACGCAATAACAACATCCCTGAACAGGTTGATTTGAAAATATCCTTAAATCCTTCCTGCATTGGGGGTTCTTGCGGTGCAGTGACAGCATCCTTACCTCTAAGCCAGGAGGCCCAGGTTCAAGTCTAATCTGTCACAAAAGTGTCATAACATCCCTGAACAGGTTGATTAAAATAATTCGTGCCACCCCTTGCCTCTTTGAACAGCAGTTATTTGTTAATTTAGCTACGCAAGGAGTACAGTGTCTGACTCCAGATTTAAAGATTTGCACACAATCCTATCACAGTCGGTCCAGAGTTTTCACAGCAGATTCTGATTTTGTGTCAGACAAAAGTTGATGGGAGCATTCCAAAATTGTACACAGAGACACTTATTGGCACAGGTTGAGTAGAGTCAGGAGATGGTCGTGTTTCAGATTGTAAATAAATCTATCCCAAGTACAGACTAGCTTCAAACTTTTAATTCACCAACTGGTTATCAGAAGTATAAACCATCTAACCCAGCCTACTGATAGCTTCCTGTAGTCTGCACTAGTCTTCCTCAATATTAATCAGATGTCAATGACCACATTGTTGGAAAGCAATCCTAAATCATTCACTTAATCTCAGGTCATTGATATACAGGGAGCCCAGCAAGTCGGTAGCCCTGAGCCCTGCAAGATCCCACTAGAAAGAGCCTTCCAGTCACAAAGTGGAAGCCAATGAGTCATTGCAAAGTGCAAATTGTAAATTGTAAAAGAAAACTGGCAGCTTTGAGAAAGCCTCAAAAATGTAATGTTGTGACAGAGTCTAAAAACCCGCACTTCCATTATTTTGCAGTCATTTTATCCAACATACAAACATTGACCTTTAGGTGATGCTGTTTACTAATGCACAATCTGCTGATGAGTGAAGAAATTCACATATAATCGTCATTGCCTGTTTCACTAATTATTTAGTTTGCTGTGTAATAATGCATTTCAAAATGTTTCAATACTTATTTTGGTAAAGCACGGATAAAGACTCATCTAGACTTGAAATGTTAACGTGCTCCCTCTCTCTCTCTCCATGGATGCTGCTGGACCCACTGTGAACTCCAGCATTGCGTGTTTTCAGTACAGATTCCAGCACTAACAGTAATTTGCTCCCTCAATCTATCAGGGTTTGTATCAACTGAAGTATGCATTTCATTACCTCATACTACGGTTGTCTGGGCTTTAACCCACTGGGGTTCTAATGAATCAGCAGCTAGCTTTACATCAGTCCAATGTGGGGATACAAAACTTCAGCAAAACCCACCACCTCATCACTTCCATTCACCAACTTCTCCCCTCCATTCACTGAAGCAGTTGTGGAGCCTGTAAATGGTATCTTAGTTGAGGTTGCCAAATTCAACACTAACCAAACAACAAACACTAAACACCCTGCTCATTGATAATGCATTGCTACAGCCAACTGCATGGGTTTCTGAAGACATCTTCCTCCAAACAAGATGGCAGTGAGAAATTAACGTCATACCTTTGAAGACGTGGACTTGAGACAAAATCCCCTTGCTTAACCTGTTTTCCAGATCTTCAGATAAAACGAAGGAGAAAATGCTGAGGAAACAAAAATAAATGAAAAGTATAAGTAGGAATAAAACACACTGTCTTAAGGTTACCCTTTCCTTCCTTCTCCCCACTAGCGTAACCAAAATATTTTAGAAATTTGTTTCATTCTGCAGACTGTCCCCACCCTATCGACTAGCATGATCAGAAACAGTCATAGATAGTCACAGAATGTGAAACATCCTGTTAGACAGTGGGCAGTGTTGTCTGTTTAAAGGGGAAGGATATGGGTCAAACAATACATTTCACACATTTGCACAGCATAAAGAAAGCCTTCTTGTTTTATAGGAAATGAATCAAAGACATTTCTTTGCATTCTTGTCAGCCTGTTCTGTTATTTCACTAAGTGCTACCTCTGCTTTCAGTTTTCTAATCCCCTTCTTTCAGCAAAGTTCCTGACCACATCATAGCTCAACTCATATTCCGCCTGGGAACCCTGCAGCCTAATGGTATCAATGTGGACTTCACCAGTTTCAAAATCTCCCCTTCCCCCACTGCATCCCAAAACCAGCCCAGTTCGTCCCCTCCCCCCACTGCACCACACAACCAGCCCAGCTCTTCGCCCCCCCCCCCCCCCCCACCCACTGCATCCCAAAACCAGTCCAACCTGTCTCTGCCTCCCTAACCGGTTCTTCCTCTCACCCATCCCTTCCTCCCACCCCAAGCCGCACCTCCATCTTCTACCTACTAACCTCATCGGACCTCCTTGACCTGTCCATCTTCCCTGGACTGACCTATCCCCTCCCTACCTATACTCTCCTCTCCACCTATCTTCTTTACTCTCCATCTTCGGTCCACCTCCCCCTCTCTCCCTATTTATTCCAGTTCCCTCTCCCCATCCCCCTCTCTGATGAAGGGTCTAGGCCCGAAACATCAGCTTTTGTGCTCCTGAGATGCTGCTTGTCCTGTGTTCATCCAGCCTCACATTTTATTATCTTGGAATTCTCCAGCATCTGCAGTTCCCATTATCTCTCATAGCTCAACTGCCTTATCAAGACAGTTCATTGTCTCTATAGTCAGAAGCATCCCAAACCAGGTTTAACTTCAGCAATTCCATCATTACAATTTTCAAAGATCTATTTGGGAAGTGCTGTCTTTTTTTTCCCCTTAAGGTCTTTCCAAATGCTATTTCTTATAGTTTCTGCCATTTTTCATCTTTGATGTGCTGAATTAGCTAAAGAACTAACTCTACTAGAGATGAAGCTAATTTCCTGAATCAATTTTTACTTCCAATAATGACTTGTATTCAAATAGAATCTTTGACACAGTAGAAGAATCCCAAAACCAAACAAAATTGTAGAAGGAACACCCTCCACCCTTTTGGCTTTATTTCATTTATTTAAGACCTTATTTCGATGGCATGGATTCCATTAAAGACCTGATAGAGTCTAAAAGCAGACTTTGCCTGACACTCAAACCCTTTAATTCTAGTAAACCAGTTGATCATTTTCAACCCATCCTCCTCACTATTTCAACAATACCCCTTTGCTTTTTAAAAAAAATTATTCGCAGGATAGGTATAATTGCATGGATCAACATTTGTTGCCCATTTGTAATTGCCAAGGGCACAGTTTTAACCACATTGCTGTGGTGCTGAAGTCAGATATAGGTCAGACCAGGTAAGGATAGCAGATTTGCTTCCCAAATGGACATATTACTGTCTTCAGGACAATCAATAATGGTTATACAACCATTCCAGGGCTTATCGAATTCAACCTTCCCCTATCTACCGTGGCGAGATTTGAACTGCAGAACATTAGGACTCTAGATTACTACTCTAGTGACGTTACCATCACTCCACCACTTTCTCTTCATCTTACATTAGTTTGGTTAGCCGCTATAAAATTAGTAAGTTTTTGTGAGATCCATGATTATCAGGAGGGCCATTCTAGTAGAATCTGGTTTCTGAAACTTGGTTTTGTTCAAGTCAGTGAGTCATTTGCCATCGCCCAACATTGCATTTTGTCTGCATTATCAGCTACTGGTGGAAAATTGTACTTTATTCCATCTGACTCACTTACAAAACTGGTCAAAGTTCCTAAAAAGGCCCTGGTCTCCATCCCACTATTTCTTCTTTAGATCAGCTGTCCTCCCACTCATCCAATCCAGTACAGATGACGACAAGCCTAGTTTACAGGAACCACCTCCACCCCAGACACATTAAAAATTCTTTCAACCTCCTGACTTCTTCCCATGCAATGCCTCATTCACCAGGGCACAATGAAAAACAGTTTTCTAAATCTTCAAACGATACAGCTTTGCATCTATTAAATACATAATCAGAAGTTGTAACATCACATCTTTTAGTTTATATTACCTCCCTCAATTCTCCTTCCAAAGTTAATTCATTTTTACCAGTCTATTAACTCCTATGTTCCAGATGTGCTCCAGTCTATTACACCCTTTCAAATCCTCTGTTTTATCTGGGCTTAAGCCTCTGTTAATGTCCTCATCATTTAAAAATTAAACTCCCCATTCAAATAAAGCTAGTATTTGCCTTGAAGGTAGGTAAAAACTTACTTAAATAATTTTGAATCTCAAGAATGGACAGAGAATCTTTGTATCAACCACCTCAGTTGGTTTCAGTTACCTGTGACTTCAATTTTTAAGATTGTAACTACAGATAGTTCAAGGAAGAATCTATCATACACCTGAGATTTAATGTACTTGGCTTTAAGTAAGTGCTTCAGGTTTTTTAATTCCAAAATTCTGGTCTGGGACTAACACTAACTCTTCACTCTATGATAAGCTAATTCGCTATATATCCTTCCTTTCTCAGAAGCACTTGTCTACACTGTGATCTTATTTCAAAGTCTTTTTCACAGATTGCCCCAATTGAAAGTGACACTACATGTCCTCCACACAGCTATAGGTGTTTCCTTTAAAGGTTAAAAACAGAAGTTTGTACCAAACCTAGAGGCCCCATAATCTACCACACTGGGTCACAAAACTACCAAAAATAAACAAAATCCCATCGCTATCGCTCAGAAGCCATTCACTAATGCCCAGACTCAAAAAAACTAGTTTTAAACAGAAACCATAGCTATAGAAACACTTGCAACTTAATTACTAACTTGAGTTTGAGCTTGATTTATTGCTGTCCCGTACTGAGACACAGTGAAAAGTGTTGTTTCGTGTGCTACACAGGCCTTTTGTACCATACAACATGCATCAGGGTAATAAAACAGAGTACAGAATACAGCGTTACAGCTGGGGGAGGGGGTGGGGGGAGATCAACATTAGCCTATGAGAGGTCCATTCAAAATCTTAACAGCAGGGAAGAAACGGTTCTTGAATCTGTTTGTATGTGTATAGAAACTTTTATATCCTCTGCCTGACAGAAGAGGGTGGAAGAGAATATAAACAGGAGTGGGAGGAATCTTGGATTATGTTGGTTGCTTTTCCAAGGCAGCAGGCAGGATAAATGGAGTGAACGGATGGAAGGCTGGTTTGTGTGGTGGACTGAGCTGTGTTCACAACTCTCAGTTGTTTCTTGTGGTATGCACTGAATACCCACTGCATACCAATTCAAAACAAAACAGAAACCAAATTCACAACAAACATTAGAAAATTATACACAAACGGTTTACATCACGAATGAAGGAATTAACAGGATTTTGTTGCTGATATAATAGAATGTGACTGTTCAAGAACACGTGTGTGTTTGGGACAGGATTGCCGTGTACTGCTGAATGAAATCAAACTTCAAATATCGTGTAGTACAGCCTTCTCAAATATCCATTCAGTGACGTTAGTCCAGCACAAGAAAAAAGGCTTTTATAAGAAAATTGCCTGGCTTTGCAACAGCATTGTCACTAATGGACTAAGAATACAAATTGACAACCTTTCACAAAAAAGGTAATTAGAAACATTTAAATCGTGGAGTTATACAGATGTAAAGCATGTAAACAGACCCTTCAGTCCAGCTCCTGGGGGAAAAAAAATCATTATATTTCAGAAGGGGCAACTTTCCTTTATAGACTGAAAACACACTATCACAATCAAACAACAAGTAATCAATTCCATTGATCTGATCAGCATTCTAATTAGGATAGTGAATTAACCATTATATTTATCACAGGTAAATCCATGAAGTGTAGAAACCTTACCCTTTGAGATAAATGTGAAAAATTTGCAGCTGATTTTCAAAAAGATGACTATTCCAGGAAGTGGTTTGTCCCAATAAGTCTCCCAACACAGGAAAAAAGTGTGTGCTAAGTGTTATGCTTGGACCATGGATTGTATTGAGTGGGAGTGAATGGGAAGTGGCTTGCTGTATTGGAATTCCACTGTCTGCTCACTGGGGTCAATAGGTTCATGGAGTTGAAAGTATATGCACGTGAGATTTGATGATTCTGAAAACAATGAAATCAATCACAGCCTATTCAAAACAAAAATAGCAAGCTACGAAATAGCATGTTTCCCGGATGCTTTAAAAATATAAACTTTAGGACATACAAATTATGTGTTTTCAGTGCGTCGGTTTTAATATAAACAGGAAGATCTTTCATGGAACTTATTCTTAAAACTAATTTTTTTAAAAATTCATTCACGGGATGAGGGTGTAGCTGGCTAGGCAGCATTTATTACCCATCCCTGATTGCCTAGAAGGTAGTTCAGAGTCAACCACATTACAGTGGGTCTGGAGTCACATGTAGGCCAGTTGATAATCAAATGGGTTTGAAAGACAAAAATCTCAACTATGTTCAAAAAGCTCTCCAATATTGATCAGGAGAAGAGATCAGGGAAGGGTTAATGTATAAAAGTGTGCAAATACTGTACAATGAGGCACAAATAAAATTCAAAGAAAACTGTGGGAAATGTTCAACATTCCCAATCTGCTGTGGAGGTGAGCAGCAGGCTCTTTTCCAATGGGGAAAAAAGTTAATGAGTTTGATTTCATCCTGAGGGAATTTGGAATAACTTGTTTTTTGAATGGTTGACATCCCTAACCTCTCCTACCTCCACCACAAACAGCACCTCCTACAGGTGAAGCTAGCCAGTGACATCAATTCCTCAGGGGCTTTGCCAAGCAATGTTAACACCAAAGACCACCACAACTGCTTATATTTATACACAGCCTTTATGTAATAAAAACCTCAAGGTATTTCACAGAAGCATTAGAAATCAACGAATGACCCAGAGCCAAAGAAGTAGACACTCTCATTAGGCAACAGAAAGCTTGGTCGGAGTTGTAGGTTTTAAGGAGTACCATAAAAGGAAAGAGCCAGATAGCAATATGGAGAGGGTTAGGGAGGGAATTCCAGAGTTGGAACTCAGGAGGCTGATAGCACAGTTTTCTATGGTGGAGCAGTTAAAACTGGGAATGCTTAGCCAGCATTCGAAATAGAAGTGTGCAGGTACTTTGGAAGATTGGAGGACAATCCGGAGTTAGGGATGGGAAAGGCCTGAAGGGATTTGAAAACAAGAATGAGAACAACACTTTTAAAGACAACATTCTGCTTGACCAGGCCAATGAGATCAGGGAGCACAGCAGTGTTGGGGGGGAAAAAGGATGGGCGAGGAATCGGTCCGGCACCGATGTGGGCAAAACACACACGGTGCAGAGCTTTTGATGACTCAGATGGTATCCTCAATATGGGGAACTAGCCAACTGGAATGGGTCAGACTAGAGGCAAAGCCATGAACAAGGGGGGTCTGAGCAGATGAGCCAAGATAGCGAGTTGAGTGATATGATGGAGGTCCGCACAGGTCATCCTCAAGATGGTGCAATTCTGTGGTTGGAAATTCACCTCAGAGTCAAATGTTACGCAAAGATTGAGACTAAATCAGCCTGATCACAGTCAGTTACTGGGAAAAGAGTGGGATGGCAGCTAGGGAATTGTACAATAAATTGTTGGAACTCAGACTTGGTGCTTCGAAGTGCTGCAATAAAAGGCAATGTTCCCCGCCAAGCTACATACCATCTTGACTTGGAACTACATCGACTTGACTGTTTGTTGAGTCCCTTTCTGACAGCTGTGGGCGTTCTTACTCTCAAAGGACTGCAGCATTCCAAGGAGGAAAGTTCTCAACACCTCCTTCAGGCCAATCAAGGCTGGGCAACCAATGAGGAAAATCCACATCTCAAAGGCATTCTTCCACGCATTTTATTTTCCATGTTCCTGAGTCATTCAGGAAAATCGGTAGAATGTAACATCCTACAAGCTTGAGTTTTTATGTTACTAATACATCATTCACCTACACTAGTATTTCTGTCCCTCTCTATCATTCAAACTTCCTCATCACATCTGCTATCTTGTATTATCATCTGGTCCAAAATACAGAAACTTATTGACTTGTTTCAGTGTGAAGCCAGCAACAATTTTATTGTTTACATTCAATCCATGTTCTAAGATTCTGGATTTTACTTGATCTGCTATTTTGCTGAGTACCTTGCAGTCCTGCAAGTAGTACTGTATCGTCTGTGCACCAAAGTTTTATGTTCTTGCCTCCAATGTTTACTCCTAAAAGTTCAAACTCTGAATATTCATATTCTTTGAATACAGACTGAATAATTTTCATAACAACCTTTTTGTACTCTCTTCTTCACTTGAAGCATGTCTGATGTCTTCTCAGCCTGGATCTTACTTGGCCCCAGTACAGGCTCTGGATAAATTGCTCAGCTTTGTTGCTGATGACCAAAGGGGTGGTGCTGTGGGTCACCAGCAGCGGAATCTGTCACCTCATGGCCCAACATTCCTCTCAATCTGCCAATACCGTCAAGTCAAGTGATCAAACCTAGTTCTGTCAAAAGTGCCAGAGACACCAAGCAAACCTAAAAGTGAGGTTTTAACCAGAGGATGCTACAAAACAGGACCCCTATTAGTCCAACAGCACAGGTAACAAGTGATAGACAAAATCGCCCATCATAAAGCCAGCCTACAAATGAATTCAATTCATCCACATGGTATTAAAAAAACCTGAAGACGACATTGGATACAGCAAAAGCAATGAGCTTTGGCTGAAATAGTACTAAAGACCTATGCTCTAGAACTACTCATACCCAGTTACAACACTGGCATCTACCCAACAATGTGGAAAACTGCTCATAAAGCAGGACAAATCTAATCCATCAATCACCACCCTACTCTCGATCATTAAAGTGATGGAAGAGGTTGTTGACAGTGCCTTCAAACAGAATTTGTTCACTAATAACTTACACACTGATGCCCAGTTGGTCTTCTGCCAATGCTGGTTAACTCTTAACCTCATTACAGCAAGCATAGACTAAAAACAAAAGCTCAAGTCAGAGAAGACTCAATGCCAAGGCAACACTTGACCGAGGGTTACCAAGGAGCCCTTGCAAAGCAGGAGTCAGTGAGAATCGGAAGAATCCTCTCCATTAGCTGCAGTCATAGCCAGCACAAAAGCTAAAAGTTGTTGCATCAATCATTTCAGGCCCAGGACATCTGCGAGAAACTCCTGCAGGGTAGTGTCCTGGGCCCAATCATCTTCAGCTACTTCAGCAATGGCATTCTCTCATTCCTAAAGGTCAGAGGGGGATGCTCATTGCTGACTGTACAATGTTCAGCAATTCCTCAGACACACTGAAGCACTCCATGTCCAAATGCACCAAGACTTGGACAACATTCAGACTTGTGCTGACAAGTGCCAAGTAACATTCACACAACAAAGTGCCAGGCAATGGCCACCTTCAGCAGGAGGGTATCTAACCTCTGTCCATTAACTTCCAATGGCAGTACCATAGCTGAAGTCCTCCACTATCATTCTGGGGGTTAGTATTGGCCAGAAGCTGAATAGGATCAGACATCTCAATGCAATGGCAGCCAGAGGCTAAGCATCCTTGAGCAGGTAACCCACCCCATAATTCACCAAAGTCCACTCAGCATTTACACAGCACAAGCCAGGACTGTGATGGAATAGTATCAACTTTCCTTGATAAGCGTAGCTCCAACAATACTCAAAACAAAAACTCAACATGAGCTTTATATTCCCATCAATCCTAAGCGAGGGCTCCCTATTTATGAGGATTTTATGTGCGCAACCATTTTGGGGGTAATGCTCTCAGATGAGAAGTAATTAACTGGCTTCCCTTTTTCAATTAACCACCCCGCCCCCCCCACCCCGTGATCACAAGAATAATTTTTTTTTTTGAGAAGTATCCCCTCTGTCATGAACTGTAAGGTAATGCACTTGGCTCGAGAAAAATTGGAGAGACAATACAGGCTCAATGGTATAACTTTGAGGAGAGTACAAGAGGGACATGGGACTTTGGGGTTCACGTGCATAATTCTCTGAAGGTGACTGCGCAAGTTGAAACTGTTAAGAATTTTTACAGGGTCCTGGGGCTTATGAGTAGAGGTACAGTGTGTAAAAGCAACAAAGTGATACTATAACTCTACAAATTATTGGTCAGATCACATTTGGAGAAATGTGCTCAGTTCTGAGCGCATTATATAAGGAAGGATGTTAAAGCCTTGGAATCAATAAAATGGAAATTTACTAGCTTGATACCAGGAATGAGGGATTTTAGATACAAAGAAAGATTAGAGATATTAGGCATATTCCCCTTGGAGTACAGCAGATGAAGAGGTAACTTTAGTCACATGTTCTAAATTATGAATAATTTTGACCCAATAAAGAAGGATTTTCTGTCTCTCCAAGGTGGTACATCAGTAACTAGATGTCACAATTTCATGATTGCCAGCAAGAGGGCTAGGAGTGAGACGAGAGGCTTCTTTACTCGGTTGTTAGGATTTGGAATGTGCTGCCTGGGAGAATGGGTTCCATAAGAGGTTTCATAAGCAGACCAGATAACATATTTGAAAGTTATGAATTGAGGGGGTTATGGAAGTAGGACAGGAGAATGGGACTGGCTGGGTAGTGCCTTCAGGAGCCAGTACAAACACAAAGGGCCAAAGGGTTTTTTTCTGTGCTGTAGATTTCAATGACTATGAATTAAGAAGGAAGAAGTTTATTAGCTACCAAATATGAGAAAAAGAAAAAAAAACACATGGGTTATAAACAGGAAATGAGTAATAAAAAAATGTTTATATATAAACATATAAATCAGGGTCTGGGTTTTGAAGAACGGATGATGAAATGTTTTGGTCATTAGACAATGCTGGTAATGTGGACATTGATAGTGAAGCAGTTGATTCTTAACTCTTCATTTCAATGGCTTTCCTGGCCTCCAGCGCGCTCAGCAAGGGCACATCTTCCTATAACCTGCAGCACAGGGGCCTCTAATAGCTGTACTCAGGGTGTGAACTTCACAGCATACAGTCCCCCACTGCTGGCATTTGAACCCTTTTATAGCATATTCATGGAAGGATAAAATGTAAATATGTCTGCAGTTTGGAACATAACCATTCTTACTGATAAGGGAATCAAGCTCTTTATTGGAGATAACAAGGTGTAGAGCTGGATGAATGCAGCAATAGAGGAGCAAGAAAGCTGACGTTTCAGGGGTAGACCATCTTCAGAGTCTCAACCCGAAACGTCAGCTTTCCCGCTACTCTCATGCTGCTTGGCCTGCTGTATTCATCCAGCTCCACACCTTGTTATCTCATTCTCCAGCATCGGCAGTTCCTACTATCTCTCAAGCTCATTATCACTTCCTTTTAAGGCTCTCTGCTTAAAGTTTCCCTTAAGCTCTTCATTTCATGGGCTAACGCAGGGGTTTGACAGGCAGGCACTGACTTGATGCTTTCGGTCACCTTCTGGCTTTCCAAGAACACACATTGCATTTAGAGTTTCAACATACATTAGTCTGGGGTTATGATGTTATGCTGTGAATTGGGATCTCATCCAACACCTTCAACATTTGTCTCATTCCCTCCTGCTAACAGAGGCAGTATACCATCTGTAGAGGTGCGCTGCTGCAACTGAACAAGGCTCCTCTGCCAGCACCTTTCAAACCTTTGATATCTACCACCTAGAGAGAGCAGGGCAGCAAATTCATTCATTCATGGGATGAGGGTGTCACCAGCTAGGCAGCATTTATTGCCCATCCTTAATTGCCCAGACAGCAGTTAAGAGTTAATTATATGTGGTCTGGAGTCACATGTAGGCCAGACCAATTAAGGATGGCCATTCCCTTCCCTAAAAGGTATTAGTGAACCAGATGGGTTTTCCCGACAAGCAACAATGGATACATGATCATTAGATTCTTAATTCCAGATATTTATTGAATTTAAATTCCACCAACAATGATGGGATTCGAACCCAGGTCCCAAGGACGTTATTGGGGTCTCTGGATTAAACATCCAGCGATAATACCACGAGGCCATTACATGGGAACACCATGAGCTGCAAGCTCCCGTCCAAGCCATTCACCAAGCTGACTTGGAATTATACTGCTGTCCCTGCACCATCGCTGGGGCCAAATCCTGGCACACCCTCCCCTCACAGCACTGTGACTGTTACTTCCTCCCATCCCACCCGTCACGGTTGATGTGACACCTCGTCAATATCTTCACCAGTGCAATTATGCATGGCCAGGCAGCCCATGGAAGAGTATTAAGGAAATCTCCTGTGGGGTCTATACTGTGCAAGATCCCATATCAGGCTACATTGCCTGATTAAATATCATGACAAATTTGCCTTGGTGTGTTCTGGTCAATATTCTTCATCACATTCACCATGTAAAACATTAACTAGTCTGTAATCCCATCCTTATTTTCTTTTTTTAAAAAAAAGTCTTCCCGATTTCCAGAAGAAGAGTCCAGACCTGAAACGTCAGCTTTCCTGCTCCTCTGACGCTGCTTGGCCTGCTGTGTTCATCCAGCTCTCCACCTTGTAATCTCTGTAAAATAGCTCCCGTATTTGCCCATATCCTAAAACCACACTACAAAACAATTGTTTGTCAAATGTTTCTGTATAGTTGTAATACTAGACTATTTAAATGTGCATCCACTATAGATTTAATCATTTTGATGATTATATTGAGTTACAAACTTTTCTGTTTTGCATCTATTGCATTTGCTCAACGAGGTTCTGCAATTTGAAAATGCATGTGGGATTGCACACATGACTGTGCGCTTCTGTTTTATAGTCAATACAAATAGATTATAAAGTCTGTATGTGGTTACAAACTACAGAAAGATCAGGTGGGCAGGTATGTGAAATTATCTACTTACCCAGGGTCCATTATGTATCCCACGATTTCAAAATTAATCTATTCTCGAGGGAAGAATAGCTCTTGGAAGCTGACAGGTTACTCTTCAATATCAGGTCCAATAATCTCTTCAGGCACTATCTTTTAGCCAGAGGCCTGCACCACGCAAGCCATTGCAGCAAACCATCAGGAACAGGAAAGGAGGTGAAAGGACCAAATAAAAAAAGGAGCAGACTTTGACTGTCTCCGATTTTCCCAGCGAGTCAAAGGAGTAACAGAACGTCAGCCTCGGTTACTGCCACAAATTCTCGTTTCCCCTTCTCCATCCCGACTTCCCCTGCAATCGCGAGGCCTCTGCAAGTAGCTGACTGGCACGGAAGGCTTCTCCTCCTCTTGCCACCTGATATTCCGCATCAGCTGGCCACCGTTTCCCATGCTATTTCAGGAGGAGATTGATTGAGGCTACACAGGTTTGCTACAGGCTGTTGAGACCCTATACCTATATACTCATCACTATTTGTCTCCACTAGCCTGAACTGAGAGTCTCATGATGACCATGAATCCATTGTTGATTGTCAGAAAAATCCATCTGGTTCACTAATGTCCTTTAGGGAAGGAAACTGCCATCCTTGCCTAGTCTGGCCTACATGTGACTCCATACCCACAGCAATATGGTTGACTCAATTGCCCTTTCAGCAGTTACCGATGGGCAATAAATGCTGCCTTAGCCAGCGATGCCCTCACATCCCATGAATAAAATGTTGAATTCAACACTGGGCCAGATTCTATTGTTCATTCAATTTCCACATAAGTTTTTTGTTAACAGATCAATGGAAGAGCTACAGTAGGTTTCTGATAATGGTCACTATAAACAAACTCTGTTAGTTACAGGAAAATTGCTTGCCAAGACATTTTAACAATGCACTCCACAAACCAGCCAGGCAACTGCATGCTGTCATGGCTAAAACATAGGGAGAAAGACCTGCCCCAATCAGGGTAAACAGGGGGTAGAGCTGGATGAACAGAGCAGGCCAAGCAGAAGAGCGGGAAAGCTGATGTTTCGGATCGGGACCCTTCTTTCTCCTGTTCCTCTGATGCTGCTTGGCCTGCTGTGTCCATCCAATTCTACACCTCGTTATCTCAGATTCTCCAGCATCCTCAGTTCCTACTATCTCCCAATCAGGGTAGTTGCCACAGGGTAACAAATGCACTACTGTCACTGTTTGGCGACGTTCTGGCCCAGCTCACTTCCTGGTGAAACCCACATCAGCCCGATTCCAGGCAGAGTGATTTGTTTCTTGGCACATATTGCATCATCTGTGGAATGGTCTTGTCAAAATTTATGCTTTTGTCAGTTCATTCCAGATCTTAAATGAGCTGTGACTGTAGAAATGACCAGCAACACCATAACATTACGGACACATCATTACTCATGAGTCCTGCAGGAAGCATCATCAGGAGCATTTCCAAATGGGAGAACTTCTGGCACTGGCACCGTAGTACTATGTAACCGTTAGGAACATTTTTCGTATTTCAACAAGACATAACTAATAGAAGAGACAGAACGGAACAGAACTTGTTGTTTTTAAAAAAAAAATCAGACAGTAATGAAGGAAAGTCATTATAAATGCAAACATGATGGTCAGACTTCAGAAAGAAAAATGGTCAGAGATACAGTTTACCTTTCAACATCTATAGTCAAAAGGATCAATTTCCTGTACAATGTTTCACATTAGCATTTACAAAATTTATTCAAAGCCAATAATGAGACCAATTTCCAAATTTTTGATTTTCTTCCCCATCAGTGAATTCTGCGTTCCACAATTTCATAGCTGACTTTACAAACTACACTGAGCTTCATATCAAGCAGGGGTGTGAATCAAACTATAGAACAAACATTGACAAGTAGCAGGAATTTGGTTCTGCAGAGGCCAAGCATCCTAGAAGCTGAGCCACTAGACTGGCTTCCACAAAGGGAAACATGTCACGACAATGGAGTGCAGCAAGCTGCAAGTTTCTACCTTTGCATCACTTCTACTCGATTTAGGTGGTTATTCAAAATCCCACCTGGTATACCAGCGAGGAGAGCCACACACGGCAGCAGGAAACAGCTGTCCATTCCCTTCAATGCGGCATGGCAACTCCAATGAGTGGGATTTAAGTAGAGCTCCATCCCAGCCAGATTAACAGCAGCAGTGTTGGAATTTCAATGAAGCAAAAACAGAATCATCATGAAACATCCCACAACTGGGAATGGAAGTTGTAGAATTAACACTGTTCCATCGTTGAGCATAATTTGAACAGAGAAATGGTAAGAAGTTATTTATAACAGCTACAACGAAAAGGTGAAAGCATTTTAACACGCCCTGTGAGCGACCATTCTTTTTTCTCCAGTGAGCACTGACCAATGTCCTAAATCTTATCCAACCGATGAGGCAGACTTGGCTCCAAATCCTACACGCTCACTCGGAAGGCAACAAACCAGCAAGAATTTTACTCACTCATTTAGGGAAGAATATACGGTCCAAGCTTAGCAGTGCTTCAGACAAAGAGAAGCCTGTTTTGGGGGCCTGAAGGGGGCAAGGTTTGGGAGGGTATGATATTTGATTAGATTTTCAGGTTGCTATCATAGAATCTCTGCGATGCGGAAGCAGGCTATTTCAGCCCAACAAGCCTGCAGTAACCTTCCAAAGCAGCATCTCACCCAGACCCACCATCCCAACCCTGCACATTCCCATCGCCAATCCACCAAACCTGCACATCTTTGGGCCATGGGGAGAAACTGGAACACCTGGAGGAAACCCACGCAGACACGGGAGGAGTGGAGGGATGGGGGGGGGAAAGAGAATGAGCAAACTTCACAGTCAATCACCCGAGGCTAGAATTCGAACCTGGGTCCCCTGGTGCTATCAGACAGCAGTGCTAACCACTGAGCCACTGCGTAAAATCGGGCTTGCAATCAACCAGTCAATACAGATAGTTTATCGCAGCTTCTGAAAAGTTGGGCTCTTCCTGCAAATTGAAAACTTGTGACTAAATTCCACATAACTGACCAGGCTACAAATGGTACCACTTACAGTCCCAAGATGATGGAATGGAATTTATACAAAACTCTAGCTCCACTGGTGGAGTGTTGGTTTGTTTTTTAATTTTTAAACACTTGTCGGACACTAAACAGGAATATTTTTAGTCATTTTCTATTGGAAGCTGGCAACCGGAATTTGATCTAATTTCAAAGCAGACATCACTGCCAAAGGCCTGAAGCCAATATAAACAAAGAGCAACTTTCAAATATTAGTAGAAAGCATTTGGATTAATGTCAGATAATAAACTGCACGTAATCTGCTAAAGGATTAAAAAGTCTCTGAAAAATCCTAGGTTCATGACATGTATCAGAACAGGTCAGTTACTATGGGTAACTTGAATAGCTTTATATTTAATGGCCAGTTACAATTTTAAATGGAAGTTATCTATTGACTTTTATGAAACACCTAACCATCGTAAGACCTTACATTAAAATCAATAGATGTCATGACTTATCTGGAATTGGCATTAAAAGGGTTTATTGTATCATAGTTATTATCATAATAAAATCTCTTCAAAACCAAAATTATACTGAACTTAGACATTAGAACTATTCTCATTTCCTGCTATCTATCCTTGTATACATATCTTGTACATTTATCTGTAAACACTTACAGACCTTTGCCAAAACTTTGAAAATATATCTTTTCTACACTTGGAAGTCTAAAACTTACAACTTGAAAGCATCTTCAGCTGCAAAATATCCCATCTCTTCAATCTAAAATGTCAAGTCTAAACAGAGACAGCATTTGTGACAACTAAGTAGAATAACGTCATTCATCATCTGTTACCAAAGCTGTGTAAGCCACACAGGATGGGGGGATAAAGAATTAAACTGGAGATTCAATTATAAAGAGAAGGACAAAATGATTTGATCAATTTGGAGTGTCATTTTAAATAAACCATATTAAATTAAACAGTGATTTTTCGAAACGTTTCAGTGAGAGCACATAAAAGGCAAAGATGCAAATGAACATTATTGAACTGATTCATCAGGAGTGCTGATTCCTAACGATATTTCACACAATCTAAGGGCGGCACGGTGGCTCAGTGATTAGCACTGCTGCCTCACAGCACCAGGGACCCAGATTCAATTCCAGCCTTGGGTGACTGTGTGTGGAGTCTGCACATTCTCCCTGCATCTACATGGGTTTCCTCCGGGTGCTCCATTTTCCTCCCACAGTCCAAAGATGTGCAGGTTAGGTAGGGTGGCCATGCTAAATTGCCCGTAGTGTTCAGGGATATGCAGACTAGGTGGATCAGCCATGGGAACATGCAGGGTTATCGGAACAGAGTGGGGTACTCTAGGTGGGATACACTTTGGAGGGTCAGTGTGGACTCAATGGACCAAATGGCCTGATTCCACATTATAGGGATTCTATGCTTCTAAACTTAGTCATATTAATTTTAAAGGAATCTCTCTTAAAAGTGATAAAAATGATTTTCTAAACTGAGTAAGCCTAATAGTGCTAGTTGGCAAAGCGATAAAGGATGCCAGAACGTGTATAACATTTGGAAAGCAAGCCTTCACAAAAGTGTTGGACCTCATTTGAAAGATCTTTCCACTGAGAGTAATTCAAGATTACTAATCTTAGTCATCTGGCCAACGTTAGGATATGGGTGTGAAAGTTGCAATAGAAGTCAGACAGCAGGTAGCTAAAAGCAACCAAGAAGAGATTTCTGAGACATGATAAATAATTGGACAATACATAACCAATGAAGCAGCATTGAACAAAGCAGGCACACAAGAACCAGACAGCTACAATCTTTAGACACAAACTGGTAGCACCTAGTGAAACTGAGGGCAGCATAGTCACAGAAAGACAGGCAAAATACACCAGCAGTTTAAGTAGGTATAAAGTTTGACAGCAACACACAATATTGGCTGCTATCAGGGATTATGAAAGCTGGAGAGCCATGATCACCAATGCTGTGAAGAATGATACTTACAAAAAAAAAAATCACATGTTGCAAAGACTGCAGATCTCACGTTTCTTTTGATGGATCATTTATTCCTCATTCTTTTGCTACGCTCCACCTGGGGGGGGGGGGGGGGGGGGGGTGAATTTTGCTGACTTTCAAGCCCCGACACACACAGATACACCCCAAAAGTAAAAGATTTAATCAAAGCACGCAAAGTTCCCAATTTCCTGTCTAATGCAATCTATTTAAATAGAAAACTCTGACCAGGTTACTGTACTTAACGATGCGTGACAAAAAGTAAATTCTAATCACAAGCAAACAGCTATGATCAATGTGAGATTGTACTGCTTAAAACTCCAACCCCTTTTAAAAACATCTACACGTATACAAAGATACAGACAAACAAACAAAAAAGCAGCATGATTTTGGATTAAAACAAAACTAGAAACCAACTCAATAGCATCTTCTTCTCTTCTTCTCTTCAGGTTCATTAATTTCATCATAGGTGGCACAGGACACTTGGTACACTGACTCCAAAGGTTCTTAGCATCAATTAAGGGCAAGAATTAGCAATAATTATGGGAGAAAATAACTGGCTTTCTTCATTTTTCAGGTATTTTTGCTAGAGAGAAGGGAAGACAACTTGCCATCCCAGAGATCCATTAAGACCTCTTACTGTATTTTTATCCCCCAAAACAGCCACCCCCGAGAGAATGTGTTGTCAGGCTAATGATCTTTGGTTTGTGCCATTGTGGATGTCCATCTGTTACTTGGCACCAGTCAAATCTCATCCTGCATACATACCCTGGTGCTAGACTGTCTACAAACAACTTTTCCACTGTTTAAACAAAGCAGCTGTGTAAAGACCACATACAACAGAGTTTCAGCATTTTTCTTTTAACGGTACAATAATTCTATCCACAATCCTTGGTTTTTAGAATACAGTACTTTCTCCACTTTAGTCTGCAACCAAAAATATAGAAAATTTAAAAAATGACACTGTCTATAGACCTGCCAGGATATCATCTTGCATCCCTTTTAGCATTCGCATCAAGTAGACTGGGGAGTGAACAAGACATTTTCTCATCTGTATCAGATAACAAAGTGTGGAGCTGGATGGACACAGCACGCCAAGCAGCATCTCAGGAGCACAAAAGCTGACCAGGTCTAGGCCCAAAACGTCAGCTTTTGTGCTCCTGAGATGCTGCTTGGCGTGCTGTGTTCATCCAGCTCCACACTTTGTTATCTTGGATTCTCCAGCATCTGCAGTTCCCATTAACACGTTCTCATCTGATAATTCAGTTCTGAGGTGGGGGGGGTCAGTTGGTCACTAGACGTGAAACGTTAACTCTGATTTCTCTCTATAGACGCTGGTGGGCTTTTTAAGCAATTTCTGTTTTACTTCAGTTACATACTGCCTTTATCACTAGAACATAGTTAAATAATAATTCCTAGAATTAAACAACTGCAGGCTTCAACAGAGATAACGAAACATACTACATTTGATTTAAACTGGTCTCACTACTTTCTTGTATAAATTGACATGTGCACACAGGCACATCAGATTGTGGCACCTAATATCATATGCTTCTTAAAGTTGGCAGAAAGAGCTCAATTCTTCAGGACCTACTTGCCAGGACTGGTGTCCTTAAGCAACTGTACTGCCAAGATTGCCTTGGAATTCCTCCAAACCCATCAACGTAACTTGGAAACTATTTGTGCAAGCCACTGACCAAAGGCAAGTAGCTTCCTCATGCAGGAAGTGTTACCCAAGGGCCAATTTCAAGTCTGACAATCATTGGAAGTGGGAGCTTTCTCAGTGTATGGACTAGGGAATTGTGCACAACACTTCTCTCAAAAAAATAGAAAGTGATCGCAAAAGACATTTCCAAAACAAAAAAAAATCAGGAAAAGAAAAGAGCTAAAAGATAAACAAATGGGAATGTAACAATTACACTGTTTCCAAAAGAAAATAAAATGGCTCTGAACAAATAACGCTAATACAAATCTCAAAGGATTTAGTGAAACTCCAAGACTTTGGTACGGAATTCAGTCATAATGAAAGTTACAGGAAATGATATGAGACAATCTCCTTCCAGATAAAGTCAACAATAGAGGCGTGCATCTCTGGAGTAAATTCTGGCCAAATGTGAAATGGTTTTCAAAAAGCAACAAAACCTTTATTAATAAAGGATTTTAAAAGCTTAAAACACACGTACTGACAGATTCAAGAACACCTTCTTCCCCGCTGTTATTACACTTCTGAATGGATCTCTCAAATTTTAAATTTAATGTTGATCTCGCTCTGTCTCTGCAGCTTTAACACTTATTCCTCGCTCTGTTCCATTACCCTGATGCACTTTGCATCCTTTCATCATACCTAGGTACGCGACAACAATAATAAAATCACATTTAAACTTTTTTCATAGCAAATCCACATTGTAGATTAAATGGACAATGGTTATTTCAGCATACAGTGCAACACTAAGACTCCTGAAACAATAGAAACTGTGCGGTCTATTCCACGTGGCCCGTGCCAGATGCAATATCACTGGCATGCAATACACTAATTTAAATATTCAGCTTCTAAAATTAGAAGACTTCAAAAGGATATATTGCTCCTGTTCAACATAACACAAGTCACCCAATAAAAAAATCTGTTATTGTACATCACAGGGTCACCTCAAGCTAGTTCACCCAAAAACAGGATTGATTCCATGAAGCTACACTTGTGCTCTGATTTCCAATATTGAAAAGACATGTATTGTTCAAAAGTTCAAAATCTTTAGTTCAAATGTTTTAAGAGTTCTTTAAAGCACTTTCACTGCTCACCCCTTTGGGATATCATGCAAGGTTTTTCTTTGATTGTTATCAAGGGACAAATACTATATCCATTCCGGGAAGAGACAAGTGAAAGGTTAGTTGCAAACACCAGCTGCTAATGCAACCTGATACCTTCCTGTTCAAAGTGGCTCCATTGTTCAATAGGTAAACTACTTGAAAATTCAGTAAGTTGAGTATAGGAGATGGGATGTCATGTTGCAGCTGTAGAGGACATTGGTTAGGCCCACTATTGGAATGCTGCATTCCATTTCAGACTCCCTGCTATAAGAAGGATGTTGCCAGGGTTGGAGGATTTGAGCTACAGGGAGAGACTGAGTAGGCTGGGGCTATTTTCCCAGGAGCATCGGAGGCTGAGGGGGTGACCTTAGAGGGTTATAAAATAATAAAGGGCATGGATAGGGTGAACAGCCAAATTTTCCCCAGGATAGGAGAGCCCAAAACTGCGGGGCAGAGGTTTAAGGTGAAAGGGGAAAGATTTTAAAAAGGGATCTAACGGGTAACTTCTTCATGCAGAAGTTGGTGCACGAATGCAATGAGCTGCCAGAGAAGTGCTGGAGGCTGGTACAATGACAACATTCAAAAAGTATCTGGATAGGTACATGAATAGAATGGGTTTAAAGGGATATGGGCCAAATGCTGGCAAATGGGACTAGATTCATTTAGGATATCTGGTCGCCATGGAAAAGTTGAATCTAAGGGTTTGTTTCCATGCTGGGCAACTCTAAGATTCTATAAGTCTTCATTACTTCCCTTTTGGGATAAAAAAAGGCACCATCCTCTTGTGGAAAGCCATGTAACAATTCATTTCTCTGCATTCACAAAACCACACTGCTCCCTTTGGCCATACTTTCAATATACTCTACCACCACAGATTATGTGCCTCCATGTAACTTAATGGCCAGGTGGATTGTTTTTGCCAATGCAGATACTTCAAACAAATGTTTTGCAAATACAACAAGGCCACATAAAAGAAAACACTTTTTTTAAACAAAACGGCCTTTGTTTAATAGAAGTAAAACTGCAATTGGTGGAAAATGTAGCTATAAACACCAGATGAAGGCGGCTGCGTGCACTCTAGTTGATGTTCCCAAATCCAATTTATGCATGGGGGGAGATGCCAAATCTCTGGCTGATACCTCAATCGCAATTTCACATTCACAAATTACACCAGCCAGGTGCTCAAAGTCAAGGCAGTTATTTTACTTTAAAAACAATTAACCAGCTGCCAGGGACGGTCTGTGTGGACTGTATCAGAGTTGTAATGGACTGTGAACCAGAGGCACTTGCAAGAATACATTTTGGAACAATTAATAAAATAGCCATACACAGAAGTACCTTTTGCTCAAGGAAGGTTCACGACTGGGGTAACTGCAAAAAGCCTCTTGACTGTATAACCCAAGGGGCTAATGCCAAGTACTTAAAGCTAGTGCTACTTCTGGAACTGTAATTGGTACTATTGTTAGTGTTTGATATGGTCGGGAACTAATTAATTTTTTTTTATTTGTTAGATAATGGGCTTCCTTGCATCATCCCCTCTAACTTAAAGCTGAGAGCCGCACTCAAAAATCCAATTCTTGGTTGATCGGGCAGAAATACAGATGACCAAAAAGAAGGAAAGGGTGCAACTTGTTGAAATGGTCAACGTTTTCTTGTTTTTAATTAGATCTCAAAACAAAGATTAGTATAACATTTCCTTTCAACCACCATTCATTCATTTGCATGCACGTTTCAAAGTTACTATGCCACATGGAATAGTATTTTTTCATTCAGATTCCAACGTTATCTGAATCAACCACAAAATAGCTAACAGTGAGTTTGTGTACTGGTTTCACGGCAACAGCTCCTTCGTTATGGAACAAAGAGTCCCAGCTGAAGGATTTTTTTTAAACACTAGACAGGTTGGGAATTTATTTGATGCCCCATTTGCCTTAATAGTGCTACATCGATGGTAACCACAAGGTCAGAAGCAGTCATGGAAGTTAAATGAGAGCACTTCCGATTCTAAAAACAGACCCACAAAACACAGCAACATGTGCACCTCACCAAGGCGCTTTTCAAATTTTATTTTAGGTAATACAAACCAACTTCCAGCATACAGTGAAACTCCTTACGATTACCTTGAAGTGGTCAATGTCTCAGCTCATCACTGCTTGCAAATTACAGTCATAGGGATGCACAGCACAGAAACAGGCCCTTCAGTCTGACTCGTCCATACCAACCAGATATCCTAGATTAATCTCGTCCGATTTGCAAATATTTGGCCCATAATCCCGCAAGCCCTTCCTCTTCAGATATCCAGCTAGATGCCTTTTAAATGTTGTAATTGTACCAGCCTCCTCTGACAGTAGATTCCATACAGACACCACCCTCTGTGAAAAAGTTGCCCCTCAAGTCCCTTTTAAATTTTGCCCCTCTCACCTTAAACCTATTCAATCTAGTTTTGGACTCCCCTACCCTGGGAAAAAGACATCGGCTATTCACCCTATCCAAATGCCCTTCAGGATTTGATAAACCTCGACAAGGTCACCCCTCAACCTCCAATGCTCCAGGGGAAAATAGCGTCAGCCTTTTCAACCTCTCTCTATAGCTCAAACCCTCCAATCCTGGCAACAACCTTGTAAATCTTTTGTGAACCATTTCAAGTTTCACAACATCCTTCCTATAGCAGGGAGACCAGAAATGAACACAGTATTCCAAAAGCATCTCAGGAGCACAAAAGCTGACATTTCGGGCCTAGACCCTTCATCAGAGAGGGGGATGGGGTGAGGGTTCTGGAATAAATAGGGAGAGAGGGGGAGGTGGACCGAAGATGGAGAGAAAAGAAGATAGGTGGAGAGGAGAGTGTAGGTGGGGAGATAGGGAGTGAATATGTCAGTCCAGGGAAGACAGACAGGTCAAGGAGGTGGGATGAGGTTAGTAGGTAGGAGATGGAGGTGCGGCTTGGGGTGGGAGGAAGGGATGGGTGAGAGGAAGAACAGGTCAGGGAAGCAGAGACAGGTTGGACTGGTTTTGGGATGCTGTGGGTGGAGGGGAAGAGCTGGGCTGGTTGTGTCGTGCAGTGGGGGGAGGGGACGAACTGGGCTGGTTTTGGGATGCGGTGGGGGAAGGGGAGATCATTACCCCACCCCCGAGCACCAAACCATCATCTCCAACACCATTCATGACCTCATCACCTCTGGAGACCACCCATCCACAGCCTCCAACCTTATTATACCCCAACCCCACATGGGCCGTTTCTATCTTCTTCCCAAAATCCACAAACCTGCCTGCCCTGGTCGAACCATTGTCTCAGCCTGTTCCTGCCCCACCGAACTCATCTCCACCTATCTGGACTCCATTTTCTCCCCTTTGGTCCACGAATTCCCTACCTATGTCCGTGACACCACCCACACCCTCCACCTCCTCCAGGACTTCCAATTCCCTGGCCCCCAACACCTCATTTTCATCATGGACGTCCAGTCCCTATACACCTGTATTCCACATGCAGATGGCCTCAAGGCCCTCCGCTTCTTCCTGTCCCGCAGGCCTGACCAGCCCCCCTCCATCGACACCCTCATCCGCCTAGCCGAACTCACCCTCACCCTCAACAACTTCTCTTTCCATTCCTCCCACTTCCTACAGACAAAGGGGGTGGCCATGGGCACCCGTATGGGCCCCAGCTATGCCTGCCTCTTTGTAGGTCACGTGGAACAGTCCCTCTTCCGCTCCTACACAGGCCCCAAACCCCGCCTCTTCCTCCATTACATTGATGACTGTATCGGCGCCGCCTCTTGCTCCCCAGAGGAGCGCGAACAGTTCATCCACTTCACCAACACCTTCCACCCCAATCTCAAGTTCACCTGGGCCATCTCCAGCACACCCCTCACCTTCCTGGACCTCTCAGTCTCCATCTCAGGTAACCAGCTTGTAACTGATGTCCATTTCAAGCCCACCGACTCCCACAGCTACCTAGAATACACCTCCTCCCACCCACCCTCCTGCAAAAATTCCATCCCCTATTTCCAATTCCTCCGCCTCCGCCGCATCTGCTCCCACGATGAGGCATTCCACTCCCGCACATCCCAGATGTCCAAGTTCTTCAAGGACCACAACTTTCCCCCTACAGTGGTCGAGAACGCCCTTGACCGCGTCTCCCGCATTTCCCGCAACACATCTCTCACACCCCGCCCCCGCCACAACCGCCCAAAGAGGATCCCCCTCATTCTCACACACCACCCCACCAACCTCCGGATACAACGCATCATCCTCCGACACTTCCGCCATCTACAATCCGACCCCACCACCCAAGACATTTTTCCATCCCCACCCTTGTCTGCTTTCCGGAGAGACCACTCTCTCCATGACTCCCTTGTTCGCTCCACACTGCCCTCCAACCCCACCACACCCAACACCTTCCCCCTGCAACTGCAGGAAATGCTACACTTGCCCCCACACCACCTCCCTCACCCCTATCCCAGGCCCCAAGATGACTTTCCATATTAAGCAGAGGTTCACCTGCACATCTGCCAATGTGGTATACTGCATCCATTGTACCTGGTGTGGCTTCCTCTACATTAGGGAAACCAAGCGGAGGCTTGGGGACCGCTTTGCAGAACACCTCCGCTCGGTTCGCAATAAACAACTGCACCTCCCAGTCGCAAACCATTTCCACTCCCCCTCCCATTCTTTAGATGACGTGTCCATCATGGGCCTCCTGTAGTCCCACAATGATGCCACCCGAAGGTGCAGGAACAGCAACTCATATTCCGCTGGGGAACCCTGCAGCCCAATGGTATCAATGTGGACTTCACCAGCTTCAAAATCTCCCCTTCCTCCACTGCATCCCAAAACCAGCCCAGCTCTTCCCCCCGCCACCCACTGCATCCCAAAACCAGTCCAACCTGTCTCTGCTTCCCTAACTTGTTCTTCCTCTCACCCATCCCTTCCTCCCACCCCAAGCCGCACCTCCATCTCCTACCTACTAACCTCATCCCACCTCCTTGACCTGTCCGTCTTCCCTGGACTGACCTATCCCCTCCCCACCTATACTCTCCTCTCCACCCATCTTCTTCTCTCTCCATCTTCGGTCCATCTCCCCCTCTCTCCCTATTAATTCCAGAACCCTCACCTCATCCCCCTCTCTGAAGGATCTAGGACCGAAACATCAGCTTTTGTGCTCCCGAGATGCTGCTGGGCCTGCTGTATTCATCCAGCCTCACATTTTATTATCTTGGATGCTCCAGCATCTGCAGTTCCCATTATCACAGTATTCCAAAAGTGGCCCTAACCAATGTCCTGTACAGCTGCAACATGACCTCCCAACTCCTACACTCAATGCACTGACCAATAAAGGCAAAACGTACCAAACACCACCTTCACCACCCTGTCTGTGTCTCTGCTTTCAAGGAACTATGAACCTACACTCCAAGGTCTTTGTTCAGGAACACTCGCCAGGACCTTACTGTTACGTGTACAAGTCAGGCCCTAAATTGCAATTCCAAAACACTGATTATCAGAGCCCTCCACACTAAACATACCAAGGCCCATCTTCTCAGACGAACAAAATCAGAAGTTGCTGGAGAAACTCAGCCGGTTTGGCTGCATCTGTGAACAGAATTAAGTGTTAAGCCCAGTGACTTCCTCAGAACCGGATACGGTTCTGACTACCTCTGTCTCAGACTTGCCCCATGTGGATTCTGACTGAAGTTTCATCCTTCATGTTTTGACTCCACCCAGAATCGCAGGTGTCTCTGTGATGTTCAATGCTTCACAGGCAGCTGCTCTCGCCACAGGAGAAGCACACTCAGTGTCATGTGTGTGCATACAGCCACTCTCAACCTCTCTCCTTCAGGACCACTTCATGCTGGCTTGTAGCTAGCCTGCCTCCTAGTTCCATTTCATTCTCTGCTTGTTCAACATTCTAACAAGAAATGCTTTGGCTTCCTTTCAGGCATTCGGGAACAGAATTTTCAACAGCTCAGAAGGTACCCATGCCACTCTGGAATCATCCCTCTGCTTCCCTCTGACTCAGTCCCCTCTCCTAACCCCACCTCTTTGTCAAGTATTTACTATCCCATCGGACCGTCTGCTCCAACGTTGAATGTTCTGTATTTAAAAAGAGCTTAGTTTCATTCAGCTCCCCCCCACCAACTCAATGAATTTCCAGCAAGACTTGAAGTCAAACTCCTCTTCTGTCATGTTTGCGCTCCACAGAAACAGGCAGCCTTCCCCATGGCCCACAAGCCCCTTTACCCACCTTTAACACTCCCTCCACCTGGATCCTGCCATCTGACCCAGCACCTGCTTTTGAACTGTTCATAGAGAATTAACAACATGACATCAGTTGATGTAACTCCTCTGCATCCCAGTCCCCAGCACATCCCCCACCCCCCTCCGCCATTCAATTCCATCTCCCTTTGAACGGACAGCACTCCACAATCTCAGATCCAATCCCAGTTCCGAAGGTGGTCACTGGATTCAAAATGTGAACTTCGGTTTCTCTTCACAGTTGCTGCCATACCTGCCGAGTTACTCCCGCAATTTTTTTTGTTGTTTGTTTCAGATCCAGTGTTTGAAGTGTTTTTCTTTATTTTAGCACCAACCTCTCAAATGCTCAACACACACACACTTGGCCAGCACCCGACCAAGCAGAAGAGCTGGGAGGCGACAAAATGCCCAGGCGAGAATATCCACCACTTAAACCTGTTGGCCAAACATTACCAAGGCTCTCTGGTTCTTCCAACAGCAGTTTGGGACCACTTACATGTTCAAGGCTGGAGCTGTTGAACTATGGAATATTTTGGTATTATTAATCCTTTCCTCAAACTTGGATATTAAAAAAAACTGTTGACAAGCAAAATGTAGTAACTTTTCCGGGAGTCAGGTAAATCAGAATCTAACCACACCATCACTCCCAACTGTGCCAAATTTCCTGGGCACTGATAACAACTGCAGATGCCTGATAGGCTGCTACTTAAAGAAGTTAACTTCTCCCTGAATTCACAAACTCTGTTGGTATCAACATCAGAAGTCGTCAAACCATAGATGTCAATGGCACAGAATAAAGGCACTTTGGTCAAAAACAACCCTATTGTAATCCCATTTCCCAGCACTCAGCCCATAGCCTGTCGACCTTGGCACTGTAAGCGCAATTATTTTCAATCATTCATGGGAAGTGGGTGTCGCTGGCTGGCCAGCTTTATTGTCCGTCTCTAGCTGCCCTTGAGAAGATGCTGGTGAGCTGCTTTAATGAACTGCTGCAGTCCATGCGTCATAGGTTGACCCACTATGCTGTTTGGGAGGGAGCTCCAGGATTTTGAGACAGCAAGTGAAGGAATGGTAACAGATTTCCAAGTCGGGATGGTGAGTGGCTTGAAGGGGTACTGGCATATGGTGGGTTTCCCACATATCTGCTGTCCTTTACCCTAGTAGATGGAAGTGGTCGTGAATTTGGAAGGTGCTGTTTAAGGACCTTTGGTGAATCTCTACAGCGCATTTTGTAGATAGTACACACAGCCACTACTGAACATCAACATTGGCAGGATTGGATGTCTGTGGATGTGGCACCAATCAAGCAGACTGTTTTGTCCTGGATGCTGTCAAGCTTCTTAAGCGCTGTCGGGGCTGCACTCGTCCTGGCAAGTGGGGAGTATTCCATCACACTCCTGACTTGTGCCTTGTAGATGGTGGGCAGGCTTTGATGAGTCAGGAGGTGAGTTACTCACCACAGTATTCCTCGCTTCTGGCCTGCTCTTGTAGCCACTGGTGTTAATGGGTTGAGTCCAGTTGAGTTTCTAGTCAATGATAACCCCAAGAATGTTGATAGTGGGGTATGCAGAGATGGTGACACCAGTGAACATTATGGGATGGTGATTAGATTGCCTCTTATTGGAGATGGTCATAGTCTGACATTCATGTGACATGCCACTTATCAGCCATTATTCAGATTCTGTTGCATTTGAACACTGACTGCCACAGTATCCAAAGAGTTACAAGTGGTGCTGAGCGTTGCGCAATCATTGGTGAACATCCCCACTTCTGACCTTATGATGGAGGAAAGGTCATTGAAGAGGCATCGAAGGATGATTGGACCTAGAACACTACACTGAAGAACTCCTACAGGAATGCTCTGCAGCTGAGATGACTAGTCTCCAACAATCACAGCCATCTTCCACTGTGCCTGGTATGATTCCAACGAGACAGTTCTCCCCCCTATTTCCATTGATTGCAGTTTTGATGAAATACAATACAATACTAAATGTTATGAGGATTTCTGCCTCTACCACCCTGACAGGCAATGAGTTCCAGATTTCCACCACCCTCTGCACAAAAGAGGTTTTTCCTTCAGATCCCCGTTTACTCTTACCTTGAATTTATGACCCTGGTCATTAATCCCTCCAAGGGAAGAAAAAGTGAAGATCCCAGGACTTTCACCAAGATGAGCAAACCCTATAGTTGGAGGTATCAAGAGAAAGCAAAGATACGCATTGCCTACTAGACAGGCAGCATGCAGCGGACTTTGGTGATACCAAATAGATTCTGATCAAATCTGAATAGCTTCTAATTAACTAGGGTGCTACACCGGTAGGCGGAGAACGCCACTTACTCTCCCAGATGATCCCTTTGCAGAAATCTCAGAACTATAATCAGACCATATCATCTTAAGAGGGCAATAAAACATTGCAGCCAGAATATCAGGTCAGAAAGTACTGTAATCATATTAATTTAATAATCTTCCTATCCCAATTTGGATGAGTAATTATTCCAATTTTGGCTTAACATAAGCCGTGACTCCCGGGACAAAGATTATAAACTGAAAGACCTTAAAAACGGAGAGTGAAGATTGCCTCAGCTGGTTCATCCCATGGGATTCTGGGTTAACCTGCAGACTGTTTCATTTCCCATCTTCCCCCAAGTAATCTGACATAATGACATCATCATTGTATTCAGGCTGCAATTTATTCTAATGGCGACAGTCTCAAATACCAAGGTATTACTGCCTTACTTTCAGACCTATTGCGTTTTTAGTCATTCCAGCAACATAAGTCTACTGCAACAAAGCTACTTTAAATAATGTGCAAGATAATAAAATGCGAGGCTGGATGAACACAGCAGGCCAAGCAGCATCTCAGGAGCACAAAAGCTGACGTTTCGGGCCGAGACCCTTCATCAGAGAGGGGGATGGGGAGAGGGAACTGGAATAAATAGGGAGAGAGGGGGAGGCGGACCGAAGATGGAGAGTAAAGAAGATAGGTGGAGAGAGTACAGGTGGGGAGGTAGGGAGGGGATAGGTCAGTCCAGGGAAGACGGACAGGTCAAGGAGGTGGGATGAGGTTAGTAGGTAGATGGGGGTGCGGCTTGGGGTGGGAGGAAGGGATGGGTGAGAGGAAGAACAGGTTAGGGAGGCAGAGACAGGTTGGACTGGTTTTGGGATGCAGTGGGTGGGGGGGGGGGGGGGGAGAGCTGGGCTGGTTGTGGGGTGCAGTGGGGGGAGGGGACGAACTGGGCTGGTTTAGGGATGCAGTTGGGGAAGGGGAGATTTTGAAACTGGTGAAGTCCACATTGATACCATTAGGCTGCAGGGTTCCCAGGCGGAATATGAGTTGCTGTTCCTGCAACCTTCGGGTGGCATCATTGTGGCACTGCAGGAGGCCCATGATGGACATGTCACCTAAAGAATGGGAGGGGGAGTGGAAATGGTTTGCGACTGGGAGGTGCAGTCGCTTGTTGCGAACTGAGCGGAGGTGTTCTGCAAAGTGGTCTCCAAGCCTCCGCTTGGTTTTCCAAATGTAGAGGAATCCACTCCCCCTCCCATTCTTTAGATGACATGTCCATCATGGGCCTCCTGCACTGCCACAATGATGCCACCCGAAGGTTGCAGGAACAGCAACTCCTATTCCGCCTGGGAACCCTGCAGCCATATGGTATCAATGTGGACTTCACCAGTTTCAAAATCTCCCCTTCCCCAACTGCATCCCTAAACCAGCCCAGTTCGTCCCCTCCCCCCCACTGCACCACACAACCAGCCCAGCTCTTTCCCCCCCCACCCACTGCATCCCAAAACCAGTCCAACCTGTCTCTGCCTCCCTAACCGGTTCTTCCTCTCACCCATCCCTTCCTCCCACCCCAAGCCGCACCCCCATCTACCTACTAACCTCATCCCACCTCCTTGACCTGTCCGTCTTCCCTGGACTGACCTATCCCCTCCCTACCTCCCCACCTGTACTCTCTCCACCTATCTTGTTTACTCTCCATCTTCGGTCCGCCTCCCCCTCTCTCCCTATTTATTCCAGTTCCCTCTCCCCATCCCCCTCTCTGATGAAGGGTCTAGGCCCGAAACGTCAGCTTTTGTGCTCCTGAGATGCTGCTTGGCCTGCTGTGTTCATCCAGCCTCGCATTTTATTATCTTGGAATTCTCCAGCATCTGCAGTTCCTATTATCTCTGATTAAATAATGTGCAGCCCGCTTTGTACTATTTGGGCAGCTACAGAACTTCAGAAGAGCACGCTAGATCACAAAGCTTGTGAAAGCTAAACAAATTGCATTTCCAGCAAGCGAGCTGGTTTGAAATTGTAACAATCAGGCATTTGTATGCACATGCAGACACCAAGGGTTAGTCTAAGTGCAGCAGAAGTGTTGAGATTCGACTGAATACATGAAATGTCGATACAGAGAGTAAAATTAAGCAAGGAGAGAGGTAAGCAGGTGGCAGACCAGCTTCAGAACTCTGGACTAGGTCATCGTTAAAAAGTGACACCACATTGAAACGAAAGCCAGTTTATTTTTATCTTCGTCACTAGCGTGCTCAATAGATATGCTCTTCCGGTTACCCGTTTGGCCAAACCATGGACTGGATTCTTGCCAAACGGTCTCATCTTAAATCTGATTTTTCATCAGGATCCCTGAATGGCTGATAACAGACTGCACTTGTATTGTAAGACATCACATAACATCTTAATATTTCACTCAACAGGCTAGAATATTATAGCAACAGGGCTGTTAATGAGCCAAAGATGCCAGCAGATCACCAACTCAAACTGGAAAGCAAAAAAATCAGCCAAACAACAAGCAAAATGGTACTTAAAGCCAGAAGGGCCCAAAGGTGGGATCCCAAATGGAAAAATTAATCCACTGCCCACTTGCTGCCCCCTAGTTCTTGATACAAACTCACACCCAGTGTGGGTCCCTGTCCTCAAAAGTAGCTGGAAAGAGAAAGTTGATTTAAAACAAAACTATGCCGACACTTGGCGGGCTGGAACATGCAAAGTTTCTTTAGATTTGAGCTATTCATTGAGCAAGAAGTGGGCCTCAGCCAATGTACATCCAAGGAGTACTATTCAAACTGAGGGCACCAGCCAAGTTAACATACCTTCATAAAACGGAACACAGACCATACCAGGAGCTCAGCATTTACTGAGTTTGAAAGAAAGCAAGGTAACAAAGACAGTGACTTGTTCTCCATAATAATAAATGGGTGCAAGCATTTTGCTGCACTTTGATGGGTTGGGGGGGGGGGGGGGAAACATCACTTTAAATTCAAAGCTTTATCCCCCATTCCTGAAAGTGCAGACCTATTGAGTCTCTTTAGAAATGGAGTGAAATAGAATGCATTGCCCCATCTGATTGCAAATTCAATAAAATAATGATATGAATTCAGCCTTCTCTGGTTTATTAATTATGTGACATTAATGAATTTGCAAGAGCAAGCAGTGCTGACGAGTACATACTGCCTTTCTGTTAGGTTAATTTTTCAGAGGCCCTCACTGACTTGATGCAAGAGCAAGACGCTGACCTGGTTACAAAACATATACCTTTATTATTAAGTAAGTACAAGCTGCAGTGGATCGCTGTACGTAACCCGGCAGAGGGTGCTGAGTATCGTGAGCGATTCTCCCGAACAGGGGACAGTCCCTGCTTTTATACCCTTGGAATTTGCAGATACATAAAACAAGTATTACATCTGAGAACAGGATACACTTTGTGACGATCAAAGCTGTATGATAACGACAGGATGTGATTTCAAGTGGCTTGATCGAAGGTCACTGACCTGGCCATTTCAGCAGAAAGAGGGCTAGGTGGCAGTGCGGGGGTAGAGCCATAAAGACTACACAGCTTAATGCTTTGTGTTTACAGATGTTTCACACCCAAACCAAATAGGGCAGGAAGTTGAGACAATGTTCACATACCCCTGTATGAGGAGAGAAGGAGCAAGAAATTCATGGGATGTTAACTCATTAACATGTCATTTATGTCTGTGACACACCGTTCATTGCTATTGTTCCACCTCTTAGGGTCACAGATGTACAGCATGGAAACAGACCCTTCAGTCCATCGCCAACCAGATATCCTAAAGTAATCTAGCCCCATTTTCCAGCATTTGGCCCAGATCCCTCTTAAACCCTTCTTATTCACATGCCCATCCAGATGCCTTTTAAATGTTGTAATTGTACCAGCCTCCACCACTTCCTCTGGCAGTTCATTACACACACACACACACACACACACACACACACACACACAAACCCACTGCATGGAAAAAGGTTACCCCTCAGGTCCATCATATCTTTCTTCTCTCACCTTAAATCTATGCCCCTCTAGTTTTGGACTCCAACACCACCACCACCCCTCCACCCTCCCACACCCCACCCCTCCATCCACACCCCCCCCCGGCAAATCCTGGGGAAAAGGCCTTGGCTATTCACCTTATCCTTGACCTTCATGATTTTAAAATTCTACAGGGTCACCCCTCAGCCTCTGACACTCCAGTGAAAATAGCCCAAACCTATTCAGCCTCTCTACAGCTCAAGCTCTTCAATCCTGGCAACATCCTCAAATTTTTTTCCGAACCCTTTCATGTTTACAACATCCTTCCCGTAGCTGGGAGACCAGAATTGCACAGTATTCAGAAAAAGTGTCCTAACCAATATGCTGCAACATGGCCTCCCGACTCCTATATCCAATGGGCTGACCAATAAAGGCAAGCCAATGACTTCAGCTGGCTTACCCGGACCTCAAAGCCCACATCAATAATCAAGCTTTAGGTTAACTGCTCCAGTATCTTTGCACGTGCTTCAAAGTCGAGATTTGCTTGGTCGCTTCGTTTACCATGTTAAAAGAATGGTACTATGTAAATGTAAGTTACTGTTATGAGCTGCCAAACTAGCCTTTCAAAACCACACTAACTACCCTTTATCTTCCTTATCAAACCTTCACAATAGCTACTGCATGTTGAGATACTGAGGAGGAATGCTCATACACCCTCACAGCACAGTTACTGCATAGGAATGACAGTGAGAGAGTTCGAGAGTGAGACACTCTCCCATCACTGCTAAGGGAAGCAGTCATGTGGCTTCCCAAGCTCACTCAATAAAAACACTTCTCACTGTAGACAAGTATGTATGAGAAATTGGACTGATCTCCAAAGGAGACTTAGCTGGAACTGCGCAGGAGGCCACTTTGAGCCTGGGACCATCAAATGCATCAGGTGCCTAATTTTAAACAAGCGCTGCAGCTTGAAAGGGCTTCATAACAGGCATCAGTCACTCAGCTTTTGAGGCTCTATTAGCCACTGAAACACTGCTCTGTGCTCAGCTCTGCCTCTCAGAGTTGGAGGTCCACCTTAGAGGTGGATAGAGTCACTTTGAATGTGTTACTCTTTGTTAAACCCTTCATTTCTACTTAACTGCAGAGAAGCCATGAGCTCCAGCCTAAATAGAAAATGTGGCATCATAGATGAAGCAATATGTATGATCTCCTGGACTAACAGAACCCTCTACCTCAACAGCCTCTCAACAAACATCAAACAGCAATACCAGTTCGGACAAGCTCTGATGTCAGCCCTCAAACTGAAAATCGACGGCCAGACTCAACAGCAGTGACATTCCTTGGCCGACAATTCCGGGCTTCCCGTAGGACCAGCAACCAGCTTAGTGGAAGCTTTCCAAAGCAGCGGGGGTGGGGGGGTGGAAGATGGTGGTGGTTTAGTAATACCTTGGGTTAATCCATTTGGGTGGCCAAGGAATTCACTGCAAGATTACTTTGGGTATCAAATTAAAATCCTCATCACATTTATTAATTTGGCAGCCAAGCCGACACTGCTTGGTTCCAAATGCTCTGCTTGTCCACATCATGGACACGTTCACAGTCACAGATAATCACCGAACTGTTACACTCCGAGGAAGCCATTGACCCCACGCTGGCTTGTTAAAGGAACATCATTTCCCAGAGCCAATATCCTGTGTTATCCATCATACCCTGGCACAGTACAATTTCCAAAATAGTCATCCAAAGCCCCTCTTGAATGCCTCGAAATCGAGCCTGCCCCATACTCTTCCAGGCAGTGCTTTTCACAGCATCCGTACTCATGAAATGAAGAGGCTTTTCCTCGCTACAGAGGAGTTTCTTTTATAGGTCACTTTAAATCTATTTGTTCTTGTTCCTTTCACCAGTGGGAATGGTTTCTCCTTATCTACTGTCCAGCCTACTCATGAATTTAAAGATCTCTATCAGATCTCTTCTTGGCCTTTTTCTCTCCAAGAATAACAGTCCCAACTTCAATCTATCTCCATCCCAGAACATTCTCTCCAATGCATTCACATCCTTCCTATGAAGTGGCACCAACTGTATATATATACACACACACACACAAAAATTTTTTAAAAAACAATTTAATGGCCTGTGTACTGAACATTATTTCCTTATAACGCCATATGCACACTTGTGATTGTGCACGAGAGAGTGTTAGATTCCTGGAAATGGATGCTGCTTGCATTTTTAAAAAGTCCGTATTAGTGGGTAATAAATCCAATCTCTTTTACTTAAGGAAATCTCAAATGGGTCCTTATTGTGACAATAAAGAAATGGTTAACCACATTTTAAGTGGGCCATACTGTAAAGAGAGAACTCAAACCTTTGTTGTGGCTAAGTGGGGAGACTGTAAAGAGGGAAGCCCCATTTGCTCATCTGTTTGCAACTATTATTACACAGCCTGCCATTCTCCTGGTCCATGTCAGCTCCCTGTGGGTGGGCAGATGGATTTTCCCAGTTGGGCATTCAGTCCTTCAAGTCTGCTCAGACATCCAATAACATCCTGGCTTACCTTCTACCTAAGCTCTGGCTTTCTGCACTGCCCTCATATCCCCGAATTCCCTTACACTTCAAAACCTATTGAGCTCTGTCCAGAGAGCATCCGATTATTTAGAATCTACTGCTGTCTTGGATGGAGAGTTCAAAATCTGGGAGAAGACATTTCTCTTCATTGCCATCTCCATATTCTGCAACTCATGATGGTTACTTGGTTCTGGGCTCCCCCAGAAGGGGAATCTGCCACATGGCTTCTGCCACATCAAGCCCATTTAGAACTTGATATTTCACTGCGGTGTCACACCTTTGTAAGTGTTTAGCAAGCATGATGTTAGACACCAGCTTGTCATGGCATGAATTGAAGACTGACTGAGAACACTGCTGTGGTTTGAATTGGTCAGCAACTAGTTACGAGGACAGAGAATCCGCAACTTGAGGGGGGAACTAGCCACCTCCACTTGAAGGTTAATTACTTGGAGCAGCTGAGTGAGGGATAAGTCCACCTCGGAAACAGGTGGTTTTAAAAAAAAAGATTTTCAAGAATGCAGAAGAGAAAAGTGCACCCAAGTCGAAAGATGGAAATGAGGCAATTAGTAACTAAGGCAACTGACTGGTCGTGTACGAAGACAAAATCAGATGGAAGCAGAAGTAATCCTATATTTCAAAAAGATATGTATCACTTAATCCTAGAGGGAATTGAAAACAGATATTATAATATGGAGCACAAGTGATCCAACAAAAAAAAATTGTGCAATCAATGGGGAATCCTTTCTTCAATGTGAAATTTCAAAAGGTTGGGACATGAAAGGGTGTTAAAGGACACAGATTTAAAAGACCTCAGTGGGTAGAATGGGAATATTGAATTGCCACATTGCATCCACACTCATTCCTCACGATACTCAACTTTAACTCGTTAAAATCAGTTTAATAACAAGGCTAGTAATAATCAAAATATCTAATTATTTTAGTTTGGATAGAAAGAAGAAAGCTTATAAAAAGGTAAAGTACTGAAGGGTCAGAGATCTTGCTGGGATCAACTTCACCTACTTGTACCAACGAGAAATTTTGCATGCATTTGCCTCAAATTGATCTGTGTGTTCTTAATCTGGTTTTATTATCTCTCCCAAAGGATAACAGAACTTAGGTGGCGGGGGGAGAGAGTGTACATTGTACTGCGAGACACAGGCCACAGGGACTACAGTCCTTACCTGCTCCATCGCTGCTCACATTACTGACATGTAGGGTAGCTTGGAAAAGGAATTATCATGGGGAGCATGGATACAGTGAATAGTAACGGCTTTTCTCCCCCCTCAGGGTAGGGCAGTCCAAAGCTAGAGGGCATTAGGTTTAAGGTGAGAGGGAAAAGATATAAAAGGGACCTAAGGGGTAACATTTTCACACAGAGGGTGGTGCGTGTATGGAATGAGCTGCTAGAGGAAGTGGTGGAGGCTGGTACAGTTACAACATTTAAAAGGCATCTGGATGGGTACATGAATAGGAAGGGTTCAGAGGGATATGGGCCAAATGCTGGAAAATGGGGTTGGATTAGTTTACGATATCTGGTTGGCAAGGACAAGTGAGAACAAAGGGTCTGTTTCCATAATAACACAGTGTGGAGCTGGATGAGCACAGCAGGTCAGGTCCCTTCTTCAGAAATGGGGGAGGGGAAGGGTGCTCTGAAATAAATAGAGAAGTGGGGGGCAGTGATAGAAGGTGGATAGTGGAGTGGATAGGTGAGGGAGGAGACCGACAGGTCAAGGAGGCAGGGATGAAGACAATGAAGGTGAGTGTAGGTAGGTAGTGGTGGGGATTGGTCAGTGAGGTGGGAGCAGCAGATAAGTGGGAGGGAAGACTGACAGGTCAATGAGGCAGGGATGGGGGCGGTGGGATTGATCATGGGATGAAGCCGGGGGTGGGGAGATTTTGAAGCTTATAAAGTCCACATTGAGACCATTGGGTTGTAGAGTTCCAAGGCAAAATATGAGGTGCTGTTCCTTCAGTTTTTGGGTGGCATCATTGTGACACTGGAGACGGCTCAAGATGGACACGTGTTCCAGGGAGTGGTGGGGGGGGGGGGGGGGGGGGGGGGGTTTTGAAGTGGTTATGCAACTGGGAGGTGTTGTTGTTTGTCGTGAACCGAGCATAGGTGCTCTACAAAGCAGTTCCCAAGCCTCTGAATGGTCTCCCCGATGTAGAGGAGGCCACATCGGGAACAGCAGATACAACAGACCACATTAGTGGATGTGCAGGTGGACATCTGTTTAATGTGGAAGGCTTGTTTTATGCCCGGGATGGGGGTGGGGGGAGGTGTGGGGGCAGGTAGAGCACTTACTGTGGTTGCAGGGAAAGGTGCCGGGCCTGGTGGAGTGTGTGGAGCAGACAAGGGAGTATGACCCTACGAATCTGAAGCAAAAGCTCAAGAACAATAGAATACAAAAAAAGACGGAACGTCAAAAGTTTGGAGTAGTTGGCTGTTGGTCTTGCTGGAGAGGAAAAAAAGTGACAGTTCTATGAAAGCATTATTGGAGAAGAGCAGTCTCAGGAGAGCTGTGGGTGTGTTTCTTGGGACTGTGTAGACAGTAAGCATTCCTGCGAGGATGCCCTCCTCATGTTGACATTGCTGCAGCTGCAGTTCTGTTTGCTTTCTCCTCCTCATCCTGACCACAAATAACTGGAAGGACCTCCCACAAAGAGAGAATGCCCTGACAAAACCTGTCTGAAGTTCAGAAATGTTTCACAGAAACACTCAAGAGTCTCATCAGCAAAATAAAAAGCAGCAAGAAAAGCAACCACACCTTGTTCCTTGGCAGTAGGGAGATGAAAACTATCCACCACACAGCACTATGCTCATCACAGGCTTACTAAACTTAGTATGCAAAGTGTACAGACATTTACTCATTAAGTGCGAAGACTTTGGCATGACATGAAGTAGCAAAACATAACACTAAATGTAATTTTAATGAAACTGCTGCTCTACTTCCAATGCTATGAAAATGCCAACATTGCTGAATACAATTTCAGGACAGAGAGATGTTAAGCTTGGTCAATGACATGCCTTACCTGCCTCCAGATTGGACACAGGAATACTGACAGCCTTCACCTGCTGACAGCACAAACTTATTACTGTGCCCAAAAACCTGAACAGGCTCAGTCTCTAAAGAGTCAGAGCAGCGTGGTGGCTCAGTGGTTAGCATTGCGGCCTCAGTACCAAGGACCCGTGTTCAATTCCAAACTCGGGCTGTCTGAAGTTTGCACATTCTCCGTGTCCGCGTGGGTTTCCTCCGGGTGCTCCGGTTTCTCCCCACAGTCCAAAGATGTGCAGGTTAGGTGGTCATGAGAAATCCAGGGTTATAGGGTGAGGTATTCCTTGGAGGACCAGCATGGAATTGATGGGCCAAGTGGCCTACTTCCACACTGTTACGATTCTATAATCCATGGCAAACTGGAAAATATGGCTCGTGGCACAGAAGGCTCTCTAACTTGTAGTTTGCTTCTTTCATTTGACAAATATTTTAACCAGATTATCATAATGCCAAAGTTTTAAAAAAAAGTAGCCTTCAATATGATAAATTTTAAAAAGCATTTCAGTAGCTATTGAAGTGTTGAGAATGCAGGAACAAGTGCATATCACATACTTGTCCCCCCACACACTTATTTGAATTTACACTTTTAAATTAGAAATCAATTGACAGCAGTTATTTTTCAAATCATAAATAGTTAACAGAACACTTCTGTCTAAATAAAAAAAAACAAAGTGAGCAGCCACTCTGGTTTGCAAACTACAACCGATGGTCAAGAGAGAGCAGTATCCAGCTCAGGATAATGGAATATCCCATCGTAACACCAAACATTAGTTCCAGCCACAACTCACATCTCCAGTCTCTTTTAACATGGAGAAGTGATCCCAAGAGCTCCCAAGGCACTGAGGAAAACAAGCAGACAGCAAAAGGCAGGCAGAGAGATGTGGAGGGAGTAATTGAGTATGAAAAAGAGATACATGGTCTGCTTTAACAAATATCTCAAAGAGGAGATGATACAGGTTTAGAAATGGGCTTCAAAACCTTGAAACACAAATATTGAAAGTGCAGTAAAAAAAAAACTGATTGTCCAGAAAAATCCAAAATCAAAATGAATCGAACTGTGCCGATTTAAAACGCGCTCTCAGAAAATAAAATTATACCACAGACCACTGGAGACCTTTTTGGGCTTGGGACAAGTTTTTTGAGCCCCAGGTATCAGAGATATTCAGTATTCCTCAGCCTGCCTCATCTTTCATTTCATTGGCTGTGTTTTTAATTAAAGCGGTGTATTTGGGTTTTCGTACATTCTGGCCAGTAGATAACCCTCAACCAAATCCTCTAAAAAGACCACCTGCCTATTATTTTATCAGTGCTTGTGGGAACCTGCTTTGTTCACACTGGCTGCCGTGCATCTGGGATGGATAACAATGGCTGTCCTCACTTTATCAAAGGTGCCGTATAAAAATAAATTCTTATTTCGCTCTTTTTCTGCCAGACAAGGAAACACACATCAGGCCCTGCAGGGCAAAGCTTCATACAGCGTAGGCCAATTTATTCAACTAATGTGAAATTTGACTGCCACAATGAGATCTGATGCCTTCTAAAAGTCTGCAGCACGGAGAAGTTATGTACTTTAAACTTTTAGCAAAGATCTGTGGCCCGAATTGTGGATGAGGTTGTTGACTTGCTCGCTGAACATGCTTGTTCTCGTTCAGACGTTTTGTCACCATTCTAGGTAACATCATCAGTGATACCTCCGATGAAGCGATGTTATTCTACTTCGCTTAGAATTTAGTGTCTCTGGTCCATTATAGTGAGTAGTGTCATTTCCAGCACATCCCACACCGATCAAAACCAGAAATGACACTACTCACCATAGTCACCTAGCATGGTGACAAAACGACTGAACAAAAACCAGCCAGCTCAGCGAGCAAGTCAACCTCAGAAGTTATGTACTTCCATTTACATTCCATGTATATTCATACCTTCTTTTTCCAAGGGATTTGCTTTCTTTCAATGCAGTAGTCCAAGAAGTTTTCCATATCACACATGCATTTCGCTTCTGTAACAGCGGGAAAGAGAGGAGAGAAAAGTTCAATTTAGTTGCGTCCAAAATAAGCAGACAGGTTTATGCAACCCTATGTTTATAGATCAAGTATTCACAACAAACTTAAAATGTAGAGTAACAACTGAAAGAACAGCGGATGCTGTAAACCGAAACAGAAATTGCTGGAACAGCTAAACAGATCTGGCAGCATCTGTGGAGAGAAATCAGAGTTAACGTTTCAGGCCCTCCGAACGAATTTTACTTTGCTGCAAACTCATCTCAAAGAAAAAGGTCACTAGACCTGAAACATCAACTCTGAATTCTCTCTACAAATACTGCCAGACTCTAGCTTTTCCAGCAATTTCTATTTTTGTTAAGCACGTAGAGACTGCAGGTCGACCAAATCTTTGGAAGGCCGAGTGGATTGAACATTTCCAAAAACTTCATTTAACATCTTCTACATCTTAATACCTGTGTTTTTTTTGTCATCAATCTAGCTACAGGTACAAAATAACTCCCCCCCCCCCCCCCCCGCAGGATTCCAGAGATATTCATTTATCACAAATTTTTCAGAACAATGAACTCATTTATTCTATAAAACATAAAGGCTAATATAACATCCTAAACAGCTGAAGGTGGAGTTCCAGCTTCTAACTCTACAGTGCTATTTCTAGTTATCAATTCCGAGAGGGAATGAACAGGAAGTGTTCAATTAAATCATGGATTATAATAAAGTAAATTCTTGACATTGATATTAAACATATTACCTTCAATTGTTGCCCAAAAGAAGTCACTGACTAGCTACAATTGTAGTGATAACTACACATTTGAGCAGAAAATACTTTGTGCACGAAACAGCAAACTGTCTCCCTACATCAAAAATCACACAGCACCAGGTTATAGTCCAACGGGTTTATTTGAAAACACTAGTCTTCAGAGATCTGATCCTTCCTCAGGTGTAGTGTGGAAGAGGATGAATAATGACAATTTATAAGCAGAAAGGTAACAACCCTGAAAATGTCTTACTGACCACCTCCTGGTTAATCTCTGAAAGCAGACGCAGGTTTCTATTGATTAAAATGCAAATCCCGCAATTTCTTTCAAGACATTGCCCCGAGATAATTTAAACGTTTTATTAGCGTATACAAGAAGTGACGTCGCGGGTCTGACAATGCACTTTAGGTGTAAGGCCTTAATTTAGAATCTGTGTTTTAACCTGGAGTCAGACTGGTTTCATTACTTTTTGAACAAAATAGAACGCACGTGCAAATACATAAACATCTCGGATGGAATAATTTAACCCATAAATATACATGTTCATGTGTACACAAGGTTGTAGAAATGCTCGCCAAGCTAGTGGATTTGGTTGCAAATGTTTCATTACGCTGCAAGGTAACATTATCAGTGTGCCTCCAGTGAAGCCCATGTATACACGTGTGAGCAAAAGTGTGCGAGCGAGAGAGTGAATGAGCGAGAGTGAACAAGCGAGCATATGGGCTGGTGAGGTCACATGTCGCATGACATGAACCCAAGATAATAATTGATGCCCTCCTCGTGGGTACAAAACTCTGCGGTCTTCGTCTTCAATAGCCCGACACACAGAACAGCCATGGGGACCAGATTTGCTCCCAAATATGCCAATATGCATTTTCATGCATAGGTTTGAACAAGATTTCTTTACTGCACAGGACCTCCAACCAATGCTCTACACCAGATACATTGACAACATTTTCTTCCTTTGAACTCATGGTGAGGTATCACTAAGGCGACTACATAGTGATATCAAGTTTTGTCCCACTGTCAAAGTTACCATGGATTACTCTTTACAATCAGTGTCATTCTTGGACACATGCATCACCATCAAGGGTGGACACCCCAGTACCTCAGTCTACTGCAAGGCTGATGATGCTGCACTTCTCCAGCTTCCATCCTGAGTATATTATTAAAGGCCATCCCCTACAAATGCTATACATACACAGGGTCTGCTCAGATAAGGGCAACGCAACAGACACCTGAATGTGATGAAGGATGTCCACATAAGAACAGGATATGATGTTCAACTCATCGATCACCAGTTCCAACATGCAACAGCAAAAAAATTGTCATGACCTCCTCAGAGGACTGGCACTGGATACAACCAATAGAACACTGATCATCAGCCAGTATTTCCCGGGAGAGGAGAAACTGCACCATCTTCGCAGCCTTCAACATGTTATCGAAGACAATGAGCATCGCGCCAAGATGATCCCCACGCCTCCACTTCTCAACTTCAAAACAACCACCAATCCTTAAACAGACCATTGTTCACAGTAAACTACCCAGCCTTCAGGAAAACATCGACCACAGCACCACACAACCCTGTCATGGCAACCTCTGCAAGATATTAGATTCCCTACAGTGTGGAAACAGGCCATTTGGTCCAACAAGCCCACGCTGCCCCTTGAAGCATCGCATCCAGACCCATCCCCCTATAGCCCACACCCCCCTGAACACTATGGGCAATTTAGCATGGCCAATCCACCTAGCCTGCACATCTTTGGACTGTGGGAGGAAACCCACACAGACACAGGGACAAGGTGCAAACTCCACACAGACAGTCGCCCGAGGCTGGAATCGAACCTGGGTCCCTGGAGCTGTGAGGCTGCAGAGCTAACCACTGAGCCACCGTGGCACCCAGATTACTGACATGGACGCTACCATCACATGTGGGAACACCACCCACCGTGTGCATGGCAGATAGTCACATGACTCGGCCAAAGGTGTCTCTCATACGCTGCATGCAGCGATGTCCCGAGGCATGGTAATATTGGTGAAACCATGCAGACACTATGACAACAGATGAACGGACATTGCACAACAATCACCAGACAGGGGTGTTCCATCCCATTCGGGAACACTTCAGCAGTCAAGGACATTCAGGTAAACATTCTCCCACGTGGGCCAAGAAACACAACAGTGCAAAAATCGCTGAGCAGAGGCTGATAGCCAAGTTCTATACCCACAAGGAAAGCCTCTCTGGACCTTGGGTTCATGTTACACCACACGTGAGCCTGCCACAGCATATACTCTCAGACAAGTGCGTGTACACACACACACACTTTTGTTCAAAAACAAAAGCAGTCTGACTCCATGTTACAGGACTAGACACATGGTTGCAAAGGGCAGGCATGGCCATCAAACGCCAACTAGCCTCCTCCTGCACTATAAAGCATGCAAGTAACATGCAGAGCACTGAGGAAGCATTGTAACAAAGATACTTGCCATGCAACCAATAACATTGAGTTTGCATGTCTCATTATGATGCCTATTATTCATTTGTTTATTTAAAAATCAACACAAGTCCTCACATTTGGATTCACATTAAGTCATAGGTGGTCAGAACACTGGATAGCTAAAGAAAAAGACTTGTGAAGCTAAACAAAATGCCTCATGTTGTTAAACATATTTTCTTCAGGTTAACACACTGAAGAACCACTCCCTCAAAAGAAAACAAATTGCTGGTTCCAGATGCTCCAATTGAAGTTACTAGTCTGTTCTGAACTATTTACACTCCTTTCAAAATCCAAGATTTCCTGTTGCATCAATTAGAGCTGGATGAGATAGAATTCCAACAGATTTGTCAAGCATGATTTACCCTTCATAAATCCAAGCTGACTCCGCCTGATCCTGCCACTGCTTTCTAAATGCTCCGCTATAAAGTCCTTGATACCGGATTGGAGAATTTTCCCTACTACTGTTGCCAGGCTTACGGGTTTACAATTCCCTGTTCTCTCCCTAGTTCACTTTTTGAATACTGGAGTGACATTAGCCACCCTCCAATCTGCAGGGACTGTTCCAAGATTCTATAGACTCTGGAAGATGACCACCAATGCATTCACTATTTTGAGAGCCACTTCCTTAAGTACTTTGGGATGAAGATTATCAGGCCTTGGGGATTTATCCGCCTTCAATGCCATCATTTTCCCAGTACCATTTCTTTACAAATATTGATGTCTTTGTACGGGACAGGCCGGAAGCCATGGAGATTGGAAGTTGAGGCCAGGCTGTGAGGGGAAGGGGGTTGGCAGGATGCTGGAAACTGGTGCAGTCCACCTATACCCCTGAGGATTACACCTTGGAGTCAGACAGTGAGCCCTTACCTTTGACACTGTAATAGTTGGGTGGGGGAAGAGGATTGAAACTCTTCTAGTAGCGCACAGGCCCAGATGGATGTCCTCAAAGTCTCATGTGGGTAGAAGAGACCTTGCCGATTTACCAAAAGCTGCATGTTCCCCAGTCTAATTTTAGTGCTATCATGAGGGTTAAGAGGTATCTACCCTCACAGTGAGAAGTCATTATTTTGGGAAGGATTGTCATTTGCACGGTATTAGTCCTGTGGTTGGCTTTAACGGGGGTGGATTTACTGTTATGGTGCATTGGGGGTCTATTTGGAGGGACTGAAGTGTTGTCATGAGGCTTGAGGACTTTAGTACTGTGGCAGGGAGATTTATAATTAACTGTAGGGTCCATTGGGGTGAAGTTAATGTGGGTGTTTTGGGAGGGTTTTGGTTCTGAGACAGGTTCTGATATTAGAAGTGTGGGCTTTCTTGGTGTGATCAATTTACTGTGGTGTTGTATAAGCTGGCAGAACCTGATTTAACAATCTGCCAAGCTGGGCCTCCACAGAGGTAGCTAAGTTTACAGATGGACACTGTAGACAGAGGTAGATGGGTACTGAGGTAGAAGTAAATGGGGAGTGAATGCTTCAAGAAGGGCCATAGAATGCCACATCTTGAAGACACGATCTTTGTACCTGTGACAACCTGAGTCCTGATGAGTAATTCACACTTCAATTAGACCCTGGGCACACAAATTACTCTTTATTCTAGATGGAGAGGGGGCAGATATAGATCGTAGGCAAGTGTGCTGTGCAATGGCTTTAGGACCCTGGAGCACCCTTCCAGTCATGTCACCGAGCTGCTCCCCACTGGGCATAAATAGCAGTGTGAGTGGAGTTAGAAAAGTCTGAGAGACAGAGACTGACAGAGAGAAGCACATGTCGAGAATAGTCTCCCAAAGATAAGTGAAATTAGGGCCTGGTACATCTCAAGTTGTGTACAATGGCAGTTAGCATTGAGGTACAGAAAACAGAGTTCTGATGAAGCTGAGATCCAAAGACAGTCCTTGACCAGTCTGTCTTGGTCCCAAACGCTTTCTCGTAAGCGTAAAGCTACGACGCAAAAGAGGTCCTAAAACCACGTCCAGGCTAGAGAGGTCATCTTTCTGTTTTACATCTGGACAATGAGGATGGTTTACCCAGGCATGAACAATAGCCCTCACCCAGATGCTAAAGCAGGCAAGACAGCCCTGATTGACAGGGAGCGGAGCCAGCTTGGTGTCAACATAACAGATCCACGTGAAAACGAGATTAGCCAGCACAGGCTTTACTCAGGAGGCTAATGCTTCCTTCTGCTGCCATGGAAAACCAGTGTGAACACAGCATCGAGTCTGTAGTGAGGGGCTGGTTGACATTCAGTTGAGTTGGCAGGAGCAATTTCAGAGGGATCCAACTTCCCTGCAGCTGTAATCTTCCAGAGATGCAGTCAGCATCATTTGTGCTTTGATACAAACACTGCGTCAGCACCTCAGACAAAAAAAAACGTTTCTGAAATCTCTCTAAGTGACACACAGAGGGACACTGCAAATGGTGAGTGGCTATTCACTTTGGGTGATCCCAATGCATTTATTAATGAAGACAGTGATTCATAATCAAAATACCTGGGTCATCACAGATTGGACATAATCAATGGTCATGGACAAAGCTTTCCTGAACTTTGTGTACTTGATGAACTCTGCGTTACCAACAACTACTCCCAGGACTGAAGCTGCCACACAACATCAAAGCCTCATCCAAGGTCTGGATGTTGGCAGGGACTTGGTTATCACAAGGTGGTATGATCCTGCCTAGTATTCTCCATGCTGGCACCTGCTAGCGTAGAATGTGATGGCAACTGCTCTGATCAGCAGAGCGAAGGTGCACCTCTAGGCCAGGTGGCAGAGAAAAGGAGAAGTTAAATTAAGCATACCCACCAAAATCCACTAAGGCTACAATAAAATTTGCTTTCCTGAAGGATATCAGTGAACCAGATGGCCTTTTACAATAAATTGACAGGTAACCATTGGACGAGCTCTTATTCGAGATTTTTACAAAATTCATACATCCCCATCTACTGTGGTGGGATTCAAACCAATGTTGGCAGTACATTATCCTGTATTTCTGGATTGCTGGTCCACTGTGTCACAGCCTCCCCCACAAGTGAGCATACGACTTTGGAAGGTCTTTTTAAAAGAGTGGGCAATTGGATAAAATTGGAAAGAGAACCCAAACAGAATTACCATCCCATCGTGCAGGAGCCAGAGACCAACAGGTCAACTGAGCATGAACCAGGCAGATGCCAAATCCAGAGACATCGGGCGGTCTACGCAGATTAAGACTGCAACACATGGTTCATGAAGCAAAAACAACCGTTTCATGCCACACATGTACAATAATTAATGTCTGACAAACCAGTTTTAAAATCTCTTTCCTTACTCTCTCAAAATGTAATCTCCTCCAGCTCCCAGATTCTCCAGATTTATGGGCTCAGACCATAGGCATCTCTACAGTCCTTGCCAAGGAATGAATCGGAAACAGAGAGCTTTTGTTCAGCAACTTGTGGGAATTCCCATTGGGAACTGAATTTATTCACAGTTTTGCAGCCAACAATTCCCATTGTAATTACAGAGCTTGCAAATGATCACAATTTTCCACAACAGCATAATAAGCAATTTACTAGCTCATGCTAGTTGTGCAGAATTGCTTCATAGTAAATAACAACAAAAAAGGGCAGAAAATTCCTTTCATTGAATTGTGTTACTGAACAAAACTGGGCACCAAAAGCAGAATAATTAATCTCCCAAGATAGTAGGAACTGCAGATGCTGGAGAATCCGAGATAACATGGTGTAGAGCTGGATGAACACAGCAGGCCACGCAGCATCAGAGGTGCAGGAAAAGCTGGCATTTTGGGTCGAGACCCTTCTTCAGAAATGGGGGAGGGGAAGGAGGTTCTGAAATAAATAGGGAGAGAGGGGGAGGCGGACAGAAGATGGATAAAAGGAGGAGAAGATAGGTGGAGGGGGGGCAGACTGGTCAAGGTGGTGGGGTTGGAGCCAGTAAAAGTGAGTGCAGGTGGGGAGTTAGGGAGGGGATAGGTCGGTCCAGGGAGGACGGACAGGTCAAGGAAGTAGGATGAGTGTAGTAGGTAGGAGGTGGGGATTGAGGTGGGAGGAAGGCAGGGACGAGCTGGGCTGGTTTTGGGATGCGGTAGGGGGAGGGGAGATTTTGAAGCTTGTCAAGTCCACATTGATACCATTGGGCTGTAGGGTTCCCATGCGATATAGGAGGTGCTGTTCCTGCAACCTTTGAGTGGCATCGTGTGGCACTGCAGGAGGCCCAGGATGGACACAGTGTCCAAGGGGTGGGAGGGGGGAGTTGAAATGGCTCATGACTGGGAGGTGCAGTTGTTTGTTGCGAACCGAGTGTAGGTGTTCCACAAAGCTGTCTCAGAGTCTCTGCTTGGTTTCCCCGATGTACAGCAGGCCACAACGGGAACAGCAGATACAGTATACCACATTAGCAGATGTGCAAGTGAACATCTGTTTGATGTAGAAGGTTTCTCTCTGTACAATTTTCCTTGAAGCTCTACCCTCTCTTAGGCCTGCTGTATCACCTTCATTTCTGGGATGTTATTGGATTGATTGATTTGGTCACGTGTCCTGAAATACTGTGAAAAGCTTTGTTTATTTGCATCCTGAGCAGTGCAAAATATCTGTTTGATTGATCCACCATCTCTCTAATTTTCCATTATTTAAATCTCTTCCTTTTCCAGCAAAAGCGATCAGGGAATGGTAGAGAATGATGGCCTTAATTGCAGTTATCCCCTTCCTGAGGCGCAAGGATTAATTGTAAGAGGCACCAAATTCATTTTCAACATGTAAGCCACTGTTTTAAATAGGGAACAGGTACACTTGTTTTTCTAAAGAAAAAGTTGTCCAAAATCCAGACAGACATTGTTAGAATGTGAAGTGCCTAACTTACATTAAAAACATTACTAACCCAAACACAGCAGGCCAAGCAGCAGCAGAGAAGCAGGAAAGCTGACGTTGAGGGTCTAGGCAGCTGCTTTTCCACTGTCATAACGTTTGCACCTGTGTGTCATTGCTGCATGGCCTAATGTTGTCATTCACGATAAATATGAATTAATTCTCCTGGGATAGTAGGAACTGCTGACGCTGGAGAATCTGAGATAACACGGTGTAGAGCTGGATGAACACAGCAGGCCAAGCAGTATCTCAGGATCAGGAAGGCTGACGTTTCAGGCCTAAACCCTTCTTCAGAAAACAAAAGGGAAGGGTCTCGGCCCGAAACGTCAGCCTTCCTGATCCTGAGATACTGCTTGGCCTGCTGGGTTCATCCAGCTCTACAGCGTGTTATCTCAATTAATCTCCTGAACAGCTTTAGTGTGAAAATGAACGAGGCCAAGACTGTAACGTACACTAGGAAAGTGGGGGAAAATGGTTTAACAAAAACACAAACACTCTTTCAGTAGGTCTCCAGCAGCACCAATCCCTTCACCCTGCGATCAAAGATGAGCCAGACAAGTCACCAACAGGTTTGGGACAAATGGATGACAACTGTGTTAAAATGTTCACCCATGAAGAAAATGCCAAAAGGACTGTGCAACAGGAATGGGTGAAATCTTTGAATATATCCAACAACAAACATGCAACCAAGCCAAAAGGGTTTCTGCCCCACAACAGATCCATCAACTTTCCTTACAGCTTACAAAGGGAGCCTGTTACAGGAAGTTGCTACATCAACAGGCTCAGCCAACACCCAAGTTGCGACCACCCAGGTGTGCCTTGCAGCCATAAATGTGTCATGTATACTCTACCCAGTCAACACTGACTGGGACCATGGTAACAAAATGCTGGAAGTTCATTCTCTCACCCCAGCCATGCCACACACACAGCAATCCCACAAACCAGGAGCAGGATTAAGGCGTCCGGGCATCTTAGGCCTGATCCACCATTTGGTTGCGCAATCAAAAATTGTTGCTGGCCACAACACCCCTGCACTCCCCTGTCAAATCGAGAATCCACCAACCTACCTCTGCCTTAAAAACATTCAATGACCCTGCCCCCCGCCATTCTCAGGGAAAAAGAACGCCACAGACTCAACTCTCAAACATCCTACTCACTTCCGTCTTACATTCCCCTGGTTTTCATCTTTCACGTGTGAAGGCTTTATGTCAAGATCTTAGTAAGACGCAACCCTCAATCAAAATGCCTCAGCTGTCTTAAAAAGGCATCTGTCTTGAATTTTAAAATGGCGACCATTAGATTTAGACTTTGAGGAAACACCCTCTTCCAGCTTATCGAAGCTATTCAGGGTCTTGCATATTTGATTACCTCTTTCACCTAATCTCCAATAGCTACAGATCCAACGCCCCTTCACAAGGCAGCTCCTTCACCCCAGGAGTCAGTCGAGTGAACCTCCTCTGCGCTGCTTCTAATGGCATTTTTAAGGATATACACAGAAACGTGGCCAAAACTGTACACAATGCTACAAAAAGGTACCCTACAACTGTATTAAAAAAACTTCCCTAATTCAATTTCCAAACAGTTGCATTTGCTGTTTCTTAATTTAATGGAATTTTGTCAGAGTTTATAGAATTTTAGCAATAGGAGAAAGCCGATCAGCCCACCTGACTTCCATGGTCTTTACTTTCATTAGCTTCTGGAAATGCAACCATTTTCACACCCATCTGGGGTAGAAAATGCTGAAAATTCCAAAAATTCATCACCAGTGAAGAAATTCCTCCTCATCTCAGCCTGTCCTTTGTTCTGGGACTCCCCCCCACCCCCCCTCCGATCCTAGACACTCTAGCCAAGGAAATGATCCCATCTACTTCCAGAGTTCTGTACACTTCAAAAAGAGATCATCTCTTGCTTTTCAATCTCTACAGAATACAAATCCAGTTTCATCCAACTCACCGCGTAAAATACTAACACTATCCCAGGGGTTAGTTTGATGAACTGCCCACTGCACTCATTCCAGGACAAGTAGATGTGTTTTTAAAGACAAGGCAACCAAAACTGGACATAATGTTCACCTAAGCTCTATACAATTGCAGCTAGATAACTGTACTCAAATTCCCTTGGGAAGGCCAACATATTGTTATTTCCTTGTCAACCTGTTCAGAGATGTTGGTGTTACACATCACTGCAGCAGGTGAGATTTGAACCAGTGCCTCCTGGCCCAGAGGCAGTGTCACTATCACCGCACCAGGGCTCAGGGCCAACAATATTATGTGCCTTCTTTATTACTTCCCATAGCTGTATGGGAATGCTACCTTTTGGTGGCTCCTTTTCAATGACAACAGCTGTTATCCCTATGATTTCATCCTTTTGTTTTTAAGTGTGATACAGCACACATTCACACTGTCCTGCTTCCATTATGGCCTTGCCCATGCACCAGGCCTGAAGCCTCCTTCTAACCTCCTACCTTGTCTTGTGCTATCAGCAAAATATTAATTGATTCCAACACTCACTCAGATTACAGACTTTGCATAGTTATGGACCTAGCACCGATCCCTATGGTTCTCCGAGTGTAACAGCCTTCTAGCCCAAAAACAACCTAATTATTCCTCCTGTTTTTTGGTCTGATAATCAGCTCTCATTCCATACCAGTGCATTAGCCCCAATACCCATCTACCCTGATTTTACCAACTTCCTGCCTAAGACTGTTTCAAAACCTCCTGAAAAATCTAAATACACCACATCCCTCAATTCTGCTGTAAGTAACTCACTCAAAAGCCTCAATACAGGTTTGCTCAACATGATTTCCTTTTAATGAATCTGTGAAACTGAACTGACTTAACTAAAACCAATATATCTGCCAACTCCACAACCATCTCCTCCAAGATCTTACACTGAAATCCATAAGACCTGGGGACTTGTCACCTTTTAGTTCTAAAATATTTTCTCAGAAGCCTATCCCTGGTTATCATAAATCATTTTAACCTCCTTGCTCCCCTTCACCACTTAATTAAAATTATTTCTAGGATGGCATTTGTATCCTTTATAATGAAGACAGAGGCAAAATGTCTGTTTAGTCCATCCGTATTTCTTTGCTTTCAAAAGCATTAATTCCTCAGACAAACTCTTGGAGGGCCATTGCTCTGTCTGGCTAGTCCCATCTCCACCTCAGCATCATTGACAGTCAGGGGCGTTTCCTCCATATTGCTTCCTGAAGTCAATGACCAGCTATTTTTCATTTTACTGACATTTAGTGAGAGATGGTTATCTTGACACTAAGCGCACATACTTTCCTGTATTCTGTCTCGTCATTGTAGGTCAGAATTCAAAACAGAGGTGTAATTCGCTAACCCTATAGACGGAATTTGACCCCACATTCATTACAAGCCGGCGTTCCATCCATTAACTCCATCTGTACCTCCTCAGGAAAGCAGCCAGCATAATCAAAGAGCCTTCCCACCCCCTTATAATCTCTTAGGCAGAAGATACAAGCTTAATCACACGTACCGACAGGTTCAAGAACAGCTTCTTCCCTCTGATCACTAGGCTTTTGAATGGATGTCCCAACTTAATTAAAATGTTGATATTGCTGTGCGCACCTTCTTTGCAGCTGCAATATTGTATTCCTCAGTCTGTTCTATTGCCTTAGTGCATTTTGTGTTAATCATAGAATCCCAATGGTGTGGAAATGGGCCCTTTGGCCCAACAAGTCCACACCAACCCTCAGAGGATCCCATCCAGACCTATCCCCTTACAAGCCACCAAACCTACACATCCCTGAACACTATGGGCAATTTAGCACAGCTAATCCACCTAGCCTGCACATATTTGGACCATGGGAGGAAACCCACACAGACCTGGGGGACAACGTACAGACTCCACACAGACAGTGGCCCGAGAGTGGAATCAAACCCGGGTCCCTGGCGCTATGAGGCTGCAGTGCTAACCACTGAGCCACTTCGCATGGTCTGATCTGCCTATACTGCATGCAAAACATTTCACAGTGCCTCAGTACATGTAACTACAGTAATTAAAAAATCTTCTCCCTCCTTAAACCCTGTGGAAACTTGGTTCTTACATTCCAAACTTTTTTTCAGTCCAATCTTCTAATTAGTCAGCAATCTTCAGAATTTTGCGCCTTTTTATTTCAATTTGCTGCTATTCTGCATCTCCTTAGATCCCCACGGGTGGAATGTCCCTCCAAGATTTGCTCATGCTCAAATGAAAAGATCTGTGCAGAATATTATGCAAACATGAATTAGGAGGCAGGAAGCATCCCTTAAACTAGCTCAGCCATTCAATAAAGGTCACGACTAGGGTTATGGGCCAGACCAAACCCCCTCAAAATATTCAGAGGATAGTCCAGACAATAACCATTTTCTTTAAAAAGATAAATAAAGTGTTGTGCACCAGATGAAATTTGGTTAGTCAAACTGCCAGATTTAAGACAAAAAACACACTTTCTTTAGATAACACTTGAAGCTGGACGAACACAGCAGGCCAAGCAGCAGAGCAGCAGGAAAGTCTGACGTTTTGGGTCGAGACTCTTCTGCTTCTTCTCCCGAAATGGCAGCCTTCCTGCTCCTCTGAGGCTGCTTGGCCTGCTGTGTTCATCCAGCTGCACACTTATCTGGGACTAGTGTAGTTTGGGGTTACGGTCGACACGGACTGGTTGGACTGAAGGGTCTGTTTCTGTGCTGTATGACTTAGTGACCATCAGGCTGCTCTCTCATTAGAGAGAATGAACAGTGGTGGTTTATACAAGGTGACCACACCTCATGTGAAGTTGATTGGGGTGGGGTGGCGGCGGTGGAGAAAGATTGAGGAGGACAGCAACCTCAGCTGGTGTGGAAATTGAAAACACACTGTTGGTGTCACTCTGCTTCACAAATCAAGGTTAATCCAGGACTGCACTGGAAAGTCCCACTAATTTTTGGGATCTTTTTGAGACCCTGAAAAGCTGACTGGAGTTTAACTAAACAAATATGATTACTCTGGAATTCCACTTTCAATTAAACAATAAGCATTTGAAGGGCTTCTCATACGTGTTATCATAAGTATTCCAAGTTTCATAGAAAATCCAGAAGCAGTCAATTAATTGGCCATAAACTGCAGCAGATACTTTGATAAGGAAAATCACAATCACAAGGCATTAGTCAAACCCTTCAAGCACTACTTAAATTCAGGAAGTACACAAACTTCTCAGGAAGAAGCTGAATTTGAAAGGAACACAACTACCGAAGGCCTGCAAGCACCTGAAAGATTAAGTGGATTCAACAACATTATAAACTCACCCTGTCTGTAGCTTACGAGCAGCCAAATGGATGCTCTGCCTTCAGCACCGAAACCAAATTAGCAGTGACATCAGTTAACAGTCATATTGGGAGACACTAAACCACAAGGATTAGCAACATTTTAAGTCAGTGATGAGTCAAAGGGCAGCAGTAACCATTGTAGCCGGCCTTCGCAAAAAAATGTAGCAAACGTCATGAGGTGTATTTTCTAACTTCACATCCAGAACAGACAAGAGGAGGAAACGGATGGCAGGAGGAGTCCAGGCAATCCCTTCACAGCTCTCAACTTCCACAGGAGATAGGATAGAAAAAGACCTCTCTACTAAAATGATGATATGGGACCACAACATACCGCTTGGTTTCATGTAGATCTTCTATTTCTGTCATTTCTATAATCGCTGCCTCCTTTGGTCTGAAAACTTCCAACCCTCCACCTAATCAATGGGCCCTTACAAGAATATACACCACAGAAACAATCCATACTAATGTTTGTGCTCCACATGCAAGTGGAGGAGGCAGGTCCAATTACAACATTTAAAAGACATTTGGGTGGGTACATGGCAAGGAAAGGTTTACAGGAAATGGGTCCAAACACAGGCACTACAAATGGGACTAGTTTAGTTTGGAAACCTGGTCAGTGTCAACGAGTTGGATCGAAGTGTCTTTTTCCATCCTTTGACTCTTCAACTATGTATTAATTTATCATGCAAGTGCGAGTAAAATCAGAGATGCAAATGCCTTCAGATTAAAATGGTAATTCCAAGGCAGCCCACAATGTATATTCAACAGTGGCCTGGGCTAGTCAGGCAATCACAACAGCCATATTTAGTTAATGTGTCCTTTTTGAAACTAGTACCTGAGACTTCCATGGGCGTAACAAAGTTAAATGATGGGAGTTTGACAACTGTAGCCCAATTTCCCCACAATTGCAATGATTTTATGTCAACGGCCTCCAGTTACATGCTCTCCCTCAACAGGAGAAACCCTATAGAAATCATTCATAATTTTAAAGACAGATAGGCTACTCCTCAGCCTTTATTAAACAAAAGAAAGCAAGTGCTCCAGTCTGGTCAGTAATCCTGCTGATCTCTGGCATCATTCCTAAACTTATTTGCATGCATTTTCTATGGTGCAGTGATAGCTTATAAAATACAATTAGTTCACACACGAGCTGGGAGACATTTCCAAACGTTAGGGTCTCTGGAAATCATCAACCCTATTTCAGGTTTATCCCTGTATATTATCTCTGGCAGTTTTAATGAAACTGGTTTGACAGGCTGTGAAATCATAAACACCTAAAGGGAGTTTTGTCTCCTGTTTAACTGGCAGAGAACTAAGTGCTTAAAAAAAAACTGAAGAGCATACCTTGCAGGTAGCACACAAATGTAATCTAAAAATAAAAATTTTAGAAGGATTGACATGCTGTGTTTAAACAATTTGGAATTTAGCTCCAAACTCAAATGCACCAAAGTAGTTAGCATTCAACAGTAGACTGCCCAGGTGAATTTGTAAGAGCTATACTGGGCCTTTTCCTTCGCTCCAAATTTAAGGGGCCTTTCAAAGTATTATTGCTGGTCTTCCAGAGCAAGGAGCTGACGCTGATTCAGTGTTGCAGACTGGCACATTCCAGCATCTGGGGCTACGTGCTGAGGGATGCACTAAAGCTTGGGCAGATGCTGCCATGGCTCAGTGGGGAATGACTACAGTAGAAGGTCTTTCTGCTGAAGTTAAATTCAGGTCCATTCATTTATCAGACCCTCGCAGTGCCTCAAATACATGTAAATATAATCTTGTAGGTAAGAAATGCCTTTGGATTGTCTGTTGCACAGAGTCAAACTCAAATATTTGTTTGTTTGTTTGTTTCTTCACGTGCTACTGTACTGAACCAACTGCTTCAGTAACTACATGTATAAAGATATTTTTATGAATAAAGTGTATTTTCTAAAATTAAAATCAAGCATCACTATTTGACTACAAAACTAGATACTTCAATGGCAAGGCACCATTCCTGGGGAAAAGGCCAATATGCCTCTGATGTTAACAAGATACTGGCTCCAATTCAGTTCTTTTTGGCATCCATGGTTTTAAACTTATTCTGTAATTGGCTGCCTTGCCTTTAGCTGCCAGGCTCCATGGCCTGGAAATCCTTACCCAATTGCTGCTTCCCTCCAGCTCTCCTCATTTTAGATGCTCCTTGGAACCTCTGTCACTGAGCAAGTTTTTGGTCAACTGTCCCAACAGCTCAATATGCCAGGGTGGTACATTCTATTTGTTGACATCCCAGAAGCGCATCTTCTGATATTTTGCTCTGTTCTATAAAGCAGCACCCTGCTCTCCTGGCCATTTTTGCTTTAATCGCCTTTGCTCAGCTCTGTCTTCTAACATTAATCCACCTTTTCAAATACACTGATAGTAGAAATTGCCGATGCTGGAGAATCTGAGATAATACAGTGTGGAGCTGGATGAAAATAGCAGGCCAAGCAGCATCAGAGGAGCTTCCTGCTCCTCTGCTTCACACCGTTTTTTTTCAGTCACGATGCCTGGTTAATGACTAACACTAAAAATCTATACAGGAATTAATTGAATGTGGTTTTCAATAAGATGATCAAATAGGACCTTTCAGAACAGTAGAACTCCTGCACTTCCTACCAGCATTTGCAAAACTTTTCCATTTTATGCCAATTTGATATCAGATAAAGCAAAATGCCCCACATGCTGGAAAGCTGAAATAAAAACAAAGGGGTGGAGAAACTCAGCAGTCTGGCAGTGTCCGCAGAGACAGAAACAGAGTTAAATCTTCCAGGTCTGTTATGACTCTACAAAGAATCAGAGTATTGCTCACATATGGAAGCAAGCCATTTGGCCCATCGAGTATCCACCAGTCCTCTGAAAAGCATCCCATCCAGACCCACACTTTTACCCCATCTTCTGTAATCCCGCATTTCGCATGGCTAATCCACTTAACCTACACACCCCATTTAGCATGGGCAATCTACCTCATCTGTATATCCTTGGACTGTGGGAGGAAACCAGGACACTGAGGAAACCTGCACAGACACTGGGAGAAAGTCTGCGTGGAATTTGCAGTTACCCAAAGCTGGAATTGACCCCCGGTCTTGGCGCTGAGGCAACAGTGCTAACCACTGAGCCACCATGACATTCAGATCATCTGATCATCCTCAACCTCTTGTCCTATAATCCATTAAAAAGAATAGAGGGCTAAAAAAGTCTGTCAATCCAAACCTTGAACGTAGTCAATGATCCAACCTCAAACACTCAAGAGGTCCACAGATTCACTGCCCTCAGAAGAAATTCCTCCTTGTGTGTCTTAAATGGCTAACCCCTTGTTCAGAGAATGTTTTTCCCTTGGGGGAGAAGGTGTCAATCTTTCCATATCAAAAACATTCTGAAGCCCTCCCAAGATATGGGTTGAATCCAGCAATCTAAGTTCAGAGTGCTAACCATTACTCACAAACCATTTCTCAAAGTCCTCACAGGATTACAAGCAAAATTCAGACCAAAGAGAAAATAATGGAGTGAGAAAGAAAGCGGATTGAAGAGGTTGGTGAAAAGAGATGGTGAAATATTGGGAGAATGAGATTGATTTACACGTCTAAAATGGCCAAAAACCATTCAGTGTATAAGAAATAGCGCAGGAAGCCGGTGAAAGGCAGGGCAAATTGGTAAGAGTTTGCAGAATCAGAATGAGAGAAGGTCATGAAAAGACTATCAGTATTTTCAAAAAGTAGTGTAGTGAGTAACATGGAGCTAGTGAAAGCTCACAAGGGTTGAGGATGGGTGACTGGGGTTCAGCGTGCAGCTTGCAGCTCAACACATTGTTTCTGTCTGCAGTCCGCAATGACTTGGGAGCTCTCCAAGGGTGAAAACCAAAAGAACTGCGGATACTGTAAATCAGAAACAAAAACAAAGTTGCTGGAAAAGCTCAGCAGGTCTGGCAGCATCTGTGGAAGAGAAAAATAGAGAGTTAATGCTTCGGGTCCAGTGACTCTACCTGGCAGTTCTGAGGGAGGGTCACCCGACCCGAAGCGTTAACTGTTTTCTCCTCCACAGATGCTGCCAGACCTGCTGAGCTTTCCCGGCAAACTGTTTTTGTCCCCAAGGGTGAAGTTTGAACAGCTAACGAGTGGAGAACTGTGATGAAGCCTGGAAGATCTATGACAAGTAATCTCGGCGAGCAGCAGATTTTGAGCTTTGAAGCTCAGGACAAGTCCAACAAGGCACCAAAAATGGGAACTAAAAGGATGAAAGAAAGCTCAAATTCAGAAATAGCAGCACGTTTCTGGCAGGAGTCAGTCCATCAAGCTGGTTTTAGCCTCAACTCATCCATATTTCCCCCACCCCCCCCCCCCCCCCCCCCCAGATGTAAAAGGTATCACAACCCCACCGCACAGACTGGTTTCTGTTCTGAAGCTGTTGCAATGAAAGACGACGACATCACAGCTCTCTGCATTAAAACCTGGATTTTAATTTGTTTCCTGAAATCAAACTAAAAGAGGAAACTCCAGAATTAAACTTAGAACAGGAGACTCTGGGGAAAGAGAGAGGAAGGTTGTGTTTGTCCAAGAGGAGACAATCCCTACAGTATTTGACGGCTGCTCACCACAGATCAACCTCACGAACCTACAGACCCTGGGCTCTTAATGGGGATAGTACTGTACTCTGTCCGGGCGTTACTCAAGCAATGTCGATGTCACAGATCTTGAAATTTTAGCTGGTTCTTTCTCTACTGATGGTACCCAACCTCAAATAGTTTCAGCATATTCTGTTTTCTTACAGCTGCCATCATAGCGTTTGACCAGCAAGTCTGGTAGCATTTGCGTAAAAAGAGAAACAACTTTGATTTGCTTTATTATGGTCACATGCAAAGTAATAAAACGTTTTCTTCAGCGTGCAGTACAGGTAGATCACACCATACAAAGATCACAGGGTGACACAGCAAGAAATAAAGCATTACTCAAAATTGCAGAAAATGCAAGATCACCATTAGGTTTGAAATCTGAGAGGTCCGTTCAGAAGTCTAACAGGGAAGAAGTGGTTCTTTCAACACGTATACCAAAAGGTTTAAGCTTTTGTATCTTAATGTTCGGTATGATTCTTTTTCAGACTCGGTAAAATGGTAATAGCATGGAAATAGACAGTAATTCTGTCAATTTCACATTGCGAGTGCCCGCACAAATTGATTAACATATTCCGTCACCCGGAAGATGTGAACAGACACGATTTGGTTAGTTTCCCCCCTCTGGAACAATGGAGAGAAACAAGTGTGCTGGCCGACACTTATACAACTGAACAAACGACAGAAAATTTCAATCTCATCCGGGAATCCCACCTTTATCGTCAATAAAATTCAACCACACTTTGGAAAATAATTGTGCTTAAGTATCAGCATTTGAAACACCAATTAGCCTCCACGTGCCCCAGCGACAATGAACAATGATAAGGGCCACCACATTGCCAACCTGCTCTGTACACTTCCAGTAGCTGATACCCCTTCTCTCATTAAGGAGAAGCTTAGTTCAGAAAACTTTTATGAACATTTGTGTTTGATTAAACCGGTGGGTAAAGTGGCCCCTTTACTTCCTCCTGCTCATCCTCAGCTCAGTTTCCTTCCTAGAAGTTGAAAATAGGTTTTGTTGTCGAAAAGAGAGTGCATGTATCTGGCTGTAAACATTTAACATAACTAGTCTCTTGCTCAGTTCCTTCTCTGATCTATTCCAATCAGGACCAGAAACAATGTAATTACTTCCTGAGGAGTCGGGCTGTAAAAATGGTTCAAATTGCAGTTGCTTTATGATTACTGACATTTACAGAAACAAAATCCTGTTGCAGAGCCTCATTAAAATGTCAGGCTTGCAAAGTAAAATTCTAACAGTGTGCACTTTTATCCACTTCAGTGATGGTTTGCTCAGATCCTTCCCTGGATTTCAGGGCTTTTATTAAATATCGCATTTGAATTTTTTCCTCATTACACAGAACAGGCAAACTAGGGAGGTGCATATTGGCATTTTGGTAGCAAATTTATGCCACAGATCTCATTAACATTGTATACGTTAATCAGTAAAAAAATCCTTTTCAAAAACTACAGTGGTGCAGTGAAACAGTAAAATTTAAAATTAGGTAAGTCAGTAGCAAGTCCATAAAACAGGTTCAATTATACTGGATAAGTTACACCCTGGGTAATAAAGTAGAGGGATTTATACTGGCCCAAGATCTCTCAATTATCTCCTTTCAACAAAAGCAGTGTGTCACAAAAAGTTACGGCTGCAACAAAGATACACAGAGACTATTAAATCCAAGAGTAAATCTACATGCTGTCCCTGGTCTGTAACAGAGGTACTACCCAAATATTTATCCCTATTGACAATACCAATCCATTTGCGGGAACAGAAGACAATGATAGATTACAGTTCACCGACAGTTTTTTCTTTGTTAACCATTCAGTTGTTGTTTGACAAGACCACCATTGTTTGACTGCAGCAGGATTATGCTGCCTGTTTGAATTCTGCTCCCAAATTCTTTAAGAAGATTATTCAGAAGCAAAAACATTTCATCTGCTCCGTTAGGTATAATCCCTCAAAATTCTCTTGACACTTGACTTTGAAGTCTGATTCACCTTTCATAATCACAAAAATGTCAAACACGCACGAAAGAGAAGTCCGATTCTTTCAACAGAATTTGTGCCTGAAACTGTGCGGTTTATCTTTTTTAAATAATACATTAAAATGTTCAAGTAGACCTCTAGGCAACTTTATACTGACATGAATATTGTCTTGTTACTGCTTTTGTGTCAAGACTGATTAGTGACTCTGCAATGGTGAAATCATCTAAAAGAAAAAGCTGGGGAGGAAATAAAAGGTTACCTTCTGGTTCATGGGATGTGGGCATCACTGGCATGGCCAACACATTGCCCATCTCTAGTTGTCCTCGCCACGGTACTGCCTTCTCTACCAACCTACAGATGATCATGTTCTGGTAGGTCCTGGTGGGTCTGTAGCTAATTATCAAGGCTGATCAGTCTCTGAAGGTTCGGCTACAAATAGGACAATGGATAATCTGGCTTTGGCCAAGTTGTCGGCTTAGGAACTTTTCTTCATGTTTTCCTTCTGCCTTTGAAACGCACTTGCTTTTAAAGGAAGGTACCTGGCTGTTTGACTTAAAATGAGGACTGTTAAAGAGGGACTTCCTGAAACGTGGATTTAGCAACAGCCAAGAATGGCCACATAGGTCAAAGTCAGGATGGTGCATGGCTTGAATAGAAATCTGTAGGAGTTGGTGCTCCCATGTTTGTCAAGTTGGTAGAGATCATGGGCTTGGAAGATGGTATGAAAGGGCACTGGATGAATTGGAGGACCTTGGTACCTTGTAGACAGTTGACACTGCTGCTACCAAGCATTGGTGAGGAGGCAGTGAATGATGAAGGTGATGAAAGTGATGCCAAGCAAGTGGGCAGCTTTGACTTGGATGACATTCAGCTTGCACGTTGGTGGAGCTACATTTATCCAGGTACATAGACACTATTCCATAATATGACTTAATCGTTCCACACATATGGCTGTCAGGCTTTGGGAATCAAATGAGGAATTAATTGCTGCAGAATTCCCAGCCCACACATTGTTTACATGGCTGGTCACCAGTCACCCCCAACATCTGAATAGTGGGGACAAGTGTTAATGTGTCTGATTGGAGACAGTAATTGCTTGGAGCTTGTGTGACACAAATCTTTTATTTGTCATTTAGCGACACAAACCAGTTGCCCAAGTGATGCGGTATGTGGACAGGGGCTGCTTCAGTGCCTGATGAGTTGCAATTGGTGACAAACATGTTGCAGTCATTAGCCACACCCAGGCTTTTGACTTTGTATTAAGGAAAAGGTCATTGATGAAGCAGCTAGTTCGGGCTGAGGACCCTATCACAAGTAACTGGGACTAAAATAACCAACTATCATACCCATCTTTCTTTGTGCAGGATGTGGCTCCAACCACAGCCCCCGATTGGCCCCGAGGTGAATTTTGCTCAGGCTTTCTGATGCCATATTGGGGGAAAACGTTGAAGGCAGTTTTTCACTTGCTTCTGTTCGTGTTAGGGCCAAGTCTGTAACAAGGATGGGAGCAAAGTGGCCCTGATGAAACTCAAACAAAGCAATGAGTAATTAGTGCAGAACAAGCGTCCCTTGACTACACAGCCAAAAGATGGATGGTATGAGACACCTAGCCCTGGATCTTCTAGCCCAGAGGTAGGAACAATACCGTAGAGAGAGTCACAGAAACCACTCATAAGGAGCAGACTGATGGGACAGCAATTGGGGGCAGGGGGGGGGGGGGGGGGGGGGTTGCTAGCCAGTTGAATTTGAAGTGGTTTGAATGGACAGGCATACCCAAGCAATTTTCATATATCATGAAATAAACTCTGATGTAACCGTACTTTCCTGTTCATCAAAAAGTTGTACTTGTTCTCAGATTGCTTTGAAAGAACCAAATCCCTGTTAACCATACAAAAGGTACTGCTGCACAATCTGTCAATGCAGTGCATTACCTCAAACTAGCAAATAATAATTTCTAAAGGAACTAATCAGAAATCAGGTCATTCTCTTGGAATCTACTTCAGCATTTTCTTTCCCCAAACAGGGGTGGGTAATAAGCATTTCCACCTCCAGATTTTCTGCAAGCCCCTCCTTAAGACATATGAAACTCGAAAAGGCACCTCAGCAGAGGGAAAGGAACAGATTTGGTTAAACCTACCTAGATTCTCCAGCATTTTGTTTCAGATCTGCAATGTTTTGTTTTATTGAAAAGGGGATGTCCTTTGCCTCATGGGTCACTAATATTAATTGTAAAGACATCACCAAATTTTTACAAATATATTTTGCTGCAAATCTCGACGATGAGTTTCAGTACTTGTCCAAATTGCAAAAAGGTAGAGAATTTTTTTTTATTATTACTTGCTTCTGACAAACGAATTTGTAAGTTCTACCTGCTCCCAGTCATAATGATGGAGAATAGCAGATAGTGTTTTCCCTCCCACTGCATCTGACTTGGAACCAAGAATCTGCACAATCTAATATAAAGTAAAACACTTTCCATTTGCCTAGATCGACACCAAACGGCTTCTAAACACAAAAGCAATATTTAATTACATTATCCTTAACTTTAAATCAATCCACAGGGCAGTTTAGGACTATTTAAATTAAATTAGACAGTTAAGTGTAGCAGAGGAACAGCAGGCTGGTCCATAAAGTTAAATACCTATTTTCCCCCCCCATTCATTTGTGGGATGTGGGCATCATTAGCATTTATTGCCACCCCCTCCCCGTCACCCCTTGAGAAGGTGAGGGTGAGCTGCCTTCTTGAACCGCTGCAATCCTCCAGCTTAGGGTTGACCCACAATGCTCTTAGGGAGGGAATTTCAGGATTCTGATGCAACGACAGCAAAAGAACAGCAATACATTTCCAAATCAGGATGGTGAGGGGCTTCGAGGGGAACTTGTCAGGGGTCATGTTCCCAAAAGTCTGCTGCCCTTGTCCTTCCAGATGGAAGAGGGCGTGGGTTTGGAAAGTGTTGTCTGTGGGTCTTTGGTGAATTTTTTTAGAACAAAAAAACTTTAACATTCATGCAACTGCCTTACAGAACACTGAAATCTACTGGGTACTACCCAAGTGGGGTCTTTTTAGCATGCATTGGAATATTTCTTGCACGCTGATCCAAATAGGAGTTCTAATGCACAGTGTGCTACGTCAATCTACCAATTGTATAAAGCCGTTTTGAACTGAAATGACCACTTGACATTTACACAGCAGAGTGGCTCAGAGAACAGATTTTAAAGTTTCAGATACAACTCAAGTTTAGTGAATTGCAGAATTTAGTAAATCCAAATCCCTTCACTACCCCTGAAGTAAAATGCTCTTTGGAGCATTTTGTTTTCAAAACGTTAGTACGTCCTTCTTTGATTTTTAAACTCACAACAACGCTTCTACAACCAGTGCTAGTGTTTCGCCATTGGAAAAATTCTTGGAAATGCACCCACTGAATACAACATGACAAGTCAAGTGCATGTAGTTCAGCAAATGAATGAACCCAGTGCCCCTCTCAGTTCAAACAAGGGACCAGCTTCAGGGAAGTAAACCTTATTCTCAAGGATCTTCAATTGCACAATCCGAGACAAAAATTATTTGCCTGGGAAAGGAAAATCCTCCAAAAAGTCTGATTATGCTCCCCAGGAGATAAAAGGGAATGGAAGGAGCAATCTGAAGGGTGATCAAAGGAGTCCCACACTGATTACAAAACAGGCAGCGTGCTATCTGCTGTTGACAAGGATTTCTTTAGCTAGTGAAGCACTGGCCACCTCATTCAGCAATCAATTTGACTCAATCATCGTGTTTGATGGCCAGTGGTAATGCAGCTCAGCCAAACTCCACCAGCAGTCTGCAATAGAGAGATCAGACTGTTGTAATCCATGGCCCGGAAGACAATGCTCAAAAGGGGAAGGAAATGTGGCAACGTGGCATTCCAACATCCGGCCAGAATTAGTCAGGCTCTCCAGCCCAAAGGGGAGTGGTACTGTAACCCTCCCTTAGAATGACAGCACTCAGCTTCACTACTCTGCTAGTGTCCTTGCTAAAGGCAGCTGGCCATATTGTACCTTGGGCCATGACAGCCCCAAGGTACATAGTGGGAAATTGATCTTTTAAGTGCTCATATTTCTCAGAAGTCTTCTCTGGTGTAAGGTCTTCCATTCAGCTGGCATATTCTCGGCATGGGTTATAGGGCTGGACAAAGCACCCAGAGAGGCAGGTAGGAGACAGGTACCAAGGGGACAGAAGGGCATGATGCACTCAGTGTTTGAATGAGTCCTAGAAGGACAGCCAGAATCAGGCTCCTCCTTAGACAGTAATCTTCTCCCAAATGGTGAGAGAGTGTGTGAACATCCAGTGGGCAAGAAGATTCTCAGAACCCATGTGCTGAATGTGGAGGAATCCTCACAAGCAGTGCAAGCGTGGAAAGCTTCGTTTAACAACATCCAATGATACTCTCATGTGGCAGCAAAGGCTTCCTAATGTGCCTGTCCACTATTTACAGACTGGTGGCACCAAGAGGAGGTTTGCAAGTAGCCTCAATGCCTAGTAGCCACCCTCTGTTTACCATAATAGAGATGCAGAAAGTCCTGGTAAAGGCTTGCATTTGTCCTAACTCCCACAGTGTGAAATGTAGTAAACTCTGACCTGACAGCATCAGTCACCTCCCTCCTCGGACAGTATCAAGTCAGCTTTTAACACTGGTCACACATTCCGTCCGGACTTCTACAATGTTTTCAAACAAAACAAGCTACCGAAAGCTACAAACGCCCGTAGAATCATAGCAGCAGTAAGAAAGAAAAGCAACTAGCGACTAACCTGCAGGCAGTCGACAATCCCTTCGAGAAGCAAACAGCAATGTCAGTGTCGTTGCTATTGCTGAAGGCATGTCAGGTTATACAGGGCTAAGAGAGCACATTAGCTGGAGCATTGAGCTGGTGCTTAATCAGCTTCACACACTGACTGATGTCATGCTCTGTGTGTTTGACAAACAGAAGCCTCACCTCACTCAGGCTCTCTCTAGAATTCTTGGTCCCAGAGGAGGCTCAGTGATCAAGCACGTTGTTGATCTATATAATAAAATCAACAAGGGGATGTCACAATACTGCAGGAAAACACTAATGTTTGTGATCTCATTGAATTAGTGGGCTCAAAAACAAGACTGAATGGTCGCCTCATGCTCCGTTGGTTTTAGGGGCAGGCGCGGACCAAGACTGTACCCAATAATTAAAACAAAAGTGCTCAAGATGCCACTTTGGACCCCAAAACATCATCTGGAGCACTCAGCCCAGAGATGCTACTGTATCCAATAACACATCTTTCGGTTTTCAGTGCTCTCCCAAGAAAGGGCACTATGAACACCAGCTCAACTCTGTCACCAGAGAAATAACAGAACGTTTCTGGAATTGTTAAGAGGAACACAAGGCCTAATTGTGTTATGAATGGCAGAAAGATTTTCCTCTGGTATAAATATACAAACGCCAAACTGACTGGAGCAACTTCTGCTGAACAGACAAAACTATTCAACACAAAAGTCGTGATCTGTACAAGTATAGGTACAATGATCCAAACTCAATTTGATGATTTCAGCTCTTTAAAAATATTCTTGCTATAAAATATTGCAAGTGAAGATTCTTTTCTTAAGCAAAAAAGTTAAAGCATTTAAAAAAGGAGGCAATTTATTGAATTATCAATTAAAAATTTTCATACCAATCAAGGATTTAAAATTGTAGGAAAGGCTGATCATGTGTTTTGTATCCTGCGATTCTCCCTGCGCACACCGCCCCCCCCCTCCATCTCAACAAGGCAGATGAATCATCCTCAATCTCAAAAGCATGTCATTGTTTTCAGTGAAATCATTAGAAATACCTCACGCTAGAAGTATCCAAAATATATCATTTGCCATATTAAAATATTATTTCAAAAGGACACTATGATCTGAACTTGGCGAATGAAAATAATTTCACGTGTATTCAAAATGCAATTGGAGATCTGTGGCAAATGTCCAACGCTCAGGGGTTGAGAGCTTCCAGCTTACAAAAATATTTCTCACACACACCCTGTTTTTTTTTAAATGCTGAAACACACAGAAGTCGTTGGTTGCAAGTAGGAAGTGTGGAACACGCTTACCTTTCCCCTCTGTCACTACAACTGGGATCAACAACCTCGCAGGCTATTAGAGGGCATACAGTTAGTTGGGATTCATTATAATTCACTAGATACTGTACCAACACTGACACTTTGAATGGGTTTTAGTTTTCAAAATCCACTCTCCCCTTCCACACCAGCTTCCGTCTGCATTGACAAGTTCAAACTGGTTTTAATTCAGCAAAAGCTGACAGCCAACCAAACTTTCTTTGAGCAAAAAGAAAAGCCCTAAAAGCTCAAAGGATGTTACTTCCAAATGAGGCTTCTTGAAAGTGCAACAAGTCCTTCCAAAATAATATAGCATCAAGTTTCATGGCAAAGGCTGCAACATTAAGCATTCCAACCTCGTGATGCGCCACAATTTGCTAAATGCACCAACGGCGCTGTGAAACGCAAACTCTTTTTGTGGCTTGCAAGCATTTGATCATTGCCCTAGCTGAATAAGATACCCACTGTACTTACAGTCTGCTGGACAACAAAAGAATCTCACAGCCAACTCAAAGAACAAAAAAAAGAAGCCACACAGTGCCCCGATGGTACAGATGACTGGTCTTGATTACAGATTAACAAGAGTAGTCAAGAGCACAAAACACTTAGTCATCGCTACAATGAGCTCATTTGTTCACTGGCATCTCATGTTGTCTTGTTTTGATCATCCACTCATATTTTAACTTTTTTCCTCCCCACCCTTCATTTCTGAAGCTCTCTGTGCAAGAGGTGCCCAGAGTTAAATCATCTGGAACTTCTTACAGGACAGATTGTAGGGTCAGCTGCAATTGTTAAATGGTGTAAAGTCAGGGCACATCGTTAAAATTAGATTTCAAAGAGGACGACACGTGCGACTATTAAACAGCTCTTAATAAGAGGAATTATTAGAAGCCCTGCAGTTTGGAAGGAGGCCATTTGGTCTATTCGAGTCCACACCGACCCTCCAAAGAACATCCCACCCACCCCATCCTATCCTACCAGTAGTTGTGTGTTTCCTATGGCCAATCCACCCAACCTGCGCTCAGGGAGACTGTACAAGCCAGTCACAGACAGACAGTCACCCAAGGGTGGAATAAAACCCGGGTCCTTGGCACTGTGAGGCAGCAGTGCGAACCACTGAGCCACCTCTTAAATGGGGCCATATTAATACACACACTCATTTGGTATAAAAGAGAATTTGATGTCAGCACAGGTGAATAATAGTGCTGCCCAGAAAAGATATTATTGACTGGCTTTCACACATAGTTATAAGCGTACATGTCTAAAGTGAGTACTGTGGGTATTGGGCAGTTTAACTCAGTTTTGTTCTGGAAACAGACATATAAATTCTACTTTCAATGTAAGCTATGTCATTCACAAAAATGCAGCAACCATGTTCATTCAACAAGTCAAAAAGTACTCAAAAAACTCATAGCAAATACTACGATGGACATTGCATTTGATTTCTTTAGGAAAACAAAGAGTTAACATGTGTAGTAAAGTGCATGCACACACTGCTTAATCGAACACTTGCAATAGAATTTAAAAATGCATTTCACTTACAACCAATATCAAATAACAGTGAACTCAACAGCAACATATCAGTTCCGAGTGTGAATTCAAGTCTCTCCTTCTCCAATGACAGCGGTTCTATTTTGAACAGGTCAGGATGAATATAAAAGTTTAAATTCCAGATATCCAAGTGATCTTTACGACATCACTGGAGCCAGGGGTTCAGCGCAGTTAAAAGGCAGCCAGCCAATACAAGCCAGGGATCCAGGTCGAAAATAAATGATTACACATTGTAACACAATGATGCAACTCCAATGGTCTCAAAGAAACCCTATCCTTTACAGTCTGCTATTCTTCTTCACAGTTCAAGCCAACACTTCTAGGCCCAGTTCTTGTTTTGGTTTGAAGAAACCAGCAGTGTAACAGGGTCATTAAAATATTTCAAACATGCATCAGGATAATTTTCACACAAATAAAACATTAATGTGCCTTCCAGATCTCAAGTGTCTTGTTGTCATCATTTCCTACCTGTGCGACAGGGAGCAGGCTAAACCCATGATATTTCTGTTGTCAAGCACTAGGAGGTGACCAAGTATCATTTCTCTAACCCACAAACACATGGGCCACGTGCTTGGCAGTCACATGTAACTCCAATAAATACCAACTTCCAGAAAGGCACTGTCCTGGAGATGATCCTGCCTCCGCACACAATTGTACTGTGGCCCTCAATAAAAGTAAAATTGATCTGTCGCCACAGAGCAAGCTCCAGGATATGGTTCAAAACTTTTTTTTCTTTTCTTCAAAAAAGCTTTGCTTTCAATTCTGCAGAGTATTTAGTTCTGGCTCGGATCCAAAGTACCTATCTTGGATCAATATCTGCTAACTCAACACAGCTTGTTAGTCTGTGCAATTCGGTTTACAGCATTACTTATCCAAGATGGAGAGGTTTAAAATAAAGTCAATATTTCCCCCTCATCACTAACCAGTTACAGCCCATCACATCAGCAGCGTGCTAAAGATGATGATGATGATGCAGGATATGAGTGGGCAAACTGATGCACCATCACCTGTTCACAGCATGGCACAAGGCCAATTTCTACTCTATTATCCCTGGATCGCCTCATTAAGAGACAATGAGATTCCTCTTTGATGTGAGCTGGGGGGTAGGGGGAATGTAGTGGAGCTAGAATTTCTGATGGCCTCATACCGCCAACACTCTGACCGAGTGCAGTTCCTGGAAACAACAGAACATTGTGCCCAACAGCCCAATTAGCCTGCTCCTTTGCTGTAGATCAACACAAATTATATCATCCATTCATTAGTAAGCTCGAAGCCTATCAAAAGCACCCACTGAGTCTTGGGGATCAAGATGAAAAGGAGGCCTGTGCTGTGCTGACTGTTATTTATGGCACTAGATACACACAATTGCTCTTTAAAGTCCGTACTTTAGAAGCCACAGGATTAAAACCACCGTACTATTCCCAAATAGCTACAGAGAGTCAAGTTCATGTTTTATTTCTACAAGTCACGATGCTCTGTATTTCCTGCTTCCCAGGTAGCAGCCACCTCCTCAGAGGAAACAAAAAAGGTTCACTTCCCCATCCTTTACCTGAACACTAAATTCTGACACAAAAAGAAAAACAAATCAAGTGCTTGAGTAACCACAGTGAAGCGCCAGCTGGCGTGGGGTCCCTGGAAAAGCTGCACTCATTTCCGGACAGAAGCCTACCTTCTGAATAAAAAGCCCTATAAACATCAGCAGCCACTAAGCACAAGCAGACTAAGGTCTGAAAATGTTCAAACGGCACAGTCAGCAGTAGCTTGCAGTGTCCAGCAGAAGTGAACTCTGGGCTTCTTCGTCAGGGTCACTGATTCACTAGGTTCTCTAAATTGAGCAGATGCTGCTGCTTTCTAAAATTCACTGCAGGTTTACAGGGAAGGTGGCAAAGTGAGGGATAATAGTAGTAAAGCCAGCAAATTGCTACAGATAAAATTTGTTGGGGGCTAATAACTGAAAATGGCACTTCTTAGAAAGCTCACAGCACAAACCATTTCAATTCTACACTAATGTCTGGCTAATGACTGGATACCACTTCCTAGAAAGCTCACAGCACAAACCATTTCAATCCTGCACTCATGTCTGTCAGGAACAAAAGAAAAGCATGATTAAAACAGAATGTAAAACTAAAAACAAAATAAAAATACTGAACAAATCCAGCTGCCAAGATCCAAAAAAACCAGTGGCCAGACTATCGCGAGAATTGCCAAATTCCCAGGAACGTTGAGAGGCAGTTACTCAAATTAATGTGGTACAATGTGAGGGACTGAAATTCATGCCTGCAGCCAAATTGTCTGAGACCAGAATCTACAGTAAGCCAGGCAAGCACCATTCCCATTATGTAAGTGAACTATCTTCAGCTCCTCTATTATTAGATGCCTTAAAAATCTCCAGAGATATAGCGAGCAGCACAAAACATTTCAGCAAACAACCCTTGGCAATATTATACCAGTTATAGCAATGCTGTCTGGAAACAGGACCACACTAACAGTCTTCAGTTTCAACACGAGAAGCTATGAGAATTCGTTCGTCCAAAAATTTAAGTCAGGTTTTAAGAAATATTTTTACTTATAACGCACGCATCCATATTAATAAAATGAGGATTGGAGATAAAATGCCAAATAACTTCTAAAGTAAAACACCAAGCAGCAATGGATCTAATTTCTGATGTGACATGCAGCCCAGCACATTGCAACATTTTAAACTTCAGGCAGGACTCTTTCAATACAATGTGCAATTTAACTAAAGTGAAATATAAATGCACTGTGCTTTTCGTTAATAGAAGAAGAAAACTCTGGGAAAGTTTTTATGGGCACCATTAACCTCACCAGCGACATTAATGCAAATACTTTTCGGATCACTAAAAACCCATCATATTCACTGCTGGAAATATAATTAAAGGAGGTTCTTAAGGAATAATTTAACAATATTTCCAGCAAACTCCCATTGTGCGCCATGAGGTTGTATATGGTGCCTGAGTCAAATGACAACACATAGGCAATTCCAGGGATCCCTTTCACCTTTTGTCACGAGAATAAGTAGTGACTGTACAGAATTCAGATGGCGTTTGCTAGAGCCTATGCCAAAAGGATGTTGCCCCCTTTTTTTTGGGGGGGGGGTGGGGCATAGGGGAGAAAGGGAGGCTACAGCTAGACAGCAACCGTTTGAAATCAATGGCGTCCTATGTTACGCAGGGAAGTGGGGGGGAACTTTCTGCTTTTGAATGGTTGAGTCAAGAAGTATAGTTCACTCAACATCTGAGTGTTAGGCAGCTCTCAGGAGGTTGAAAGTTATGGGGATAAAAAGGTAGACCAAAATCAGATCAGCCATTTCCTCATCCAGTAGGCCTCGTGTCAAATGGCATACAGCTCCTCTTTTTTCCAAAGGAAAGAAGACAGACTGTTGGTTTATCAAGCTCACACATCCACTCTACCACAAGCTCCACTCTTATTAACTCATCTCTATTTGAACAACTTGCATTCTCTCAACATTCACCTAATGGTGTCGGTATAGAAATAGTACCACAGATCAGACCATCACACTGGTGGCATTTGGGTTACATTCTATCAGTGTATATACGTTAAGTAAGGAGGCAATAAACTGCAATTAAAAACAAAAAAAAGGGAGCTCAGTAGGCATCCGATCATGGAGCAGGAGTTGGCTTTCCCAACAACTGCGATTGGTAGGCCTCAGTTAATCAGCAACTGTTAAGCTTTCTGAGCCAAGCAGACGCAGGTACCTGACTATGAAAATGTTACAGGTGGAGACTAACGTACCCAGCCCTTAGTCTCTTGGAGGCAAGACTGACAGGAAGCAGAATCCTGAGACAGGAAGGAGAACTCAACGCCAAGGTTTCTTTTAGAGTATTGGCAAAGGCCTCGTCTGGCCTAGAATCAGATTCTTGGCAAGCTTTAACCAGATGAGGGTGATGTCTTTCACTCAATCCACAGGTTAATAATTCATTCAGGTTCAAATAATACTACTGGAGCCCAGTCAGCGTTTTTTTGAGAAGGGTGCCCATCAGGTTATGATGGGGGAACCTGCTGCCTGAAAATTCAACGTTGCATCAAAAGTCCATTGAGGAAGATACACCCTTATGTTTTATGGAACCATGTGCCCACTAAGTGATCACTGGGCAGGGGGAGGGGTTAAAACTAACTCCTCCCTACTCTAACCCAAATGCCAGCGGTCCTGCTTCATCTGTGGACGCTCATACAACGGGAATTCCTCATGTCCAGGCACAACGATACAAAACCCAAGACAAGGGCAAGTATGCATCTGCAATGGCTGTACCAACTGGGGAGCTCAAAACCAATTCCAGTGGTTAAAGAGAGGTTGGCATGTAGCTTGACTACCGAAAACAGGATGTTTTGGCTTATGTAGTGGAAGGATTCTCCACCAATGATTTGATTTTTTCTTTCCTCGGGCTTGAATTCCTTTTGCCTTCTTTATTGACCTCTTCATTGGGCTTCAGTGGAACCTAAACTAGCTCTCATCTGGCGTGCATTTTGCTCCATTGGAGGAGATAGTAAACCCATGGCTCCCACTACCAGGAGGGTAAGGGGGAAGCATCTCTACAGTCATTATCTAATGATGCCAGAATCAGGGGCTACAATGTTAGAGAACAGGGAGTCGGAAAAAAACAAAACTCATCCACTGCCTTTACAAACAAAAAAGGCCAAAGAATGGCAGATGCTGGAAATCAAACAAACAGTTTGGATTGTTGGAGAAACTCAGCAGGTTGGGCAGCATCTGTGGAGAGAGAAAGTGGAGTTAAAGTTTCGGATCCAGTGACCCTTCTTCAGAACTGATTATAATGAGGAAAATAGTTGGTTTATATGCTAGAGAAGGGGTGGGAAGAGGGAAAGGAGTAAACAATAGGTGGAAATGGAGCCGCGAGAGAGCACGAGAACCAGTTGAGTAGATAATACAATGGGTAATGGTCAGCAAACTACTAATTGCATATGTTGGTTGTGGTAGCAGGCAATGTGATGTGAAGGGCTTAGAATATTGGGGGTGGGGAGGGGGCGGGTGGACTAAGGAGGTGCTGAGGGCTTAAAAAAAACTGTTGCACACAGTACAGTCCAGAAGTACTCTGCCTCTCAAGCTTAAAAGGACTTGAGACTCTGCATGTCCTGCTGTGAAAAAGGAAGCTGTAGGCGTATTCAAGGACCATCTTGGGAGACGACACAGGTAGCTTTCTTCGCCAAATTGTAATAATCTAACATAGGCAATGAAGTGCTACCCATGCTTTATCCAACCCCTTAACCATAGCAACTAGTCCCTCTGGCTTTCACACCACACTAATACACAGCATTTGGATGAATGGGAAGGGGGGGGAAAAAGAAAAATAGTGCTTTCCAGAAATATCAAAGTGCCAATTTCTGACACCGTTTACCTCCCTAGTCATCCAGGAATTCTGGTACTCTGTGTGGTGTAAAAACCAGAGGGACTAATTGCTATCAGAGATAATGGGAACCGCAGATGCTGGAGAATCCGGAGACAATAAAGTGTGAAGCTGGATGAACACAGCAGGCCCAGCAGCATCTCAGGAGCACAAAAGCTGACGTTTCAGGCCTGGGCCCATCATCAGAGAGGGGGATGGGGAGAGGGTTCTGGAATAAATAGGGAGAGAGGGGGAGGCAGACCGAAGATGGAGAGAAAAGAAGATAGGTGGAGAAGAGAGTATAGGTGGGGAGGAAGGGAGGGGATAGGTCAGTCCAGGGAAGACGGACAGGTCAAGGAGGTGGGAGGAGGTTAGTAGGTAAGAGATGGAGGTGCGGCTTGGGGTGGGAGGAGGGGATGGGTGAGAGGAAGAAGAAGAACAGGTTAGGGAAGCAGAGACAGGCTGGGCTGGTTTTGGGATGCAGTGGGTGGAGGGGAAGAGCTGGGCTGGTTGTGTGCTGCAGTGGGGGGAGGGGTCGAACTGGGCTGGTTTTGGGAAGCGGAGATTTTGAAGCTGGTGAAGTCCACATTGATACCATTGGGCTGCAGGGTTCCCAAGCGGAATATGGTTTGCTGTTCCTGCAACCTTCGGGTGGCATCATTGTGGCACCGCAGGAGGCCCATGATGGACATGTGGTCTAAGGAATGGGAGGTGGGGGGAAGCAAAAATGGTTTGCGACTGGGAGGTGCAGTTGTTTATTGCGAACTGAGCGGAGGTGTTCTGCAAAGTGGTCCCCAAGCCTCCGCTTGGTTTCCCCAACGTAGAGGAAGCCACACAGAGTGCAATGGATACAGTATACCACATTATCAAGCAGATGTTCACGTGCACATCTGCTTGATATGGAAAGTCATCTTGGGGCGTGGGATAGAGGTGAGGGAGGTGGTGTGGGGGCAAGTGTAGCATTTCCTGCGGTTGCAGGGGAAGGTGCCGGGTGTGATGGGGTTGGAGGGGCGTGTGGAGCAAACAAGGGAGTCACGGAGAGAGTAGTCTCTCCGGAAAGCAGACAGGGGTAGGGATGAAAAAATGTCTTGGGTGGTGGGGTCGGATTGTAGATGGCGGAAGTGTCGGAGGATGATGCGTTGTATCCGGAGGTTGGTGGGGTGGTGTGTGAGAACGAGGGGAATCCTCTGGGGGCGGTTGTGGCAGGGGTGGGGTGTGAGGGATGTGTTGCAGGAAATGCGGGAGACATTCTCGACCAAGGGCAACCTCGACCACTGTGTGGGGGGTGGGGGGGGGGGGGGGGGGGGGGGGGGCGGTGGAGTTGCGGTCCTTGAAGAACTTGGACATCTTGGATGTGCGGGAGTGGAATGCCTCATCCTGGGAGCAGATGCGGCAGAGGCGGAGGAATTGGGAATAGGGGATGGAATTTTTGCAGGAGGGTGGGTGGGTGGGAGGAGGTGTATTCTGGGTAGCTGTGGGAGTCAGTGGGCTTGAAATGGACATCAGTTTCTAGCTGGTTACCCGAGATGGAGACTGAGCGGTCCAGGAAGGTGAGGGATGTGCTGGAGATGGCCCAGGTGAACTTGAGGTTGGGGTGGAAGGTGTTGGTGAAGTGGATGAACTGTTCGAGCTCCTCTGGGGAGCAAGAGGTGGTGCCGATACAGTCAATGTAATGGAGGAAGAGGCGGGGTTTGGGGCCTGTGTAGGTGCGGAAGAGGGACTGTCCCACGTAACCTACAAAGAGGCAGGCATAGCTTGGGACTAATTGCTATGTTTAAGGGATCTCAAATGCCAGCACCTCCGCTCACTGCAGGGAGCACAAACCACTCCATAGCCAAACACTACCAAAAGGTGGCCGCAGACAATAGTGAGAGCACAGAGTCTTGTGGCACTTCCTACAGTTTACTTACACACACGCGGCATTAACAAATGATATTTAATTAGAGATAGAGATATTAAAAAAAAAGTGATAACTGATGGACAGGGAACGACCATGCTTGCATAGAATTATAAAACATTTAAAAGACACCTGGATGGGCATACGAATAGTAAGTGCAGAGAGGATAGGAGCCAAATGCTGGCAAAATGAGACTAGATTCATTTTACTGTTTAGTCAGTATGGACGGGTTGGACTGAAGGGTGTGTTTCTGTGCTGTATAACTCAATGAGCCTACAGGGATGCTGCCTATGAAGGTCAGTGCCTTCTGCACAATCTATCCCATTTGACCTCCAGCAAACATCAGTAAACCAAAATCAATGATACACCACCCCCCACCAACCTCCGGATACAATGCATCATCCTCCGACACTTCCGCCATCTACAATCCGACCCCACCACCCAAGACATTTGTCCATCCCCACCCCTGTCTGCTTTCCGGAGAGACCACTCTCTCCGTGACCCCCTTGTTCGCTCCACACTGCCCTCCAACCCCACCACACCCGGCACCTTCCCCTGCAACTGCAGGAAATGCTACACTTGCCCCCACACCACCTCCCTCACCCCTATCCCAGGCCTCAAGATGACATTCCACATTAAGCAGAGGTTCACCTGCACATCTGCCAATGTGGTATACTGTATCCACTGTACCCGGTGTGGCTTCCTCTACATTGGGGAAACCAAGCAGAGGCTTGGGGACCGCTTTGCAGAACACCTCCGCTCAGTTCGCAATAAACAACTGCACCTCCCAGTCGCAAACCATTTCCACTCCCCCTCCCATTCTTTAGATGACATGTCCATCATGGGCCTCCTGCAGTGCCACAATGATGCCACCCGAAGGTTGCAGGAACAGCAACTCATATTCTGCCTGGGAACCCTGCAGCCTAACGGTATCAATGTGGACTTCACCAGCTTCAAAATCTCCCCTTCCCCCACTGCATCCCAAAACCAGCCCAGTTCGTCCCCTCCCCCGACTGAACCACACAACCAGCCTAGCTCTTCACCCCCACCCACTGCATCCCAAAACCAGTCCAACCTGTCTCTGCCTCCCTAACCTGTTCTTCTTCTCACCCATCCCTTCCTCCCACCCCCAAGCCACACCTCCATCTCCTACCTACTAACCTCATCCCACCTCCTTGACCTGTCCGTCTTCCCTGGACTGACCTATCCCCTCCCTACCTACCTTCTTTTCTCCCCATCTTCGGTCCGCCTCCCCCTCTCTCCCTATTTATTCCAGAACCCTCTCGCCATCCCCCTCTCTGATGAAGGGTCTAGGCCTGAAACGTCAGCTTTTGTGCTCCTGAGATGCTGCTTGGCCTGCTGTGTTCATCCAGCCTCACATTTCGTTATCTTGGATTCTCCAGCATCTGCGGTTCCCATTATCAATGATACATACACAAGTCTGAGGTTGGGTGACTGACAAGAGACCAGTTCCAGCAGAGATTTTCATTTCTTTACCATCCCAGGAAGAACACTCACTCAGTGACACGATGTTCATAACGTGAAGCAAGCAGCTATCCTCAAATGGCAGAACTGAGGAAGACAGCAGACTGGCTTCTTTAAGAATGCAAATGAGTAAGCCCAAACCAAAAATCAACATGTTGAAGAAACCAGCACAAGTTGACCTATTTAGAGTCACAGAGCTGCACAGGATGGAAACAGACCCTTCGGTCCGACACATCCATGCCACCCAGATATCCTAAATTAATTTAGTCTCTGCCAGCATTTGGCCCATATCCCTCTAAACCTTTCCTACACATGTACCCATCTAGATGCCTTTTAAATGCTGTAATTGTGCCAGCCTTCACCACTTCCTCTGGCAGCTCGTTCCATACAGACACCACCCTCTGCATGAAAATCTTGCCCGTTAGGTCCCTTTTAAAATCTTTCCCCTCTCACCTTAAACCTATGCATCTATGCACCCTTACCCTAGGGAAAAAGACTTCAGCTACGCACCTATCAGTGCGCCTCAGGATTTTATAAACATCTATAATGTCACCCCTCAGCCTCTGATGCTCCAGGGAGAATAGCCCCAGTCTATTCAGCCTCTCCCTGTAGCTCAAAATCTCCAACCCTGGCAACATCCTTGTAAATCTTTTCTGCACCCTTTCATGTTTTGTATCATCCTTCCAATAGCAGGGAGGCCAGAATTGAATGCAGTATTCCAAAATCGGCCTAACTAATCCCCTGTACACCCCCAACTTGACCTCCCAACTCCTATACTCAATGCACCGTCCAATAAAGACAAGCGTACCAAACTCCTCCTTCGCTATCCTATCTAGCTGTGGCTCCACTTTCAAGGAACCTGCACTCCAATGAAAACCCTGTCTGGTTCGTAAATGTCAAAAAAAAAAATGAGAGAGAAGGAAATCTGTCCATCCCGACATGTTTGGGCCTACATGAGCCTCCTAGCCCACAACGGTCAACCCTCAATAGTACTCTACAACAGCCTTGCAAGCGACTCAGTTCAAGAGCAATGAGCAACAAATACCAGCTTTGCAAGCAACACCCATCTCCCACAAAGGACTAAAGAAGAAAATAGCTGCACATTCTTTCATAATTTAAAACACCTTTACTATGTTGTTTCCTCAACCTTCTCTTCTAAATTGTACCGCCTCATCCCACTCAGGCAACTCAATGTCAACCACAACTCTTAACTTACACAACACGAATTGGAAAAACTTGACCAAAGTTCCTCAGATTCATGTTAAAAAGCTGTGCAGAAAATATTCAAGGATTTGAACAATACAAAAAAAAGTGATGTTTACTTATTCAAAATGTTCAAAATTCTTATTTATCCCTTACATTTTATATCTACAAGACAATTTTATTAGAAGCAATATCTGCATTACTGGATATTGCCTTTTCAAAGGCCCCAAAATAAACATCAGTTATAGCCTATTCCCAAAGCATTTTTTTTCTGTTATCTCCTCCAGCATGGAATAAGTTCTGTACCAGATGTGGAAAATGTGTGAGATGATATTTGTCCACATTGCAAAATGAGGAGGACCGCATTGCAGCATAAAAGATTGAAACAGGCAATGCATTATTTTAATAATGTAGCTCTTGCTGTAAAATTAGTGGTTGATACATAAATCAATAAATGCTGTCTTAGTGGCACAATTCTATCTTACCACAGCACTGGGAAGTACAGAATTTTCCGGATACAATTATCTTAAAAGAATGTTAATATCGAACACAGCTAGTGCAGTATTTCCCAGAAACAATTAGCCTGGAAGGACTTTAATATTGCATATAGTTAATGCAGCAAGTTGAATATTTGAAACTGGATCTTTAAAAATTCTGATATACAATATTCAAATGCCTTTGCCTTCAAGGGGTTTCATCAGAACCTGCAAATATCTCATATGGTTAAACTGCTGTGAATGTTTTTGGAATCTAAACAAAAAAAACACACAGCATCCTGATGGGAGAGTCGACAGAAGGCTATAAAAATCATGAGACACATAGATAGACTCTGACCGTCAACTCTTTCTACCCCCAGAGCTGAAATGTCTAATACAAGTGGGCATGCATTTAAGGTGAGAGGTGGCAAGTTCAAAAGAGATGTGAAGATCAATTTTTTTTTCTGTAAACACAGGAGAGCAGTAGGAGTCTGGAACACACAGCCAGGGGGTGATGGTGGTGGAAGCACTTATGATTGGGGCATTTAAGAGACTTAAATTTGCACATGAATAAGCAATGAATGGAGAGATCAGGACCAATGGCAGGTCTTAGAATCTTAGAATCCCAACAGTTTGGAAACAGGCCCTTTCGGCCCAGCAAGTCCACACCGAACCTCAGAGCATCCCACACAGACCCATCCCCTTGTAACCCACCTAATCTACACATCCCTGAAGACTACGGGCAATTTAGCATGGCCAATCCACCCTAACCTGCGCATCTATGGACTGCGGGAGGAAACCGGAGCACCTGGAGGAAACCCACACAAACACGGGGAGAACGTGCAAACTCCACACAGTCACTCGAGGGTGGATCGAACCTGGATCCCTAGCACTGTGAGGAAGCAGTGCTAACCATTGGGGCACGTGCCACCCCTATGTAGAAGGGATTAGTTTAATTTGGCATCATGTCAGCACATCATCATGGGCCAGAGTGCCTGATCCTGTGCTGTACTGTTCTACATTCTGCGGCGTGTTAAAATTGGGAGGTTGATGATTTTCTGATTTGAACTGAAAATAGTTTCAGATTAGTACGGTTTGAGCAAGTGAACAGGGGAGGATTGAAGAACAACGAAAAGGTCAGCAATTGGGTAGGAGGCAGGAGAAATTGAATTGATTGTTGGTAGCAAAAAGCCAAAGGCAGTGGCAATGGGAAAAGAAACAAAGGTCATGTCTAGAGCAGGTGTGAACGGCAAAAATCTATGTTAGACAAAAGCGAAAAAAAAAACGAGAATCCAAACCAAAACCTGCAAGGATAGAACAGAACAAGGGCTGGAGATTTAGCAAAAACGGGAATTGCTGGCAAGTTCTGAGAAAGGGTCAATGGCCGTGGAATGTGAAGGCTGATTTCTCCCCACAGATGCTGCCAGACCAACTGAGTTTTTTTTTTCTCAGTGATTTCTGTTTCTCAGCCTCTGTAGTTCTTTTGGTTTTGAACCGAGATGACTGAGTTTGTCGATGCCCCTCAGGGTTTGGAGTAGATCTGTAGCTCGGGTTGTGGGTGTTGAGGTTGGTTGGCTCGCCGAGCTGGTTTGTGTTCCACAGATGCCTCTGTTGCTCTCAAGGCCACAAGATCCCTAATTGAAAGGTGGAACGCCGTTTCTCGACGTGACAATGTTCAGTCCAGTCGCATTAATGTTTTAAGACAAGCATGAATCTGGACGAACACAGCAGACCAAGCAGCATCCCAGGAGCACAAAAGCCGACGTCTTGGGCCTAGACCACCCCCCCCCCTCCACCAGAGAGGGACCTCCTCTCTGATGAAGGTCCAGGCCTGAAATGCTAGCCCCCGTGCAGCCCCCACCCCCAAGATGCTGCCCGGCGCGATGCGCCCATCCAGCCCCACACCCCGCCATCTTGGACTCTCCAGCATCTGCAGTCCCCATCATCTCAGTTCTGATCATTAATGTTCTAAGACTACTTTTGTGAATGGCGATGACAATAATGAATCAGGTCGAATGGCAGCAGCTCCAAGTCCACAGGCAGGGTATGGTTTGCCATTGGGCAATTCAATTTGTACGTTTCCTAGAGGAAAGGCTATAGAATTTACCGAACAATGGAAAAACTGCAAGAATAGATTCTCAACTCTGAACCCAAATTCCACCTTCAAATATTGTGTCAAACAAAAGCAAAAAGAAAAACAAATCTGCACGAATATGCAAGCTACATGCACTCAGTCCTTGTTCAGCTCCTACTCAGTCTTTCAAATGATGATTTGACTGCAACACCAAATCAGCATTCCTGTGTAAACAGAAAACCTTTCACCCACTGTCTTAATGAGACCCTACGGAGCTTGGTCTTAAAAGTATTCAAGGACTCTGCTGCCGCCACCTTTTCAGGAAGGGAGCTCAAAAGACTCAGAAGCCTCAGAAAATAATGATCAGAGATTTCGGGAACTGCAGGTGCCGTAGAATCCGAGATAACAAAGTGTGGAGCTGGATCAACACAGCAGGCCAAGCAGCATCTGTGGATCCCTATCCCCTCCCTACCTCCCCTCCACCCATCATCTTCTCTATCCATCTTCAGTCTGCCTCCCCCTCTCTCCCTATTTCAGAACCGTCTCCCCATGCCCATTTTCTGAAGGAGGGTCTAGGCCCAAAACTATTGCGTCAGCTTTTGTGCTCCTAAGATACTGCTTGGCCTGCTGTGTTCATCCAGCTCCACACTTTGTTACCTCAGAAAATAATCCCTGCTTTAAGTGGATGATTCTTGATTTTTAAAGCAGTGGCCCTTGTTTTAGCTCCCTCCCCCACCCCCTCCAAGAGGGGGCATATTCTCCACATCAAACATCAAGGCAAAGCTACTGCAGATTGGAAATAAACACAGAATCCTGCAGAAACTCAGGTCAAGCAGCACCTGCTGAGTCAAGAGCCCAGTATGACTTTTCTTCATAACTCTTCACATCTACCCTGTCAAGACCCCTGAGGGGCTTGTGCTTCAAATCAATTTGCCTCTCACTCTTCTAAACTCTATCAGACGCAAGCCTGGTCTGTTCAACGTCTCCTCAAAATGCAATCCATCCATTCCAGGTAACTTTCTCTGAATTGGCTCTAACAATCCTTTGTCATCTAATGTGATAAATACTATGTGCAATCTTCCAGATGTGACTGTAGAAGCTGGAATGCTAAAATTTAAAAAATAAACACATAAAAATGCCAAAAATACTCCATGTCAGCCAGCATCTGTGGAGGCCAGCACTGCCCATCTCTAAATATTGTATACCTTGTCACTCTGCACAGGGATCTGGCTACTAACCAGATTTGTTTTATTGTCCCCAAAAAGAAACATTCCAAGAACTGATTATTTGCAGAGAGAGGTGCAGCAGCCAGAGCACGGCTCAGATCCACAAACAGCAATGGTGGTTGAGGGCAATTAATGATTGGGACACCCCGGACAGCAGATAGAATATTGGTCACATCTACGGCAATGCCACATTTAAGTGAATCACTGCTTGCCTCCAAATCTGATTACATTGGAAAATCTGACACCCAATGTCTGCTTCTTTCATTTATTGCTATTTGTTTCTCTGGCCTTTTATTGAACTGGCTGAATATACAGCAAGTGAGTGATATGTGGCAACTGGTTCAGTATTGTTTTTGTGTAGACCTGTACCAGCACCCATATCCTGACCCAAAAAAAAGCACCCTGATTTATCGTCACACTTACCTGGGTACAGTGAAAAGTATTGTTTTGCAAGCAGTGCGGGCAGATCATACCATACAAAGTGCATTAGGGTAATAGAACAGAGCGAGGAATACCATGTTACACGAGCTCGCACAAAAAGCAAGATCAATATTAAACTTGAGGTCCATTTAGAAGCGGTTCTTCAGCTTGTTGATGCATGTGTTTAAGCTTTTGCACCTTCTCCCTGGCAGACAAGGTTGGAAGAGGTTATAACCAGGATGGGAGGGGTCGTTGATGATGTTGGCTGCCTTTCCGGGGCATCAAGAAGTGTAGGTGCAGTCAATGCACAGGAGATTAATTTGAGAGATGGTCAGCTGTGTTCACAACTCTAGTTTTTTTTTAAAAAGATGGTCCTGCCGAAACAGTTGTTGTGCCAGGCTCTGATGCATCCAGATAGAATGCTTTCTACTCTATAGAAGTTGGTGAGGGTCCTTATGGTCAAATTTCTTTAGCCTCCTGAGGAAGAGAGAGAGGTTTGTGTGCCTTCTTGATGTTGCTTACTTAAGCAACTGAAAAACATTTTGAAATAAATCTTTCCTCCCAGCTGTAACCCTCTGGCAAAAGCAATTGCTTCCAAAGAGAATGTGACTAAATAAGAAAGGCAGAAAATGTGCAAGTTTTTGTGCTACTACGTACAGGAAAAGTTCAAACCAAAATTCGAGTGAGTACAATGTGCTCCGAAAAGCCATGTGAAACACTGTAGGTATGCAATATAACCCACAAAATCTGTAGCTAGGTTTTTCAGTCTCAGCTTGCAAAGAACACCACCTGAAGCACCGATAGTAATCGGTATGTCAACTAATAAAGTGTCTTTACACATTGATGTTTTCCCCAAAGCCTTCACACCACATTTAGTGAGAGAATATACTGTCTCTCTTTCCTGTATTGAGAGGTACTAAGTGATTTAGTGTATACAATTCTATTATTTAGTGAAAATTTGGGGGATGTCAAACATATGATCATCAAAATTCTTCACGACAACTTGTATTACCCTCTATATTAGGCACTGGATACCTACATCATGAATTTAAAAAGGTGATAAAGCAACTACAATTATATCTCAAACACAACACACATTAAATGCGTGGAACAGTCATAGAATCAGAAGTGTACACAGCATGGAAACAGGTCCTTCGGCCCAACTCTCCCATGCCAATTAGGTTTCCCAAACTATGTCTTCGTCTGGCCGATATCACTCTAAAGCTTCCCTTTCCATTTACTTGACTAAATTAAGTTTAAAAAGACTGAACGATGCTGTGATCAGATGATATCTGTCAATGAAAATGCTTGATTATACTGAGTAATCCTAAGGAGACTGTGCCATATGCTTCCAGTATAGCCAGTTATTTCTAAAATTAATTATCCATTTCTGCAGGACCAGTACTATGACTTGGCAAATGTTCCGTCCAAACAGGGGTCTCAATCTAGCAATGCTGCCAGGTAGAGAACTCCAAAAACTGGACCAAGTCTTTTATGTATTTTGAATGGTATAGATACAAACAGATGGCATCTGCAATTTTTTCCTCATGGCCAAAAATCACAAAACAACATTTCAAATTCAGAATATCATGTGAACAGCTTCAATCTTTAAGCCTACTGTATTTTTCAATGCATAAAGACAAGACAACAGCAATACAGCCATTTCAGAAATGCATTATTCTATATCCAATATATATCATATTATTCTTAAAAGTGTGGAAGCAGGCCATTCGACCTATTGGGTCCACACCAGCCCTCCAAACAGCAGCCCACCCAGATCCACCCCTTACCCTATACCTGTAACCCTTCTTTTCTCATGTCCAATCCACCTAGCCTGTACACTCCTGCACATGTCTGTAATTCAAAGAAGTTACTGAACTAGAAAGAGTAAAATGTTTCTACCCAATGAGAATTTATCAGAACTGTTTGCTCGTTTCTGTTTCCACCAGGTGTTAGGTATTTCTAGCATTTGCAGTTTGTATTTCAGTTCCCACCGTCTGCAGTATTGTGTTTTGATACTGGAGTTGAACTTGTCAGCAAAAGTCAAATCAAGAAACCTAGAATTGTGAATTTAAAAATCTTCAAATTCAGATAGATGGTATGGATTCGACACCAAGTTTAGAGGAGGGCAGAAATATGCAAACTGCATATATAAGGGACCACTCCAACATTGCAAAACGGTCTGCACCTCCAATCAAGAGCAAGATAGGTGAGATCAACATAGTCTGAGGGTCTGCTTTACCAAAGTCCAGGACAAAAAAAAATTATGATTTGCTTTGTTCATCTGTAGCTATGTTCTTGTGGGCTATCTTGGGGGTCTAGAAAGGCCAAGATATATAGTTGCTGAGATGGAACAAATCCTTTAACACTATGACTTACACTCCTGATGAAGAAATGGTATGAATAGACACAGCCCGAAGTCAGTGACGGCTAATTACGGAGGGAATTCCTGTGGATTGGACATCCCTTATCAATTCCCTGTCATTTCTTTCCTATTGGTCACAAAGAGAACATCCAGCAAAATGAAACAACAGGTTCTGTTCTTTTTCCTTGAAAAAAATTTTACACAGTGGTCACGAGTTAGATTCCAAATTTCAACATGCCAGACGTCCCTCAGCAGTATTCATAACAAGTTTAAGGTTCTAGTTTGTTAAAACAGGTGTATTGCTCCATGGAACACACAACATATTCTGCTCCTGCTGAAAAACTGTCATGCATTAGGTTCAACCATTCTTCATTCTCAATGGTTGCTCAGGACACTTACTGATCAGCTCACAATCTCTCAAACTTGTTTGTATCTTGGTACCATTGATAATTTTTTCCCTTCATGCATTCAGACCCTTCAAGTTACTGACACAGATTAGAAGTCAAGGCTCCAGCGCTGCGCCCCTCGGTGTTTACAGTCTGTCATTGATAGACACCCACCTATGTTTACTTTCTACTTCCTGTTAGCTAACTAATCCGTATCCATGCTGATGTTACCAAGACTATGAGCTCCTACAAAGACATACAGCACAGAAACAGACCATTCAGTCCAACCAGTCCATGCTGAACATAATCCCAAACTAAACTAGTCCCACCTGCCTGCTCTCAGCCCATATCCCTCCAAGCCTTTCCTATTCAAGTACTCATCCAAGTGTCTTTTAAAAGTTGTAACTGTGCCCTCATCCATTACTTCTCAACCCTTGATGTAACACCTCATTAAAAGCCCTTGTTAATCCAAGTATTCCATATCTGCATGTTCTCCTTTAACCAGCTTGCTCATTACTGTCTAAGAACTCTAAGTTGCTAAGTACAAATTTCCCTTTCACAAAAGCAGGCCAGACATTCAGGTGCCCACAAGACGTAGAGGTAGAAAGTGATCGCTCAGCCCATTGGGGTTTTGCTGTGCTACTCAACAAGAGCAGGGCTGATTGGGTTTGGGGTCTCAGTCAGAAATTCAGCTTTCACTGATTGTGTCAGAGCACATGTCAAACTGCAGAGTCTACAATAGAATCTGGTGTAGGGCTCTTGTGGTGTAGTGGTTGTGTCACTGCCTCTGGACTAACAGGTCTTGGTTTATGTTCGAGATAATGGGGACTGCAGATGCTGGAGAATTCGAGATAACAAAGTGTGGAGCTGGATGAACACAGCAGGCCAAGTTGCATCTCAGGAGCACAGAAGCTGACGTTTCGAGCCTAGACACTTCATCAGAAAAAGGGGCTGGGGAGAGGGTGCTAAATAAATAGGCAGAGAGGGGGAGGTGGATTGAAGGTGGATAGAGAAGGTGATGAGTGGAGAGGAGACAGGCAAGTTAAAGGGGCGGGGATGAAGCCTGTATACGTGAATGTAGGTAGGGAGGTGATAGGTCAGTCCGGGGGGGGGGGGGGGGGGGGGGGAATGAGGTTAGGAGGTAGGGAATGGAGGTATGGCTTGAGGTGGGAGGGAGGGGATAGGTGAGAGGAAGAACAGGTTAAGGAGGCGGGGATGAGCTGGACTGGTTTATGTCCCACCTGCTCTGGAGGTGTGTATTATCACCATCTCAACATGTCGGGTTAGACAAATAGGTTAAATTTTAAAAACTTTCTGGCCAATGTTATTAAGATATTGATTAGCCACCATTAACAAATGTTAGAACAAGATCAAGGGTCTGAACACTTCTGTTCCTATAACCAGAGATAGTAGGAACTACCAAGGGTCTCGACCTGAAACGCCAACTTCCCTGCTCCTCTGATGCTGCTTGGCCTGCTGTGTTCACCCAGCTTCACACCATGTTCCTATAACCTCCTCCATAACTCTAATAGACAACTGCAAAACATTTAGGAAATAAACTCCTCCTTAGCCATTCTACCTGAAGCTGCAATGAGTGTTTGGAAGCAACGTTGAATTTTAGGCGATTCCCTCAAATTCAGAGTCTCTACCTGAATAGTGTAGATACCAGCCGAATGCTACAATCAGTGAGCCAGCGGGAGAGTCCGTGTGTTTAAAACGGATGCCAGTGTCTAAATCTGAAGCTAAACCAGAAGTAGGGACTGCATTACTTTAAGGACTTGGCTCTATGAATTTCAGAAGAAATTCTGTGCTGAAGTAAATACTCTTTTGCACCAGAAATTAAAACTTTTAGCTAGTTAGGTGACCAGCAGTCACATCCATCAACAGGCTTTTAGCCATATTCGCCTCTATATATTATATTGCAGACAAATGACATTGCCTCCATCGTGAGGCACACTCCTTTTCTCCAGATGCACATCTTCCTACCATCTGTCAACACTTGGCCAAGATGTCCAAGTTAATTAATCACCAGAGGGATGAGTATTTAAGAAATAGGGGCAACTAAACAATTGAATATCTAGCAGGGATTTCAATAGGATATTTCTTTCTCCATTTCTAAAGATGTTCTGCAGAAAAACAAATGTTTGGGTGAGCAAAGACAGCCAAGCTTAGTTGAAAATCCAAAACGTGTTGGCCAGGTTGGAGGGTTTCAGCTATAGGGAGAGGCTGAACAGACTAGGACTATTTTCCCTGGAGTGTCAGAGGGTGAGGGGTGACTTTATAAAATCATACAGGGCATGGATAGGGTGAACAGCCAAGGTATTTTACCCAGGGTAGGGGAGGCCAAAACTAGACGGCATAGATTTAAGGAGAGAGGGAAAAGATTTAAAAAGGGACCCAAGGGGCAACTTTTTCATGCAGAGAGGGTGGTACGCACACTGACTGAGCTGCTAGAGGAAGTGGAAGATTCAAGTACAAAAACAATATTTAAAAGGCGTCCGGATGAGCATATGAATACAAAGGGCTTAAGAGGGATGTGGGCCAAATGTTGGCATCTGAGACTAGATTAGGGGGTGGCTCAGTGATTAGCACTGCTGGCACACAGCGCCAGGGACCCAGGTTCGATTCCAGCCTTGGCAACTGACTGTGGGGAGTTTGCATGTTCTGTCTGTATCTGCGTGGATCTCATCCGGGTGCCCCGGTAAGCTCCCCCAGTCCAGGGTTGTTCGGGTGCTCCGGTTTCCTCCCCCAGTCCAAGGTTGGGCAGCCTAGGTGGACTGGCCATGCTGAGTTGGCCGTGGGGTTGTGCAGGATAGGTGGATTAGCCATAGCAAATATGAGGTTACAGGGATTGGGGTGTGGACTCATGGGCCAAATGGCCTGCTCCCACACTGCAAGGATTCCATGATATTTGCAGTAAGGGGCAAGGCAGACATTACAGTCTGCTCCCACTGAGTTTATCTCAGTCACTAAATGTCCTTCACACTCCTGTTTAATAATTAACAAGCTTAGCTATTAGAGTCTGGTAAACCATACTAAGCTTAGTTTTTACCAATTTGAAGTGAATGATGTGGTAAGGTATGGGTATGTGTGTGTCCAATGATATCAGCCCATCCTTTAATAATTAATTCAGCAATGTTTTATCTCAAAAGGTATCTATTTTAGTTCCCTGCTATCAGAAACCACATCATAAAAAGAAACAATAAGTGAGTTAACAATATAAGGGATTGTATATTAAGATGAAGCAAGAATATAAATGCAACGCTTTCAAACTGAAAGACGGTTCAAAAAAAGTAGTGAAGCGAAGGTGCAAATTCTGCTGAGTCAGATGGCCCGAAAACCTCAAGATGGTCGGTGCTCAGTGTGGATGTAGTAATAACAAATTTAAAGAGAATACTGGGCACAGTGGCTGTGAATTTGCGAAGACATCATTCACTCTTAAAAAGGAGCTGCCATGGTCTAGTATCTGTACATTAATACTCTCCAAACAACTACAACAGGCTTCAAACCTCAGCATAGAACATAGACATAGAAAAGTACAGCACAGTACAGGCCCTTCGGCCCATGATGCTGTGCCGTGGAATAATCCTTATCCAAAAGGAAAATAACCTAACCTATGTTCCCCTCAATTCACTGCTGTCCATGTGCATGCCCAGCAGTCACTTAAATGTCACTAATGACTCCGCTCCACGACTACCACTGGCAAACTATTCCATGCGCTCACAACTCTCTGGGTGAAGAACCTCCCCCTGACATCTCCTCTATACCTTCCTCCGAACACCTTAAAACTATGACCCCCTCATGGCAGTCAATCTTGCCCTGGGGAAAAAAGTCTCCGGCTAACGACTCTATCCATGCCTCTCATTACCTTGTACACCTCGATCAGGTCACCTCTCTGCCTCCTTCTCTCCGGAGAGAAAAGTCCGAGCTCAGTCAACCTCTCCTCGTAAGACAAGCCCTCCAGTCCAGGCAGCATCCTGGTAAACCTCCTTTGCACCCTCTCCAAAGCCTCCACATCTTTCCTATAATAGGACGACCAGAACTGGGCGCAATATTCCAAGTGTGGTCTCACCAGGGTTTTGTAGAGCTGGAGCATAACCTCGCGGTTCTTAAACTCAATCCCCCTGTTAATAAAAGCCAAAACACCATATGCTTTCTTAACAATCTTATCCACCTGGGTGGCAACTTTGAGGGAGCTATGCACTTGAACACCAAGATCTCGCTGTTCCTCCACACTGCCGAGAATCCTGCCTTTAATCCTATATTCAGCATTTAAGTTCGACCTTCCAAAATGCATCACTTCACATTTATCCAGTTGAACTCCATCTGCCACTTCCCAGCCCACAGACAGAAATCAGGGCAATTCCACTGAGGAAGTTCAACGTTTTGTGGGGAGGTGGTGGTTTGTTGTTTAACCTGCACCATCCATGTAGGTGATCCATACTCATCAGAGAAACCGAAATCTCAAAATTCAGTTGGCACCAACTTTTTAAAAGTCTGAACGACAGGAAAAACTGTGCTGGAAGAGAAGGACCAGAAGTGGTCTTCTTTTCCAGCTCTACCTAATGGGGCAGGGGCATAAAAAAGCCAGGTACTGTGGAAGCAAGGAGAACAGAAATAAAACACAAAAAAGTATGCTGGAGAAACTCAGCAGATCTGGTGAAATCTGTAGATACAGGGTCAGAGTTAACGTTGAGTCCAATATAACTTCTTTGGAACAAACCATCTCCACAGGTGCTGTCAAGTGTGCTGAGTTTCTCCAGCATTCTCTGAAAGCTTTACAAACAAATTGCCTGAAACTAAGGTAACATGGTGTGAAGCTGGATGAACACAGCAGGCCAAGCAGCATCTCAGGAGAAGGAACGCTGACAATTTGGGTCAAGACCCTTCTTCAGAAATGGGTGTGGGGAAGGGGGGTTCTGAAATAAGTGGGGGGGGGGGGGGGGGGGGGGGAAGGTGAATAGAAGATGAATAAAAGGAGAATATAGGGAGAGAGGAGCCAGACAGGTCAAAGAGGCAGGGATGGAGCCAGTAAAGGTGAGAGAGAGTGTAGGTGGGGAGTTAGGGAAGGTATAGGTCGGTCTAGGGAGGATGGACAGGTTAATTGGGAGGGATGAGGTTAGTGGGTAGGAGATGGGGCTTGAGGTGGGAGGAATGGTTAGGGAGGCAGGGACAAGCTGGACTGGTTTTGGGATCGGTCAGGGGAGGGGAGATTTTGAAGCTTGTGAAGTCCACATCGGAACCCTGCAGTTCGAGGATATCAGAGCAATATATGAGATGCAGTTCCTGCGACCTTCGGGTGGCATCGTTGTGGCAATGTAGGAGGCCCAAGATGAACTTGTCCCTCCTGACGTAACCGTCCTCCCTGGACCCGACCTATCCCCTCCCTAACTCCCCACTTACATTCACCTTTACTGGCTCCAACCCCACCTCTGACTAGTCTGTCTCCTCTCCACCCATCTTCTCCTTTATCCATTTTCTATCCGCCCCCCCCCCCCCCCCCAACCATTTATTTCAGAACCCCCATCCCCTCTCTCATTTCTGAAGGGTCTAGGCCCGAAATGTCAGCTTTCCTGGTTGGCCTGCTGTGTTCATCCAGCTCTACTTCTTGTTATCTCATTCTCCAGCATTGGCAGTTCCTACTATCTCTCTAGCCTGAAAACTACGGACCTGATATGTGTGTGAACCCAGCTCAGCAAAAGGCCCAAGCCTGATGAAATGTGACAGAAATGGAAATGATGGCCAAACAGGACCATGACTTAAAAGGGCAAGACAGGAAGAGGGCAACTGCTCACCTCTTGAATGAAGACAGACATCTTCTGTAAAAGAAGAGATTAAAAAAACTTCTAAACCGGGCAGCATGGTGGCTGAGTGGTTTGCACTGCTGCCTCATAGTGCCAGGGACCAGGTTCGATTCCACCCTCAGGTGACTGTGCAAACTCCACACAGATAGATTTTCTCCCTACATCGGCATGGGTTTCCTCCAGCTCCTCCCGTTTCCTTCCAAAGATGTTCAGGTTAGGTGGGGTGGCCATGTCAAATTATCCATAGTGTCCAGGGATAGAACACAGAACATAGAATCCATACAGTGTGGAAAAGGCCCTTCAGCCCAACATGTCCAAACCGACCACCAACTGAGACCCATCCCCTTATAACCCACCTAAGCTACACATCCCTAAACACCACGGGCAATTTAGCATGGTTATGCTGGCTAGGTGGATTAGCTATGGGAAATGCAGGGTTACAGGATAAGGGTTTGGGGGGTGGGGGGGCGCTAAGTGGATCTGGGTGGCATGTTCATCAGAATGTTCATCAGAAGGTTGGTGTAGACTCAACCAGCCCACTTCCACTGTAGGGATTCTGCGATTCTACTTAAAAAAAAAAAGGGAAAAAGTAGAAAGTGGAAAATACATATTCTCTAAAAACTTTTCGAATGACAATTTTGTTATTACATGTCCAGGAGTGCCAAGCATGAACTTTTCTATCAGAACATCCTCACATAATTCAGTTTATGTCGCTAACCACCGCAGGCATGTCTCATCTGGAAGCGATCTGACCCCTTGTATCCGTACTAGTTTCGGAAAGAGCCACCCAGCTCTTCCCAATGTCCATAGCCACATGACTAAAATCCAGCTTACTGTTTAAATCTTCGACAGAATCTACTTCCACTCTTTCAGGTAGCACATTTCCAATCGTAACAACTCTGGGCTAATAAAGACATTTCACTCCTAGCTGTGTTACTGCGTCTTGAAATTGTGACCCTTAGCTACTGACATACCAACTGGTGGAATCAGATTGTGCTTTTTTCACCCCAGTCAAACTTGTTCACAATTTTGAATACCTCAATAAAAAAGGTCACTAGTCTGCTCCAAGGAGAGCAAGCCGGATTTCTCCGATATTTGCTTGTATCTAAAAATGAGGTTAAGAAGGAAGATTCCTTCTTAACCCCATTTTCTGATGAAGGGTCTAGGCCAGAAACGTCATGCTTTTGTGCTCCTGAGATGCTGCTTGGCCTGCTGTGTTCATCCAGCCTCACACTTTGTTATCCACTAAAATAACCTTACTGGTAAAAGCGATTTAGCTTTACAATGTGGATCTTTAAGAGGAGGACAAGGGTCTCTCTTGCTCCTATGAGTTTATCCTCTTCCCATGTTCACTGCTGATGCAAAACTTAAACAGGGAGATACACTGCCCAAACTGCTGCACAGCTTGCTTTCTCACTGATCACAAACTTGGTGTGGAGTTGATCACTTCCAGATGAGACATGCCTGCGGTGGTCTAACAGAAGGAAATGTCCCAGCAATTCACTCCAGCATTCCCAACAAGGTGAAAATTGATGTGGAGAAGCCAAATTCTGTAAAACATGTGGGATATTTAAAATTAGAGCATCAGTGATCAACTGCGGCTAGCTATGTATTGAAAGTGCTCCAACAGTTCATCTCCAAGGCCATTCTTCATGGGTGAGCTGAGACAAGCTGTGCAGCGTGATTTGGACAAGCACAAGATATGATTGCTAAGCCATAACTCACCCAATGTCTACACAAATTGGATTGCTGGAAGGTCTAGGGGTCACTCGAGAGGAATCAGGAGCAAGAACATGAACTGAATTTTCTTCCTTTCCCTTCCCAGCAAATGACAGGAAGGTCAACTGGCTGATCACTTCTTTGTTAGTCTCACCAGGGAAAAATTCACCCACTTTCTCATGAAACATTCTCCTGGCTTCTTGTCAAAGATACTTCCTTCAGGCATTTTCTATACTGACACATGTTTAAGGCATAGCCACTATCTGGTTCAAACTGGTTGGCAGTAATACAGTAGAACAGTAAAGCAGTTTTCTATGTAGTGGAGAGATATTGCCGAATTCTGGTGCTGAGGGAGGCAATAAGGGCTGCGGATGCTGGAAGCCAGAGTCTACAGGGTGGAAAAGCACAGCAGGTCAGACAGTCTCTGAACAGCAGGAAAGTCAATGTTTTGGGCTGAAAGCCTTCGCCAGGACTGACTTGCTGAGCATTTCCAGCCTCATGCTGATAAAGATCCTTCTGCACCAGGGCCTGAGTCCTAGTACACTAATCGCAAAGTTAGTATGCAGGTATAGGCGGGTGATCAGGACCACATTTATTGCGAGAGGAATCGCATACAAGAATCACTGAATTAATTATGGTACAGGAGGCCATTTAGTCCATTCACGTACTGGTCATTGACTTCAGGAAGCATACCCCTGCCTGCATCAACAGTGCTGAGATGGAAGCAGTGAGAGAGTCAAGTTCCTGGTAGTGACAAACAAACAAATCAGCCCTGGTCCACTGCAACAAAGCAATGGTCAAGAAAACAAAACACCACTTGAACTTCCTCAGGAGGCTAAAAGGAAATTCCACAAGTACTCACTCAATTTTATAGATGCGCCATAGAAAGCTTCCTATCTGGATGCATCACAGCATGGCTTGGCAACTACTGCTCCCAACGCCGCAAGAAACTGAAGAGTCATGAATACAGCTCAGTACATCAGGCAAACCAGCCTCCCATCCACTGACTCCATCTACACTTCCTGCTGCCTCGGGAAAGCAACCAACGAAGACACCTCCCATGCTAGTTACACTCTCTTCCATTGGACAAGTGATCAAAGTTTATATACACATACAGTAGATTCAAGAATAGTTTCTTCCCTGTTATCAGACATTTGAACAGACCTAAAATATTAATTCTGATCTGTCTCTCTGTTCTGTTACCTTGCTTTCACTGATTCTACTAACCAGTGCCAATCTTCTCCTTTTTCCCCCCCCCATATCCCTGCACGTCATTTATATTCAAATAATCATCCAATGCCCCTCAGATGCCTGAATCGAGCCTCCCTCCACCACAGTGAGGCAGTACATTCCTAATTACTTAGTGTGAAAATGTTCTCTCAAACCATCTTTGCTTCATTTCCACATCATTTTGAAATGTATTCCCACTCATTTCTCTTTCACAAGCCGAAACAACATTCCACCCCGCTCATATACCGTACCCGGCCTGCTCTCGATTTTGTAAGCCTCAGCAAAATCTCTCAACCTCCTCCTCTGTAAAGGGGAAACAGTCCCAACTTCTTTCAATCTATCCTCACTGAAGTTCCGCGTCACTTTTGCACTCTCTCCAATTCACTCATCTTTTCTATAAAAGATGGAGCCCACAACAACTGTACACTGTATTCCAGCCAAGTGCTTGTGGAGTTGAGGCTACAATCAGATCAACCAACAAGATTGCCCCTACTGCAGATGCCAGGTATCGGGAGAGCACAATGCTCACGTCAACAAGACGTCACTTCAGGTAAAAATAGCATCACCTCACAACACACACACACACACACACAAACTATAAAATATTACATAGAAACACAATCAAGTTTCCTCAAATGGTACAAAAAGCGTTGGTCAGTGCAGACAAAGTTGGACTGAAGGGTCTGTTCCTGTGCGATATAACCATGACTTGAGGGACTGAGTGGCCTACTCTTAAGTCTCGTGTTTCGACATTCACCGTGATACATCACATTTGATGCATGTGTTTCCAGCATCTAATGGTTTTCCACGACTAATGAGTGCATTTCAGACGTATTCCTAAATGGCTGTAAATGGACTTTAATCATTAACAAAAAAAAAAGCAGTGTTCAGCCCACTTCAACTTCCCTGGACCCAATCTCTAGCCTCAGCCTCAGAACATGAAGCTCGAATTTGCCTCCTCTTATTTATTGTGGGAACCCTGGTACTAATAGGTATCTCTCCATGGTCACTACAAGAATTTGGCTGATCCTGGAGATTGCCCCTACTGCAGATGCCATGTATCGGGAGAGCACAATGCTCATGTCAACAAGACGTCACTTCAGGTAAAAATAGCATCACCTCACAACACACACACACACAAACTATAAAATATTACAGAGAAACGGGATCTATCCAAAACAATCAAGTTTCCTTTCCTTCTGGTCATTGGGTCACAGAGCTGTGCAGCACGGAAACAGACCCTTCGGCCCAACTTTTGCGTGCCAAACAGATATCCTAAATTAATCTAGCACCATTTGGCTCATATCCCTCTATATCCTTCCTATTCATGTATCCATCTAAACATGTTTTAAATGATGTAATTGTAGCAGCCTCCACCACTTCCTCTGCCAGCCCATTCCATACATGCACCACCCTGCGAGGGGGGGGAAAAAATTACCCCTTAAGTCCCTTTTAAATCTTTCCCCTCTGGCTTGCAAACCTATGACCCTCTAGTCTTGGGCTCTCCTAGCCTGGGAAAAAGACCTTGTCTATTCACCCTATCCCTGCCCCTCATGATTTTCTAAGCTTCTATATGTCACCCCTCAGTCTCCAACACGCCAGGGAAAATAGTCCCAGCCTATTCAGCCTCTCCTTATAGCTTGAAACCTCCAACCCTGGCAAGTTCTTTCTACATCTTTTTCTGACCCTGTTAAGTTTCACAACATCCTTCCTGTAACAGGGAGACTAGAATTGAACACAGTATTCGAAAGTGGCCTAACTAATATCTGTACAGCCGCAACATGACCTCCCAACGCCTACACTCAATGCAATCATTAAAAAATGCAAACCTGCTTAAAAGCTATTGGAAATACTACAAAAGGTTTAGAAAAAAAAAAGGTTCCTTTTGCTGCTATGAAACACTCAATCCCTCCCAGCAGGAACCCATCAGAACCCAAGTCCAAAAAATCTTCAGCACATCATAACAGAAGCCAAGGTGTTTGGAATGTTCTACAGTGCACATGGCCAGAGTGTTTAACACCAGTAAATCACAGTTTATGAGCACAGAAGCCAGGATTCTGACTGCCTCTGTTGTGGAGAACAGAAGAGTAAGGACTTGCAAAGTTCTCTGGAATGAGGAGGGGACATTGTAATCCCACCAACAAAAATGCACAGACAGTCCACACCATCCAACCAATAAGCTAACGTGTACTAACCTGCCAAACTCAACAAGTGGGTTCAGACAGCAGCACAGACATTTCACTCAGCTACAAAACTTCAGGGTCACCTCCACTTCTCACCAAACAGGGGAAACTCATAACATCCATTGTCCAATGGTCAGATAGTCTTGTTCAAAAGATAAGAGATACCGGGAAAGCTTTATGAGACAAAAAGCAAAGTGATGGTTTTAACCTGTCACACCTGCACCCCTTCTAGTTACAATACAAATAAAAAGTTGGACTTGAAACATTACTTTGTTCTGCCCCCTTGAATGCTACAAAGCATTGCTAGCCAGGTATTTTATTTCGGATACCCAACATCTGCAGTACCGCACTTTTATTTTAGTGCTCACAATCCTGATGAGCAGTTTATGGAAGAATCAGAGATAGCAAGAACTACAGATGGAGTCGGAGACAATGCAGTGTGGATCTGGAAGAACACAGCAGGCCAGGCAACGCCAGTGAAGGAAAATCAACGTTTTGGGTCGGGACCCTTCCTGACCGGAAACGTCAATGTTCCTTCTGCTCTGGTGATGCCTGGGCTGCTGTGTTCCTCCAGCTCACACCGTGTTGCTGAGGAATCACAAATGATTCCAAGGATATTGTCATTATCTTCCAGGATAATGAAGGTTGAGCGAGGAATGTTGGCCTAGCCAATGGCATTCACATCCTGGGAACGAATCTGACTACAAATGCAACACAAATAAATATTTCAACAGGAACTCCGGCAGCAGAAACTAATGGTGAGGGACGGCATCAAGCAGAGGAACGCAGACAGCCAGCTAAGAGAGTATGCCCTGGAGCAAAAGGGCAGCTTTAGAAGATATACGCCTCAAAAAAAAAAAGGGGGGGGGGAAAGATACACACAAAAAACTTCCTCAAACTGATATAAACTACAGGCTTCATTGCAAAGAAACACTCCGCTTTCCTGGTTTCACGTTAATTCTCCATCATAGTTCATGCCGATGGAACAAACAACCCTGCTTCATGATCTTTGGGTTGTCTGTACACGTCATGGTTCCTGCCTGTTGGTACTCAGGGAAATTCAAATGCAGTCACTTGTGCTCAGTGAAAGATCTCAGAAGTTGATGGTGCAGGAGGCAATTCAGTGCATCGGGTTTGCAGCAGTTTGTTAAATGAGAAAACTTCTGCTTTGTCACATCCCCACGCATGTTATTCCTATCCAAATAATCATCCAAACCTCCTCTCAAATAGCTCAAATTGAACCTACTTCCACCACATTTCCAGGCAGTGCATTCCAATTCTTAACTACTCACCAAGCAGAGAAAACAAATTTGTCATTTCCTCCTTGCTTCTTTTGCAAATAAAGCAGCGTATAATCTGACTTCAGTCTCGAGCTAAGAAATTCTGGTGGTCATACAGGGGCTAGATTTCCCAAGCCTTAACACAACAACTACCCACTCTCAGTGGATAATAGGACCTATGTAGCAGTGATCCCGATGTTGTAGAAATGTTCACACTTCCACGCCAGCAACAACTTCACCCATGTCCTTGCCAAATCTCTGTACATAATGATATCCTTTCCAGGATCCTCATTGGCAGTGACAAGTTGGTGTAAATTGGAAAATCCCTGTCTCTTACTTTCCCCCCCCCCCCCTCTATTTATAGCCAGAGGTTCAGGTCAGATTTATGGCATCGATCTGATATTTCTCACGTCACATTTTTAAAAAAGTGTTGCCACTGATTTCAAAGAGAAAAGTCATTTTCTTTCAACTTTCAAGACTTCATTAATATTCACACTCCTAAAGCAGACAGCTTATGTAGAATTGGTGCCAGTGTGCGTTGTCACTCATTCTTGCCATTCTCTGGGCACTTGCTAATACTCGAAGTCTGATGCTCTCCAACAAACCCATGAAGGGATCTTTGTATGACTAAAGACTGCATTATGTTGATTTGGCATGTGATCCAACAGGCACTTGTAATGCCCCATCTGCAAGAAGGTTGGAAAAGTCAGTGGAATATGCTGCACATACAGATGGCCTTAAATGAGCCAGATCACTGCAAGGTATTCATCAATGCCAACTTTCATCTGGACTACACCAAGAGGAGACTAAAGACATCCTTTCTCTTCTCCTTTTAGCTAGATTAGTGTTCCAACGTTTGTATTTTGTGGACAAGCAGCTCTCCCACATCGATTCAGATCAAAATAAAATATCATACGACTGGAGTTTGCACAACATGAAAAGCAGCATCTTGAGATTCCCACAATCTTAATTCCAGCAATTTTTCTGTGTTTAAATTTGAATAGGGAGTCAAGCTAACATAGTTTCTTGCTTTGTCTTTGGATAAAACACCCACAAATCAGCAAGTCCAATCTCCCCGCTTTTTTAAAAACATTTGTGTGAACACACACTACTGTAAAACACTTTAATGCTGGCTGTGGAAAAGGATTGGGAAATCAAAGTGAAGGGACTAGAAAACACGTCTTAGTTATAAGGCAATCACTGTAATGAAACATAATTTAATTGTACTTTCAGAAATTAGGAAACAACTTTTTTGTTAAGAGCGACTTCAGAAAGACTTGCAATCACCTGGGGTTCCAAATGAAGTCATAGTTGCAATGTAGGAAACAACTGCCAAATTGTGTGTGTGAGCTTACTGTGCATAAACAACATATACGGTATGATCCAGACAGGAGAGCTCATCCAAACTCCTTCCAAATGTTGCCGTAGAATGTTTTACCTCTACTCAGGGAAGGAAATGAGACCTTGGATTGACATCTCACTCAAAAAGACAACACCTGTCAACTCACCCTGCGCTATACAGGAGTTTCAGTGCAAGTCACAGGGATAAAAAGAAAACAAACAACATTGAAAAAAGTGACGCACAAGTGCAACAGAGAAACTGAAACAGGCCAGTTTCCCAAATCAGCCAAAATCTACACAAACCGAGGTGATGCCAAAGTCAGCAACGACCAGATTGACAAAGTGCAATGACCAAGGAGTTAAAAATAGCTCCAAAAAATTTACACAAGGCATCAAATGCAATCAAGATTAATCCCTCCGATACCACGTAGCTTTGCAGTAAAATAACAGGCAAACATCAGTCACAACTTCACCCAAATATCCTCAAGTTCTCTGGCATAAACAAACTTGATGACTTCTTTCTCCAGAGCTATACTGCGCTGATACAGCCCCAGAGCCCTGCATTATGGTAAGGTCTGATGCAGTCACTCATGCAAGGCCAGCCCACGTCGTATTTGTATTTTGGTAACCTAGGGTACAGATCTGTGGGTTGGGACTCTTTTACCATCCTCAAAGTGCCCATACTGTGGAATGTGCTCAGTAGGTGGTAACGCATTCCTCCACACCTGCTGGCATTCAATGTATCTGCGCCTTGGCAACAGCTAGTGACTCACCATTAAGAAATCCACATGTGGTATTGGAAGGTAAATGTATACTTCAAATTAGGGACTGAAAATTACCCTTAACTCAAAAGGGTGAACCAGCCACTCAAAACTTTCATTAACATTGTGCCACATCTGGGGAATTTTGAATCAAGTTTCCAACAAAGACGAAAGGACAAAGAACCATACAGCACAGCAACAGGCCCTACGGCCCTCCAAGCCTGCACCAACACATTCTGCCCTTCCGTACCGAAAAGGTCTTCACTTACAGGATCCATATCCCTTTATCCCTTCCTTTTCATGTATTCGTCCAGGTGCTTCTTGAATGCTCAGGAGATAATGGGAACTGCAGATGCTGGAGAATCCAAGATAACAAAGTGCGGGGCTGGTTGAACACAGCAGGCCAAGCAGCGTCTCAGGAGCACAAAAGCTGATGTTTTGGGCCTAGACCCTTCATCAGAAAAGCAACGTCAGCTTTTGTGTTTCTAAGATGCTGCTTGGCCTGCTGTGTTCATCCAACCCCACACTTTGCTTCTTGAATGCTGCTATTTTGTCTCTGCTTCCACCACCTCCTCTGGCAGTGCACTTCCCACCCTTTGAAAAACTTGACTCATACACCTCATAAACCACAACCCCCCCCTCACCTTGAACCTGTGCCCCCCTCTTGACTGACTCTTCCTCCCCCACCCCCAGCTCCCCCAGAAAAAGCCTCATTTTCCACCCTATCCATGCCATTCACAATCTTATAAACTTCTATCAAGTCATTCCTTAACCTCCTGCGTTCCACTGAAAGCAAACCCAGTCTATCCAACCTTTTTTCATAGCTGAAATGCCTCATACCAGGCAACATTCTGGGAAACTCTTTCTGTACCCTCTCCAAAGCATCCACATCCTTCTGTTAGTCCGGTGATCAGAACTGTATGCAATATTCCAAATGTGGCCTTACTAAGGTTCTATAAAGCAGCAGCTTATCTTGCCTATCTTTATAGTCCATGCTCCTTCCAATGAAGGCAAACATGCCATGGCCTTTTTCACTACGTTATCTACCTGCAATGCCACCTTCAGTGATCTGTGGGCCCTGCACATCCAGATCCCTCTGCATCTCAATGCTCCTAAGGGCTTTGCCATTCACTGTAAATTTCCAAACTGTACCTGATCTTCCAAAATGCATCACCTCACATTTGTCTGATTAAACGCCATCTGCCAGCTATCTGCCCATGCCTCCAGATGAAAACCCTCCAATCAAATCTGGAAAAAAATTCTCAACTATATTGCAGAGTGCCTCGGGTTTCTGATAGGCCAAGAGGATTAATCGATTGAAAGCACCCCTGTGGGGACTGGGTAATGGTACATCACCCAATTGTTCAAGGTTTTTAATTAATTCATTTGTGGGATCTGGGCGTCACTGGCTGGCCAGCATTTCTTGCCCGTCCCTAGTTGCCCTTGAGAAGGTGATGGTGAGTTACCTTTCTGAACTGCAGGTTGACCCACAATGCTATTAGGGAGGGAACTCCAGGTGGCACGAATAGTACAAGTAGAAAGGGTTGGAGGGTTTATTGCTTCAACCACACAAAGAGCCAATAGAAGGGTACAATTAAAGTGACTATCATTTTTACAAGCCACATTTTAAAAACACAGATTAATGTTCAATTGAGCTCGGGTTCAATCCTACCAACCCAAAGACAAAAGGCTCACTGTTCCTCTCAGTCACAAGTGGCTGACCTTATCTTTCATCAGAAAACAAAGGGGTAGAAAAAACAGCCTTCACCAGTCAAAAAGGATTTTGTACAGTAGGCAATAGAAATTATTGCTCTTTATACCGTATCAAGGAAAAACAGTATGGATTGAATAAGTCCACAAGTTCCAATGTTTTAGGGTCTTACAAATATTGCCCTGAATGGTCACTCGTTTAAAAATAAGGCTACCTATATTTAGCCTCGTCTCAACAGATTCTAAAACAATTGCATACGCATTCACAGAAAGCAGTAAAGAATTAGTATTGATAATAAAATGCGAAGCTGAATGAACACAGCAGGCCAAGCAGCATCTCAGGAGCACAAAAGCTGACGTTTCGGGCCTAGACCTCACCTTCCTGGACCTCTCAGTCTCCATCTCAGGCAACCAGCTTGTAACAGATGTCCATTTCAAGCCCACGGACTCCCACAGCTACCTAGAATACACCTCCTCCCACGCACCCTCCTGCAAAAATTCCATCCCCTATTCCCAATTCCTCCGCCTCCGCCGCATCTGCTCCCACAACAAGACATTCCACTCCCGCACATCCCAGATGTCCAAGTTCTTCAAGGACCGCAACTTCCCCCCCCCACAGTGATCGAGAACGCCCTTGACCGCGTCTCCCGTATTTCCCGCAACACATCCCTCACACCCGCCCCCGCCACAACCGCCAAAAGAGGATCCCCCTCGTTCTCACACAGCACCCCACCAACCTCCAGATACAACGCATCATCCTCCGACACTTCCGCCATCTACAATCCGACCCCACCACCCAAGACATTTTTCCATCCCCACCCCTGTCTGCTTTCCGGAGAGACCACTCTCTCCGTGACTCCCTTGTTCGCTCCACACTGCCCTCCAACACCACCACACCCGGCACCTTCCCCTGCAACCACAGGAAATGCTACACTTGCCCCCACGCCTCCTCCCTCACCCCTATCCCAGGCCCCAAGATGACATTCCACGTTAAGCAGAGGTTCACCTGCACATCTGCCAATGTGGTATACTGCATCCACTGTACCCGGTGTGGCTTCCTCTACATTGGGGAAACCAAGCGGAGGCTTGGGGACCGCTTTGCAGAACACCTCCGCTCAGTTCGCAATAAACAACTGCACCTCCCAGTCGCAAACCATTTCCACTCCCCCTCCCATTCTTTAGATGACATGTCCATCATGGGCCTCCTGCAGTGCCACAATGATGCCACCCGAAGGTTGCAGGAACAGCAACTCATATTCTGCCTGGGAACCCTGCAGCCTAACGGTATCAATGTGGACTTCACCAGTTTCAAAATCTCCCCTTCCCCCACCGCATCCCTAAACCAGCCCAGTTCGTCCCCTCCCCCCACTGCACCACACAACCAGCCCAGCTTTTCCCCTCCACCCACTGCAACCCAAAACAGTCCAACCGGTCTCTGCCTCCCTAACCTGTTCTTCCTCTCACCCATCCCTTCCTCCCACCCCAAGCCGCACCCCCAGCTACCTACTAACTTCATCCCACCTCCTTGACCTGTCCATCTTCCCTGGACTGACCTATCCCCTCCCTACCTATACTCTCCTCTCCACCTATCATCTTTTCTCTCCATCTTCGGTCCGCCTCCCCCTCTCTCCCTATTTATTCCAGAACCCTCACCCCATCCCCCTCTCTGATGAAGGGTCTAGGCCCGAAACGTCAGCTTTTGTGCTCCTGAGATGCTGCTTGGCCTGCTGTGTTCATCCAGCCTCACATTTTATTATCTTGGATTCTCCAGCATCTGCAGTTCCCATTATCTCTGAAGAATTAGTATTGAGTTGAGCTCAGATGACTGGTAAGAGTCACACAGCCTTTGTGATGTATAACCCAAGTGGGTTGATAAGTGAATATTGAGCAATGTGCATCAAGTCCAGCACTCAAGGTCAGCGATATACCAATAGCAGTGACTTAGTCATAGGCTTGTACACGACAGAAACAGACCCTTCAATCCAACTCAGCCATGCCCACCAGATATCCTCAATTAGTCTCACCCTACTTGCCAGCATTTGGCACATCCCTCTAACTCTTCCTATCCATATACCCATCTACTTGCCTTTTAAATATTGTAGATGTACCAGTCTCCAGCACTGCCTCAGGCTGCTCAATCCATACACGCACCGGTGTGTGGGGGAGAAAGTTGTCCCCTTTAAATCTTAACCCACTCACCTTAAACCTATACCCTTTAGTTTGGGGCTCCCCTACCCCGCAGAAAGGAGCTTGGCTATTCACCCTATCAATACCTCGCACAATTTTATTAAATCTCTGTAAGGTCACGCCCCTCAGCCTCCAATGCCCCATGGAAAATAGCCCCAGCCTACTCAGCCTCTCTGTCACTTTATCTGAGAACACATCTTCAGCAAGAGGGCTCTTGGGCGACAAGGTAATGTGTCTATCTCTAAGCCAGGAGATCCAGGTTCAAGTCCTACCTGCACCAGTTTAGAATGACATCCGAGTGGGTTCATTAGAAAATAAACATCTTCAGCTAGTACAAATTTGTGCCAATGTACTGGTTGGATTACGAAGGCAGCAAGCAGTTAATACACTGCTCATTTAGTCTTAGCTTGGACATAAATTGCATCATTTGAAAGGCACTGGGTATGAGGCTTCTAACCCAAGATTTTAGTGGGATAACCTTGACATCAATAGTTGACATGACCCACTAGACCACAAGAATTGTGAATAATAATATTCAGGCAGCTCTTTACATGTTGTTAGCAGAAGTCACATCAAGAGTTCAATTGTAAAGTGCCAGCAGCATGCTTCAAAAGACAAAATTCCACATGGAACATAAGCAAACCTTGTTTGAGTCCAGGAGTGATTCATGCACAACACACACTACAACTGGAAGCAATATGTCTCGTCATGACTGCAATCATCAAATCCTGAAATCGCCTACATTTCCCTACAAGAGTGAAAAGGCGTCAAGACATCAAAACAGCTTACAGCCAATTAGGGGCATCCTGGGTCGTGACTGGTGTCATGTAAATGCAGGTTCTTGGTAATTGAAACAGACCAAAAACAAAATCACAGCAGCACAGCTTAAACAAGTCAAATCTTAACGAGAGACCATCTTGTGTTTTCTTCATCACCCCGTGTCACAATGTTTAGGCAGAGGCTCAAACTTAATAACAGCTTGAAACACATAATTTACAGAAATTTGCAGGCAGCCAGGGCGATGAATGTTATTAGGTACAGAAGTACTTTCATTACTGTTTGAAAGTCAACATGCAGGGATCAGCAAATACTGTAATGTGAAACTGGCAGTATTCCAGAACAAAATTCCACAAAACCAAATGAAATGGTTCAGCCTCTATCAATGCATTGTCAATGACTAAACAGAAGCTACTGCTAAACAAACTGTAATGTTGAAATTAAGGGAAAAGATCCACTTGCAGTCACAGCAAGCAACCTATTAGCACACAAATATTAAGCTGACAAATGTTGCAGAATCAAGCTAACACTTCAAAAAGGTGATGAGAACTCATTTTGAAACCCCAGCGCAACTCAGATTTTGAATTGACTCTCCCTGGGAGAACTCGGGAGGAAACATTAAGATCTATTCAATTGTCCATCTAGCAGAACTGCTGGAATAAATTGAGGCAGAATTGTGGAGGTGTTCGCCGAATGCTTCACATAGTTTGCTCACAATAGCAAGCCACACCCTTGTGTATTTTTTTTTAAAATTCACTGCCAGTTGATTTCCTGCAACATTGCACACAGAGAAAGGAGATTTAACTCAGCCAGCTATGAATTGGAGCAGTCAGTACAAACACTGTGTCCTAGTCTGTTAGATGTTCTGTGCAGATTGTACACTTTTAAAAAATTCACTTAGAACAAAAAGGAGGAAGAACCAACTGGCTGGGCTGGCAACTTTGACGCATTAACCTAGTCCTGTCCATCTGCCTCTCGGATGCATAGAGTTGATCTAGCATACTATTTGAACAAGATTAGAGGAACATATTCAGCCCAACATCACTCTTTTAGCAAACAAACAATCAAAAACAAATGTTGTTGTACAGTGTGTCAGAGCATGCAGTGGTTGCCAATATGTTCGTTTTACGACTAGAACTGCACTTGTTTAAAAAATTAAGTACTTCATTTCTTGTGAATCTTTAGCATGTCCTGAGGTTATGAAAGAGCGGAGCCAAGATGTTTAATGGTCTATGCAAGTTCTCCATCACAATTCAGCCCAGAGACAGTACAGAATGAGGGACAATTTGTGAAGGCACGGGGATTTCACTTCACTGCCCAGAGATTGACAGCTTGTTAGAGGCCTCCTCTCCCACCAACACAGTCCAAATAGTTATCAGAAAGACCTGAACTCATCGAAGGCCTTCAGAACAAATCTGGAGAGTTTTCTTTTTGCAGGGCACATCGTGCCATCTTTTTAAGAAGCTTGACAGCATCCAGGATAAAGTAGCTCACTTGATTGGCACCACACCCACAAACATCCGCTCCCTTCACCACTGATGCTCAGTAGCAGCAATGTGTTTCATCCATTAATTCAGCAAATTCCACGGCACTTTGCAAACCTACTACCACTTCCATTGAGCAGGACGAGTGTAATAGTTACACAGGGAACACCACTACCCCCTAAAATTTCTTCCAAGCAACTCACCATCCTGACTTGGAAATATTGTATCGTTCGGCCAAAATCCTGGAATTCCCTCCCTGAGGGCATTGTGGGTCAAACTACCTCCTATGAACTGCAGTGGTTCAAGACTGCCTGCCCTGACCTTTCCCAAGAGGGGGCAACTAGGGATAGACAAATGTTAGCCCAGCCAGTGACACTTAAATCATTTTGAAGAGTGACTACTTTTGCACTAGAGGGAGGTCCCTCTTAGCACTGGACATCTACCACGCCTTAGGCCAAGGAGCCTGGTCAACCTTGGGCAGATTCAGTGGGGAGGCTGGGCAAAAATGGAGATCCTCTTCAACAAATCCTCTGACCCACCGTTCCTGTAACTGTTTCACCTGCTCTGGGCTGAGACATAATACTATGGCTTCGAGGGGTCTACTTGTCCTCTTTTAATAAAAAATGGAGGAAAGGTTGAGAGAGAGGTGCCAAGCAGTCTTATTGAGAGCCACAACAGTGAACACACGTTGGAATTTTATTTCCTTTACAAACGTCACAACAATAGAGGCAGCCTGAATGGGTGGGGTCAAGCACCCACAGATCCAGGACTTTAAGATTTCATTTCAAGTGCCATGGCTTGCGTTTTGAAGGTGGACGTGGAAACTGTTATTCCACTCTCTTTGTTACAGCTTACAGCTGAGGGGTTTTCTTCCTGCTGCTAGAATTGCATGTGAGATAATCTGTTTCACTGAATTTGCCTTTGCCAAGGGTGTGTTTATGAGATGTAATTACACTGGAACAGTCAGTCATTATGTTAATCTATTATTCTGTTAAATTTTCCAAGAAGAGTTAAGTTATTGCAATTTCTTCTTTCTTTTGTCATATTTCAACTATAGTGGATGAATAAAGTGAATATAGTTTCAAGACTGGTAGTTTAACCTAACTGCATCCAGAACAGAATGCCTGACATGTACCTTTAAAGGAAGAATAACTGTGGGTCTGGGCTGTCTAATGAACATATTTTGAGGGGGTTTGGTCTGGTCCATAACAGCTGTCATTATACAATAGATCTGCGTTGTATCACAACTGTACTCAGAGCAACTCGTCCTCCAAATCTGCTGTGGGAAAAGGCAAAAGCTACATGTGTGTTCCACCATATCATGAAACGTTAATGAAAGTTAAAAGTACCTAGAATTAAACATCAATTTTGACTCAGGTAGGCATTCATTTCAACCCTGATTTCATGTTGAATCACTCACTTGATAAACGTGAGGTGCAAAGAACAAAGTTTCAGCTTCCATTCAAAATTACAGTTAGATTTACTGTAGTACTCCAGATGTAATACAAAGCAGATTTTAATCGTTTGCCTGAATTTTCAAAGAATTGGCATTCAAGAAAAAAAAATCCATGAAGGCACAACGACCAGTGGGAAAGAGCAAACGAATAAGCTGCACAATACAAAATCTTTTACAGGTTATCGCCAGCAATCTGACAGAGTTTAAAGTACACTCTCTGCTTCATTTCACTCTTTTGCAAGCAATGTGGATGATTACAGCAGCACTTGTTGTGCATCCCAAATCGCCTTTTATGGACGCTTAGCCATTTCAGAATCGGCCACAATGCTGTGGGCCTGCAGTCACACAGAGACCAAACTTATAAAGATGGCAGATGCACCAAAAGAACAAAGATTTCTTAAAGGACACTGGCAATCCAGGAGGTTTTTCCTTCACAGCATCAAGAGAAAATCCATGATTGTTTCATGGACATCATATGGAGACCAGCTGTTTTTATGGTCAATTTTTTAAACTGTATCTAGATGCCACCAGCTACCATGCTGAGAGTTGAATCAGGAATTATCCTGGGTCTCTCGATTACTATCCCAGTTACCTTTCCATGGCACCACCAAAAACGTATTGATGTCGCTGACCCAGGTGAATGTTTTAAAGTAATAAGAACCTATAAATCATGATACAATGATCCTGAACCAAAAGCTCTAGAGAACATGCAGGAGGAGAGGGTCAGCCTAATGTCATTTATTCCATCAACATTTAAACAGACTGCATGCAACATAACTCTCACGCATCTTATATAACCAGTATTACCATCACAACTCGGCCTATGCTGATAGCTCTCGAGAAGCAGTTAACAAGAGAAACAGAGAAACAAATGGCTTCTCTGATCAAAAAGTCTAAACAAAATAACTTGACGTTTTTACAAAGAACATGAAAGATACTTCGATCCTGCCTCAAATTTTACCAAGCAATCCTTGCTCACACTAACTTCCTCATAAATTTGACAACCTCCACTCCAAGTGTTGATGCACAATCACTGTGCATGGGAATTAATAGCCAAATTTCGCGTGCACAATGACTTGTACTCTCCCCATCATATAGATGGCAAAATTTCGCAGGGCCCATTCATCCCCACACCCAAAATCTCCACATTCCCAACATGCAAAATACTGACTTTAAGGCTCTCATTTTAAATCTGCATGAAATTCCACTTAGGAAAGTGAGAAATCTATACATTCGAGGCACAAGGAAAGTAAACTGCATGAAACATGTTGCTACGTGTTCATGCCCTGACAGAGTGCCTACGAACTAGTTTAGAAAAGTTTTACTGTTAATATTTGACTGCCTACATGCGAAAGTGAAAGCTATTATTTGGGGCGACACAGTCAGTCAGAAGTCACACGACACCAGGTTACAGTCCAACCGGTTTGTTGGAAATCACAAGCTTTCGGAGTGCTGCTCCTTCATCAGTGGAAGTCACTTGTGTTGTGTCATTTCTGACTTTGTCCACCCTAGTCCAACAGCGGCACCTCCACATCATTAGGAACACATTGCAGATTACCAAATAAATACAGAATCAAATACGACATAATCCCGTCTGGTACTGGAATGGAATGGTCAGTAAGGGTCATTTATAAACAGGACAAACAGAGTTTGAGCTCAGATGGTGGGAAATATTAACTTCACTTTAGTAAGGACACAAGGACCTCCGCAGCCAATCTCTTGAGACAGATTTTGTTTTTAAAAAGGCAATTTCCCAATCAGCAGCCCACAGCCACCTGAAGTGCACATTAAAAATTTAATGGGTGTCAGGCAAGAAAAATGTTGACATTTGTTTGTGAGATTGAGCATAATGTATCTGAAATTCTGACAGATGTATCAGATTGGATTGCTAACTCCACATTTACAAACATTACCAAAGTGACTATAGCTTGAAAGCAGACAAGGTGTAGAGCTGGATGAACACAGCAGGCCAAGCAGCAGAGGAGCGGGAAGGCTGACGTTTCAGACCTAGACCCTTCTTCAGAAGAAGGGGAGAGGAAGGGGGCTCTGAAATAAATAGGGAGAGAGGGAGAGGTGGATAGAAGATGGACAGAGGAGAAGATAAAGATAAAGTGTAGAGCTGGATGAACACAGCAGGCCAAGCAGCATCTTAGGAGCACAAAAACTGACGTGTCGGGCCTAGACCCCTTATCAGAAAAGGAGAAGATAGGTGGAGAGGAGACAGGCAGGTCAAAGAGGTGGGGATAGGGCCAGTATTTTTGCACACTCCTAGCTGGTGAAAGCTTCTATACAAATTTAAATCATTCTTTACCTTCTCCCAACATAAAATGAGCACTGTCATAACACCAACTGCTATTCAATTATAATTTGCGCTATTACTGGAACAGAATACATACATAGCAAGCTTTTACTTCACAGAATCGGCAAGGACAAACATTATAAATACCTCTTTAAGGGTCAAATTGCTAGTACAGGGAAAGAAAACTGCACTGGGATCAGCACTTAGTCACACAAGCAAATCAAGTCCAGGAGGTGTTTAAAGAACATGTGATGACTAGTCAGAGTTTATAATGGCATTTCATAAATGACTGGCTAGACAAACTTCCTGCACTGTCAAGGGGAAAAACATTAAAATCAGCGTTCTGTGACCTTGTGCATCCATAACACGTGTGCACATGTACAAGCAAGAGTGTGCGGTGAGGATAAGATTAGACTAAGTTGCAAGGAGCCACACTAATAACCAACATAGGCCTGTGCCTTTAGACCACAGGAAGAATGGGCAAGGTACCCAAGTAGTTATAGCAACCAAACAGTAACCCCCAATTCTCTCAATTGACAGACATTAGGAGAAAGATGACCCTGATTAGACATTTAATACTTCTGCAGCTCAACCTTGTCAACCATTTACTATCAATGATCCCATGCTCATGATCCTGCAGAGAAACCAATAATAAAAAGGCATCTCTATTAGCATAATTAACCAAAAATACACTTCAGGATTTTGAATTTATACTCAACGTACAATAAGTGACCAACCAAAACCATTTTCTCTTGTCAACGTTAAGATTGCAGGAATGTCAAATTGCAAATATTCTTCCTGAAGAGCGCATGAAAAAAATATTTTAGCTACCAGGCTCCCTTACTAGCAATATTCAAGTCCTGTACTACCACACAACACTAAAAAAGGCATACCCAATTAGCGGGAACAGCAATCAAGTTACATTTTCAATCGATTGAAACACTTGGAGTTATTTTTGTAATTAAAGTAAAAGTACACTGTTGCTCTCAGATACTTGTCAGCGAATTATTGACAGCAAAAGTTCTGACTACTATTTCTTTATTCTGATTAAATTTTCCAAATTACTCAATTCAGCAGTCCAGATGAGATTCAAGCAGAAAGCAGCAACAGAAATTAAGACACAAGGAAAATAAATACTGAAGAGAGTATACTGGGCAAGATTAAACTGCTTGAAGACAGACAGTCAAAAGCATGTTAATGAAAGATGATACATTGACCATAATCTTCACCCAATCTCGGCAAAGACTCTTTTCCCATGTTAGTGCTATTTCATCAAAACATTGAGGCCATTCAGCCTATCAAGTCTGCACTGATGCTCCAAAAGAGCATCCCACCCTATGCCCATAACCAAGTATTTGTGATGACTAACCCAACTAACCTGCACATCTTTGGACCGTGGGAGGAAACCGGAGCACCCAGAGGAAACCCACACAGACAGTTGCCCAAGGCTGGAATCAAACCAGAGTCCCTGGCGCTGAGACACAACAGTGCTAGCCACTGAGCCACCATGCCACTCACAAGATTAAGCATTCAAAGCAACTTTAGTAATGTCACAGATCCTTTGTCCTAAAACTTGGCTTGACAGCTTAAAACAAAAATTGCGATGAGATCTCAGCAAAATTGGTGTATGTTTTCCCACAAATTTCCTTCAACAGTGAGCCATTGACGAACTGGCGTTACAGGGTAGGTCAGGGTGTTGTTCAGCTCTGGAGATGATTTTCATTCTGAAGCTTTTCGCATTGCTGTTTGGGAAGGACTGGAAATGGTAGAGTGAAGGTAAGGTACTTTAGTGTTTTTACTCCATACGTGCATTAAAATAGAGGAACTGGGTGCAAAATTAAAAACCTATAAACTAAAAACTTCATTCAAGATGCAGGCATCAAGTCTAAGCAGATGGACGTGATAGGGTTGAGCTAAAGTGGAAGCACTAATAAAGTGCAGTGCCTCTGTAGGGCTGCAGTTTCTCAGCTTTCCTTCAAGATCTAATTTTGTGTCAAGACATATACTTTTCCACAGTAAAAGTTAAACACAAATCTCATCCTTATTATAGTGCTCTCAGCGTTAATGATTAGTTACAAAGTTACTGCAATTACACTAAACAATATTCAATAAAATTGAGATCCAACTACATGTAAAGCATTGAAATCTATTTGCAAAGATCGCAATGTACTGCAAATGGACACCAATTCCACACAAGCCAGAGGCTTTGAATTTCTTTTTTAAAATTAATTACAGTTTGTGGGAGGTTCTGTTTAGGCCAGCATTTATTGCCCATCTCTAACTGCCCTGACTGCAGTTAAGAGTCAACACACTACACCCCACGAGCGTGGAGTCACATGTCAGGCAGTATTCAGATTTCCTTCCCTGAGGGAATTTGTGAACCAGATGGGTTTCCCCAACAATCGACAATGATTCTTGGTCATCCTTAGACTTATAATGCCAATTTTTAATTGAATTTAAAATGCCACCATCTGCCACGGTGGGATTTGAGCCGAGATTCCCAGAACATGAGCCAAGTTTCTAGATTAACACTCCAACGATAGCACCACGAGGTCATTGCCTCCCGAACAAACAGAAATGCAATAAAAGGGGCCACTGGCATGTATAACGACTGGGATAATATCCACTTGGTTAGCTAAGTGCAGTTGAAGAACACACGGTTTCTAGGAACTCCCTTTTGGATGTACCTACAACAGCTGCTCACCGCCACATTCTGTAGGGCAGTCAGGGGTGGGCAAATTCTAACCTTATCAACGATGTCCGCGTCTTGCGAAAGGAAAAGCAAGTTTCAATTGGGCAAATGGTTCATTTGTTAATGTGAGTGAATGCAGTCGATCTCCAGGAGTTCAAAACTTCATGTCAAGAGATGGTACTTCCAACAATGTAGAACTAGGCACAGCATTAAAGAAAATCTAATGCATTTTAAGTCCTTGAGTGGGACTTGAACGCCACTGGAGGAAGGCTAACAGTCCACTTACTAGGTTATGCAAGTGTATAGCTGGAAGTGACTTTAATAAAGAAAGAGAGAGATTTCTAATGGAATTAAGTTAATGGGGCTGAGGATATGTAAGCACTAGTAAATACAGTGAACAGCATGCATGTTTATTAAGGCCTTCTGCACACAGGACACCTATTGCTTAAAGTTGAAGACACCTGGAATATGGCGATCTCTTCAAATTGAAGAAATCAAGATGACCCATTTCTGTTTTGCCCAAACATTTGGGTAGATCTGGTATATTCTGGTCATAATCAGAGGTTTGTCTTACACACTACCAGTACTTATGTGCTGTTCTAATTATAAATCTGACCTTGCAAAAGCCCGTACAGCAACACAGTCTAACACAGGACAATCATAGTTTAGCTTCAACCCAAATTCTCAGTAACTAAACTGGCCTTGTTGGGTTAGAAGGACTGAAGCCTCAAAACTCCCCTCCCTATAGCCAGAGACTGGTCTGCAATACCTTACACATCAAGAACAGTTCATCACTGTCCTTCAAGTGGAATTTCTAAAACAAGATGGAAAAAAGGCAATTAATGTCACTTTTCTTTAAAAAAAAGAGGTGGAAGAGTTGGTAACCAGCACACAACCAAATCCACTGCCTAACAAGAATAATTACTGTCAGATACTAAAACACAAAATAGCAAACAAGTAACTACATACTCCACCTAGTCAATACAAAACTCTCAGCCATCATCATCTTTGTTACAAAGTGACTGAACCTTGCTCCGTTTATTCAAGTTTCACTTCAGGCGATAGCATGCATCGCTGTAATTCAACCAAAGTGCCACTCAGTCAGAATGCTTTACTAAAGGAAGAGAAGAATGCCAAACAGACAGCAAAGGTTTAGGGAAGAGATAGATGTTTAAGATTCTTTACAAACAAAAAAGCTAAAGGACCACAATTTAAACATGCCCAGGAATAAGTTTCCAGAAAGTAGGCACACTGGAAAAAAGGCTATCATCCAAAAACAGACAAAAGATGAAATCAAAGCTGAAGGTGAGGCCAAAGCAGATATTGGAAATAGTTCAGATAAGATGCATCAGTGGCACAAAGAAATTTGAAAATGAACAAGATGAAATTGCTACCTGAAACGCTGGAAACTTTGCATCCCAATAAGAACAAAAAATTCATATAGAAAAGAACTTCAATGCAACACAGGACTCAGACTATGAATAATTCAACTAACCAAAGTTTGCAAAAAGATAAAGCGTTTCAAGGGCAGTTCCAGGAAAAGTCTGGAAGCAAGCCAGTTCCATGTCTTTTAAAATGAAAAGAAATTAGTCAGGAACGCTGGATAGTGAAACCAAGAAGGGAAACATGGAAATTTGAATTAAATAGCTTGTATCCAGAATCAAAGATGACCAAAATCATGCAAAATTCCCACATCAGGACTTCATTAGTAAGTAGCAAAATTTATAGAGGGCAATCATTTAAGCACATTTCTTAACTTCCCACCACTTCCAGTAACGTTAATATTAACAAACCGAAGTTCTGTTGTACCTACACTCCCCCTCTGTTGGAGCCCCATGCACAGAATTCTATTGCACCTGCTGCTAATTCATAAATCATACTGTATTTATTACAGCAGGATGTACATACTGCACATTAACATTTCATTCACAATTACACAGTTTAAAATTACAATACAAAGCCTGACACTTTTCCTTCGAGAATTAGGTTTGTACTCTGATCATAATGGATTCGTGGAGTTTGAGAACATGTACTGCTTGTTGTTGCACTGTTCCACATTGTACTGTTAAGAGAAATAGGCAATAGTCATCACAGTACAGTATCTGGAAATGGAATATGGTTACTACTCCGTACTGGTGCCCTAAAACAGTTAAACAGAGCAAATCATGTATAAAGTTGTATTTTTAAGCAGAAAGGCTTTGACTTTTCCATAAGACACAGGAGTGGAAGTAAGGCCATTTGGCCCATCAAGTCCACTCTGCCATTTAAATCATGGCTGATGGGCATTTCAACTCCACTACCCTGCACTCTCCCCGTAGCCCTTGATTCCTTGCAAGATCAAGAATTTGTCGATCTCTGCCTTGAAGGCATCTGACATCCCGGCCTCCACTGCACCCTGTGGCAATGAATTCCACAAGTCCACCACTCTCTGGCTGAAGAAATGTCGTCTCATTTCCAATTTCTCAATTATTTTTCAACCAACAGACAACCAACTTAGAGAAATAATGAAACTGATGTAAATTCTCCAACGTTTACAATGAACAGAACGTCAAGAAACGTTTACAAAACATCTGGAATAATTTCTGAATTTGAACTCGTGTAATGATAGAGTAAATGCGATTGATGTGTAGAGACCAATGGCCACAGGTTTGATTATCTAAGAACATGATAGAAAAAAAAGAGAAAACCTCCAAACTGGTATGAAAATTGTTTATTTCCCCTCTGCACAATACAGTTAATTGTTTTATTCACGTTATCCTAAGCCCTTACAATAAGAAAAAAAACTCAAAGTAACACAATGAGTTACAATATACCCCGTTCACCACAGAGATATGGGTTCAAACCTAGCCCAAAAATAGGATTGAAGTAGTCTCCATTCCACTCCCAGCGCACGTCAATTCACCAACAGGTCACAGCTTGCAGTTGTAACAACCGTTTAATCAGGTATTACACTAAACACAAGAAAAGTCCACAGTAGCGCACTGCAGTAATGTAACCATAAAGTTTTCCATAAAGACAGCCCTATTGGGAATGAAGTGAAGGAATTGTACCAAAGCATGCAGCAAATCTTATCTTTCAGAGGCCTGTGTGCACAGTTGTGGGTGCCATATTATAGAAAGGATGCTAATGCAATGGAAAGAGTGGCTTCAATGAATAACACAAGGAATGAGAAACACAATTGAGAATAGATTGAAGCTGGAATGTTTCTCCTTGGACAGATGACAGCTGAGGGGGCTTACGTTAGAGAATCGGGAGTGGGCTGGAGAGAGTAGATAGAAGTCATTATTCCCACTTGTAAAAGAACAGAGGCCATAACTTTAAATTGACGTACAAAAGAAGGAAGGGCGTGGTGATAAAAGAAATGTTTTCATTCAGCAAGGAGTTAGGATGTCTGGAAATGTGATGGAAGCAGGTTCAACCAAGACATTCAAGAGGGCATGAGATGTCAATATGGATAGAAATGTTGTGCAAGGGTACAAGGTAGGCCCTGAGTAATGCTGCTCATTTGAGGAATCAGTGTAGGGACAATGGGCTGAGTGGCCTCCTTCTGTGCCATAACAATTCTGTGATTCTGTCCTCTTTTCCTGTCCACATTTATCACCCCTTTCGCATCTCCTCCTCACTGCTCTTTAGATTCCTTTCAGCATTGGTCTGTGCCAGGCCATCTGATTAATGCAGGTTACTGTCTGTGTGGAGTTTGCCCGTTCTCCCCGTGTCTGCGTGGGTTTTCTCTGGGTGCTGCGGTTTCCTCCCATGGTCCAAAGATATGAAGGCTAGGTGGATTGGCCATGGGAAATTGCTCATAGCGTTCAGGGATGTGTAGGTTAGGTGGACTGGCCATGGGAAATGCGGGGCTACAGTACAGGGTGGGATGCTCCGAGGGTCAGTGCAGTCTCAGAAGACTGAATGGCCCCTATCTGTACTGGATGGATCTTATGAAGAAGGTTGGAAACCCCAGAATTGGAGAGCCACATGCCTAAGGAGAGCCAGGTGAATTAAGTGTAGATTGCTGGAGTGGGTGTGTGGGCTGACAGTGCAGAATGAGATTTGAAACAGGAAGCTGGTGTAGGTAGGAGGGAGAAGAGGGAAGATTGTGGGGGTGTGGGAGGGTGGTTTGTTTGCACTGGTTGTTGGATACACTCCTGTAACTCCTAACCCACAACCAGAGTGCTGGAAAAGGCACTTAACACAAATGATTAAACCAATTCCCCTCCTTCAGGCTGCCCGGGAAATCTGGCTGCCTGTGGTTAAGGATAGAAAATTAAGACAATTTCTTAAAAGAATATTTAAAATGACTGCAAGTGTATTGGTTTCCTATGACTAATCCCTTTTCCAGATGAATTTCACAAACTTAAGTCACCACATTTTGCTCTGTCTTTTACATATGGGAAAGTTCCTTCCCAATAAAAAGCTTAACTACCATTTGATAAACATTTCTAACTCCAACACCTTTGAAGGATAACGTGACCCATCATGAACTTAAAACACCGACTGGTAAATAATACCAACAATAAAAGAGAACATCAAGGAGTGCTTAATGAACACATAATATTAATGCTCCACAGAATTGCTGACACGAGCAGGCAGTTAACAGCAGGTAGTTAGAAACTTTATTGATAGCAAGGAGCTTTCTTTGATGCATTACATTACATTACAAAACAAGAAAACCCACTTTCAAAACCATTACACTTAAAACCGTTCAATGCAATCAGTGATCCTTATGGCACAGACAAAAGTTAGACTCAATCCAACCCTACAATAATTAATCTGCTTATAGCTTGATCATTGCAATGAGTCCCGAGGACTCACACACGGAAAGTGACAGCAATTTCTAACAATTGCACAAGACTGGTTAAAAACAGAAATGCAAGATATGCTGCTTCTCCAAAACGTTTATCATCCAATTTACCAGTCAAATGTATAGGCTGGTAAAGTTTCAATTCCTACCGCATGGATACAGATGGTAGTCAAAGGCTACAAAACCTGTCCTTAATTATCCTTCAAACAGCATGGGGGAAACTATCAAACAAACCAGCCGGCATTGCAAATTCATTTTTATAGGCATGCCATTGCTCTCTTTCCATTGTAATTATTGCAGATTTGCTTTCAAGTTACTTAATATTTACAGTCTCAAAACTTTTGCTTCTGTTAATCCGTTTGTTCTTTCTCTCTCACTATCTAATTTTGCATTGAATTTAGAATTCCAATCACCTCGTCCAGACTATGCACTGTTCAGGAATACCTTTCTAGTCTGGTCAGTTAAAAGATGTGCAATTCTGTATCCTGATGATTATAGGCTTCAAATATCTAGAGCAGACCGTCCCAAAATGTGGTTAAGGATATTGTGACTCTACTTCGAGGCTTAAACTATCATGTGAAAACGGGCAGTTGCGGGGACTTGGCGGGGGGGGGGGAGGTGGAGGAGAAGAGGTGGAATGATAGGGGGAGGAGAGGAGGGGGGAAAAAGGAAATAAAAAGCTACACGGAGCTCCAAAATTTCAGTTCGTAGTCTTCAGGAAGCCCTGCTCCAGATGGCGCTATTTTTGTGATGGATAATTGACAGGAAGATAAAAACCTAGAGAAATCTTACATCTAAAAACAAGTCAGCTCATGTTCAGAACACACTCTGATGCAGCTTTAAAGAGAGGAGCGTGTACCATCATATTAACAGTCAGCCTGATGGGCTCAGAAATTGCTAGATCAAGAAGAGTTCCACTTAATTCACCTTGTTGCACCCTGAAGCTTGTATGGTGGAACAGCTGATGACAAATGAGAATAATCAACTTCAAGTCCACAACCCTCACTTTGGCAACACACTGCCAAAGTTCTGTTCCCCTCTAGATTAAATCTCAAATTACTCACGACATCCTGAAATTAATCTAGTTAGCCACTTGAATGAATCAACACACTACCTTCTGCCAAGGAAGCCTGTTACACAAATTTACATTTCAGTCAAAATAATATTCCTAGGGATTAGTTTTGAGATTAGCCTGCTCAAACACAAGTCATGCCTGCGGGTTATACTGTTCTGGAGAAGATGAAATGTCTGAATTGGAATCTTTTTAGGATTCTAAAAACGCACAGAAGATATCCTGTAGTAGATTTTACTGTAGACGCTTGCAATTTGATTGCCATCATTGACTGAACTTGCATACAATAGAAAACTATCATGCTTTGGCTCCTAGCTTCAAACAATTCAATAATTATTTTTTTCCCCTAATTAGATAGATTCCTAAACATCCGATTGTAATGGGCAAGGTTTACAGTCTCCCGGCCAGTACCAGCCCTTAGTTCATCTTGAGAGTATTGTAAAATATCTCCAGTGATTCTTACTTGCTTCCTCTTCAGTACCAGCCCTTCCAAAGCATCTGAGAAGTTTTACTTAAATACCAGGTCCACTTCCTGACCACCATCAAGCTTTTATTCCTCAGTCTTCAAAGAAACTGCTAAATTAGATAGCCAAAGCATTCAGTCTATATTGACTACCCTTTTGCTCATTTTATCTCATTGAGATATTCATTCATAGTGTCATCTTTAATAAGTATTTCTTTAGCTTTATGTGTCGTGGACAATTTGTCTGTAGCTCCCTGGGCTATTGTTGAAAAAAGGAATTAATCAGAGATAATAAAATGTGAGGCTGGATGAACACAGCAGGCCAAACAGCATCTCAGGAGCACAAAAGCTGACGTTTCGGGCCTAGACCCTTCATCAGAGAGGGGGATGGGGGGAGGGAACTGGAATAAATAGGGAGAGAGGGGGAGGCGGACCGAAGATGGAGAGTAAAGAAGATAGGTGGAGAGGGTGTAGGTGGGGAGGTAGGGAGGGGATAGGTCAGTCCAGGGAAGACGGACAGGTCAAGGAGGTGGGATGAGGTTAGTAGGTAGCTGGGGGTGCGGCTTGGGGTGGGAGGAAGGGATGGGTGAGAGGAAGAACCGGTTAGGGAGGCAGAGACAGGTTGGACTGGTTTTGGGATGCAGTGGGTGGGGGGGAAGAGCTGGGCTGGTTGTGTGGTGCAGTGGGGGGAGGGGGATGAACTGGGCTGGTTGAGGGATGCAGTGGGGGAAGGGGAGATTTTGAAACTGGTGAAGTCCACATTGATACCATATGGCTGCAGGGTTCCCAGGCGGAATATGAGTTGCTGTTCTTGCAACCTTCGGGTGGCATCATTGTGGCAGTGCAGGAGGCCCATGATGGACATGTCATCAAGAGAATGGGAGGGGGAGTGGAAATGGTTTGCGACTGGGAGGTGCAGTTGTTTGTTGCGAACTGAGCGGAGGTGTTCTGCAAAGCGGTCCCCAAGCCTCCGCTTGGTTTCCCCAATGTAGAGAAAGCCGCACCGGGTACAGTGGATGCAGTATACCACATTGGCAGATGTGCAGGTGAACCTCTGCTTAATGTGGAATGTCATCTTGGGGCCTGGGATGGGGGTGAGGGAGGAGGTGTGGGGACAAGTGTAGCATTTCCTGCGGTTGCAGGGGAAGGTGCCGGGTGTGGTGGGGTTGGAGGGCAGTGTGGAGCGAACAAGGGAGTCACGGAGAGAGTGGTCTCTCCGGAAAGCAGACAGGGGTGGGGATGGAAAAATGTCTTGGGTGGTGGGGTCGGATTGTAAATGGCGGAAGTGTCGGAGGATAATGCGTTGTATCCGGAGGTTGGTAGGGTGGTGTGTGAGAACGAGGGGGATCCTCTTGGGGCGGTTGTGGCGGGGGCGGGGTGTGAGGGATGTGTCGCGGGAAATGCGGGAGACGCGGTCAAGGGCGTTCTCAATCACCGTGGGGGGGAAGCTGGTTGCCTGAGATGGAGACTGGAGACCTGTGTAGGTGCGGAAGATGGACTGTTCCACGTAACCTACAAAGAGGCAGGCATAGCTGGGGCCCATGCGGGTGCCCATGGCCACCCCCTTAGTCTGTAGGAGGTGGGAGGAGTCAAAAGAGAAGTTGTTGAGTGTGAGGACGAGTTCCGCTAGGCGGATGAGAGTGTCGGTGGAGGGGGCCTGGTCGGGCCTGCGGGACAGGAAGAAGCGGAGGGCCTTGAGGCCATCTCCATGCGGAATGCAGGTGTACAGGGACTGGACGTCCATGGTGAATATGAGGTGTTGGGGGCCAGGGAATTGGAAGTCCTGGAGGAGGTGGAGGGCGTGGGTGGTGTCACGGACATAGGTGGGGAGTTCCTGGACCAAAGGGGAGAAAATGGAGTCCAGATAGGTGGAGATGAGTTCGGTGGGGCAGGAGCAGGCTGAGACGATGGGTCGACCAGGGCAGGCAGGCATGGGCCCCAGCTATGCCTGCCTCTTTGTAGGTTACGTGGAACAGTCCATCTTCCGCACCTACACAGGCCCCAAACCCCACCTCTTCCTCCGGTACATTGATGACTGTATCGGCGCCGCCTCTTGCTCCCCAGAGGAGCTCGAACAGTTCATCCACTTCACCAACACCTTCCACCCCAACCTTCAGTTCACCTGGGCCATCTCCAGCACATCCCTCACCTTCCTGGACCTCTCAGTCTCCATCTCAGGCAACCAGCTTGTAACTGATGTCCATTTCAAGCCCACCAACTCCCACAGCTACCTAGAATACACCTCCTCCCACCCACCCTCCTGCAAAAATTCCATCCCCTATTCCCAATTCCTCCGCATCTGCTCCCACGATAAGACATTCCACTCCCGCACATCCCAGATGTCCAAGTTCTTTAAGGACCGCAACTTCCCCCCCCACGGTGATTGAGAACGCCCTTGACCGCGTCTCCCGCATTTCCCGCGACACATCCCTCACACCCCGCCCCCGCCACAACCGCCCCAAGAGGATCCCCCTCGTTCTCACACACCACCCTACCAACCTCCGGATACAACGCATTATCCTCCGACACTTCCGCCATTTACAATCCGACCCCACCACCCAAGACATTTTTCCATCCCCACCCCTGTCTGCTTTCCGGAGAGACCACTCTCTCCGTGACTCCCTTGTTCGCTCCACACTGCCCTCCAACCCCACCACACCCGGCACCTTCCCCTGCAACCGCAGGAAATGCTACACTTGTCCCCACACCTCCTCCCTCACCCCCATCCCAGGCCCCAAGATGACATTCCACATTAAGCAGAGGTTCACCTGCACATCTGCCAATGTGGTATACTGCATCCACTGTACCCGGTGCGGCTTTCTCTACATTGGGGAAACCAAGCGGAGGCTTGGGGACCGCTTTGCAGAACACCTCCGCTCAGTTCGCAACAAACAACTGCACCTCCCAGTCGCAAACCATTTCCACTCCCCCTCCCATTCTCTTGATGACATGTCCATCATGGGCCTCCTGCACTGCCACAATGATGCCACCCGAAGGTTGCAGGAACAGCAACTCATATTCCGCCTGGGAACCCTGCAGCCATATGGTATCAATGTGGACTTCACCAGTTTCAAAATCTCCCCTTCCCCCACTGCATCCCTCAACCAGCCCAGTTCATCCCCTCCCCCCACTGCACCACACAACCAGCCCAGCTCTTCCCCCCCACCCACTGCATCCCAAAACCAGTCCAACCTGTCTCTGCCTCCCTAACCGGTTCTTCCTCTCACCCATCCCTTCCTCCCACCCCAAGCCGCACCCCCAGCTACCTACTAACCTCATCCCACCTCCTTGACCTGTCCGTCTTCCCTGGACTGACCTATCCCCTCCCTACCTCCCCACCTACACCCTCTCCACCTATCTTCTTTACTCTCCATCTTCGGTCCGCCTCCCCCTCTCTCCCTATTTATTCCAGTTCCCTCCCCCCATCCCCCTCTCTGATGAAGGGTCTAGGCCCGAAACGTCAGCTTTTGTGCTCCTGAGATGCTGCTTGGCCTGCTGTGTTCATCCAGCCTCACATTTTATTATCTTGGAATCTCCAGCATCTGCAGTTCCCATTATCTCTGATATTAATCAGAGATACACCTGCACTCCTCATGCCCACACAGTCTTGCAGTGTTCAGTAATTTCTGAACAACACATTCACCAATTTCCTCGAAAATAGAACAAAGAACTATGGATGCTAGGTGCCTGAAACAAATAAACAAATTGCTCCACAGATGCCGCCAGACCTCCTGAGTTTCTCTCGCAATTTGTTCTTGTTTCCTCTCCTTCCTCCCCACTTCTCAGAAGCATCTTATCCATTCCCTGATGTATACTTTTTTTGGACAGCTATTTAATAATCAAACAGGGAGCAAAACGTGCTCAGTGTCACAACATACTTTTGTACTGCCTTCTGCTTTTTGACATGACGAATGTCTTTAAGGTTATGAAAAGTTCTGATAGGGAGGTTTTCACTTGAAGAGGGGATCAAGCTGATGGGCCATAAATTTAAAATGGAACTATTAAATCCAATAGGGCATTCAGGAGAATGATAACATTAATCAGAATGGTGACAATGCAAACATGTTGTCAGGAGGAGTGGTTAAAGCAAACAGGATAGATGCATTTAAAAAGGAAGTTGTATGTAACATAGAATCCCTAGAGTGTGGAAACATGTCATTTGGCCCATCAAGTCCATACCACCCTGCTGAAGAGCACTGCACCCATTCCCATCCACCCCCCACTACCCTGCAACCCTGCATTTCCCATAACCAAACCACCTGGCGTGGGCATCTTTGGACTGTGGGAGGAAACTCACGCAGACACGGGGAGAATGTGCAAACTCTACACTGGGGGGCTGGGGGGGAACAGAAGAAACGGCTGTAACAATAGATTAAATGGAGAAAAGTAGGTGGACACTTGCTTGAAGCACAATAGACTGATTTTGACTATTTCGGTCCATCTCTACGCCATACATTCTAAACCAAAATCCGAAGTTGTTATGATTCAAACTGTTTCTCTCTCCACAGTTGCTGTCAGATCCCAGTGTTCCCACCAATCTCTATTTGTAGCTTATCTCACTTCTCCAGTGATGGCTACTCTCCGAAAGTTTGCTTTCCCCAAAGTTAGGTTTCCCTTTCAAATTTACAGGGCACAGGAGTCACAGCAAGATCAGTAATTATTGTATGTCCCTCATTCAGAGTTGAGAGAGCCTTATAAAGGCCATTTCACAGGACAATGAACTTTGCCTGCAGGTGTGAAATCAACCTGTGGGCCAGATCAGTTAAAACAGCACATTTTCTTCCCAAAAGCAAGATTAGCGAATGACGTGGTTTTAAGAGATAATTTCATGGACACCTGTTACTGATGTTTTATCATTCCAGATTTAATTAATTCAATTGAAATTCCCAACTGCGATTCTGGGATTTAAACTCGCGTTGCTGCATAATTAGCCCAGACCCCTAGATTGTTTAGCTATGCATTTATGCTACCATAGCGGCACCAATAGAACACATTTGTAAAGGAAATACATACATAGTAGTAGTTACAACCCCCCCCCCCCCCCCCCACACACAACCAAAGAGGAAAACAAACTAAAAATACAGGAAAACACGAGTGAAGTTGTTGGGATGGTCTATGCACATTGTGCAAACAGAATGCACTTCAGGCATCCAATAAAATCACTCAAGTCGTTGATACAACTCAACTACGCCTGAAGCACTTCAGCTATTCGCCTGGCGTCAGTCCACATGCGGTCTGTCAACCATTGATGCTCAACGTATACGTCCCATGGACTGCTTTTAGCAAACAAGGAACAACAGTTTTGCTTAAAACAAGGCATTAAGACCGTCATCGTGTTACAGAACAAGACGACAGGCAAAGTCCACTTGTGAGAAACACCCTCCAACCATTCACAACAAGTCTATCCAATGGAACACCAGAAAGAAACGTGCTTTGTAGCAATGATAGCGAGATGTTTCACGAACACGAAATTTAGAAAGTTTTTAAAAGGTCAGACATAAATCACATCACTGCCATCCACTTTTCTTCGAACCTAGCTGAAACATTTTAACAATAAAGGTCCCCCTCAGAAAACACTGGGAGTAACATTTGGATTGCTGCAGAACTATTCGAGCTGGTTAAATTGTTCCGAACTCATCATTAATGGGCAGCACCTCTCGCACAATAAAAGACTCTGTGAATCCTGCCCCAACTCTGAATGAGCAGCAAACTTGCCAGAAACAGGGAGCAACAGTGGATTAGAGGCACGGACCGGAGGCAATACTGACTCCCTCTAGGTCTCTCCCCCGACTCCCACAGTACCGGGGGGGGGGGGGTTATTAGCTGCTGGCAGGGTATTCCCCGACCCCCTCACTCAGTGTTCAGGCAGGAGCGCGAATCCCACCGGGAAGGCAATGTACGCCCACCACTTCCTGCAACAAATCCACGGCGGAGCACCGACTCCGGGATCAGGATCAGGATTGATTTTGGGACTGGAACAGGGCCGGGATTGGGACTGGGACTGGGACTGGGACTGCCAATGGAATGAAGCGGGTGGATCGTCCCGGCGAGCTCACCTTGCAGCAGCGTGCGTCTCTGTCTCCCTCCCTCCCTCTTCCCCCCCGGCGCCGGGGCTCGGTGCGGACCGCTGCCTGTGCCTGTGTCCCCGGGCCGCCTTCAAACGCAGAACCTCAGCAACATCTGATCCCGCTTCCCTGACGTCAGGCGGTTAGTTACTAAAAAGGTTCCAGCCAAAACTTCAAATAACTTCCGCAATGCTTAAAGGGGCTGGTCCTCGCACACTTTATTTCTCAGCCGATACAAATCAGCTCCTGGCCCTGAGGGAGCTGCTGCCCCTCACAGTAACACACACACACTAACAGGACTGTACCGGGCATCACTTCTCCCCTTCCCGTTTATTTTCGTCACGGGTCGCTTCCCTATCATGACACAATTGCATCTGGAATTTTGTGATCTTTGGATGGGGATTTATTTTTCAAAAATTGGAAAAACTCTTGACAGAAACCAATGATGCAAACACAAATTGCCAAGCCTGCAATGTGAGAGAGTGGTTAGTGCTGGGGGAGAGCAGTGGCCTTGTAATAGCATCATGCCATGGAAAATACCATGGCTCAACAGCCACAAAAGCGACCAAGGGTTTAAATTATTGTAAAATTAGGATCACTAATGGCCTTTAGGGAAGACCAAATATTATCCCGACCTAGTTGACCAGTGTTGAGCAGAGCAGTGTCTCCAGTGTCCAGTGGGTCAGCATCAGCAGTGTCCTGTGGCTCAACATCTGCAGTGTTTAGTGGGTCAGTGCCTGCAGTGTCCAGTGGCTCAGCATCTGCAGTGTCCAGTGGCTCAGCATCTGCAGTGCCCAGTGGGTCAGCGTCAGCAGTGTCCAGTGAGTCAGCATCAGCAGTGTCCTGTGGCTCATCATCTGCAGTGTCCAGTGGGTCAACATCAGCAGTGTCCTGTGGCTCAACATCAGTGTCCAGTGGGTCAGTGGCGGCAGTGTCCGGTGGGCAGCATCTGCAATGTGGAGTGTGCAGTATGTACTGCGTCTCCAGTTGGATAGTGTCTACTTTGTGGAGTATACACTGTCCACAGTGTCAAGTGGGACACTGTCTAGAGTGCGTAGTGTCTACAATGTGGAGTGGGTGTGTGTCTGCAGTGTGGAGTGGGTGTGTGATTACACTGTCAAGTGGACGTGTGTTTACAGTGTGGAGGAACTTCACAGCCAGTGATTTGTTGAAGTCTCCAGGTTTGCTCTCTGACTTCCAGGGAATTTTCAGTGTCCAGTTCCGACAGCATGGTTGTTAAGATAGGAAGCTGAACATTAACGAAGTGAGCTGTGCTGTTAAAGAGGTGTTTAACAAGCAATAATTCCCTTTTATTGTCAACCCAGCACTGTCTAGCAAGGACCTCAACACTTCGCCCAACAAATGCATAAAAGATGCAGTGAATTGCACCCAATGTTAGTGGGGACCTCATCAGACTTCTCGTAATTCTGACACAAATCTTGCCGTAGCCGTCATCTTACAGGCCCTCATAAAAGAACCTGCAGAGAGACAGCAAAAGATTACATGAAAGGGCATAAATGTGGATGGTGGAACATAATGTTGAAAAACATGAGGCTATACGCTTCGGCAAGAATCAAGGAGCTGAATATTATTTGCGTGTCAAAAGACTGCAGAAAGCTGCAACACAGAGTGAGTTGGGTGTCCCCATACCTACGCTGCAAAAAGCTGTTGTAAAATTCAGCAGGTGATTGGGAAGGCAAATGGAATGGGCAAATGGAATGTTGGCCTTTATTGCAAAGGGAAAGGAGTATAAAAAGAAGGCAAGTTTTGTTAAAGCCACACAAGGCAGAACTCAGACAATAGTTGGAATGGTGTGAACTGTTTCGGCCTCCTTATTCAAGGAAAGATTACTGGCCCTGGAGTCAGTGGTTCATTAGTCTTATCCCAGGTATGCAGCAAAGCACATCTATATTTTATTTCCTTAAGTGCAGATTTCAAGGTTCATGAATGGCAGGGACTTCTGGAGCCAGAAGTCAACGTTGTAATCTATGTCAGCATGCCAATCACCGTGCAAGAACATCAGAGCAGCTGCACAGTTTGGAGGGAATGTTGGTGTGGAGGGATTGCCTAATGATGAAAGTTTGAATAAGATGGGCCTGTACTCATCGGAGTTTAGAAGACTGAGAGGTGACCTTACTGAAACACACGTGATTCTTAGAGGATTTGAGAGGGTGGAAACATTGTTTCCCCTTGTGGGAGAGCCGAGGATCAAAGGTTATAATCTCAGACTAAGGGGTTGTATATTTAAGATAGAGATGAGGAAGGATTTCTTCTCTCAGTCAATTATGAATCTGTGCACTTCTTTACCACAGAGGGCTGTCAAGGCTGGATCATTACATTTAATCAAGGCTGGGATAGACAGATTTTTAATCAGTAAGGTAATCAAATCTTACAGGCAAAATGCAGGAAAGTGGGTTTGAAGATTACCAGATCAGCTAATAATCTCATTGAATGTCAGAAGCCGACTCAATGGGCCGAATGTCCTACTTTTGCTCCAATGCCTTATGGCCTTTGTAAGATTCAGAGAGCACATGGAATCATGCTGTGAAACATGCTGTTTTCTCTGTACGTTTATGACTTGGATGAGCATGTGGAAGGTACAATTAATAATTTTGCCGGTGACACAAAAATTGATAGTGCTGTTGATTGTGGGAATGATGGTCTTACACCACAATCTGATATTGATCAGCTGGTAAATTGGGCAGAACAATGACAGATGGAATTTAATCCTGATAAATGTGAGGTGATGTGTGTTAGGAAGTCTTACAAGTGAAGGATTTACACAATGAATATTGGCCTGGAGGTAGTACTAAGGAACAGAGGAACCTTGGTGGACAAGTCCATAGATCCCTGAAGGTGTCAATGCAGGTAGACAGGGTGGTGAAGAAGGCATATGGGTTGCTTGCCTTCATTAATTGGGGGTATAGAATAGAGGAACAAGGAAGCCTTGTTTCAACTTTATAAAACATTCCTTGAGACACATATACTGTGCGCAGTTCTGTTCACCACACTATTGGAAGCATGTGATGGGACTGGAGATGGTGCATAGGAGATTCACCAGGAATCTGCCTGGAATGGAAAGTCTCAATTATGAGGAAAGACTGGATGGGCTGGGTTTGTTTTCACTGGAGCACAGAAGGCTGAGGGGATGGGAATTTGATTGAGATATATAAAATTATGAGAGGCATAGACTGAGTAGATCATGAGAATCCTTTCCCCATGGCAGACATGTCTAAGACCAGAGGGCACAAACTTAATGCAGTAGCAAGTGGTTTAGATGGGACTTGAGGAAATATTTTCACCCAGAAGGTAGTAGAAATATGGCATGTGCTGCCTGAGACGATGATGGTGACAGACACTTTCACACTATTTCAGAAGCATTTAGACAAGCAATTAAAATGTCAGGACATATTAATCTATGGATCCAGCGCAGGTAGTGCGATTAGTGTAGTTTGATGTTTGCTGGTCGACATAGACAATGTGTCTCAAAGGGCTAGTTCGTTCGCTGTATGACTCGCTCTAACTCTAGCATTCCTCATTGATAAAAAGCCAATGAGTTGTTCAGTGATAAGGCAGGTGGTTTTGCTCGGATTGTGCAAGGGAATTCTTTCAGATATCTTTAATATTCTCTCGGAATCCAGTCTTCTGGAAGGATATTTTTCACCGGGGTGTTTTCTTTTGATGGGCGTGGGGGTTGACAGAGTGTAAAACTGATCCATTGTTCCCCTACAGTGGTCCCTCATGGAGGTATAGCTTCAATAGCACTCAGAAAACATTCCTCAAAGGTTCATGTTAAGATGGTGTGAGGGTCCTTCACAGTCACACTGATTTTTTTTTCCTTTATTCATGCATGGCTAGGCTGCATTTATTGCCCATCACTAATTGCCCAGAGGGCAGTTAAGAGTCAATCACATTACTGTGTGCCTGGAATCACATGTAGGCCAGATCCAGGTAGTGGGATTAGTGTCGTGAACCAGAGAAGTATTTCCCCCGAAAATGGATTAATGGTCATCATTAGACTCTTTACTCCAGATATTTATTGAATTCACATTCCACCATCTGCCATGGTGGGATTCAAACCCGGTCCCCAGAATGTTATCTGGGTCTCTGGATTAGCAGTCCAGTGACAATACCAATAGGCCATTGCGTCCCCTTCGGCTCAGATTCCTCAACCACGCACATTTTCAATACCCATTACTGAGGGACCATTAGCAGCAAGAACCCTGGCTCATTTTACACCGCTGTAAACTGGGGATACAACTTTACTATCGGCAAAGTTAATTCAGCCAGCACAGACCCAGATTGCACCAATAACAAAAACAGAACTTTTCTGATGCAAGTTCATTGACCTGAAACATTAAATCTGTTTCTTGCCAGATGTTGCTGAGAATATCCAACATTTTTTTTTCTCTGTTTCTATTCAGTTTTCAGCATCTGCAGTTTCCTGATTTTGACTGAGGGTCGCTTTCTCTCAGTGATAATAATGCCACTTAATGCAGTGTAATTATCCAATTGGGGAACAGACAGTGACAGGACATTCAACTATTAGGAAGAGAAGAGGCAAAGACTAATTTCAAAATATAGAAAGGCTTCAAACGGGTTTCTAGTCCAGGATTCCCCTAAGATTAGCAAGAAGGCTCAGTTCGCAGTTAGGAGGCCAAATGCAACATTAGCATTCGTTTCAAGAGGGCTAGAATACAGTCCAGAAATATACTACAGAATCTGCATAAGGCATTTGGAATGGTCAGACCACATTTGGAATATTGTGAGCAGTTTTGGGCCCCATATATAAGGATGGATGTGCTGGCGTTGGAGAAGATTCAGAGGAGGTTTACGTGAATGATCCCAGGGATGAGGGGGCTTGTCATTTGAGGAGTGATTGAGAACTCTGGATCCGTACTTGATGAGATTTAGAAGATGAGTGGTGATCCAATTGAAACTTACAGAATACCGAGATGGCTGGATAGAGTGAATGTGGAGAAGATGTTTCCACCAGTAAAAGAGACGAGGACCCGAGGGCGCAATCTCAGAGTGAAGGGATAATGCTTTACAACTGAGCTGCAGAGGAATTGCTTCAGCCAGAAGATGGTGAATCTGTAGAAGGCTGTGGATGCCGAGTCATTGAGTGTATTTAAAGACAGAGATGGATAGGTTCTTGATTAGTAAGGGGAATCAAGTAAAACAGGCAGGGGAATGGGCTAAGAAATGTATCAGCCAATAGCAGAGCAAACTTGATGGGGCGAATGGCCTAATTCTGATCCTATATCTTACGGACTCATGTCTCCACACACTTTATCACTATGTCAAGGCTTATAAAGATATTAAATTATCTTAATAGCTATTTTTAAAAGATGTTTTTTTCAGCTTGAAGGTAATAATCCATCTTTGGCCAGTTCCTAATGAAATTGCTGCTGGCTTGTGGCATATCACTCAGTGTTTTTGCCTGATTGATTAATTATTATGAGTGTTCACTCACCAGAAAAAGATATTTAAAGAACTACCCCAGCTGCTTACTGGGTGTCATGACAAAGTGGCGGGTATTCTTACAGTACTGACACAGATTGAAAAAACATACAAAATGCAAAGAAGTAAATGTTCTTAAGTAAATTTCTGTTTGGTTATCAACTGCAAAAGACAAGGAGAAAAATAACTTCCCAAATTGTTCACTGACAAATCAGATAGTAAAAGCACATTTGCCTTTTGTACCTTTAAAACTCTGGTATTTCCAGGGAGATAACAAATCTTGGCTTGGTTAACACTGAGAGGCATCACCCTAGAGAAGGGGCATCTGAAATATTAGCTGAATTAGCTTTATTCACTGATATCTCACAGAATCCCAAAATATTACAGGCCATTCAGCCCTTCATGCCTATGAGTTCTCCAATTGAGCATTGTGACTTCCTGCCACTCTGCCACATTCCCTTGCGCATGTTTCCTATTGAAATAATTATCCTCTTGAATGCCTCAATTGAACCTTCCTCCAACACGTTTCCAGGCAGTGCATTCTGGGTCCGAAATATCCTTTGCATGAAAGTGTTTTTTCCTCACATTCCATTTCATTGTTTTGCAAATCTCTTTAAATTTGTGCCCTTTCATTTTAGATCATTTACAAACGAGAATAGCTTTTCCCTATCTATTCTATCCTGCCTGCTCTTGATTTTGTAAACCTTTATCAGATCTCCTGTCAGCCACCATCTCTCCAAGGAGAACACTCCTAACTTCTCCAATCTACATGCCTAACTGGAAGTTCCCAATTTCTGGTGTAATTTCTTGTAAATTGCTTCTACACTGTCTCTAATATGTTCACATTCTTCTTGTGATATGGCACCCACAGCTGTGCCCATTACTCCAACTAAGGTCTAATATATTCAATATAATTTCATCATAACCTCCCTGTTGTACTCCATTCCCCTTTTAATAAAAATGAGAATACAGTATGATTTATGAACTGTTCTCTCCACTTGTTCTACCACCTTTAATAATCTATGCAGAGATACATCCAGGTCCCTCTGTTCCTGCACCCTCTTTAGAATTGTACCTCTTATTTTATATTGCCTTTCAATGTTCTTCCTACCAAAATGCATCACCTAACACTTCTCTGAACTTCATCTACTGCCTAACTGCCCACTCCACCAATAAGTCAATAGTCTTTTGCAACAAAGGTTCTTCACTACCTTCCTCGCAGTTTGCAACACTTCCATATTTATTATAATTTGCAAACTTTGAAATTGTCCCTGCTCACCAAGAAATAAATGATTAGTGTTCATATATCAGGAAAGTTCAGGGTCCTAGCACCAGTCTCTGAGGACTCGTACTACAAGCCTTTCTCTAGCCCAAAAAAAATTTATTGAACATCAGTTTCATATCACTCAACCAACTGGCTTCTGCCAAAGTTACTCAGCTCCAAAACGTATTACAGCCTTAGTTCAAACACAGACAAAAGAATGGTAATGTGAGAGGGCCTGTCCTTCACATCAAAGTCACAATACCACTAAATATGGCATCAAGGAGCCTTTGCAAAACTAGAGTTAATGGGAATCAATAGTAAAGCTCTCTACTTGTTGGGCTCTTGTCTGGCACAAAGGAAGATACCTGTGGTTGTTGGAAGCTGGACGTCTCAGCTGCAGGACGTTACTGCAGGTAAGTTCCTCAGGAAAGTCTCCTAGCCCAAAACAGCAAGGAGAGAGGAAAGAGATTCAAGTATGATGTTTGTGAAATCAGGCCATGTGATGAAATTCAGAAACCACTTCGTGCCTCTGTCGCTATTCTTTTGGACAGGTGACTTTGCCTGGTGACCTTACACAAAAATGCATTCCTCTGAAACATCTGTAGGTTTCAATACCGTTGATTTGCCAATGATCCTTTTTAAAATTTTGCATGAAGGTAGACACAGAAATATTGAAAGAGGGAATGACCTTTATCACTAGAAGTTCCACTTCTTTAGTTAATCATTACTGAAATCTCCTTGCAACAGACAAAAGCTGTTAACATTTTTAACATTTTTAAATACAGAAATGGAGCTGGTGGAAACAATTGCCCTGATCACTGCCAAGTATATGTGGTTAAGCCTGGAGATAAGGTAGTGATATAATTCCATATGCAGACGGCTTTGGTAGCACCTGAGATCCAGATATACATAATTTTAAAACTTCTTAAGTTCTTTTAATTTTCATCACAGATGTGCCTCAAAGCAACAAAAATCACCTGCATTTATTTAGCCACCGATAATATAGTGGTTGAAATCAGGGATATACAGGAAGCCAGATTTAGGATGCACACACAGAGACCTTGGAGGTTTCTGGGTCTGAAGGTGATTGTGGAGAGAGAGGGAGTTACCAAGTCCTCAATAATGAGCCTATCAGCCATGATGTGGAGGTGCTGGTATTGGACTGGAGCGGACAAGGTCAGAATACACACGACACAACATTACAATGCAACAGGTTTATTTGAAGTCAAAAGCTTTTGGACTGTAGCCCCTTCATCAGGTGAAGTGACAGAGAAGGACACGGAACACAGAATTTATGGGCAGAGTGAGATCAAGGGCAGTGAGATCAAAGGATCATACAGATGATGAGTGCAGTATCGAAAAATAAGTGTTTGCAAGTAACTAAGAACATTAGTTCATGTGAGTAAAGTTTCAACAGCTGAATAACAACTGAAGGGATGACCTGTTATCTGATTATAATGAGCAGAGAGATGATTCCAAAAAAAATTAAAATAATACTGTGCTGGAGATAAACCAAATGACTAGAATAACGTGATAGGTATAAGAGAATATGCCAAAGGTTTAGCCAAAGCACAAAGGAATCCAAAACTGTGCAAACTAATTAGGGCAGAGAGATCAAAATAATTTATCAAGGTGATGGTGACAAAACAGAGCAGTAAGGAAGATTTTACAGAGACAGGTTGCCATGGCAGGGTTGTGTGGTGCTGTGATCGGTATTGCCCTGAAGGCTGGGTAGCTTGCTGCGAACAATGGTCTGTTTAAGGTTTGGCGGTTGTTCGAAGGCGAGAAGTGGAGGCGCAGGGAGGATCGTAGCAAGGTGCTCATCGTCATTGGCGACATGTCGAAGACTGTGAAGAATGTGGCGTGGTTTCTCCACTCCCAGGAAGTACTGGACGATGAAAGGCATCATATCAAACTTATTCTGCGTCTGTCTTCTGAGGCGGTCTTTGTGATTGTTCAGTGTGGCACGTTGGAACTGGTGATCAGTGAGTTGAGCATCAGATGCCATTGTTATAAACTCTCTACTTTGAATAGTTTCTACAGTTTTGGATTACTTATGTCTTTGGTTACACCCTCAGCATGAGACTTCAAAGAAAGAGGGTTGGAGGTGATGGGGGAAAAGTAGGGCTTGAGAAGGGTGGGGGTGTAAGGAGGCTGCAGTATGATTGAAAGAGGAGGAGGCCACTATGGTGGTAGGGGAAGAAGGACATCGCATGAGGCGTGTAAAGTAAGGCACACAAGGGAATAGGAAAGAGGAAAACTGCAAGGGAATTGAGGATGGTTTAGGGATGGGAAGTTGTAAAGGAGACACAACTGTCAACAGAGGAATATTCAGTTATCTGGAAAACCAGGAAAACCTGGACTCACTGAGGGAATGAATTCCTTGCAAATGAATGTGGAATCTCTGGCTTAAGGCTACATAAGACGTGAAACTTCTATATCAGGAAAATATAGTAGATGATATCATAATGAAAACTGTCAATTAGTCACAGTCATAGAGATATACAGCATGAAAGTAGAACTTTCCATCCAACCCAAACATGCCAACCTAATATCCTAAATAAATCTAAATAAATCATTTGCCATCATTTGGCCCATATTCCTCTAAACCCTTCCTATTCATATACCCATCCAGATGCCTTTTTAATGTTGTAATTGTACCAGCCTCCACCACTTCCTCTGGCATTTCATTCCAAACATGGAACTCCTGCTGTGTGAAAATGTTGCCCCTTAGATCCCTTTTAATTCTTACCCCTCTCATTTTAAATCTATTTTTAAAAATAAATCTAAAACTTAGGTATAACCTGCAGTCAATATCTGAAGAAAATCTTCCAGATTCTGTGCATATTGATGTCATCTTGCCTCTGGAAGGGGCACAGCATTGCTTCTGTTACCTTTTGTAATAGAAGAAACTGAGCTTAGATATCATGCTATTGAAAAACCCAGCAGTCATTCATCGTAGCCAGCTACTATATGTTTGATTGCAACAGAACAAGACAGAGCAGTATGCTTCCAGCAGAGTGTCATGCTTCCAGTGATCCCTGTGGAAAATGGAGTATGAGACCTTTCAGCCCTCAGGTCACATACTATGATACTGAACCTGTCTCTTAAAGGTGTACTGACATACTGAGCCATGAAAAACATAACAGAACATAAATGTTACGGAAGTGCATTAGCAGTGATTTCACCAATCTGAGAAACGTATATTTTGCTGCAATGGTTTTTTTGTGAGTAGAGTTTTGTGCGTGTCAGTTAGTTGGACAAAAAAAATTACTTGTTAATTTATGCTTGTTGGCTTGACGCAAATTTAATACCATGGCATCTAGGAAATAAATATTTCTCTTCTGTGTTGTACATTTAATTTTAATGGAATGTTAATGACTTTTGAGGATATTGATTGACTTCTGCTAATTCTGTATCTATGTGTGCCCAAATAGCCTGTAAGTCAACACAGACATCTGAAGACATTCTTTGAATGTGACTGTGCCACCCAATAAATGTGCTGGTAAGAATTAAGAGAGAGCCCCTGAAAACGAAAGTAAAGCCAATTCAAAAGTAGTCCTCAAGAACATCTCAAGAAGAGCCTGAGGGTAAGCAAATACTTTGACTCCTGCATGGAGATAAGTGGAAAAGAAGGATGACAATTTTATAAATCAGGATTTTGCCAAACTGTCTGGCAACGTACGTCAGTGAGCATAGGATAAAGAGATAGAGGAACGGGAATTGTTACAATTTAAGGCATAGACTTTTAAATGACTTCATATTATGGAGGGTTGAATGTGGTACAGGGATGATATAGGCATACTGTCCTGCAGAGAAAAGAAGCCTGATTGTGCTCCTGAGATGCTGCTGGGCCTGCTGTGTTCATCCAGCCTCACATTTTATTATCTTGGATTCTCCAGCATCTGCAGTTCCCATTATCACTAAGCCTGATACATATTTGCGTTTTAGAGTAGTAAGCGATGTGAGATGAAGCCAGAACACGATAGAACAAAAACAGAAGTTGCTGGAAAAGCTCAGCAGGTCTGGTAGTATCTGTGAAAAAAAAAATCAGAGTTAACATTTCAGGTCTAGTGACCCTTAAGGGTCACCGCACTGGACCGGAAATGTTAACTCTGATTTTTTTTCTTCACAGATGCTGCCAGACGTGCTGAGTTTTCCCAGCAACTTCTGTTTCTGTTCCTGATTTACAGCATCCGCAGTTCTTTTGGTTTTTAAGCAAAACACGATAGAATTTGAAATGGTCCAACAAATCTGGAAAGTAAATAAATAAACCAAATATTAGCCATATCCAGTCAAATCCACATCCCATTCACCACAACAAGTGACAATTTAATTGGTGGGGACCTTGTTGGAAAGAAATAATCAGGTAAAATGGGAGATTTTGATGCCAAGTGGGAAAATTAAGGGAATGTCATATTTCTTTTGCTCTGTGTGTCTCTATATAATAAAGCTGTGACTCTATTTGTGTGAGACTAAACAAAAGTCAAGGCTAAAAGCTGTACAGTGTTTGAATCAGAGAGATAGTGAGCTTTGAAGGTTGAGTATTTACCAATCCCTCCTTATGTAAAAGCACAACTTTGAAATATTTCAATGAATTTTAATATAATGTTTGATGTAAATTAATTCACTGAAATTTTATAAAGTTCCCTAAATTGGAATCACTACATTTCAATCCATTCTGTTTTGGTGGAGATTTAATCAAAAGAATTGTGTTAATTGTTGGTCTTTTTCTGTAATTTCTTAATTCTGGTGTTATGCTCGACACCTAAGTAAGTCATTGCCAGAGACAAATATTATATTTTTCTCTGTTTCAGTATGTGATTTATTAGTTAGGTTGGGTGGTATTTTGCAAGGTGAAAGCTCTTTACTACTCTGAGTGGCCTCCAGATCTGAGTCATTTTGAAACCAAAAGTTTTCAAGCAGTTAGGCTAAAATTATTACAATAAGACAGCTGCAAAGACCAAAGAATTTTATTTGTCATGGGGATTGTTTCAGCTTTCAGGTCTGCCACATTTTGCTGTTCTAAATATTGTTTTGCTAGTTCTTTGTGACAGCTGCACAGACAATAGATATCAATATTTCCTTGTCAAATTCTATTTGGTGATGTTGAAGTGCAATGCAACATGTTGGTGTTTATCAAACATTTTCAAAATGTTCTCCAGTTTGTAAGCTGTTGTGCACTGTGTTTACGTTGCATTAAGATGCCTAAAAATTGAACAAAGCTTCCATGTGAAAACAAAGCAATTTTTTTGGTTCATTTGAACTGCAGTAGACCATTCAGCCCACATTGACCCTGCCTGTTTACAGGAAAAATACCATTAAACTGGAGAGGGCTCAGAAGTGATTTACCAGGATGGTGTCAAGGACTTTTTTTCACTGCAGCATAGATTGAGGCTTATAGAGGCTTATAAAATCATGAGGGGTATAGATTAGACAGTAGCAGGCCTCTTTTCCCTGTGCTGGGCAATTTCAAGACTAGGGGGACATACTTTCAAGGTGAGAAGAAAAAGATTCCAAAAACAAGGGCAAGTTTTTTACACAGAGTGGTTCATGTGTGGAATGAACTTCTAGAGGAAGTGGTGGATGCGGGTACACTTATAACATTTAAAAGACACTCAGATAAGCACGGGAATAGGAAATATCTGGAGGGATAATGAGCCAAGGGGGTGGAACTAGTTTAATTTGGGGTTCTGTTTGACGTGGATTGGTTGGACCGAAGGGTCTATTTCTGTGTTGTATGACTCAGTGGCTGATTGAACACTTTAATGCCTTTTACCAATCCATCCTGCATAACCCCTGTACATTGTTTAGTTAAATGAAATTATATATTATGCAATATATAAATACAATAGCGCAGCAGCTCAGTGGTTGGCACAGCTGCCTCATAGTGCCAGGGACGTGGGTTTGAGTCCAGCCTCAAGGTGACTGTGTGGAGTTTGCATTTTCCCCAAGTGTCAGTAGGATTTCCTCCAGGTGATCTGGTTTCCTCCCAAAGTCCGGAAATGTGGAGATGAGACGGATTGGCCATGCTAAGTTGTCTTGTAGTGCTCATTGTTGTGCAGGCCAGATGGATTAGCCATGGGAAACCCAGAATTACAGGGATAGGGTAGGGGGTTGGATCTGGGTGGGATACTGTTTAGAGAGTCAGTGTAGTCTCAACTGGGTGAATGCCTTGCTTTCAGACTGTACATGAAATATGTACAAATGTGTGTTTAGAAATGTAATACATTTTTAAACAAAAACAGAAATTGTTGGAAAAACTCAATAGGTCTAGCAGCATCAATGCAGAAAATTCAGAGTCAATGTTTCGGGTCCAGTGACCCTTCTTAAGAATACATTTTATTTCAAACATTTTTAACTTTATATATTAACTCTGTTTAATGTTTATTTTCCTACTGTTTCTCAATTCTCCTTACTTCTGTTTGATAGTTTTCAGTCACAATGGTGGAGCAGAAGCCTGTCGATGTCTCACCCAAAATGTTTCTTCCAAGGCGATTGTGAGTTACATGTTTTAAAAAAGAACAAAAACCAGAGAAAGAAAACACCTTAGTTGTTAGATTTAACATACAACAACTTCTCTGGCACAAGAAAACCAACCAGTCTAAAAGATAATAAAATGTGAGGCTGGATGAACACAGCAGGCCAAGCAGCATCTCAGGAGCACAAAAGCTGACGTTTCGGGCCTAGACCCTTCATCAGAGAGGGGGATGGGGGGAGGGAACTGGAATAAATAGGGAGAGAGGGGGAGGCGGACCGAAGATGGAGAGTAAAGAAGATAGGTGGAGAGGGTGTAGGTGGGGAGGTAGGGAGGGGATAGGTCAGTCCAGGGAAGACGGACAGGTCAAGGAGGTGGGATGAGGTTAGTAGGTAGCTGGGGGTGCGGCTTGGGGTGGGAGGAAGGGATGGGTGAGAGGAAGAACCGGTTAGGGAGGCAGAGACAGGTTGGACTGGTTTTGGGATGCAGTGGGTGGGGGGGAAGAGCTGGGCTGGTTGTGTGGTGCAGTGGGGGGAGGGGATGAACTGGGCTGGTTTAGGGATGCAGTGGGGGAAGGGGAGATTTTGAAACTGGTGAAGTCCACATTGATACCATATGGCTGCAGGGTTCCCAGGCGGAATATGAGTTGCTGTTCCTGCAACCTTCGGGTGGCATCATTGTGGCAGTGCAGGAGGCCCATGATGGACATGTCATCAAGAGAATGGGAGGGGGAGTGGAAATGGTTTGCGACTGGGAGGTGCAGTTGTTTGTTGCGAACTGAGCGGAGGTGTTCTGCAAAGCGGTCCCCAAGCCTCCGCTTGGTTTCCCCAATGTAGAGAAAGCCGCACCGGGTACAGTGGATGCAGTATACCACATTGGCAGATGTGCAGGTGAACCTCTGCTTAATGTGGAATGTCATCTTGGGGCCTGGGATGGGGGTGAGGGAGGAGGTGTGGGGACAAGTGTAGCATTTCCTGCGGTTGCAGGGGAAGGTGCCGGGTGTGGTGGGGCTGGAGGGCAGTGTGGAGCGAACAAGGGAGTCACGGAGAGAGTGGTCTCTCCGGAAAGCAGACAGGGGTGGGGATGGAAAAATGTCTTGGGTGGTGGGGTCGGATTGTAAATGGCGGAAGTGTCGGAGGATAATGCGTTGTATCCGGAGGTTGGTAGGGTGGTGTGTGAGAACGAGGGGGATCCTCTTGGGGCGGTTGTGGCGGGGGCGGGGTGTGAGGGATGTGTCGCGGGAAATGCGGGAGACGCGGTCAAGGGCGTTCTCAATCACCGTGGGGGGGAAGTTGCGGTCCTTAAAGAACTTGGACATCTGGGATGTGCGGGAGTGGAATGTCTTATCGTGGGAGCAGATGCGGCGGAGGCGGAGGAATTGGGAATAGGGGATGGAATTTTTGCAGGAGGGTGGGTGGGAGGAGGTGTATTCTAGGTAGCTGTGGGAGTCGGTGGGCTTGAAATGGACATCAGTTACAAGCTGGTTGCCTGAGATGGAGACTGAGAGGTCCAGGAAGGTGAGGGATGTGCTGGAGATGGCCCAGGTGAACTGAAGGTTGGGGTGGAAGGTGTTGGTGAAGTGGATGAACTGCTACACTTGTCCCCACACCTCCTCCCTCACCCCCATCCCAGGCCCCAAGACGACATTCCACATTAAGCAGAGGTTCACCTGCACATCTGCCAATGTGGTATACTGCATCCACTGTACCCGGTGCGGCTTTCTCTACATTGGGGAAACCAAGCGGAGGCTTGGGGACCGCTTTGCAGAACACCTCCGCTCAGTTCGCAACAAACAACTGCACCTCCCAGTCGCAAACCATTTCCACTCCCCCTCCCATTCTCTTGATGACATGTCCATCATGGGCCTCCTGCACTGCCACAATGATGCCACCCGAAGGTTGCAGGAACAGCAACTCATATTCCGCCTGGGAACCCTGCAGCCATATGGTATCAATGTGGACTTCACCAGTTTCAAAATCTCCCCTTCCCCCACTGCATCCCTAAACCAGCCCAGTTCATCCCCTCCCCCCACTGCACCACACAACCAGCCCAGCTCTTCCCCCCCACCCACTGCATCCCAAAACCAGTCCAACCTGTCTCTGCCTCCCTAACCGGTTCTTCCTCTCACCCATCCCTTCCTCCCACCCCAAGCCGCACCCCCAGCTACCTACTAACCTCATCCCACCTCCTTGACCTGTCCGTCTTCCCTGGACTGACCTATCCCCTCCCTACCTCCCCACCTACACCCTCTCCACCTATCTTCTTTACTCTCCATCTTCGGTCCGCCTCCCCCTCTCTCCCTATTTATTCCAGTTCCCTCCCCCCATCCCCCTCTCTGATGAAGGGTCTAGGCCCGAAACGTCAGCTTTTGTGCTCCTGAGATGCTGCTTGGCCTGCTGTGTTCATCCAGCCTCACATTTTATTATCTTGGAATCTCCAGCATCTGCAGTTCCCATTATCTCTGATACCAGTCTAAAAGATACCTGGGCAGTTGCCCAGACATAATTGCAACTTGAGGTGATAGGACAGGATATTACTGTCACATGTGTTTCCACCTGAGCTTTCCATATTTCAAACATGAATCAAACAGCAACATTTGTTGACTTGGAAGGCATTCTTGATAAGGGGAGAACATGTGACATGAAGATTCATGCAATATTTTCAGTCTTACTTTTCTTTTCTGTTTGCACATGACAGCCAAATGCCTCAGTTGCTGGCCCTTGCTTTAAAAACAAAGCAGATGGGGACTCCTGTCCTTCACACCTCAAGATGCACAGCAATATGGAAGGTTATAGTAGGCATTATTCCTGATGCTCACCCTAAAAAGGCCATCCGCTGTGTTAGTTTCCTAGTTCCTTGCAAGCTTTTGATCACAAGCTATCAGTCATGTGCATTCTCCTAATTGTGTTGAGAGGTGAGTGATCTGGCCTTGTGCATGTTGTTGTGTGTCCTTTTATATTTTCCCTTGCCATTGTGTGCCACTGTGGTGCCAATATTGATGGCATAGTGCCAGTGGAAGTAATGTGCAAAGACATTTATTTTGAGACTAAGTTTTGGGGCTGCTGTAAAAGCTAGGGAGGGGATGGGGGCACTGGGGATGGTGGGAAACACACAATTACAGCTCGTCAAATATTCATGCCTCACGTAAAACACGACGATTTGTAAGCAGGAAGTTCTGGGACTGTACCTTTCAAGAGAGATTTGTTCTGTGCTGTTTGTCTTGCAGAGAGGTGTTGACACAGTGGTACTGGAATGTCTGCTTCAGAAGCAGTGAGCTTTGAACTCCATGAGTGTTTTGTTTCAAATTAGACAAAAACAACATGAGTGGGTGGAATCGTTCACGCAGGTGCAGGGTTTTAGCTTTGCTTCAGGTTGGGGATTTTGGAGTTGAAGCTGATAGATGCTGCTCTCTCTCTGCTGCAGCAAAAAAACCTGAGTTCCCTCTCTACTGCTAGATGGATTCTTTCAGCGTTCTGTTCTCCTGGACTGGAGGATTTAGCATGAGGAAAGTCTGTTTTGCTGAATTTGCCTTTTCCAAGTGTGTGCTTATGGGATGCTGCTCTTTCGGAACAGTTGATGATTAGTAGTTAAATGATATATATTTCTGTTAAATATTTCAATAGATTTAAAGATAGCCAATTTTTTGTCTGTATTTCAGCTGTGTTATAAGTAAAAAGTGTGTTTTGCTCAAACCCTAGTCATCGACCAATCGAATCACATCTTGAACATGCTACCTTAGACTTAGATGAGATAAAAATTTAGGGTCTAAGCTATTTCCTTGATTATATTTTGAGGGGGTTTGGTCTAGTCCATAACAGGGACCAATATTTGGGCACGATCTTTGAATATGCCCATGGAGAGCATTTCAGTTAGTGCAACCGTTGCTCCTCATTCCTCCACCCATCTCTGGAAGCATCATAAATGCAGCGCTCAACCCGAAACATCAGCTTTCCTGCTCCTCTGATGCTGCCTGGTCCGTTGTATTCCTCCAGTTCCACACTGTGTTATCTCAGACCCCAGCATCGGTAGTTCTTACGGTCTCACAATAAATCCGTGATGCCTTTCTAGACACCATCCTGAGGAATGTCCAAGGAGGTAGGGATGTTCATTGATGTCAACTATGGCTACCCTGACTATGGAAGCTGCCTACGAGAGGTGGCAGCAGAGGGCAGTTCCTGTTGCCAGCTGGGCAGAACCTCCAGTGCCATAAGCAGAATGTTGACCTTCTGCACTGTGCCAGCATAAGTGCCACTGTCTACCCAATATTTTCATTCCCTTATCAGGGTGAGTTAGCAAAGCAGGGGATTGGAACACAGGAGGATCAGACATCTCCTTCCGGTGCCTCATGTGCACCTGTCAGTTTGTCACAGCCACCAATGTCACAATACTGGCACGACAGCAGCACTGCCTCTCGGACTCCTGCCAGGGTTCCCACTTTAAGCAGCACTCAGCAACTCACACACCACCAGGTACCTGACCTTTCCTCACAATGAGGATAATGTCAATGTCTAACAGCTTTCCACCAAAGGCTCACAGGCGACCAGGAGAGCACCTCGATAGACAGTCCTATGAGTGAGACTTTCTTGCTTGCTGGCGTTAGCTGGCGAGGCTGCCTTGTTTGGACAGGCTTGTCAGCCTGGCAAGGCTTCACCCCAAACACTGTAAACAACAACAAGCCAGTCTCTCTATGACTGTGATGTGTCGTGGGCTTATCAACAACGAGAGACTTCATCCTTAGCACTCTGCTGTTTATAAAAAGAAATGCCGTGGTTATAAAGGACCCAAGTAACTGCACAAATTTGTGTACTTTTTATGAATAAAGTATATTTTTTGAAGTAGAAATCACAGGAGGGACCACTGTTTGAGATCTTCCTGCTGAAGTTATTTGGGGGTCCATTCAGTTTTTGGACCCTCCCAGTTCCTCAATGCATGTAAACATAGCCTTGTGTGTGTGAGAGATGCCTTTGGTTTGTTTGGATAGGGTCAAACTCAAATGTTTGTTTGTTCACTTGATATGTAACTGTACAGAACTGAACTGCGTTAGTGACAATGTATATATACAAAGATATTTTAATGAGTAAAGTATATTTTTTGAAATTAAATAAACTGAACACATTTATACTCACAAGACTTTAGAGGAAGAAATCTACCTCAACAGTTACAGATCTCATAGATTATGGTTTGTGAACACATCAGTTTCCTTATTTTGGCTAGTAAGTTTTCACCCATTGAATTAATTTCAATAGGTTGGGATGTTAATGGCTATTCACACTTTCTAATGGTTTCCAAGCATGAGGGTCAGGAGAGTGGCCTACCTATAGACTTTGATTCACTGTCAGGAATCTTCATTTGCATCTCCTGCCCAATTCCACTTCTTGCCTTTCCAATAACTTCAAGTGGGTCCATCCAGTGTCTGCCTCCTATATGTTCTACCACAAAATGTCATCATTTTGAATGTCCCATGTGAAATCTACCCGAACCTTCTGTCCTCTCAGGAAGACAATCCCAGTTTTTTTTTCTCCTTCATTCCACAGATCTCTACCCACTTTGTCAATGATTCCCGTTCTTGCATCAAAATCAGCAAGCTGAATGGATTCAACTTGTGATTTTATGTTGTATTTTCAATCTTTTCTACCATATTTGAATGAATTAAAACATTGCCCATATAAAAAGGGATTCTATGGTTGCTATCTGGGGAAAAATCGCAAGTAAATTGAGAGAGCCTAACAGCTGTACTTGTATAATTTGTTAAAACCTTATTTATAGTATGACTTTAGTGTTTACTTTTAAATTTATTAGGTCTGGTAGAATTTGAAAATAGGTGCCTTAAATGTTGTATCAATCAAATAGATCATTAAATTATCAATGACTTAGGCTTCAAAAATCTTTTTTCCAATATAAACTGAGACATTGACAAAAGGGATCTCAGAAACAACAATTTATTCTAACTTCTTAAAATAAACAGCTCGGTTTAGCTTTCAAAACAGAACCACAGCAGGGAGAATACTTGGATGCATCTGGGCTCTCAGCCAAACTAACATATTGAGACCAAACCATTTACTTTGAGAATTCCTCCAACTGTCTTTGTTCTCCTTCACCCTTCATGATATTATTATTCTTTCACGGCCTCTATGTAAAGCGAAGAATGAGATGACATGAACATTGAGAGGAAAAGCAGTGTCTTTCATGATCTCTAGATGCCCAATGCTTTTTACCTAATGGAGCACTTTGAAATCTTGTCACCAATGTGAGGACAGTAATCATTCATAGGAAGCTGGATGGTCACAGGAGCTGTTTTTGTCAAGTTTGTTGAGAAATAAATCACTCATTTCCTGCTTGGCGAGAAAACAAAATCTATTTCTTTACTTGCATCTCAGTGTTGTTAATGAATGCAGCCCCTAGAATTCAGGTATCATATCAGAAAACATAATTGCCTATTCCTTGCAGCCCAATGCAAACAATCAGCAGTTGTTCATTATCCTTACATCTGCCCACAGTCATGTTGTGGTTTTTTTTTTGAGTAGCAACTTACTAACATAATACATAATACATAGCATAATACATTGCTGTGCAGAACCACATAGATAGATACAGGGTCATTTGAAATCTATGTGTGATTAACTTTCAAATTTTTAGTTTGAAAGCTACTCATGTCTGGGAATCTGTGCAGAGTGAACCGGACTATCAGTGGTGTGTCTCCTCAACTAATCCCATTGAGGAATCATTTCTGAGGCATACAAGTCTGAAGCAGGAAATATAAATTATGATATTTACATTGACGTAAATTTATTGACAGACAGGTGGATGAAAATAGAGTAAGAAAGGTGCAATTAAGAGACAGAGATCAATGAGATACATGGAAATATGCCATAAAAATTTTTAACCTTTCAATTTCAAAACTATCTTCAATAATTAAAATCCAAAAATTATGGCACAGACCTGTTTGATAAAAAGTAATACTTATCACACTCTTAAGATGTTACACCCAAATACAACAATCCTAGCTTTCTCTAGAAGGTTAATTGGGCAAATAATAGTTTTGTTAAAAGAGTCTCTTCAGTGTGGAAGTAGGCTGTTCAGCCCATTGAGTTCACACCAGCCCTCTGAAGAGCTGCCAACCCAGGACCACGCCCCCTACCCTAAGACCAAAAGCAGTCTCCAGGACTGCTTGGACCCGGTGGCCTGGACAATGTGCAAGTGTTCAGCAGAAAACCAAGAGGAGTATTCCACCACCCCACTGGCTTCATTAAGAATTGTGTGTAGGACTCTGTACCAAAGAAGTCAGTTCAAGTTTTCCCCAACGGTAAACCTTGGATACACCAGGAAGTCCACTCCCTGCTGAAGACCAGGCGCGCAGCATTCGGGTCGCGTGCCCCAGGCCAATACAGAAAATCCAGACATGACCTTCACAAAGCCATCAGGGAGGACAAGGGGCAGCACCAGACCATGTTAGAGGCCCGGGCCTACCAAACAGACACCCGCTGTCTGTGGCAAGGCCTAAATGGCATTATGGAATACAAAATGAAACAGTGTAAGATGGCAGACAATGACACATCCCTCCCTGACACGCTCAATGCTTTCTATACTTGGTTTGAGCAGAATACCACCGGCGTGGCATCGCCCGCCCCGAAAGCCCCAGACACACCTGTTCCCTCTGTCACCGCTTCAGAAGTCGGATCAGTCTCTTCCTGGGAGTCACCACGTGGAAAGCAACAGGCCCGGATGGTGTCCCCGGCCAAGCACTGAGATCCTGTGTGGACCAACCTGTGGAGGTATTCACCGAAATCTTCAGCCTCTCCCTCCTACAAGCCGAGGTCCCCACCTGCTTCAAGAAGGCCACCATCACCCCTGTACCCAAGAAAACAGATGCAGTGTGCCTTACTGATCACCACCCTAGAGCTCTGACTTCAATAATCATGAAGTGCTTCAAGAGGCCAGTCATGGCCCACACTAACTCCAGTCTCTCAGCCTGCCTCGATTCCCTACAGCTTGCCTACCGACATAACAGGCTCCCAGAGGATGCCATATCCTTGGCCCTGGAACAGCTGGACAATAAAGCTACCTACATCAGCCTCCTGTTCATTGACTACAGCTCCACCTTCAACACCATTATCCCATACAGACTGATCTCAAAGCTGTGTGACCTCGGTTTCTGCTCCACCCTCTGCAACTGGACCCTCAGCTTCCTGACCCACAGACCACAGTCAGTGAGGACAGGGAACTGCACTTCCTCCACAATAGCACTCAACACTGGAGCCTCCCAAGGATCCATCCTCGGCCCCTCAATGTACTCCCTGTACACCCACCAGTACGTTGCCAAAATGCAAATGAACACCATCTGTAAGTTCACTGACGACACCACCGTGGTGGAATGGATATCTAACAAACATGAGTTATAATACAGAAGGGAGATAGAGGGCTTGGTGACGTGGCACAATGAAAACAAACTGTCCCTCAATGTCGGCAAAACTAAAGAACTGATCAACTTCAGAAAGAAAGGAGGGGAACATGCTCCCATCTACATCAACAGGACTGAGGTTGTGAGTGTGAAGAGCATCATGTTTCTCAGAGTGACATAAACGCGACAGTCAACAAGGCACAACAACGCTTCTGCTTCCTCGGGCAGCTCAGGAAATTTGGCACATCCACAAGGCCCCTCACCAACTTCTACAGATGCACCTCTGAAACCATACTGTCCGGCTGCATAACAGCCTGGTACGGCAACTGCTCTGCCCAGGACGTAAGAAACTATGGAAGGTGGTGTGCACAGCCCAGACCATCGCGGAAGCCAGCCTCCCGTTTATGGACTCCATTTACACAGCTCCCTGCCCCGGAAAGGCTGCCAACATCATCAAAGACCCGCCACACCCCAGTAGTGACCTCCTATGACCTCTTCTGTCAGGCAGAAGATACAGAAGCCTGAACACATGCACGAGCAGGTTCAGGAACAGCTTCTTTCCAGCTGTTATCAGACTGTTGCATAGACTCTAGCCTCAAATAATGTAACCTGCAACATAACCTATTTGTCTCTCAGTCTTTTTTGATCTGTACATCCTTTGTTTGCTGTGATCTGCCTGCACCGCTCATAAACAAAGCTTTTCACTGTATTTTGGTACACATGAGAAAATCAAAATCAAAAATAAAATTAACACTCTGCATTTTCCATGGCTAATCCAACTAGCCTGCACATCCCTGGATGCGATGGGTAATTTAACATGGCCAATCTACCTAAACTGCACATCTTTGGACTGTGGGAGGATACCAGAGCACCCGGAGGAAACCCTCACAGACACGGGGAGAATGTGCAAACATCACACAGACAGTTGCCCGAGGGTGGAATTCAATGTTGATCCCTGGTGCTGAGGGTTAGCTGTGCTAACCACTGAGCACTGTGCCACCCACATATATACAGTACGTTCATGCATTTTATATATTTTGAATTCCAAGTCTCTCGGCAAGATACTTACAAAGCTTATTGATGACAAGTTGAAAAGCAAATTTTTGCTTTATGAGTTTAACTGTTGACATGCACACGCTGGAGATTGCTCTCCAATTTCCTCAAATATAGTGGTGGTAGGTTGCTACGGTAAAATCCAGTCTATTAGAGTATTCACTTTGTTACATTGTATATAAAGTTGGCTAAAACTGATAGCTAAAAATGGAGCAAGCTTGAGTGTTTTTTGTTGTCTACAAGATTAAAATATTGAATTTTATCAAAGTCACTGCACGCATCATCATAATTTCTCTGAAAGACAATATCTATTTGAACAGTATTTTTAAGTTTAAGTGTCTACAACATTCAACAGACTGCAAATTCTAATTGGTTTTAAAGAAATATCTGGAATTAAGAGTCTAATGATGAGCATGAATCCATTGTCGATTGTAGGAAAAGTCACCTGGTTCACTAATGTCCTTTAGGTAGGGAAACTGCCATCCTTACCTGGCCTGGCCAACATGAGACTCCAGACCCATAGCAGTGTGATTGATTCCTAACAACCCTGTGGGCAATTAGGGATGGGCAATAAACGCTTCCTAGCCAGCAACTCCCTCATCCCGTGAATGAATAAAACAAAAGACTCTCAGTCTCAGTATTTTTGTAAGTAAATAAAACCTTTGATTTATAGCATGCTTTTATTTAGCTCTTGGTTATTGATTATTTTGGCTTCTTGATTATTTTTGTTTAAAGAGAATTGTTGGTGACCTCTTTGAAGGAACGAGCTTGAAGGATTTTCTGTGACAGATAGGATTAAATTAATATCAATACAGTAGTTGCAGAATTTAATTGAAACTGCTTTGCAGTCTTCATAATCCAACAGTCAATATTACTTCAACTCCCTTGAGCATAACAACTCTCTCCAGATCGTTCATTAAAGAAGTCATTTGAGCTCAGAGTTTAACTAAAAACATTCAGAAATTAAAGTATGAAATGAAAACTCAAAATTTATTTTGTTTAATATTAATAGGTTACGATTCATGTTTTAATACAATTAGGATTAATATGAATTGAAGAGTCTTGATGAAATACAACATTACTGTATGTATAAATGTTATAAATTATTTTAGCGACTAGCTTATAGCTTTGTCAGTGGTTAAATACTAAACTGAATTCCCTGAAAGTGACATTTATAGTATTTTCAAAATAAATTTTGCAGAAAGTGAAAGGCTTGAAATCAGAGTTTAAGGGCTATGTCCCTGTAATTTACACCTTCTATAAACATAAGTACAATAATGTCAACACATGAGAATTTACTTCCAAACTGTCATTGCATGGAGAGAATACCTACCTGTGGGCAGGATGCACTGAACCCATGAAAGGTTTGGACACTCAATGTTTCCATACAGCAGCTCAGAGAAAGTTCATTAGGATGATTCCCAGTAGAGGAGGACTGTCTTGTGAGCAAAGGTTAAACAGATTGGGACTTTACTCACTGGAGTTTAGAAGAATGAGAAGTGATCTCAGTGAAACATATAGGATTCTTAAGGGGTTTGACAGGGTAAATGCTGAAATGATGTTTCCCATCATGGGAGAGCCTAGGACCAGAAGACATAGTCTCAGAATGAAGAGGTGCCAAATTTAAGACTGAAATGAGGAGGAATTTCCTCTCTCAAGAGGGTTAAAAGTTTTTGGAATTCCTTACCACAGAGAGCTGTGGAGGCAGCGTCATTGTCTATATCTAAAGCTGAGATAGATAGATTCTTGATCAGGTGGGGAATCAAGGACCACAGCGAAAAGGCAGGAAAGTGGATTTGAGGAATGTCGGAAGGGCCAAGAGCCCATTGTTTTTCCTATATCTTTCGGTTTTATAGTCTTATATAGGTTGCACGTCACTAGGAATTCAAGCATTCATGTGTTGGTGAAGAGCTTCAATGAACCAGTGGAACATTTAATTAGAGGGCCACTTAGATCTGTTGTTGGTGAGGCTGAGAACAAAGATGTGATGGTTATCTGTCAGGGCCAAGGATATTACTTAAAGCAATAGTGAAGCTGAAGGAGAGGAGGTAAATCTTTTGCTGGATAAGACACACACAGAACATTGATGATTTATTGGGATATCAGTTTCTGTTAAAACATTAACTACACATTAGCTATCTTGAGTTTGACTGTTCAAATAAACTCCTGGCCGGTCTCCCATATTCAAACCTTGGTAATTGCAAGGTTGCTCAAAACTCTGCTGCATGTGTCTTTACTCACAGCAAACCCATTCCCCTTTTGACCCATTCATTCATGGGATGTGGGTATCACTGACTGGGCCCAGCATTTATTGCCTGTCCATAGCTGCCCTTGAGAAGGTGGTGGTGAGCTGCCTTCTCGAACCACTGCAGTCCTCCTGCTGTGTTTTGACCCACAATGCCCTTACGGAGGGAATTCCAGGATTTTGACCCAGTGATATTGAAACAATGGCCATTTATTTCCAGGTCAGCATGGTGAGTGGCTTGGAGGGGAACTTGAAGGTGTCCCTTGTTCATTTGGGTGGGAAAGTTTGTGGATTTGGAAGGTGCTGTCGAAAGGCCCTTGGTGAGATGCTGCGGTGCATCTTGTCGACACTGCTGTTACTGAGCATCGGTGGTGAAGGAAGCGAACCTACACTAGCTTCTGGTCGAGCAACATTGTAATTTTATAATTCTCATACTTGTTTTGAAACTCTTCCACAACCTTGCCTCTTCCTACCTCTTGACATCTCCTCCTGTCCCCACACCAGCTGAGGTATTTGTGCCAGTTCTTCCAGTTTGATGTTTGTTAGTATTTGTGATTTTAATTTCTCCAATATTGCTGGTTGTATTTCCAGTTGACTAGACCCTAGGCTGTGGAATTTCCTCTCTACACCTCTTTACCCTGTATCCTTCCTTCAAGATGTTTCTTAAAGTCTACCTCTTTGACCAAGCTTTTTGCCTATCCTCCAAATACCTCTTTATACAGCTAGGTATCATCAGTTACAAAACCCTCCATTTATAATGCGCTGTGAAATATCTCAGGTGATTTGATTACATCCAAGGCGCGACATTAATTAAGTTGATGCTGTTGAACCATGTGCTGGGATAATTTATTGCTGCTTCATCTGCTTCCCTTATTCCAGGAATGGGCACTTTCGCATTAAAGGCATCACCTGTGGCATCTTCTGAGGCTTCTTGCACCAGGCCTATCTGACTTAACCTGCTGTGTGATTCACAACTTATCTCAATTTACAAGGCATCGCTTGACATATTCCTGGAACTTAGAGGCGAAGGTGTTAACATCCCCAGGAAATTGTGCACTTTGCACAAAAAGGCACTCTGTACAGAAATCACTGTAAAATGCCAAAAATAATTGATAAGAATGAAATAAACAAACTTAAAACAGTCCTTGGTTTTAAGGCAGCAGAAGCATACAAATTCAGTGAGAAAAGGCAGGACACATATGTCCTCGAAATAAGAATGCACACTGATAAGAGAGTTCAACACATTCTGATTGTCTAGAAAAACAAGCGACTTGGTTTAACAGCGAGAGAGGCTGAGTGACACACAACAAACAGTCAAATGTCTATCAGTGATGTCTAGTGATAGTGGTTACAATACAGCTTCCATTCACTTGACTCACCACTCACCCCATGGAAAAAAACATGCCAAAAACGGGCCACTTGTAGCTGTTTCACAAATGCAATTGACAGGAAGCGAAGGAAGTTTTTTCCCCTGGGGGACGTGATATCACAGCAAGTATCAAGGGCCAAAGATCTGCAAAAACAAGACAAACCGTGGTTGCTAGAAATCTGTAGGAGCCTCACCCGCTTTCCTGGCCTCCCAAAGCAGAAGGGAGGCCCAGGCAGCAGTTGGGGTGTGGAAGAGAAGTGGCTCTGGGGCAATGGCAAGCAGGTAAGTGTGACTGTGAGGAGTGGGTAAGGGCAATGGGAAGTAGGCAAGGGGTAGGAGTTGGGCACGATGATGTGGGCAGTGAGGGGAACAGTAAGTGAGAAAGTGATGGGAGGTGGCGAGGGAAGTGATAAGTGAGAAAGTGAGGGGGTGGTGAGAGGAGGAGGAAGTAGCTATGTGAGGGGGCGATGAAGAGAATAATGAGGAGGGGCAAGTGGGTAAGGAGACGGTGTTGAAGGGAGAGGGGGTAACTGGGTAAGTGAGGAGATGGGAAGGGAATGGTGAGGGGAGGGATAACTGGGTAAGTAAGGGGATGGGAAGGGAGTGGTGAGGGGAGGGGTAACTGGGTAAGTGAGGAGATGGGAAGGGAGTGGTGAGGGGTAAATGGGTAAGCGGGGGGTGGTAATGGAGTATTGAGGGGGAGGGGTAACTGGGTAAGTGGGGGGTGGTAAGGGAGTATTGAGGGGGAGGGGTAAATGGGTAAGTGGGGGGTGGTAAGGGAGTATTGAGGGGGAGGGGTAAATGGGTAAATGGGGGGTGGTAACGGAGTATTGAGGGGGAGGGGTAAATGGGTAAATGGGGGGTGGTAACGGAGTATTGAGGGGGAGGGGTAAATGGGTAAATGGGGGGTGGTAACGGAGTATTGAGGGGGAGGGGTAAATGGGTAAGTGGGGGGTGGTAAGGGAGTGTTGAGGGGAAGGGTTAAGCATGTCACTAAGGAGAGCAATGAGTAAAACAGTGTCGACTTTTGGTTCCAGTGCGTTGGCGAGGATTAAGTGAATCATAAAAGTCTAGTTTCCTTTGGCTGGCTACTGTCCAAGTTTGTGAATCACCAGAATATCTGTGTGCATGTCCTACCCAGATACCAAAGCCTTCCTTTGAGCATTCCACCACCTGGTGACCTGCTATACTTTATGCTTTATTACATCAGTCAGCATCCAGGTATCCATTATTATGTCCATTCCCCTACAGGAACCATTCCACTTCACGCTGCTACTGGAATGGAGCTAAGGCATTTCTGGTCACCCTGTTACAGGAGTGATGTTATTAAACCGGAGATAGTTGAGAACGGATGTACCAGGATGCTAACAAAAGCAAGTTGCTGGAAATGCTCAGCAGGGTCTGGCAGCATCTGTGAATAGAATTCCAGTTCTGAGGAAGGGTCACTGGACCTGAAACATTAACTCTGACATTTTTCTTCACGGATGCTGCCAGACCTGCTGAGCTTTTCCAACATTTTCTGTTCTTGTTCTTGAGCTACAGCATCCGCAGTGCTTTCGGTTTTTACCAGGATATTGCCGGGGACGGAGGGTTTGAATTATAGGGAGACACTAAATAGGCTGGGACTTTTTTCACTGGAGTATAGAAGTTGAGGGGTGACCTTATAGAGGTTCCTAAGATTTTGCGGGTATCGATCAGGTAAAATGCTGGTTTTTTACCCCTAGAGGGATTTCAAGACTTTTATATCTTTTTAAGTGGGTGGGGGGCACTGCAGCTCAACAGTTAGCACTGCTGCCTCACAGCACCAGGGACCCAGGTTCGATTCCACCCTCGGGTGTCTGTCTATGTGGAGTTTGCACATTCTCCCTGTGTCTGTGTGGGTTTCCTCCAGGTGCTCTGGATTCCCCCCACAGTCCAAAGATGTGTAGGTTGGGGTGGATTGGCCAGGCTAAATTACCCACAGTGTTCAGGGAGGTGTAGATTAGGTGGGTTATAGAGAGACGGGTCTGGGTGGAATTCTCTGAGAGTCATTGTGGACTTGTTGAGCCAAAGGGCCTGTCCCCACACTGCAGGTATTCTATGATAAAGATTTTAAAAAGATATGAGGGGCTTTTTTTTATTTACATAGTAGTGTAGAACCACGTGTGCAATGAAATTGCAGAGGAAGTGGTGGATGCAGGTACAATTACCAGATTTAAAAGATATTTAGATAAGTACATGAATAAGAATGGTTTGGAGGGATATGGGCCAAGTACAGGCAGGTGGGACTAATTTAGTTTGGGATTACATTCAGCATGGACTGTTGGACTGAATGGTCTGTTTCTGTATTGTATGACCCTGTCACAATGATATGGATTCAATATACACATATTCAACATGCTGTTGGAAGCTAGGCCTGCTCTCCACAATTGGGTCTTTGGCCACGTACATGTTAATGCACGGAGCTGATCTCGTGAGGACATTTCTGCAAAATTCAATGACCCTCATCATGTATTGTGGGATTGTATATATTGCATTTTGCCATCAAAAAAGGGCATTGCTGATTGGTTTTGTACAAGAGCACTCAATTGGTTGATCTTCCAAAGGTTTCCTGGGACTTTGTGGAGTGAATTTGTCCAGCTAAATCTTCAGCTGGTAGCATGGTTGAAGATACATGTCCAGATCCCACAGGTGCCCCAGCAGACCAAACAAAGTGGGAATTGGCCCGGAAATTTGAACTTCCAATGGAAATTCCTCTTCTCCTCAAGCCACTGAATGAATGATTTTCATGCTGGACCAGAAGCAGTATTTAGCTGGCTGACTCACACAGGGACTATTCCAACCGTCGGGCACCTCTCACACTCATACACCAGTTAGTCACTCACACTCACCTGAGCCAATCAGGTGGCCACACAAGCCAATCCTGAACCTGATTCCAAGAACCACCTGACTGCCCACTGAACCGATCAAAGTGGTCCACCAGCCTAATCCTGGGAAAAAATGAGCAAATCGCAAACAGCTGGTTACCAAGATAGTTCACTGGAATCAAACCTGGGCCTCTGGCACTGTGAGCATTGCTAACACACTTTTCCATCCCTGGCACTGGCTCAGTACCCAAACAAGGCTGGGTCCAAGTAATGAAATCTTAGAGTTAAGTACGACTATGAAAAATCCCCAGGAAGAATATATTACGTGGATAAACAAAATGTTGAAGAAATTAAAATAGACCATTGTGCTTTGCAAATTTCATCATTGAGAAGTGCCAGGAGGAGCAGGAAACTTAATTTCAGTGATGTGCCTTATGCAAGACTGTATGGTGGGCTGTCAAATGCAAGCAGATTTTTGCTTTATGAGGTAAATTTTTCCCTTGAACTTGGAAAGCTGAAAAAGAGAAGAGGAGTAGTTTAAGACAAACACCTTCATGGCAGAAATGATTATTCTTGTTGAGGTGATACATAGGGAGATTTTCTTAGTAAAAATATTGGAAGACATGCCATATAAAGTATTCAACAACAATACCCATGGGGTGCTGCACCGATAATAAATCACTTTGGAATAATGTACATTCAACAAAATGCTTGACTGAACAAAGACTGAGAATTGATTTGCAGTCTTAAACAGGTGCTGGAGAATGGAGAGATCTCTGGATTGAAATGGGTGCAAAGTAGCTGTCAACTATATGACTGTTTAATGCAGAAAGGAGTAAAATTTATGAGACTAGTAGAAATCCTAGAAGGTGTTTGGAACACTAACATGCATGAGAAAGGAGGCGTAAAATGTAATTACAGAATGTAATTCTGCTAAATATGTTGTCATTTTCTACTTTTAAAAATTTTGTTTTTCTTTCACTGTAATAGTATGTATCAGTTTATGAAGAGTCTAATAACGCAGAGGATTCACGAGATTAACATTGCTTGAGCCTTCGTGATGTCTTGTTAGATGTTCTGGAAATCTCTCAAATTGTTTCCGATATCCACTTCACAGCTTCAGCAACAAGTATATCCCCCTCAATCAACATCAGTGCTGTGCTGGCACACAAACAGCGTTTACTGCTGGGGGATGGGATTAAGGCAAACTCTAGCCACCAAAAGCTATTTTCAGGTTCTTTAGTAAGCGTCGCAGGCATTTTAAGTGAGAACTAACTGTTTAATGAGCCTCTGGGTAGCTACATATCACGAGATCATCAGCTCCTTTACCAAGATGTTTTCTTGTGCTCGGGCTGTACTGAACAACACATTTCCAGTTAAAAGCGCATTGTGACCACATCAGAGGATCTTAATCATATAAACGCGATTTCAAAAACCGCCGCAAAGACTCAGATTAGCACACAGGTATGTAAATTAGGTGCAACGTTCCCCAAATGATGGAATGCAGCAGCAACTTCTGCATCAACATTCAAGTTAGTTTCACCTCTTTGCAGTTCACCCTGTGCAAAACGGCAGCTGTGGATTATCTCCGCGGCGTCTCTGTCTATGTGTTGTCGAGCCCCACTTGTGTATTCAATGTGGAAACATGAGAGGAAGTTTGGAATATTCTAAGCAACCGTCTGAAAATGTCCTTTTGTCTGATGTGATGTATCGACAGCAATGTCTCAATGGAATTGGAGAATGTTCGGTTGACCCTCTCCCTAAGATGTAAGCGTTTTTGAATTGCACTAAAGGTCCATAATTATATTCTCCTTCTTATTTGGGAGCTTGAGAGGCCAGAAAGTCATTTTGAACAGTGAGTTGAGAAAACACTTCCAAGAACTCATGCGAATTTAGATACAGGAACAGCCAGCCCCTAATTGCTACTACCCAGAGAGACGGGGTGGTGTAGCAGAAACAGGTTTGTTCAGGCAGGAATAACTTCATTCATACAAAACAAAACAATTCTCAGTGAATAGATCATTAACACCAGCAGGTCAAACAGATGGGAGAAATAGGCTGGAATGAGGAGGCTAAAATTGTTTCAGTTTAATAGGAACTGCAAATGCTGGAGAATCTGAGATAACAAAGTGCAGATAGGGCTGGATGAACACAGCATCAGAGGAGCAGGAAAGTGCTGCTTGGTCTGCTGTGTTTATCCAGCTCTACACCTTGTTATCTCTATCATACTGAAGAAGGTAACTTCAAAGCAATATAGACATTTTCTGAAAAAATAATGAGTATTGTTTCACCAGTAAAACAGGGAGCTTTAGCATAACAAAAAGGATTAACTCTTCACTAAGACTGGAGTATCTGTAGGGTTGTTGTTAATGGTTGAAGTTTTCTGATGTCTGTAATAAGTTTGCTTCAAATTGTACTTGTACAGTGTAAAAGGGTTTGCATTTTTTTTCTTTTGTGCAACAAGCTTCTATCTTCTTTCATCAAAAGTACACTGGCAGGGTCTTCTGAATCTGTTCCATCACTGACCTCCATGGTGAACATGAAAGATAGCTCATGACAAAATCTGTAAACTAAGTTTACCTGGTGGCCACTGGTAAACAGAATGCTGTCCCCAGTGCCAGTACAGTGTGAGTGTGTGAGTGTCAGTGGTCCTACATTCCCCGAGATAGTAGGAACTGCAAATGCCGGAGAATCTGAGATAGCAAGATATAGAGCTGGATGAACACAGCAGGCTAAGCAGCATCAGAGGAGCAGGAAGGCTGATGTTTCAGGCCTAGATCCTTCCTCAGAAATGAAGAAGGGTCTAGGCCCGAAACACCAGCCTTCCTACTCTTCTGATACTGCTTGGCCTGCTGTGTTCATCCAGCTCTACACCTTGCCATCCTACATTTCCTCACAGCTGTAATAAAAATGGTGTGATTCATCACTTCCCTGGAAAAACACTCAATATTATGAGATCCTGTGGAGGCAATAGCCTAGTAGTATTGCCTCAAGATTATGAATCCAAAGACAAAAACAGATGTTGCTGGAAAAACTCAGCAGGTTTGGCAGCATCTGTGAAAAGAAACCAGAGTTAATGTTTTGTGTCCGTGACCTTTCCTCAGACCTGATGTTAGCTAGGAAAATGTTGGTTTATATGTAGAAGGTTGGGTGTGGGGAGGGGTAACAAGTAAACGTTAGGTGGGGATAGAGCCTAAAGAGAGAGGAGTAGTTGGACTGACCAAAGGAGTGGATAACAATCTTGTTTAGGAGAGTGAATAGCTGTTAATGGACACTGTTAATGGCTAACAATAGGTAGTGTATAATGGCACACTGTGTGGTAACAAGACCTGGTATGTGGGGTTTTGGGCACCAAAATGGGAGAGTTCAGGCCTTAAAATTATTGAACTCAATATTGAGTCCAGAGGGCCACAGGGTCCCCAAGTGACAAATGAGGTGTCGTTCTTCTAACTTGTGCTGTGCTCCTGAGAAGGGGACAGGTTGAATCTGCCATGGCAGATGTTGGAGTTTGGATCCAATGAAGTATTTGGAATTGAGAGACTAATGATGACCATGAATCCAGTGTCGATTACCAGGAAATATCCATCTGGTCCATTAGTGTCCTTCAGGGAAGGAAACTGCCATCCTTATCTGGTCTGGCCTACATGTGACTCCACACCACAGCAATGTGGTTGACACTTAACTGCCCTCTGGGCAATTAGGGATGGGCAATGAATGCTGACTTAGCCAGCGACACCCTCATCCCATGAATGTATGAAAAAGCAAAGTGCCCACAACTAAGACATCAGCATTTCCTATTTTCAACCTGTCTCCCAGTAGCTAAATAGAGAAGAGGTGCCGCTCCCTTAAAATGCTTGAAGTAATTGTAAGCAGCTATTTGCAAATCAAATCCAATGTCCTCTGATAGAAAATTGCTTGGTCGAAAGTCATAACGAGAAAAATAACCATTTCAGTTTTTCATTCTAATGACTTTAAATCTATTATTTTATAATATAGGAGCAGGAGTAGGCCATTCAGCCCCTTGAGCCTGTTCCACCATTCCATGAGATCATTGTTGATCTGTGCCCTATCTCCATATACCTGCCTTTGGTCCATCTCATAACATAGTCCAACCTGGAGAGGTAGACACAGGGGGCAAGTGAAGAAGCATGGAACAATTAGCCTTTTTGCATAAAGAAAGAGTTAGATTTTTGCATGGATCAAACATTTGTTGGTAAAACCAATGGCAGTTCCTGTAAAACTAATTTATCTTTACCTAAGTCCTTTGAATTTGTAGATAATGGAATCTGCACTGTTCATTGTTGCCAATAAGGGTCACGAGATTCCCTTATAACTTTGTATGTTGAGACTGAACAGTAAATGATAATTTGGAAACCACAGGAATTGCCTGTTGCAAATGATTGGCGGCTTTGTGAGGAAGGTTGTCTCACATGTTTAGCATTTAGGGCCTGTTTTTCTCTCCAGAGTCAGCATTGCTGTAGAATCCTCCACTGGTACCTGTACAAGGACTAGATAGCAAACCAGCAACAAAACCTGGAGCAGAAAGTGGGAAGCTCTTCAAGGCTTGTGAATTCTGGAACAAATTGCAAAATGTCTTGTGTATCACAAAGGACATTAACGTTAATTTGGCTACGGACTGAAATAAGCAATAAGCAATCAGGTCTGCAGATAATTAATGGGGAAAGCATAATCTCAACGAACTACACTGGTACAAATTATGCAGAATTGAGCAATGAAATCTCCAAGATTTCTAGAGTTCAGTGGGTGTTGAAAATAGGATAAATGGGAAGGCATGCATTTCGCAACAAACTCCATTCTGTGATTACAGATTCAGGGTGTAAATTCTCTCTGTAGAATATATCTGTCATTCCATTGTTGCTGGCTGTATACCAACAACACTCGGCCTATGAAATCTTCAATCATCTTGGCAACGCTAGGCAACCCAGATGTTCATGGAATACTTTAAGATTCTGGTGTTTGAAACAGCACATGTGCTATATAAAGCTTCTCTGCTTCTTACATGAATGCTGCATCATGGCAGGCTAGGATTTTCCCACTGTTTCTGTCTGGTCAAATACGAAACTTCATTCTAAAACAAAAACCAAAGACTGCAAATGCTGGAAATCTGAAATGGTTAATAAGAAAACAAAAAAACCCCACAAGAAACAACCTGGCAACATCTATGGAGAGAGACAGATACAGCACAGAAATTTCCTCAGCTCCTAAGGGAAGGAGGTAATAGTGAGAGATATGGGAACATGCAGTGAGATGTAAAGAAATCAGACCTTCAGTGTCAAGAACAAGAGCTTGATTTTCAACTGGCTCAATGAGTACCTTAGTAGCCAGCAGCAAGCATTTAATCTCACTATCAACTAATCTCACCTTCTTTCTATGTAGTGTGCGGTTTTCCCAGGTTTCGCTGTGCATCAAGAGGTCTTTTTTTTTGCCCATGGGGACAGGGTGAACTTCTTTGCATTAGACAGAGTTTGGGTGTTAATGTAGCATTAGACGTCAACCACCCTGAATCAAGGGTATACTTCAATATAAGACACATTGATAGAATGAGCCTCTAACCTGAGACAAGCAAGCACTCGTGAATATTTATGTTGTCTGTCACATATAGACACACACACACACACACACACACACACACACACACACACACACACACACACACACACACACACACAAGCAGACACGCACAGTGGGGCAACATGTCTGGGAGCGAGGCCCTATTACAAAGCAGTCCCTGTAAATTGACCTTCCGTAATCTCTTCATCAAAGCGCTAAGTTTTGACTGGACTCGTGGACACAATTTTGAAGGATTGGTGAAACCCGGTGCTCACCAGGATGCTCTTCAGAGGTGAGTAACACTTTGCCAATATAACTTCTGTTCTCCTTGGGATGTTTAAGAGACTGATTAACTCTGACATGGTAGACACTGAGCCCGGTCTCAGCTACAATGGCAGCCAATCCGACAAAGTCAGAAGTCATGACGCCAGGTTATAGTCCAGCAGGTTTAATAGAACATAGAACATAGAACAGTACAGCACAGAACAGGCCCTTCAGTCCACGATGTTATGCTGACCATTGATCCTCATGTATGCACCCTCAAATTTCTGTGACCATATGCATGTCCAGCAGTCTCTTAAATGTCCCCAATGACCTTGCTTCCACAACTGCTGCTGGCAACGCATTCCATGCTCTCACAACTCTCTGTGTAAAGAACCTGCCTCTGACATCCCCTCTATACTTTCCTCCAACCAGCTTAAAACTATGACCCCTCGTGTTAGCCATTTCTGCCCTGGGAAATAGTCTCTGGCTATCAACTCTACCTATGCCTCTCATTATCTTGTATACCTCAATTAGGTCCCCTCTCCTCCTCCTTTTCTCCAATGAAAAGAGTCTGAGCACAGTCAACCTCTCTTCATAAGATAAGCCCTCCAGTCCAGGCAGCATCCTGGTAAACCTCCTCTGAACCCTTTCCAAAGCATCCACATCTTTCCTATAATAGGGCGACCGGAACTGGACTCAGTATTCCAAGTGCGGTCTAACCAAAGTTTTATAGAGCTGCAACAAGATCTCACGACTCTTAAACTCAATCCCCCTGTTAATGAAAGACAAAACACCATATGCTTTCTTAACAACCCTGTCCACTTGGGTGCCCATTTTAAGGGATCTATGTATCTGCACACCAAGATCCCTCTGTTCCTCCACACTGCCAAGAATCCTATCCTTAATCCTGTACTCAGCTTTCAAATTCGACCTTCCAAAATGCATCACCTTGCATTTATCCAGGTTGAACTCCATCTGCCACCTCTCAACCCATCTCTGCATCCTGTCAATGTCCCGCTGCAGCCTACAACAGCCCTCTATACTGTCAACGACACCTCCAACCTTCGTGTCATCTGCAAACTTGCTGACCCATCCTTCAATCTCCTCATCCAAGTCATTAATAAAAATTGCAAACAGTAGAGGCCCAAGGACAGAGCCCTGTGGAACACCACTCACCACTGACTTCCAGGCAGAATATTTTCCTTCTACTACCACTCACTTTCTTCTGTTGGCCAGCCAATTCTGTATCCAGACAGCTAAGTTCCCCTGTATCCCATTCCTTCTGACCTTCTGAATGAGCCTACCATGGGGAACCTTATCAAATGCCTTGCTGAAGTCCATATACACCACATCCACAGCTCGACCCTCATCAACTTTTCTAGTCACATCCTCAAAAAACTCGATAAGGTTTGTGAGGCTTGACCTGCCTCTCACAAAGCCATGTTGACTGCATTTAATCAAGCCATGCTCTTCCAGATGGTCATAAATCCTATCCCTCAGAATCCTTTCTAACACCTTGCAGACGACAGATGTGAGACTTACTGGTCTGTAATTGCCGGGGATTTCCCTATTTCCTTTCTTGAAGAGAGGAATTACATTTGCCTCTCTCTAGTCCTCAGGTACGACTCCAGTGGACAGCGAGGATGCAAAGATCTTCACAAGTGGCAAAGCAATTGCATTTCTCGTTTCCCAAAGCAGCCGAGGACAAATCTGGTCCGGGCCTGGCGATTTGTCAATCTTAATGTTTGACAAGATTTTCAGCACATCAGCTTCCTCTATCTCTATCCATTCCAGCATGCACACCTGCTCTTCAAAGGTTTCATTCACTACAAAGTTCGTTTCTTTTGTAAAGACAGAAGCAAAAAACTCATTTAGGGCTTCCCCTACCTCCTCAGACTCCACACACAAGTTCCCTATGCTATCCCTGATCGGCCCTACTCTTTCTTTAACCATTCTCTTATTTCTCACAGAAGTGTAAAATGCCTTTGTGTTCTCCCTAATCCGTTTTGCCAAGCCTTTCTCATGCCCCCTCCTGGCTCTCCTCAGACCATTTTTGAGCTCTTTCCTCGCCTGCCTGTAATCCTCTAGAGCTGAGCTTGACCCTAGCTTCCTCCACCTTATGTATGCTACCTTCTTCCTTTTGACGAGAAGCTCCACTGCTCTCGTCATCCAAGGTTCCTTTATCTTACCCCTTCTTGCCTGTCTCAGAGGGACATATTTATTCATCACTCGCAACAACTGTTCCTTAAACAGTCTCCACATGTCTATAGTGCCCTTACCATGGAACAATTGCTCCCAGTCCATGCTTCCTAACTTATGTCTAATCGCATCATAGTTTCCTCTTCCCCAATTAAATATCCTCCCATTTTGCCTAATCCTCTCCTTCTCCATAGCTATGTAGAATGTGAGGCAGTTATGGTCACTATCACCAAAATGCTCTCCCACCACAAGATCTGATACCTGCCCCGGCTCGTTTCCGAGCACCAAGTCTAGAATGGCCTCTCCCCTCATCGGCCTGTCAACGTACTGAGTTAGGAAACCCTCCTGAACACACCTTACAAAAACAGCTCCATTCAAATCTTCTGCTCGAAGGAGGTTCCAATCAATATTAGGAAAGTTAAAGTCACCCATTACAACAACCCTACTACGTCCGCACTTTTCCAAAATCTGCTGACCTATGCTTTCTTCAATCTCCCTGCTGCTATTGGGGGGCCTGTAGTAAACCCCTAACGAGGTGACTACTCCCTTGCTGTTCCTAATTTCCACCCATACTGACTCAGTAGGCAGATCTTCCTCGACAATGGAAGCTTCTGTAGCTGTGATACCCTCTCTGATTAGTAGTGCTACACCCCCTCCTCTTTTTCCCCCCTCCCTATTCTTTTTAAATGCTCTAAACCCTGGAACATCCAGCAACCATTCCTGCCACTGAGAAACCCATGTCTCTGTTATGGCCACAACATCATAGCACCAGGTACTGATCCATGCTCTAAGTTCATCACTTTTATTCCTGATACTCCTTGCATTAAAGCAAACACACTTTAGCTGATCCCTTGGTTCCTTCCCAGAAAAATCCTTCCCACTAGCTGGTCTACCTCTTGCTACTGCCTCACCTGCATCAACTCTCACCTCCGGTATACAGCTCAGGTTCCCACCCCCCCGCCATACTCGTTTAAACCCTCTCGAACTACTCGAGCAAACCTTCCACCCAGGACATTGGTCCCCTTCCAGTTCAGATGCAACCCGTCCTTCTTGTACAGGTCCCACCTTCCCCAGAAGGCATCCCAATTATCTACATATCTGAAGCCCTCCCTCCTACACCAGCTGCGCAGCCATGTGTTAAGCTGCGCCCGCTCCCTGTTCCTTGCCTAGCTATCTCGTGGCACCGGTAGTAAACTAGAGAACACTACTCTGTTCGTCCTGCTTTGCAGCTTCCATCCTAACTCCCTGAAATCACTTTTTATATCCTCAATCCTATTTCTGGCTATATCATTAGTGCCAACATGTAACACGATTTCTGGCTGTTCGCCCTCCCCTTTTAGAACCTTATACACCCGATCTGAGACGTCCCGGACCCTGGCACCAGGGAGGCAACATACCTTCCGGGAATCCCGATCCTGACCACAAAATCGCAACATTTTGGAGTGCTGTTCCGTCAAGTGAAGTGGAGGGAAGCACACAGGCTCAGAATTTTTAAGTCAAGAAATAATGGTAAAATAATCCAGGTAATTAAGTGACGAAAGATAAATACAAATGGTGTGAATGGTGTAATGACAGGCTGAATAACAAGTCTTTGCATGTGATCAAAAGTGTCAAATGGTGTGAGTAAAACTTCAACAGCTGAAGGGATTGTATAGAATCCCTACAGTGTGGAATGGCCCAATAAGTCCGTGCTGACCATCACAGTGTCCCACCCAGATGCATACTGCAATATCCCACGTAATCTGTACATCCCTGAAAACTGTGAGCAATTTAACATGGGCAATCCACCTAGCCTGTATATCTTTGGACTGTGGGTGGAAACTAGAGCACCTAGTGGGAGGGAGACCCACGCAGACACGGGGAGAATGTGCAAACTCCACGCATACAGTTGCCTGAGAGTGGGAAATGAACCCGGGTCCCTGGTGCTGTGAGGCAGTAATGCTAACCACTGAGCTGCCATGCTGCCCCTACCTTCTCCCCTCGGAGGACCTATGTTCCGAGTAATTACAAAAAGTTAAAAATATCATGGTGCTAGAGACAAACCAAATGGCTGGAATGACATGATAGCTGTAAGAGTTGCATGACAAGTGTCTAACCAAGGTAATGAATAATCTGAAACTGTACAAACTAATTGAGTTTGAGAGATAATACCAAGTTATCTAGGTGATGGTGTCAAAACAGGACAGTGCAGAAGATTTTACACAACAGTATGACAGGGTTACACGTCGTCTGACATGGACCTAAGATCACAGTTGATCTTGTGGGTATGGAACTTGGCTTCAGTTTCTGCTCCGTGATTCTGTGTTGTTATGCATCTCGAAGACTGCCTTGGAAAATACTTACTTGAAGATCAGAAGCTGAACCTCCTTGACTGGGAGGGAACACACTTGCCTAGCAATGGTTACATGGTGTCCATTAACCCATTGTTGGAGCACTTCCATGATCCCACCAATATACCATGCCTCGGGGTATCCTTACCTGCAGTGTACAAGGTAGTTAACATTGGCCAAGTCACATGAGTGTCATGTGACTTCTGATGTTGCCCACCCCGGTCCAACACTGGCATCTCCACATCAAACCAATCAGCCAGCGATTGATTGAAAGTGCATATATAACTTTACAGATGTTGATAGGTACGAAGAAGTGATGCCTGTGAAACTGAAGTGCCGTCAGAGTATTTTAGATTTCCTTTCTCTCCTCTTGTGTCTAGGTGCAGTTCCTAGGCTCTGCAGCTAGGACGGAGGGAGCTTGCTCTGTAGCAGAGCATCTTGGCTTGGAAGGTTTGGGCAGATGACCGTGGGGGAGTTTGTGGCTCCTCTAACCAATCACGTTGAGCATGTCCAGATGCAGGCACACCCTCTTCATCTGCAACTTCCACAGGTTACAGGATCCTTTGTCAAGGGAGGAAATGGAGGAGCCAAGAGGAACATCCACTGTGCCCTGAAAGGAAATTGCTGGGATCTATCTCAGATTCGTCCTCTGGTTGGGTACCTCCTGGTATTCCCCTGCCTCTGAGGGAGGAAGGGGCACCTGGAGTAAGGTCAAGATCACTCATCTTCCTTCTTGCCTTTCCATTGCTTCTATGTACCATTGGCTGAGGTGATGGGTGACAAGTCTGTGTACATTTCCAACAGCCACTGAGTGTTCTCCTGGAACTGACTCTCTGCGGTAACCTAACCATGGAGACACCCAGATGCAGCATGGGACTTTTAAAAAAAAATTCATTCATGGGATGGGGGCGTCTCTGGCCTGGCCAGCATTTATTGCCTGGGGGACAATTAAGAGTCAACCACATTGCTATGGGTCTGAAATCATATGTAGACCAGACAAGAATTGTAGATTGTCTTCTCTGAAGGACGTTCATGAAGCAGGTAGGTTTTTCCCCTGACAATCAAACTCTTCTCTCCAGATTATTATAGAATTCAAATTCTACTGTCTGCCATCACATGATTTGAACCCAGGTCCCCAGAACATTACCATATCTCTGGATTCATAAACTAGCAATAATACCACTAAGCCATTGCCTACTTCAACTGATAACATTGATTCCTCCATTCTTCAGTCTAGTTTATTGAATATCGTGGAGAAACTTGCCTGCTGTTACTCCAACTGCATCTGTATATTTGCATAAACCAATCAATGGCTGACGTCAAGGCGTCATCAGTTGTTTGTGGACATGCAGATGCCTGGTCTGTGGCAGTCCTCTGAGTGCCAGTGATCTGGGCTGGTTTTTCCTTTGCCCAGCAACAGAGAGATGGCGGCGATGTGCTCCTGTATCTAATCGAGGTGTCGGCGTCAGAGCTGGTGCAGCAGGCAGCCTTGCCAATGTATCTTCCGAGGGACCTGTGGCTTCGTCCTCAAAGGGTGAAGAAAGGAGCTGATGCGATGAGGGGCTGACCTCTTTCAGACAGAGTCTGTATGAGGGCTGGTTGTGCCTGTATGAGAATTCATTGTGTAACAGCACTAGAAGCTTGAGCACGTTATGAACATGTTGCAGTGGTAATAATGGGACACCAGTGCCATGTATGGCCTGATTCCACACTGTAGGGCTCCTGCGATTTTAAAATGTAGGTCACATTGCAATGTGGCACAATCCATTTAACATCTCCACACGCATTTCTCAACTGAAGCCATTGGACAGTGGTCAGAGGTATAAATCCTGATTATTTCCTTATTTCTCAACTCCAGAGAACTTAGAATCTCAGCATCTATGGAGGGAGAGCAAGCTAATGTTTTGAGTCTAGATGAGTCTTCAGTGGTGCTGAGGTCAAGTGTGGAAGAGTGCTTCTTGGACTGAATGTCATTTAGAAAGAGCTTACACTGCACTCCAGTGGTTCACTCAATCATTGCACCTTCCATTTGAGGCTGACTGGAACTATTCTTGTTAACTTCTGCAATATCCTACTGTTAGAAATTCACCACAGACAGGGAGCAGGTAAACACTTCCTGAGTCTCATTTGCTTCTGACATTGCTTTGAGGTCAGATAATGGAGCAGATCGTTGTATTTCTAGCAATGCCTGCTTTACCTGCATGAATGGATTGGACCCACAGTTCATAAATGACTCATTTCATGACAACAGTGTTTCAACTATTTACATGAAAACTTTGTTGCTATCTAGCAGTGTACATTGAGTTGTAAGCATTCATTCATCTGAAACATTGTCAGCTCACTTAGCATAAAACCACATTCAAAATGCATTGAACACGTTCTCTCAACATGAAGGGGTTAGAACCATCACAGTGGTAAATGGGAATCTGGAAAATCACTTTCAGATGAATGATTAATCATACCTTTCATAGGGCTGAATTTTATCAGAGATTGGCAAAGCGTCAATTTCATGAGGGTTTCTCTCTCCATGAGACCCGATGGGTTTTATTGTCGTGTTCGTCTTGTTAGATGCTTCGATGGCACCCAACTCATGCTATCTTCCCCTGACCAGAGGAGATGTATTCGCCACTGTGGAACCTCCTGGTGTCACAGCCCAGTTGTGTACCAGGTCAAGTGCTGCCAATCAGGACTTGTCCCCCACCACTGTGCTCACTGTGGAGGAGGAACCAAAATGGAACGCTCTGCCAAGCACACAGGTGGCACTTCATTGTAAATGTAACTGCGTGAGGCCCTGTCACAGGGAGAATTACTCTGTCTGCATTGCCTAGTATAGCCCAGCATCTTCTCATTGTTCAATGTGGGACTGTCCCATCCTGCAAAGATGTCAGCCCATTGAAAATATTCATTTTTATTCTGCAGCAGCAAAAACAAAGAGGAAACAAACAAACAGAAAGCTGCTTTTGTTTCTGGGAACCAACTGCAACCACTTGCCTTCTGAGTAACAGCAAGTTTACAATGAATGAGTGATTACTGCTGTCAGTGAAGTTCTGACCTGGAGCAAGCTGTGAGTGAATTACAGGCAGGTATTTGCCAGCATTTGCAATAATCGACTGAAATCCCTTGTGAGGACCTCACTAAAATCTGATCAAACCTGAGGGTCATGGGGGAGAACTAGTTGCTGAACTGATAGAATCCCAATAATGTGGAAGCAGACTATTTAGCTCATCAAATCCCCATTGGCCCTCCAAAAGAGCACCCCACTTGGATCCAACCTACCCCCCACATCTCAGTAATCCTGCATTTCCAACAGCTAGTCCATCTAGCCTGCATGTCCCTGAACACTCTGGGCAATTTAGCACAGAGCCAGTCCACCTAACGTGCATGTCTTTGGATTCTAGGTGAACCTGGAGGAAGCCCACACAGACACAGGGAGAATGTGCAAACTCCACACAGGCAGCTGGCCAAGAGTGGGAATTGAACCTGGGTCCCTGCTGGTGTGAGGCAGCAGTGCTAACCACTGAGCCATTATACCACCCAGCCTCAGCCCAGAACAGAATTTGTGTGCTGCTGGATATGCTCTGAAGTGGATGTTATGTCACGGGAATGGAGGAAGATAGTGAAGGAGTTAGAAATCCCTTACCCAGGCCCTCTGCATCCTTTTTTCAGAATTGTGCATATCATATGTTCATTGTCTGTCATTTTTCTTTAATTGTTATCTAACTGAGGGTATTTAACCACAGATTGTTCCATGGCAATTCAGAATGTTTATTCTTGTGATACATTACAGAACAGTACAGCATGGGAACAGGCCCTTCAGCCCACCATGATGCTACTCTAAATTAATCCCATCTGCCTGCATGTGCTCCATATTCTTTTGCCCTGCCTGTTCATGTGTTTGTCTAAAAGCCTCTTGGATAGTGCTATTGTATCCGCTTCTCCCACTTCCCTGGGCAGCTGTGTGGCATTGCTGCTTTTGGCGTTGTGAGAATCGCTGCATTTTTCTGTGGAAAACTCTCATCACCCCATTGAGTTCTTAAAGATAACACTTCACCAGCGATTAAAATTTGCGATCTTTGGATGGGTAAATGGTCATGTCATTCAATCAGTAGGTTATGAAACAGGTTCATCAGTGGAATAAGGGTTCCATTGATAGTTGTAAACACTTTCAATTAATCAGGAATTGTTTGGAATGTGCTGGACATCTCCCTGATCTTCGCAGAAACATAACAGAGTTAATGAAAGCTCTCTGGTAGATAGTTTGGAGGATCTGCAGATAGTGTGTTCTCGCTGCACTCTGCTGGATGTTTCACACATCACTAGTATCTGACTGAAATGACACACACGTATAAACACTGAGTGCACTCATTACCTCGAGAGCCATCGCAGCATCCCTACCATCATTGCCTCAGGCCCTACCGTGGAGCACCATTGAGATAGCTGAATGTTTCCCTGCTCTGAAACATGGTATAGAACATTTCCATTCTCACATTGATCATCCTCTCCCTGCATACACTCTGGAAGGCATTGGTTGGTTCTTCTGGATTACAGGCACAAAAGATTCCACATTCCTCTTCTGTGCCTGCTGTGCCTCCGTTGTTGTACTCCCTACGATAGCTAACACGCTTGCCAAAATGTAGAAGTTCCTCCTCCAACACCAAAACAGAAGTTGCTGGAAAAGCTCAGCAGGTCTGGCAGCGTCTGTGAAGGAAAAATTCAGAGTTAAAGTTTCATGTTCCTCAGAAAGTTCCTCCATCAAATGGCTTGAATCAGCAAATGATGTTGCATTACTTGTTATAGGAAGAGTTCAACTTATTTTAAGTCCGATTAGAGGCTCATGTCATATATGTCATCACACAAACATTGCTAAAATGTCAACACATTTTGAAGTAACTTCTATCACACCTATATCATAGAATCATAGAGATGTACAGAACGGAAACAGACCCTTCTGTCAAACTCATCTGTGTAGACCAATGCCCTAAATTACTCTCGTCCCATTTGCCAACATTTAGTCCATATCCCTCTAAATGCTTCCTATTTAGCAATTGTCCTCAGTGGTTAGCACTGTAGCCTCACAGTGCCAGGGACCTGGGTTCGATTCCAGCCTCGGGAAACTGTCTGTTTGAAGTTTGCACATTCTCCCCGTGTCTGCGTGGGTTTCCTCCGGGTGCGCCGGTTTCCTCCCACAGTCCCAAGATGTGCAGGTTAGGTGGATTGGCCATGCTAAATTGCCCGTAGTATTCAGGGGTCTGTGGGTTATAGAGGGTTGGGTCTGGGTAGGATGCTTCAAGGGGCAGTGTGGACTTGTTGGGTCAAAGGACCTGTTTCCACACTGTAGGGAATCTAGTCTAATCTAATCTAAACACTTGTATAACTCTTTTATTGTTCCTTAATTATTAGCTAGAGATAATGGACAGTTGTATGATTTTGTTAACTTCTATAATGTGGCAGCGTGTGGTACGATTTAACCACATGGATTTAACCACGTACCACTTACTCTTCCTCCTCCTCTGCCAACATTATTAAACACTTCTCTTCTCCAGCCCCTTACAATTCTGAAGGAGAATCATACTGAGTTTCACCCAGAGGGTAGTGTGTGTACGGAACGAGCTGCCAGAGAATGTGGTGGAGGCTGGTACAGTCCCAACATCTAAAAGGCACCTGGATGACTATATGAATACGAAGGGTTTAGAGGGATATGGGTCAAAGGGGACTAGATTTATTTAGGATATCTGGTCGGCATGGACGAGTTGGACCAAGGGGTCTGTTTCCATGCTGTACAGCTCTATGACTCACATAATTCAAAACATTAGCTCCATGTCTCTCTCTACAGATGCTGCCAGACCTGCTGAGTTTCTCCAGCACTTTCATTCTCTTTTGTTTTAGTTTGGATGTCAGATAGTCCTGGAAATTACATCAAAATTCATCTATTTTTTAAAAAATCATCCAATTGGTTACTGACAAATGTTGCCTTAGACTCTGAGCATTGATTCAGCAGATTGGGTGACCTTTTGGAGGTTTATAAAATCATGAGGAGCATAGATAGGTTGTTTAGCCAAAGTCTTTTTCCCCAGGGCAGGGAAGTCCAAACTAGAGGGCATAGGTTTAAGGTGGAGGGAAAAGATTTAAAAGGGACCTAAGGGGCAACTTTTTCACACAGAGGGTGGTCCGTGCATGGAACGAGCTGCCAGAGGAAGTGGTGGAGGCTGGTACAATTACAACATTTAAAAGGCATTTGGGTATACGAAGAGCAAGAGCTTAGAGGGATATGGGCCAAATGAGGGGTATCTGTTTTGACACAGATGGGTTGGATCGAAGGGTCAGTTTCTCTGCTGTATGATACTATGACTAACATCAAATAGCTAAAAATCACTTTTTTTTTCAATTGAAAAGGGCAATAATTGCATCCAAAGATCTTCAGAATATCAGACAAACATTCTAAGAAGATCAAGGCTGGTTACAGGTCTGCGTCTAATTGTTTTAAATCCCAAGTTATGCTAGAACGTAATGATCAAATCTGCAGTAATGGAAAACAATTCTCAATGCCACAGGAAAAGCTGCTGAATCCATTTGGAAGCCAAGAGTTTAATATTGCACAAGTTGTGGAAATGTGGCAGTTCAAAGTCTCGGAAAAGAAACAAGGCCACTTTAGTTTCAAACACCTCTCCAAGTTAATCAAAATCACCTGAGTCTCGAGGGCTATAAAACCAGTGGAATAGAATACTTAAGCAGATGACTGTAAACAGAATTTGAGGTAGTTTCTATAGGCACAGGAAATAATCAGGGATGGTAGGATCAACAGACAAATAAACAGGTAAACGTAATAAACTGACAGAGAAACAAGTGCACAGCCAGATGGAGGCAGTGCTGGAGGTACAGAGGAAAGTGTAGGTGAAACATTGGACAAACCACAGAGGTTATAAATGGTCAGGCTCTGTCTGATATAATGGCTGAGAGGAATTGAATCAGTAGCAAGGCTTTGTGGTGGGACTGAAAATAATTACATTGGCCTCCTCCTGTTTAAGTGGAGCAAATCAAGATTTATCCGAGACTGGATGTTAGATAAGCAGGTTGACACCAACAACACAAATTTGCATTTATGTATCAACTTTAACGCAGTAGGAAGGAATGCACTGCTGGAAATGTGGTGGTTCAACTGAAAGCATTGTATGATTATTTGGACAGAAATGGTGGGCAGGAGATTGGCACCAGGTGATAGATACAGTGCAGGCACCGATGAGGCCATTCACCCCAGTCTGTACTGTAACATTTCTTTCATTCTGTGAAATATGTTAAGATGCTTCACGGGAGTGAGAGCAAGTAAAATCCAACACCAATGCATGTGCATGACTAATATGCCAGATTATGCACTATGGTCAAAGTGGTATGTTTGAACAGGCATCTTAAAGGAGATTAGGGTAGTTGAGTGGAGATGCTTAGGGACAGTATTTCTGAACGCTGAACTTGGATAATATTGTGGTCACCAGTATTTTTTTCCTTTATTCATTCAGGGATGAGGGCATTGCTAACCAGACATTAATTGCCCGTCCCTAATTGCCCAGACAGCAGGTAAGTGTCAATCACATTGCTGTGGATTTGGACACACATGTCGGCCAGACAGGTAAAGATGTCAGTTTCCTTCCCTAAAGGTCATTAGTGAAACAGATGACTTTTTCACAAAAATCAACAACATCATTGGTCATCATTGGACTCTTACTTCCCAATATTTATTGAATTCCAATTCCACCATCTGCCATGGCAGGATTCAAACTCAAGTCCCCATGACATTACCTAAGTGTCTGGATGAACAGCCCAGCAGTAATACCGCCAGGCCATCGCCTCCCCTAATTGTGAGACAAAGGAAATTGAGAATTCTCAAAAAGCCAGAGTTCGAGGAGCACAGAACTCTTGGAGTTTGTAGGCAGTGCAGAAATATAAAGAGTTAAGCTCACAGATAGATTTGACATGATGGGAATATCAATTCTGAAGCATTATAGAATTGGCAGTTGATGTGTGTTGATGAGTATAACTCAATCTAAGAATATTATCATGATCAGGCTCTGGGTGTAATTGATAGAATATAACTTAAAACTTTGCTGGCACAAACTAACGAGTGTTTATTGGTGTATATTAATAACTGTTTGCACTTTTAATAAAGGTTTTAGCAGGATTCCACGAGAAGCTTTTCTCCTCTGGTTCCAGTGACATTTAATCTGCCACCGTGGACAATGTACTTGAATTGTTAATATTTTGTACCACACCTCCTCAGAGGACAGTCCTTTTGAATTTACCTAATCGATTGTTCAGCTCATCCTCCTTGCTGACAAGTTGCAAGTCTGTGGAGGTTTTGCTAAGGAGCAGTTCTAATTGTGGATGAAGTAAAGTATTTCAGTGATTTCTGTACACTCAAGCCAAAATGTGGCAGCCATCTGGCTTTGTACATTTAATGCAATGCTTCGTGGGCCTTGGGATTGAAAGGCGGATGACTGGAGAAACTCTGTTCTGAGCAGGCTTTATGCATCGGAGAAAATACACACTCCTTTCCAAGCTTGCAGTGTAAAATTTATCTTGTCCTAAACCATTGTGTTGCTGGTCTTAAAATTTCATTTAAGTTCGATCATCTCATCTTTCAAGAGTGATCAATATGAAGGTTCTCGAATTAGTTGGAACCAGTTGTTGAACAGGAGATGAAAACTCCCTTTGGTGGCACACTATTTTTAAATGCACTCCCCGGTGGCAGGACTGGTGCTCTGCGTTAGTGACAGGAGAGGCTTGATAGTGTAATGAGGTTTTATCACCACAATGGAGACATCACTAAATGGTGGTGAGAGTGCCCTCCAGCTCCGACTTGTGATAGACCCAACCAGGCCCACAGGTATTTGGCACCCCATGCAGGGCATCTGCTCTGGAATCTACATGTTTTTCAAATTCCTGGGTGCCCCTGCCTAATTTTTCCTGGACAGTTGAAAGCTCCTTCTGAAAATGAAGTCAGAGCAGTAGGCTTTTAATGACCTCTTCATATTTAGTGGGTTCTTGACCAACCTCTTCACCTTCTTGAAAATTGGCACAGATGCTGATTGTATTCATCAAGCTTCTGAGCAAGTCCAGAGGCAGTCCTGTCCAAAATGGAGGTGATGGCCTAGTGGCACTATCACTGGACTGTTAATCCAGAGACCCAGATAATGTTCTGGGGACCCGGGTTTGAATCCTGCCACAGCAGATGGTGAAATTTTGAATTTGGGAAAAAAAATGTCTGGAATTAAAAGTCAAATGATGACCATGAGTTGTCAATTCATTGCCCAATGTCAGAAAAAACTCATCTGGTTCACTAATGCTCTTTATGGAAGGTAACTGCCACCCTTACCTGGTCTGGCCTACATGTGACTCCAGCAATTTGGTCTCTGGGCAATTATTGCTGGCCTAGCCAATGATGCCCTCATCCTGTGAATGAATTTTTTTTAAGAAGTACTGACACATCTGCAGTGTACAATTATCTCTGCAAGGCCTTGGGCAAGGGTAAAGGTTTTTCCAGAGGTCTGCGCATGTCGAGTTTGGCTATAGCCAAGATCTGCTAGCAACTAGTTGTTCCGTTTGCTGTAGCAGGCATTGTGTGAGTGTGTTCTGGTGGGCTGATGGCTTTTAACTTTCTTCTCTTTATCAACTACAACTGGGACCCTTAGTAAATGCTTCACTGACAGCTGCCACTGTGTATAATTCTCAAGGTGGGTCTTGGGGTGCTTTTGGGAGAGGAGAGTTGGAAACAATTCTGGTGCAAACAAATGAGCATACACTATTTACTCTACTTAGCAGGAGCCTATTAGAAACTTCTTTCAGTAGATTCCAGTAACATGTGAACTGACAACACTTGTGATGCACTCTAACAATTCACATGAAGGTAATTAACTCTTTAATAGAGCGTTGAAATACATACCAAGCAGAGAGGACGGGCACTAAAAGATTGGGTAAGGATTTTGAAGACTGACTTGAGCCGCTTTGGGTGCCTTAAGATGATAATGTTAAATTTGAGGCCTTGCAGGACTACAAGGCAATGGTACTCAGTAACTGCAGGTATGGTGAGTGGATGGGAATTACTGTGAGTGAGCAAATGAAGGTCAGGGTTTTGGATGCGTTCAAATTCATGGAGGTTAGAAAACTGACCAAGAATGTTGTACAACAGTCTAATGGCCTGAAAGGGTTAGTGTTGAGGAGTGCCTCTCGATACTGCCCATTATGATGTTGTCACATGACCTCAGGCAGGAGGACAGCTCTGGATCTGAAGGAGGGAGACTAATGTCGATGTAATCCACACAGTCCTCACAACAATGGGACCCGTTCTGAGGAAGGGCCACCGCTCCCAAAACATTAGCTGTGATATTTTCTTCACAGGTGCTGCCAGACCTGCCGAGCTTTTCCAGCAAATTCTGTTTTTGCACAATCATACCTGTGTAACCTGTACCTGATTACAATGACCTACATTGCGTTTAAGTAAAGACTGTCTTCTTAAGCAAGCAAGGAGTTTTCATCTCTCTTTCCAGACCAATTAAGATCCCTGACTAAAAGGAAGACAGTGGCAGTAAATCTACCTTTCACCAACGTGATTGTGGTGAGGATCCATCCCAAGGCATGGTGAGCAGAGGAGGATCTTCAGTGAGCTTTCAAGAAATCTTCAGACACAGCTCTCAGAAGGATGGTCAAGGGAGAAACAGCAATAGAAAAATGCTCAAAGAGCTGACTGTTCAAGAACTCTCCAGAGTTTGTGGCAGGATGCTGCGAGGGTTGAAATACAATCGATATTAAAAAGTTGGGAGGAGATGTACAGTGGGACACATGACCAAGGAACTGCAGCACTGGTCTCTCAATGTAGTTAAAAACTGCACTGGTTGCCAAAGGTTAGAATTATCGTAGAATCTCTACAGTGTGGAAACAGGCCCTTCAACCCAACAAGCCCATCCCGACCCTCAGACCATCCCACCCAGACCGTTCCCCCTAATCCAGGCATCCCTGAACACTACGGGCAATTTAGCACGGCTAACCCACCTAGCCTGCACATCTTTGGACTGAAGGAGGAAACCGGAGCACCCGGAGGAAACCCACACAGACACGGGGAGAATGTGCAAACTCCACATAGACAGTTGCCTGAGGGTGGAATCAAACCCAGGCCCCTAGCACTGTGAAGCAGCATTGCTAACCACTGAGCCACTGTGCCATTCAGTGAACAGCTGCCAGAGGTTCTGTAGGTAAAGTTTGAAATCTAACAGGAAAGGGAAGAAAGGATAGAAAAAAACTTAGTATTCCAGCTGGAAATGAGAAAATAAAAACAACTAACAGCTCAGACCATGAGTCCCTACCATGGTGGGGTGAAACCACTAACCACGACTACAGTATGAGAAATCAAGAGGCACAGAAACTAATTTAAAATAAGGTCATGAACTCAGGAACTGTCCAAAACCAGAAGTGAAACAAAAAAGGGGCAAATTCAAAGACTAAATTAAACAAAGTCTGTGGCAGATGAAAATTAAGAGACCATTCAAGCTGCAGAAGAAAGCGAACGATCCATTATTTGATTTCCATTAAAAGCTCTAAGAATTTATTGAGACTGCAGCCAGTGGATAGTCAATCAGAAGAAACTAGAAAACAATGGGGATTATTGCTTTCAATAGTGCTGCAGACATTGTGAACCATTGAGGGCCATCTATGGAAGGCATGTGATTCATCTTATAGAGTCACGAAGGGTAGGATTCATTAAACAAAGCCACTAAAGAGAAAAGGAAGTGCTGGTTAAGCACAGAAAGGGTGTAAATCATCCATTTCATTTGCAATGAGTGCGAATTCTCCACTTTGACTGCGTAAATGAGAGCAATCTCTTCTGTACAGCAGAAGAGCACTATTACACTGCAGAATTGAAATGCTGTAATACAATGAGGAAAAAGCACTTTTGAGATTCAGCAGAATTAAAAAGCGTTTAAAGTATGGACAATGAGTCATTATGCTGGGAAGACATGGGAATAAAAACAACCTGATGGTGAAAGCCAAAAGGAGCAGAGATTTGGGCATTTTAGAGAAAATAGTTCTTAAACCTCATAGTTGCTTCCAATCCAGATACTTAGTCAGAAGCTGAACAAATAAATATGCTTTCATATTCAGTTGGGACTATAGTTCACAATGTTATAATTGCCATGACATAAGAAACTACTGCATTTTTATAACATCAAGTTCAGCGAGACTTTAATATGTTTAATCTAACAGCAAATAAAGTCCTTGAAAGAACAAGATGTAGCAGAAAACTTCATGCATGGGAATCCATAAAAATTAATAACCTCAACAAGTTAATGTGAAAATTTGACGGTGGAGCTTTGAAATCAAAATTCGTAAGAGATAGAGTTGTTGTTGAAGCTATTGATGATACTTTGTCAGATTTATTAATGTTCAAAGACAACTTGACATTAGAGAATGCCATTCAAATATTGAGTGAAGCAGAAATCTGGAAGGAAAGCAGATCAATCTTAAGAGGGGATCAACCTTATCATAGGAGATTAGCAAAATCCAACCACTACTTAACATACAAAAAGATACACACAAGTAGAGAGAACAAATGGTCACTACTGGCCAGTTTCAATGCTGTGGAGCGAGGAAACTGCCCAGGTATAATTAAAACAATTGGTCCACCCATAAAACAGTTGGTCACTTCCAGTGGATGCATAGGAATAGGATAAAGTTAGAGCAGCAAAAATTCAAATACCTGTTCACACAAAGTTGTTCATTAGGTAGAAAAGTCAAAGGTAATCCTAGGGGAAATAGATGATCCAAGTCAAGAACTTTGGCCAGGTATTTATGTCAATTGACAACTCACTAATTTTAAGCTTGATACAAGAATGAGTGTAACTATATTATTAGATAGTTTGCCATGGCTGAAAAATTAGTGTTTAGTCCCTCAACAGTGAAACTGCATGATTTGGAAGATATACCACTGAATACTAAAGTTACAAGTGAATGGCTGACCCCTTACTCTGAGATTATGTCTGATGGCCCTAGATTTGAGGGGAAAACAACCTCTCTGCCTCTTTCTCATCAATTTTCCTAAGAATCTTGTATGTTTGAAAGGAATGGTCAAACATGGAACAACGGGTCCAATAAATTTGCGTTAAGGGGCAACTGGTAGAAGATTTTAGAGAACCTCCTTGACTCATGAGAATGCAGAGTATGGAATCCATTGAGATGAGCTATTTTGGCATTAGTGATTTTTTTTCATCATATGGGTAAGAGATGGTTGCCTCGCAGCCATAATTAGCTCTGTCCAAATTCAACAGAAGCTCACAAGTGACCCAGAATGTGTCACCATTTGTCAGTATGTGCTGCAGGATGCCTATAACAAAGGTCTAATATGTTGGCAATGTGCACATACTTTGAGCACCAGCAGTATTTCACGATCATAGATCACTACCTGGTGCACTCCAACTTTGTGTCAGGAAGATGGCCTGGAAAGGATTCACCCGGGTCAACTCACCAGGTGCAGAGCCAAAGTATGGACAACAAGGTGGTGGCCTGACATCTCCAAAGACATTGAAGATCTAATAACCAGTTGTCAAACTTCTGATTAGGTAGGGCTGGCAGATATGCATATTCCATTCCTATCATCGCTGAAGAAAGTTCTGACGGACAGACTGAGCAAGGTTTTCAAGGAGATGTAAATGACGAGAAAGCCAATGAACAGCCCAATCCACTTCAGCTAACTAACTAATTACTTCCCTGATGCTTGTCAAAGTGTAGTACAGCTTGGCAAAGTGACAGACTCAAGCTTGATGTTAGATGCTGAGCTGCCTCGGAATAGACAAGTTCAAACAAAGAATTTCATTTCCTGACCTTCTGAAAAAATTTAGCAGTAACAGTGCCAAGAAAGAAGTTATCCTCAAATACTGTAACTAAGGGAGTGTTATGGATCAGACCAAATTTCCCCCAAAATATATTAAAATGGCCTAGACCATAACTTTTTATTACTTTTAAAGGCAAGAACCAGACGTTGTGTTCTAGATGCAATTTGCTTGGTCAAACTACCACTCTTGAAGCAAAACACATTTTATTCATACACTATAGTTAAAACACAGTAAAGAAATTGGAATAACAACTCTACTGGAAAACTTAACAGAAAATAGATTATTTAATTTCTAAACACTGACTGCATTCCAACCGGAACTCCATCAACAAACACATTGATTTGGAGCCAATCTACCATCCCCTGAGAAAAAGAACAGGAAATGATATCACCAACCCAAGGAAACCTAACCAGATAAATAGAAAGCAGGACATAACACCAGCGCTTCGTCGGAGGCTCACTGATGATGTTACCTAGAATGGTGACAAAACGTCTGAAAACTAACCTTCCAGCTCAGTGAGCAAACTCACATCCAAACACTGACTGTTCCACTATAGTAACATCCCATAAACACACCTTTGGCAAAGGCAAATTCAGCAAAATAGATTGTCCCAGATGTAACTCTACCAGCAAGAAGGGAACCCCTATCTTTTAGCTGTAACAGAGAGAGGAATAGGAGCTTCCACATCCAGCTTCCAGAGCCCAGCAGCAGCTGCTACTGAGAAACTAAAACTAAACATCCTGTTTGTATGGGAGCTTGACCCCACCCGTTCAGCCTGCTTCTATTGTTCAAATTAAAAGAAAAACCAAAAACCTCACAAATGATTTACTTTATTGGCTCTGAGTAGACTGATTGGCATTTCTGTCTCAACCTTTCTTTATAAAAAAAATCAGGCCAAATACACATCTTAAAACCATGGTTTCGACGCAGGGATAAATATATTGGTTTTACCAATGATGCATTTGCTAAGAATGAATGAAACATTCAACCTAATGAACAAATTGAAACAAAAAGGCTTGATGCTTCTGCACAGGTTTTCAGGTAGACTGCAAAGGAAAAGTCTACTTGTGCAGATGGAACATGTGGTGTATATGACCACATGGAAGCCACTGTTGTGAAGCGACAGCCAACATTCACAAATTTGGAATATTGTCAGGAAAAAAAACTGCCTCTTTCAGAGATCCAGCATAGTGTGAAAATGAGGCAAAATTGCCTGGTACTAAGTCGAAGATACTACAATACACATCTGTTTCAAAGGGAATTCATGAGATTTTAACAAAACAAAGCACTGCGGATGCTAAAAATCTGGAATAAAAATCTGGAAGATACTGGGGAAACTCAACAGGTCTGGTAGCATCTGTGGAGAGAAAGCAGAGTTAATGTTTTAAGTGCAGCAACCCTTCTTCAGAACTGGTAGTAGCTGGCAAAAAGTGGTATGTATGAAGACAGGGGTTGAGCAGGGAGGAGTGGGTATATAGGTGGAGTCGGAACTCAGAGAGAGAGCAAGCAACAGTTGGCCACACAAAAAGATGGCTAATAGTGTGCCAGGGAGAAAGAAAAGCTGATGATGGGTGAACATGGGTTGGTTGTGCTGAAAGATGCTCATGTCATGACAAGCCCCGGGCCTTGGGGCTGGGTAAATGACCTTGAAAAGGCGTTTGGGCTCTAAAATTGTTAAATTCAATATTGAGGTCTGTAGCCTGCAGGGTCTGCAGGGGTAAATGACATTGTGTTCTTCTACCCACACCCCCCCAACCACCACCATCCTCCTTCAGCTGGCCAAGCCCGTCCTCACTCTGAGCACCTTCTCCTCTAACTCCTCTCACTTCCTTCAGATCCAAGGTGAGTCTGTGGATATCTGCATGGGCCCCAGATATTTTCTCTTTGTGAGGCACATTTCTTATTCCTTATTCCAATCCTGCTTCAACCCCCACTCACAACTCTTTTTCCGGCATATCATCAGTGCAGTTTCCACCTTCCGTTCAGAATTGGGCAAATTTATCAAATTCACATCTAGTTTCCATCCCTCTTTCACCATCACCTTTTCCTCCTTCCTTTCCTCAACATCTCTGTTTCCATCTCTCCGGATAGGCTGGCCACCAATATCCACTGCAAACTCCCGATTGCCACAGTTACCTTAACTATACTTCCTCACACCCTGCTTCCTGTAAAGGCTCTATTCCATTCTCCCAGTTTCTCCATCTTGGTCACAATAGTTCTGATGAAGAATCTCCCCGTAGGCTTCCAAAATGTTCACCCTCTCCCTTAACCGACAATATCCCAGCACCGTGGTTGACAGGGCCCTCAGTTGAGTCCAAAACAGCTCCTGCACTTCAGCCCTCACCTCGTTTCTTCCCTCCACAACAATGATAAGGTGTCCCTTGACCCCATCTGCTATCCCACCAGCATCCACCTCCAAGAGGTCAGTAGCTGCCATTCTGCCACCTCCAGGGTGATGCCACTGCCAGATACATATTCCCCTCTCCTCCCTTGTCAGCCATCTGCAGGGACTATTCCCTTTGGGACATCCTGGTCAATTTCTCCTTCACTCCCAACAGCCCCCTACATTCCCAAGGCATCTTCCCAAGCAGACACAGAAGGTGTAACCGGACCTCCTTAGTTCCTCCCTCCTTACCATTGAAGGTCACAAATGCACCTTCCAGGTGAAACCACGTTTCACCTGCACTTCACTCAATCCGGTCTAATGTGTATGCTGCTCACAATGTGATCTTCCTTCCACTGAGGAGATGAAATGCAGACTGGGTGACTGCTTTGTGGAACACCTACATTCTGTCCGCATAATTGACCCCAAGCTTCCAGTTGCCTGACACTTTGACACACCCTCGAGTTCCGGGTTAACATCTCTGTCTCGAGCCTACTGCAGTGCTCCAGCGAAGCTCGGCGCAAGCTGGAAGAGCAGCATCTCATTTTCCACTTTAGGACCCTGCTGCCTTCAGGACTCAATATCAATAATTTTAGGATCTGAATACCACCTTCCATGTCTTTTCCCCACCCCAACACATCAGGCCCTGTAATGCCTTTGGCTATTTTCAGCAAGGCTAACCCATTTTTGCCTAATTCTTTAGTCCCATTATCAGCTATTTTCCTTCCCTGACTTAGTATCAACCATCTCTTTATATAACTGAATGTCTTTCTCTCTCCCTGGGTCCGTTTCCACCTATCTGTACACTCCTTTGCACCCCACCACATTTAATCTGCATTGATATCGCCTTTTCCTAGCTACTGACAGGATTTACATGCATTTTGGAAAAGCAAGGACTGATCGGGGCAGTCAACATTGCTTTATGTGTGGGCGATCATGTCTCACTAACTTGATTGAGGTTGTTGAAGAGGAGATAAAGAAGATTGAAAACAGAGCATTAGACGTTGCCTATATGGACTTTAGCAAGTTGTTCAACAAGATTCTGCATGGTAGATTGGTTAGTAAAGGTTAGATCACATTGGATCCGGGGGAGCTAGCCAACTGCATTCAAAATCCTTGAAGGCAGGATTCAGTGAATGGTGGTAGAAGGTTGTTTTTCAGATTGGAGGCCTCTGATCAGCAGTGTGATGCAAGGATCCATGCTGGGTCCACTGCTTCTGTAATTTATATAATAATTTTGATGTCAATATATGAGGTATGGTTAGTAAGTTTGACACCAAAAAAGCTGGTGTAGTTGACAGCGAAGATGATTACTGAGTACGTGGGACCTTAATCAGATAAGCCATTGGGCTGAGGAATGGCAGATGAAGTTTAATTTAGATAAATGCAAGGTGCTACATTTTGTTAAGACAATCGAGGGTAGGACATGTACACTTAATGTTAGTGCCCTGAGGTGTGTTGCTGATCAAGGAGACCATATGGATGCAGGTGCATAGATCCTTGAACGTGGAGTCGCAGATAGACAGGGTAGTGAATGAAGAAGGTGTTTGGCACACTTGCCTTCATTGATCAGAGCATTGAGGATTGGAGTTGGGACATCATGTGTGGCTGTACATGAGATTCATAAGGCCACCTTTGTAATATTGCATTCAATTATGGTATCCCTGCTATTGGAAAGATGTTGTGAAACTTGAAAAGGTTCAGAAAGATTGACAAGGATACTGCCAGGGTCGAAGGTTTTGAGCTATAGTGAGAGGTTGAATAGGCTGGGCCTATTTTCCCTTGAGTGTCAGAGGCTGAGGGGCAACATTACAGATGTTTATAAAATCAAAGGGGCATGGATTGTGTAAATAGTCATGTCTTTTCCCCAGAGTAGGGGAGTCCAAAACCAGAGGGCACAGGTTTAAGGTGAAAGGGGAAAGATTTAAAAGGGACCTAAGGGGCGAATTTTTCATGCAGTGGGTGGTATGTGTATGGAGTCAGCTGCAGGAGGAAGTGATGGAGGCTGGTACGGTACAACATTTAAAAGGCAAGTGGATGGATATACAAATAGGAAGGGTTTGGGGAATATGGGCCAAATGCTGGCAAATGGGACAAGATTAATTTACGATATCTAGTCAACATGATAAAGTTGGAACAAAGGATCTGTTTCTATGCTTTATGACTCTATGACTAGAAGTTCATAAGAAGGATCATTGGACTTGAAATGTTAACACTGCTTTCTCTCCACATATGCTGCCAGACCTGCTGGGCTCCTCCTTCAATTTCTGTTTTTGTTTGAGATTTTGACTCATCCAGATCTTACAATGGAGAGATCATCTGTTTCAACAAGAAACACTGTTAGTGAAGGAAATCCCTGTGATTAAAAAATGCGAAATATAAACCAAAAAAAACTGCGGCCTCTGTAAATCAGAAACAAAAGCAGAAGTAGCTGGAAAAGCTCAGCAGTTCTGGCAGCATCTGCGGAGAGAAATCAGAGTTGACATTTCAGACCAGATTAAAAAAGTGATTCTATTTTAAAGAGGCTTCTAGCTATCACACTGTTAAGAACATAATCAAATTCTTTTGTCTCCACCTCAGTGACTTCCCAATCTTCAATATCATCCTGGGAGAATAGGGAAACCTCCTGGATTCATGAATTCAGATACCTGAGGGAAAATTAAATGGTGGTAAATTTAACTACATACATAAAGATATAATATTAATAGTGGAGAAAAAAAGCCCTGGGGACAGATGTTGCACGTGAGTGTAAGAGTCTGGAACGGTTAATGTTATGCGCTGTACTAAATAACACATAATGTGACAATGTCAAATGGATTCAAGCAGGAGGGCAGTTCTGGATTTTGAAACAATCAGACACACCATTGAGCTCGCCCTAATCATCTTAGTCAGAAGTCACACAACACCAGGTTATAGTCCAACAGGTTTATTTGAAATCACTAGCTTTCAGAGTCACTTCTTTCCTCCACTTACCAGGCAAAGGGACTGCGCTCCAAAAGCTTGTGATTTCAAATAAACCTGTTGGACTATAACCTGGTGTGGTGTGACTTCTGACCTTGTCCATCCCAGTCCAACACCGGCACCTCCACATCATGGCTATGCTATCATCATCTTAGTAACAATGTCTACTAATTGACATAACTTGGACTTGATTGCTATCATCTAATAAACTGCATCTTGTTTAAGACAAGGCCCTTTCTCACTAGTCCACAGGTAGGTTTTCCTGTATCACACTAGGCCAGGCAGCTCCTTTAAACCTCACCCTGAAAGGAGGACAGTGACAACAAATCAGCTTGATGGACTTTTCCCCAAGGTGACCCATCATCCAACAAAGACAGCATTGGGATAGCCTAGATTGGAGGTAACAAAAGCATGGATAAGGATTTCAGAAGCAGGTTGGCTGAGGCAAATAATGTCATGGAGATGGATGTCAAAGGGCGAAAAGAATTGGTGGAGGGTGCTGGAGGGAAGCACATCTACCTTTCATAGCTACATGTGAGTGCAGATCCACAGCTTTGAATCTTCCACCATACAGAGCATTACTGCTAACCAGAAAAAAAGCAGGGCATGACGGGGAATTTCACAGCATTTAACTTAACTCCTGGCTCTCCATGACGTTTTACCATCTACACGGCACAAGTGTTGGAATACTTCCTCACTTGCCCAGATGAATGCATTTCCAATGACACTCGAGAAGCTGACACCATCCTGCCTAAAGGAGTCCACATGATAAGAAACCTATTTATCTCCTTCAACGTTCAGTCCTACCACTGGTAATGCAGTGTCGCAGCAGTGTGTGCCACCTACAAGATGCGCTGCAATGCTTGTCGAGTTTCTCCTGCATTCTCTGTGTTTCTTTCACATTCCCAGCATTCATGTGAGTTTATCTGTGTTGATACCTTGAGTGTTAGTTGCAGCATGCATAAGCTTCACTTATTACTTGCTATCTGACGCAAGCTTTAACACTAAACCAACATTAGCCCTTATACCTCAAAATCCAGGAATGGGACAATAAATGCCATGCTACCATCAGATGTCTAGTAATTTACTCACTCAAAGTCTGCTGCAGGTTTCTGGACAGGTGCGGAAGTTGTCTTCCAGTCCACAAGAGGCAGGGTTTCCACACTATTGATGGCTTACTCTGCTTCCTATAACATCACACAGCAGAGATTTTGGAGTTAGGATGAACAAAGTGCTCAGCGCACATCACCCAAGGACAAATCCAACAAAACTCTCAGAGTAAGTGTAGCAGACAGGGAGATGGACACAACGCACGTTAGGCCTGTCAGTGCATCACAGATTTCCATCCTTAATCTCCTTTTACATTGATGGGCCCCTGGGAGCTACAACATCTGTGTCCAGCTGAGGGTAGCACGGAGAAATAACTGAACTGGCATGGTAAGATGGGGGTGAGGAGGGAGGGGTGGGAATCACTGGACTTCCTGCATGACTCAGCGTCAGCTACTTCCAGGGACTATTATTGTTCATTGTCAGGATCTGATAGAGAAATGAATTAGTATCGACAAGAATTGGTGTAAATTGACACCATTATAATGATCATTTCCCATCACAGCTGCAATTAGGTTAACATGGCAGTGTCAGCAACAAAAGCAGAAACTCAGCAGGCCTGGCAGCATCTTTGAAGAGCAATCAGAGTTAATGTTTTGGGCCCAGTGACCCTTTCTCAGAGCTGATGGTAGCTACAAAATATCTGTTTGTATGCAGAAAATAGGATGGTGAGGAGGGGGTCAGGAATAAACAATCGGTGGGGATAGAACCCAAAGAGAGAGAAGAACAGTTGGACTGACAAAGGATTGGATACTGATCTGGCTCAGAGAGAGAACAGACGTTAAAGGGGGTTATGGCTAACAATAGGCAACGTATAATGGCAAATTACGTGATAACAAGGCTGGTGTGTGGGGTAGGGGATTGGGACATGGGAGAGTTCGGGCATTAAAATGATCGAACTCAATATTGAGTCCGGAGGGCTGCAGGGTCCCCAAGTGGAAAATGAGGTGTTGTTCTTCCAGCTTATGCTGAGCTTCACGGGAACATTGCAGCAAGCCAGAAACAGAGATGTTGGCCAGGGAGCAGGGTGGTGTGTTAAAGTGGAAGGCAACTGTAAACTCAGGGTCTTTTCTGCAACAGAATGTAGATGTTCCGCGAAGCGGTCGCCCAGTCTATGCTTCATTTCCCCAGTGTCGAGGAGACCACATTGAGAGTGGTGAATGCAGTAGGCTAGATTCTGGGAAATGCAAGTAAAGTGTTGCTTCACTTGGAAGGTATGTTTGGGCCCTTGGATAGTGTAGAGGGAGGTGCTAAAAGGGCAGGTGTTACAGCTTTGGTGGTTGCTGGGGAAGGTGATATGTGGCATTGGAGAGGTGTTGAGTGTGAAGGAAGAGGCAACAAGTGTGTCCCTGAGGGAACGGTCCCTGCGGAAGGCAGAAAATGGAAGGGAGGGGAATATGTGTCTGATGGTGGCATCTCACTGGAGGTGGCGGAAATGGCGCCTGATGATTTTCTGGATACGGATGCCGGTGGGATGATAGATAAGGAGAAGGATAACCCCAATGCTGTTGCGGGAGGGGTTGAGGGCAGAAGTGAGGGAGATGGGTTGGAACCGGTTGAGAGCCCTGTTGACAACAGCACTGGGGAATCCTTGGTTGAGGAAGAAGGTGGACATTTCAGAGGCTGTCTTGTTGAAGTTGACCTCATTGGAACATATGGTGGAGTGTCGTGCTGAGATTTAATTCTGCCACCAGGAACTCTCATTTTTTCCTTCTCTAATTGTCATGGATGTCAAGGTGACACCTATCTCCAACATTTTCATCTTTTCAGTTTTCAGCTGGGTGAATGACTGCTTGTCCTCCCCTAATGTTCTGCATTCTCTCCCGAAATAGGGAAAATATGTGTTTCTGATCAGCTGGATCTCTTCACGCACTCCTGCTAGATTGCATTATATGAATAGAATAATCAAGGAAAGACATCAGTATGAAAGTGAGCAGCAGTGATGGGTGCACAGATGGGAATTTGCTGAAGAGGGAGATTTCAGTTGCAAACTAGGTATAAAGCAACATGATCAAGTTGCCTCAAGAAAGCAGTGAGTGATAGTTTGATGAAGCAACTCACCTAAACTCCAGAGGGGAGATGAGAATGACTGCCCTTGACATGGAAGACCATATTCGCCCAAGTGTGGTATCAAGGAGCTCTGGTAAAATACCAGTCAATGCGGTTCGGAGGGAAAACGCTGGGTGGGTTGGAGTCATACTTTGCACAAAGGAGGACGAATGTGGTTGGTAAAAACCAGACATCTTAAATCCAGGACATCTCTGCATGCCAACGAATATCACCATCCCATTCTGAATGAAGCTATTACTTGAGGTACACTTCCAATATTGAATGGAAGCCAATGAGTAAATACTTCATCAGCTGGAAAGAAAGATAACCAAACTCAAAAAAAGTTCTCATTGCTGCACATTAGTAGATATTGATAAAGCATTGATGATATCTTTTTACATTAAATCTCATGTACCCTATAAGGTTCTCCAATTATTTCATTTCCTGCATTACAGGAAATCTCAATCTATCGGTACCTTCTTCAAACATAGCACTTCAGTTCTGTTCCACTGAAATCTCAGTGGCATGTACCTCTGACTTCTGTATTGATTACCAGTTAACTTATCATGCGCAGAGAAACACCAAGTTATCCAACTTCATCCAAACCAGATGTTTCATCTTGAGGGATGAGCGGGAGATTTTGGCAGAAGGATCCTGGCTTGGATAGAGAACGTTTTCTGAATTTTGTTCCGAGCCGATTTTCACTGCAGGGATGGGGAGTTCCATCTCAATTTCAATTCCGGTCTCCTGCTCGCCAGTTACTTGCTTCAGGGGAACAGAATTTGCCAAATGTTCACTGCAGTAACTTCCTGTCCCATTTCATATGTTCTAAGATATCTCTGGTGAATTGTCACAATCAACAAGATGACTAATCAACATTGCAGAGCAGGATTATATATGATAAAATAAAGTTGTTAGTTCTGCCAGTCCAAACCCAGCTGCTTTTAATGATGCCTAAATACACACATAACACCGTTCTACATGCAATGATGGGATGACTCAAAACATGATCAGCATTTGCTGTTCAGATTGTTGTACAACATATTGTTACATTAATATATGTGGCCTTCAGATTTCTGATGACTCTTACTAGTGACTAATCCTGCCATTCCATTGAATGTTACAAGTAATTTGCAAAGTTTGGCACAATGCTCGGTATTTATTGAGGAACCTTGAGGAATCATCTTCACAATAAGAGTTGATCAAAAGAATACAAATGCAGGCTGTTTGTTATTCCTTGACAGAATGTAACTATCCTAACATTTTAGAAGCTAATACAGACACTTGAAAGCTAGTACAGAACATGACTAATTCCATTAAAAGACCCATGATGTCAAATCTTTTCATGTTGAGCTTATCAAGGTAGAAATGCCAGAACATCAGAATGAAAGGGAACACGTGTTTATATGTTGCAAGAAAAGGATGCTGATAGTGGTTAGGTGACTTGATTGGTGGTAGTGTTGCCATGGAGAATGAACTAGAGAACAGTTGATCGCATCCATTCCAGACCAATTAGTGCTGACAGACCTGTGCTTTGCCATGAGGACTGTATCAGGGGAAGGCTTTCTCCCAAGCTTTTATTCAGTTAAGAAATACCCAATGCGTGGACATGTTCTTTCTGTTTCCAAATTAATGTTGAACAACACATTGATTTTCAAATTCCTGTCCTTCAAATCATTTCAAAGTTACACTTTGGCCACACACATCCTTCCCACCCTTCTCCATTTCTGTTACCTCCCCCTGTCCTGTAGCACTCACTGAAATTTATACGCTTTCCGACTCTGGGCTCCTGTGCATTTGCAATTTTGTCTGCTGATTTTTTGCCGTTGTGAGATGGTACTATGTCTATTTACTGTGCACCAACTGTACTGGTATCAGGAGAACCTGTGTAAAATATTTAAGGAGCTAATAAATTATTTTAGATAATGTGCTGCACTGTTTGCAGGGCGTACCTATTCTGAGTTACCGGCTGCTGAAAACACAAAGCCACATACTGTGCTATTTGTTAGGAAGGCCTTTCATGGGTTATCGCTGAGAATTGACCATGTGACATTGATCACATGGTATTCAGGAATGAGATACATGCTTACTCACATGACATTCGATTGCATTGCATTTTCCCACTGCTCATTTAATAGAATTGCTTGTACCGAGTCTCCATGTGTCCGCAAGCCCCATGAAGAATAATAAAGCTTTTTGTTTTCCAGTGAAATAAGTAACATCATTTAGAAACAAATTATAAAACTGATAAGTAAAAATGAACTAAAAACCATGAGTCATGTTGCACTTAAAATAAAATTTTCTCTGTCTAGATGCTGCCAGACCTGCTGAGTCTCTCCAGCACCTGCTATTTTATTTCAATTCTCCAGCATCTGCAGGACTTTGTTTTTATTTAACCATCTCCCTCGGTTGTTGGAGTGGGCAGACAGTGGCCAGTAAAATTCAATGCAGAGAAGTCAAAGAATATGAAAGGCAGTATAAAATAAAGTGCAAAGAATATGAAAGGCAGTACAAAATAAAGTGTACAATTCGAAAAGGTGTGCAGGGACAGAGGGTTCTCATTAAATCTTTAAAGGTGGCAGGGCAGAAGGAGAGAACAGTTCATGCAGCATATAGCTTGCTTAGTTTTATTACTAGGGGTAGAGAGTGCAAGAGCAAGGAAGTTGTGCTAACTTGTATTAGACATTCATTCGACCTGTGCTGCTTCATTGTGTATCGTTCACGTTCAGGAAGGATGTGAACGTACTGGACAGAATGCTGAAGATGTTTACAGGAATGCTAAGGCACGTCAAGTAGAGAGTATAAACTGGAGAAGTTGGGATTGTTTCTGTTGGAGAGGAGAAGAAAAAGGGACATTTGATGGAAGTTTTCAATAAACCTTGCGCCTTCTGGACAGTGTGGACAGGACAGGGATAAACTGTAACCATTCATAAGAAAATCCAGGGAGAGGTTGTTGATTTAAAGCAAAAGAAGGAAATCTCAAGTGAGAAATTAAACTGTCTTTTTTCACTCAGTGAGATATGCTGCCTAGAAATATGGGGAGGCAGATTCAATTGGAGACATCCAAGAGGGGCAGTTGTTGGTTATATGGATAGAAGTAGTGTGTAATGTTATGGGGAAATGATGGGAAAACGGCATTAATTCATAATGCTCAGTCCGAGTCAAAGTGGACGCAGTGAGCTTAATGGCCTCCTGCAGCGTAAAAATTCTGTGATTGTCCTTTCCCTTCAGTGACATTACCATCACTGGATCCACTACTGTTAATATCTTGGTGTTTCCCATTCAACAGAAACAGAACTGGACACAGTCATCAGAACCCTGTCTCTGTAAGACCAGGTCAGAGGTGAGGAATTCTGTGGCGTGTATCTTGTCTCCTAACTCCCCAGTTCCTGGTCCATCCTCATAAGATAAAGTCAGGAATATGGGGAAGTACATTTGTTTGGATGGGCGCATCTCACACAGAACTCTCAATGCGCAACACCATTGAAGACAAAGCACTCCACTTACATAAAGCCATAAGATGTAAGAGCAGAAGGAAATCTTACAACCTACTGAGCCTGCTCCACCAATCAGTGAGATTGTGACTGATCTGATAATCCTCCCCTTTTCCCCATAACCCTTGATCCCCTTCCCGATTAAAAATCTGCCTGTCCAGTTGACTGTCCAGCCTCCCACAGTAAACAGATCCACAGATTCACTCCCCTCTGAGAGAAGAAATTCCTCATCTCTGACTTGAATGGGTGACCCCTTGCTCTAAAATTATGCCCTCTTGTTCTTGCCTCTCCCAGATGGGGAAGTAACTTTTTTGCATCCGGCCTGTCAAGCCTCCTAAGAATCTTACGTGCTTCAATAAGGTGAGCTCTCATTCTTCGAAGCTCGAACAAATACACAACCCCAACTCATAATACTGTCCTTTTAGACAAGGAATCAGTCTTGTGAACCTTCTTCAGACTACCAATGGCAGTTCATGTCCTCCTTTAGATTCTAAATGTATTCGAGGTGTGGTTTGACAAATGCCTCTTATTCTTTTAGCAAGATTTTCCCGAGACTTCATTCCCTTTGAAATAAAGATGACTGCCTCATTGCTCCTTCCATGTTACCTGCTGAACTCAATTTTTGACTTGTGATTCAGTCTCCTACCTTCAACATTCACTTCCTCCACTGCTAATGCACAGTGACTGCAGCATTCTATCTACAAGATGGACTATAGCGCCTTGCCAAATCACCTTTACAGCACATTCCAAACCCACAAACCCCACCATTTAGAAGGACAACAGACACGTGGCAACACTATCACCTGCAAGTTCCTCTCCAAACCACACACCATCCCTATGGATCAGTATTTTCTGGTGCAGCTTTGGACAGCAAACTGAGAGATGTCTACAGGAAGGATCCCAATATAAAAACAAATTGACAGCCACGTCATCACCGGCAGTGCTGACTTTGTCTAGGTCTAAAACAGAGGAACCAGTCAGAAGTCAGCAAGACTTGGATAAGTATTGGAGCTCCATCCTAGAGGACTCAGGCTCTGACTCATTGGCTAGTTTTATGAGTTTTAGAGCTCTATCTAAGAAAAGTGGTAGGTTTTCCAGTGACAACGCAGTGTGGAACTGGAGGAACACCAGGCCAGGCAGCATCAGAGGAGCAGGAAAGTTGACGTTTCAGAAGACCCGAAACATCAGCTTTCCTGCTCATCTGATGCTGCCTGGCCTGTTGTGTTTCTCCAGCTCCACACTGTGTTATCTCTGACTCCAGCATCTTCAGTTCTTCCTATCTCAGGTTTGCTTGTGAGCCTCTTCCAGAACTCTGCATCTTTGGGACAACATGTTAGGTGAATCAACAATATTAAAAATGTCAACTTGGTGTCAAGTCATGTGTTATATAGTAAAAACCAAAAGAACTGCGGATGCTGTAAATCAGGAAGAAGAGCAAAGTTGCTGGAAAAGCTCAGCAGGTCTGGCAGCATCTGTGAAGGAGAAAACAGAGTTAACGTTTTGGGTCCACTCACCCTTCCTCAGGACAATGTTATACAGTGACTGGCATCATAATCTACCTTCTGTCAATGGCCAAATCAAAGCCATCCATCCACCGTCTGGAAATGAATAGCAACATCCAGCATTTTCTACTTTCATTTAAGCTACTAACCCTGCCTTCAATATGACCTTATTTTGTCTTGAAACACAAACAGATTTGGAAAATGAGAGCACTTGAGGTGTGCAATAACCGTTAGAGAATAAATAAAAGATGGATTATAAAATTGGCATTAGGTCTTTTGCCTTGAGCTATTAGTGAGAACTTTCTGTAAATTTTTGGGCCTTTTAACTCACCGTTTCCTTCAAAGCTTGAAGCAAATTAGAGAGAGTTTGCTGTAGCACGTGTGAATGTTCTTCCTTATTCCAGATCTCAGCACTTTCCCGCATTTTCCTCCAGACTGATTCACTCGCAGGCAAAAGGGCTTTGTAAAATCTTGTTTTAATTTTTAAGTCAACACAGTGTGGAGCTGGAGGAGCACAGCAGGTCAGGCAGCACCAGAGCAGCAGGAACGTTGGTGTTTCAGGTCAGGAAGGGTCCCCCGACGCAAAAGGTTGACTTTCCTTCTCCACTGGTGCTGCCTGACCTACTGTGTTCCTCCAGTCACACACTATGTGTTGACTCTGACTCCAGCATTGCCAGTTCTTGCTATCTCAGTGATTTTTAATTCTTAATCCAGCAGATGGTGCTGTGCTATGCTCGGAGACATAAGCTGTCGACAGCAAACACCTCAAAGCTCTGGAGCAGTTACCACCAACGCTGCCTGCGCAAGATCCTGCGAATCCACTGGAAAGGAAGTTGCACCCGCACCAGCTCAATCAGGCCAACATGCCCAGTATCAAGACACTGACTGCCCTCTATTGGCTGCGACGTGCTGGGCATGACTGACACGAGACTCCCCAAGCAGGAGCTCTACTCCCAGCTCCGGAACGTCAGGCAAGCCCCAGGCGGACAAAGGAAGCGCTTCAGTGATCCCCTCAAGACCTCACTTGCAAAGTGCGGCATTCCCACCCCCACGCTTGCAGGAGCATCCGGGAAGGCGTTGAGCACCTCGAGGCTTGCTGTCAGGAAAAAGCGGAAGCCGGGGGGTAAACAGTGCAAGGAGCGCGCTGTCACAGCAAAGCCCCACCCACCCCCTTTCCCATTACCACCCTCTGCCCCAAGTGTAAGAGAGCCTGCGGTCGTTGTATCGGTCTGAACAGCCACCTACACACTCACCCTAAGAGTCACCCTCATCTGTGAGTGATAATAATTATCAGCATTGGTGTAACAAATTGGATTGGTTGTGTTTACCTCAGATTCATGGAGATAATCGTTAGTTTTCCCGAGGAAATTTGTAGGGCAGGTGCTTTCCATGTTTTCTAAATCACACCTGCCACTTTTAATATTTTTGCTAATTTAACCCCCACCTCATCCCCTGCAGGGCAAACTCCTTGCTGAACTCCAGTACATTACCAGATAGAATAATTACAGTGAAGAATTGCTGTTGACACGTCTTTGATGTCCTAGCACCCCAGTAAAACCATTTCTCTCGCTCTCCCACATGCTTGGTCATTTTTGCCTCAATATCCTGGGACTCCTCGTCATCAATACTGTGGGATGTATCTACACCACATGGAATGCCGTCATGCAAGAAGTCACTTTTGTAAGTGCAAATTCATAAGGGACAATAAATACTGGCCTTGTTAGAGATACCCACAACCCATGAACAAACTGAAAAGTAAGTCCTTCAGGACCTGCTGCACAATTTTCTCTGGACTTTATTGTTCAAGAATGATACAAAGCAACAGCAACTTGATCATTTGTAGACATGACCCATGAAATGTAGTTATATAATGTGTTACACATCCACTGTACATCGTGTGGAGTCACACAGCCCGTTAAGCACTTTAAAATGTAGTCACCTACTGTATCATTTGTAAGGCAGTGACCAACTTTGTAAACAGCAAAATACAGTAATCCCTGTAAGGCTGATTTACATTTCCTTAATTAATGGGACCAAACTATGCACAGCACAAGGTGTCGTCTCACCAAGGCCTCAATAATTACAGTGAAATGCTGCTACTCATGTGCTCCAATAAGGGATAATGGGAACTGCAGATGCTGGAGATTCCAAGATAATAAAATGTGAGGCTGGATGAACACAGCAGGCCAAGCAGCATCTCAGGAGCACAAAAGCTGACGTTTCGGGCCTAGACCCTTCATCAGAGAGGGGGATGGGGGGAGGGAACTGGAATAAATAGGGAGAGAGGGGGAGGCGGACCGAAGATGGAGAGTAAAGAAGATAGGTGGAGAGGGTGTAGGTGGGGAGGTAGGGAGGGGATAGGTCAGTCCAGGGAAGACGGACAGGTCAAGGAGGTGGGATGAGGTTAGTAGGTAGCTGGGGGTGCGGCTTGGGGTGGGAGGAAGGGATGGGTGAGAGGAAGTGTCTTCCTCTCACCCATCCCTTCCTCCCACCCCAAGCCGCACCCCCAGCTACCTACTAACCTCATCCCACCTCCTTGACCTGTCCGTCTTCCCTGGACTGACCTATCCCCTCCCTACCTCCCCACCTACACCCTCTCCACCTATCTTCTTTACTCTCCATCTTCGGTCCGCCTCCCCCTCTCTCCCTATTTATTCCAGTTCCCTCCCCCCATCCCCCTCTCTGATGAAGGGTCTAGGCCCGAAACGTCAGCTTTTGTGCTCCTGAGATGCTGCTTGGCCTGCTGTGTTCATCCAGCCTCACATTTTATTATGCTCCAATAAGGGCTCACTTTACTATTTAGTTTCCAGATTTCCCTTTGCACTTGCATGTTAAGTTTGTGAGATTCACACACAATGGCACTCAGGTCATCTGAATTTACCCTCAGGTATTTACAAACATTCATTTTCTCCATTTTCCCTTCCAAAGTTGATGACTTAATACATATACGCATCATATGCCAGCTATCACTTGTTTGTTCGCACACATGTTCCTGATAATGAAAGGCTTTTACACAACTCTTGTGCTTAATAGTGAGATAGTCAAGGATTATTTGCTCTAGTTTCAAACATATTTAATGCTGGATCTGGAATTAAGTTATGCTGTAACATAAAATATTTAACTACACTCTGCAGTAAGCACTGTAAGTATTACAAAGTGGATCTCGTGTGATATCAACCTGACACAGTGTGAACATGACTGATGAGCTCAGATCATTCCCTCACAGACGGGTGTACATCCAGTGACCATGAGCTACCTTACGCCTTAAAGTGTGTGTTCATCTCGGAGAACCTGATAAACCTTGTCACCCTCCACACATACTCTGGATCAGCCCAAGTCAGATGACTCAGCTGTAAATGTTGAGCTGAAATTTGCTGAATCATTGTATAGGATGATAACCATTCACTATGCCTATCGAATATGAGGTTGGACAGGGCCCTGAACTGTTTGTTTCTGCTGGCAGCTATCGTTTCTGGAGAACTCGATTGGATATCCACCGTCCCACACCTTGTAAACCGATAGATACACTGACACACCAAAAACATTTGATCCTCAGATAGTCTGTGATCCTCATCATGAGATTCCAAAGAAGTTATGTTTTTTTCTGATGACTTAAAGTTGCAATAACTTTAAGTCCCTTAAAACACTTGAATCATCTTTTAATTTAAGTATGTTTTCATTGTTTTGCATGATAAACGTGTGTTTTACTTTATAGTTCAAATTTGAATATTGAAATGATCCAGAAACATAAAAAGTTACAGAAGATGCAGAATGACATGTAGTATGTTTAAAATATTTTTGCAAGCTAACAATTAGCTCAACATTAATCAACATTAGCTCAACAGTAATCAAGCTAACACTGTAATGTATTACTGTGCCACACAGTCAGTGGTGCTGTCTTTCATCCTGAATAGTAACTTAGCCTCTAACTTCTCTCTTAAGGAGTTGCCGCCCATTGTCTTATTTTGATGAAGCACAGAAGAATTCACCCCAGAATTATGATCAATATTTATCCCCCAATCAACGACACTGAAAACAAATAAGAATATAAGAAGTCTGAGCAGGAGTAGACCATCCGGCCCCTCGAGCCTGACTCGCCATTTAATAAGATCATGGCTGATCTTCTTGAGACTCAGCTCCACTCTCCCACCCACTCACCATAACCCTTAATTCCTTTACTATTCAAAAATTTATCTAGCCTTGCCTTATAGAAGCATTCAGTGAGTACTTTGATGGCTTCACTGGGCAGGGAATTCCACAGATTCACAATCCTTTGGATGAAGACGTTCCTCCTGACTTTGGTCCTACGTCTGCTTCCCTTTATTTTGAGGCGATGCCCTCTAGTCCTGGTTTCACCTGCTAGCAGAAACAACCTCCCTGCCTCCACCTTATCTATTCCCTTCATAATCTTACATGTTTCTATAAGATCTCCCCTCATTCTTCTGAATTCCAATGAGTATAGTCCCAGTCTACACAGTCTCTCCTCATAATCCAACCCTCTCAACTCTGGAATCAACCGAGTGAATGTCCTCTACATCCCCTCCGGTGCTAGTATATCCCTTCTCAAGTAAGTAGACCAAAACTGTACACAGTTCTCCAGGTGTGGCCTCACCAGGACCCTGCACAGCTGCAGCGTAGCCTCCCTGTTTTTAAACTCCATCCCTCGAGCAATGACAGACAAAATTCCATTTGCCTTTTCAATTACCTGCTGCACCTGCAATCCTACTTTTAGGGATTCATGCACAAGGACACCCAAGTCCCTCTGCACCGCAGCGTGCTGCAAATTTTTTACCATTTTACCAAATGATCACATCTTCAGCACATTGTTGAAGTTGTTCAAATGGCCCTTGTGCCGATTTCTTACCCATGTATTGTATGTGATAATCATGATCAGACTTGTATATTTTAAAAACAAAGCACTTTTGGCTGTAGTGAGCTCCTAAAGTCGGGAACAGTAGAAATACGAATCTTTATTTTTATGTGAACAGCTCGAACCTCCTGTGGGAGGAAGATTTGAAGCTGCTCACCATCATCAAGGACTGGGTTGGCTCAGTAAGGGTATAAGAGCAACACAAAAGTTAAAAAAGTAAATGGAAAGGCAATATATAGCAACATACAGTTCAGCTCCTGAGATAGCTGCTTGATGACAAATCTTTAATGGTCCATGCATTTCCTGGTCTTGTCAGTCAACCTGTTTCAGTATTTATCCTTGTAGGGTGCGTAATGTCAAAGCAATCTCCCTTTCCTCGGTGGGTAGGTTGTGAAATCTGCCAAAGGTCTGCCCGAATCCACAATTTATTGAAGCCTATGTCCAGTCGTCGATATAAATGTTAAGATTCCTACAGCTCCTTGCCTTACCAAATCAGCTTCTTGTGCCTCGGACATTAGCCACCAGCTCACTATGTAGGTGCGATGCTCAAAATCCTACACAATACTTACTACCCTGGTCAAATCACTGCTTGCTGTGTGTATGAGGAAACATGGGGCGAGTCTAAAGCCTCAATTTCTGACCCCAGCAGCTGAACAGTCTAGCGCTGTTCACCCTGAAGGGACGAGCTGTCTCAATAACTTGAACGGCAGGTCACCATCCCTTGCTGCTCCTTTGCACCAAGTAAACATTGCATTTTTTAGTGAGTAGGGTGAGAGAAACAGACCATGCCTGGTACATACACGTGTCAGTGCCATGACCAGAGCTGCCTGGCTGAGTTTGAAATAAATGCGTTCATGCAGACACCTAATGGTTCCTGCTACTCCTCTGTGCCAAACATTCTTTGGCCAATCTTCTCAAGGAGTATAAGTCCTCTAGTTTTGTTTAAATGCTCGTGGATCTGCCTACCCGAAAATACCACCGTGTTCATTAATTTAAAGAGATGCCTGTCAGATACGAACTCACTTGGTGATGCCATAGAAATCAGTCTATTCCTCAGAGATCCTTCAAACACCATGTGTAACAGAATTGTTCTCTCCAGGATCCCATTGCTGATCAGGTCCTTTCAAGATCCAGGGAATCTAGGGCAAGGGAGGGACTATGAGTGGCAGTATCTCTTAATTAGCAAAGACCATTGCAAAATGTTTGTTGCTGGCCAAGGACAATCTTTGCACGTACTTGAGGTCAAATTTGTGAAAAAGTACCTTTTCATTTGTGTGAGAAAGGGATGCATATTCCCAAGAGAGGGCCATGACGGGAGGTGTTCGTTCCAACCTTCAGCTTTCTGTTAGTGGATCTGGGGTTTTGGTTCATAAGAGGACAGACCCCAGGGGTGATTGCAAGGTTGCAATGCTGTCTCCTGCTGAAGGAGTGGAGCAATTTCAAAGTGAGGAAGGTGGCAAAAAGCCTTGATGGGTTTTGGCTCTCTGCGCTTGAGAAGTTGGGGAGGAAGGTGCATCTCAATGTTGAAGTCTTGAAGGCCCAGCCCTTAGTTGCATTCTCGCAATGGTGCTAGAGTGTGATTTTTGAAAGCAGTTCTCTCCGAACTCATCTCAAATCATGATGATGACTCTTGTCCTTGTCTTGGCAGCTACTCTGATCACCCTGAGAGGAGAACTTATAAGCCCCTTGAACTCAGAGACCTGATGACGGAGGTGATCTAGATGTTGCAATTGATGCTTTTTTGACATTTCGATGACCAATGGCATAAAGGGTGCTGGAAGCAGTGGAGGTAAGAGGAGTTGAAATGTTTGATAAGCTATGACTGTGTTGAATGGTAGAACAGGCCAGTGAACTGAAATGGTCTCCTTCTGTTCCAATCAATCCCATGCTGATGAAGAGTGTCTGCACTTGTCCATCAGGGTGCAGAGATTTGACACACAGTGTGAGGTACAAGGAGATGCAACAGAAATTCCAGAGGGTTTTCGTCTAATGGCATGGACTTTGGAGCATCCCATCAACAACAGACTGGAGACTACCATGTCAGGCTAAACCCAATGGCTGAACTGATGGGATACTGTGCATGCCCCTTGACCTGCCGTTCATTACACAGGCTCTGAATTCCAGTCTACAAAGCCAGAACAAGAGGCGTACAAGAAACCTGGAGTCATGTCCAGCTCCTGATTTCTCTCAGGTATATATGGATGGCCAAATCGGCTTAATCATAGAGGATGAGCAGCTATCAGGGGTACCTTTCAGGGTGCTTCTAATGGGGAAACCTCTGCTCTGCCTCTCTGTCCATTGGCAAAAATGTCTCCGACTGCCATATTGCCATATAACCTTCATGCAGAACTCATTCAGCATACCAGGACCTTCACAGTCTCATGTAACCAGAGGATGGCCACCAAAGGCATCCAAAGCAAAGTGTCATAAGGTCGGCAGTCTGCCTACAGTACAGCTGGTATGAGGGAGAAGCAACAAGCAACAGGAACTATTGTAAAGGACACCTAATTAATCAGACACACTTACATAAAGATGCTTAGTTGTAATAGGCCTGAAATTCCTCGATATGCTTCATCCATAAATAATCATGCGTTGTGTTTGAGGCTCTGTCTGTTTTTGTGTTTCATGTTGCTGCAACATGGATTATCTGAAAGACAGGGATGTTCCCTGGGACATGACAGCAGGGCTGCTGGAATATTACCAAGGTGGTCAAAGGTCAAGAGCCTAATGTCAGTCGAGGTTCGATACTCAAAGATCAAGTCTCGGTGATTCTCAGACCCTATGAGAATAATCGGTGTGATAAAGAGGTCCAAGGAACTTGGAGGTGATTCTAGAGAGATAAGTGCTGCCAATTCTGTTCTTCACTAGACTGAGGAGATCAAGGATGAATAGAATTGAGAGGGTGTCCTGGAGAGGGCTGCAAGGACAAGAATGTGGTATAAAATGACCTCACTGAAATTTTAACCAAAATAGTAGTGTCTTCTAGCAGAGGATAAGAATGGATTTTCTTCATTCTCCCAGTTGTGTTGCATTCCCAGAGGTAGCCTGAAGGACCAAAACCAACATAAAAAAAGCAATGAAATATATTCAGATGTGGCTGATATCCAGTCAGCTGAGCATATGGGGTGGTGATGGCTTTGCAGTAATATCGCTGGATTGCTAATCCAGAGACCCAGATCACATTCTGGGGATGTGGGTTCGAATCCTGCCACAGCAGATGGTGGAATTTGAATTCAGTAAAATATCAGGAATTAAGAATCTAACAATGACCATGCATCCATCGTCAATTGTTGGGGAAAAGCCCATCAGGGTCACTAAAGTCCTTAAGGGAAGGAAACTGCCATCCTTACCTGGTCTGGTCTACATGTGATTCCAAATCCATGGAAATGTGGTTGACTCTTAACTGCATCTGGGCAATTAGGGATGGGCAATAATTGCTGGCCTAGCCAGTGACACCCTCATCCTGCAAATGAATTTAAAAAATCCAGCATTGTCTGTTACTTTAACTTCAAATTTCCAGAAACCCCAGTATTTTTCCATTGTTTATTTTCTCTTTATTCTAGCAAAACATTTCATTGCATTCAAACTGTCTTATTGATCACTTCTTCTTTAGTAAGAAACAGGGGAAATTGCAATGGGAACAAAGATAGCCGATCAATTAAATATATATATTGGTTCCGCCCTCACAAAGAAGGGTCCTAGCAAAATTTCAGTAAATGTTGGGGAACACAGAGAGGGAGGAACTGAAGGAAATCAGTATTAATAGGGGAATGATGTTGGGGAGATTGATGGGATTAAAAGTGGATAAACCCTCAGAACCCAACAATATGCATCTTGCAGTATTTAAGGAAGTGGTCCAAGAAATAGTGTATGCATTTTTTTCAAGATTCAATAGACACTGGGACAGTTCTACAATTTGTATGTTGCTACTGTAACCCCACTATTTAAAAAAAAAGGTAGAGAGAAAACAGCAAATTATCAACCATTTAGACTGAAGTGGATAGTAGGGAAAATGCAAGAGTCCATTAAAACATTTGCAACTGAACATTTGGTAAACAACAAGAGGATGAGGGAGAGTCAACATGCATTTACGATTGGGAAACCATGCTCAATAAATGTATTGTAATTTTTTGAGGATGTGGCTTCCTTGCTTTTGATAAAGTCCCACATGTGAGATTAACACATAAAATTAAAGTTTATTGGTTTGTGGGTCGTCTACTGATTTGGACAGAGGTCTGGTTGGTAAACAGGAAACAAAGAGTGGGGATGAATGGAACATTTTTGGAATGGCAAGCAGTAAATATTGGGTACTCTAGGGATCAGTTTTTGGTCTGCAGCTATTCCCAAAGTATTTAATGATTTAGGTAAGGGAACTAAGCGTAACATCTCCAAGTTTACAGGTGACACAAAGCTGGGTGAGATGTTGAATGGTAAGGAGGATGCACGGATGCTTGATTATGATGTGAACAGCTTCAGTGAGTGGGCAAATGCATGTTAAATGTAGCATAATGTGAATAAATGTGAGGTTATCCACAAAACGAGGAAGGCTGATTACAATCAAAATGGCGATAGATTGTGGGTTACCACAGTTCAGGTGCAGATTCAGGCACTTTTTACATAGATTGAGGGTTTCTGCCTCAATCAGCAAAACAAGCAGTGACTCCCAGATGCGTGCTATTCTCTGGGTGAAAAAAAATTTTCCTCATGCCCCCTCTAATCATGCTACAGATCATCTTAGATCTTTCCTGCCTGGCTATTAACCTCTCCACTGGGGGCAACTGGCTTTTCCTGTCTGCCTTAAACCCCTCATTATTTTGTACACCTCCATTAAGTCACCCTTCAACCCCCCTGTTCTAAGAACAACAACACTAGCCCAACCAGTCTTTCTTCATACTTGTAATTAACAATCACTGGAAACATTCTTGTAAAGGAACTCTGTATGGTCCCCAGAGCAATTGTATGCTTCCTGCATTGGGATGTTCAGTACTGTTCACAAAATTCCAGTTTTGCAGCATTCTAAGTAACATTTCTGTAGTTCCGGCGTTGTGTCCTGCTTTTGGTATTCTATACATAATCCAATAAAAGAAAGGGATTCCATTAGTTTCCTTTGACAACTTTTGCCATGCCCTGCCCTCTTCAGGGGTCTGTGGACAAACTCTCTGAGGTCTCTCACTTGCTCTACTCCTCTCAATATCCTCCAATCTACTGTATGTTCCCTAGCTTAGTTTGCCCTCCTCAAATGGATCACTTCATATTTCCCTGGATTGAATTTCATTTGCAACTCTGCCATTCAAACAAGCTGTTAATATCATTCCGGAAACTAAGGCAGTCCTCTTTACTATCAGCTACGTGGCCAATTTTGTGTCATCTCCAAATTCCCAAATAATGCCTTCTGCACCTGAGTTTAACCATCAGTATGTACATAAAACAGTCAGGACCCCAATAGTGAACTCTGTGGAAAACCACTGGAAACCGCTTTTCATTCACAAAACTATTGATTGACTATCACCCTTCATTTCCCATCACGGAGCTAAATTCAATCCAACTCACAACATTCCTCATGATCTTCCACATTTCTGACCAGTCTGCTGCGTGGAGCCTTGTCAAATGCCTTGTTTAAATCTGCATATGTAACGTCCCACTGTAGTGACCTCATTAGTCCTCCTTGTTACTTCCTCAAAAAAGAGGTGATTATGTTGGTAGATACAATCTTTCCCACACGAACTCATGCTGACTATTCTTGTTTAATCCCGTTTAAGTGGCAGCTTATCTTTTCTTTCAGAATTAATTCTGATAATTTGCGCACAGATGAGAGAGGATGACTGGTCTACCATTATTTGGCCCATCCCTCACACCCTTTTTAAATAATGACACAACAATCACAGACCTCCTAGTATTGGGGCTGGGATTATACCTGGATCGACTGCATATTGGAAAATGACACTTCGTGTAGTTATAATTCCTTCCCTAGCTTCCTTTAACAGTCTTGCATCCAATCCATATGCCCTGGTGATACATCCATTTTCAGGACATCATTTCCTCCAGTACATCCTGTCTCATTCCACTAAATGTATCTAATATTTAACACTCTCTACAATGGGGAGAGGATTGTCTCAAGGTATTATCACTGGGCTGCTAATACAGTGCCTCAGATATCATCCCAATAATCAGGGATCCCAACATCAGGGGAAATCTCACTCTATCCCTCGTATGATTGTGCCTCAAATCTCACTGTCATCAGGCCCCTATAAGATTCTGCCCATTATTTTACTTGAGTCTGTTTCTCACTTGCTGGTGCTTCTTGCTTAAATAAGGGAGTAATTTCTTGTGAATAGAATGCTTTGCTCTAATTTTTGCTTGTAATAATTAACTCTCGAGAAGAGATTTCTCACCAGCCAATGAATGTATGGTGATAATGGGAACTGCAGATGCTGGAGAATCCAAGATAATAAAGTGTGAAGCTGGATGAAGCTGGAGCTCTCTGATGAAGGGTCTAGGCCCGAAACATCAGCTTTTGTGCTCCTGAGATGCTGCTTGGCCTGCTGTGTTCAATGAATGTATGGTTCTCTGTTGATGTCACCATTGGATTTATGTAGAATTCATTAGCCCAATTTACTGGTTATTTTGATATTCCTTTACACTGCAGTTTCTGGTTTTTAGCTGCCCTCCTCACTTTGAAACATCACTCTCCACCCTCGCCGAAAGAGGTCAGTATCCTGTGAGCAAGTCCATCTTTATTTGCACGTGAGCAGTCTTTGACTTTAGTACTGGCTCTTCAGCGTCCGCTCTCAGAGTATCAGCATCTCCGACGCTCGTCTTTTTTAAATCTGTCAGCCAGGGCTCCCTGATTGGACCACACGAACAGTCCCAATCAGAGAACTCATATGAGGCCCAGCTAGCTGACCTCATTGCAATCACTACATCGCTCTCCGCCAAATCTGAGGACACAGTCTGGACCTTTAACTTGGAAAGCATCCTGAAGCATTTTAGCATCAGGTCAGGTTCCTCTGATTCAGCGCCAGATACAGCCAGCGTATAACACACAGGAGCTTGCCAGAAGTGCCTCAGTAGAATTTCATTCCCTTCATCTTGCAGTAAAGGCGTCAAAGCAGCTATAACCATCATGTCCATCTCTGATTCAGAGAACATGTCAACACTTGATTGAGCAGGTGAGCCCAAGGCTTCCGAAAGGTTTTCTGACTGTTCTGAGGGGCAGGGCACATTTTGTTTGTTCAGGACTGTCGCACCTACGTGGACTTTATACATCCCCGGTCCTGAGCTTGCATCAACCATGCTTCTTACCCAAGTGAGGCCAGAGGTTCACTAAACATTGTCTCCTGTAGTAAGCGGGCTCTCTCACTTGGAAGAGTCTTATGACTGGCATTGGTGTTTCTGATGCCATTTCGACGCCCCCACTCCCCCTGGAAGTCTGGAAGATCAGACTTAACCTGACACGGAGTGTTCTACCCCTTAGCAAATCTACCGGTGCTATCCGTGTCACTGCATGAGGTGGGGTCTGAAAATGAAATAAGAACAGTGCCATCTTGGCATCTAGTGTATGGTATGGAGCTGTGGATGTGAGTTTGCTCGCTGAGCTGGAAGGTTCATTTTCAGATGTTTCGTCACCATTCTAGGTAACATCATCAGTGAGCAACCGACAAAGCGCTGGTGTTATGTCCCGCTTTCTATTTATCTGGTTAGGTTTCCTTGGGTTGGTGATGTCATTTCCTGCATTGGTGATGTCATTTCCTGTTCTTTTTCTCAGGGGATGGTAGATTGGCTCCAAATCAATGTGTTTGTTGATGGAGTTCCGGTTGAAATGCCATGCTTCTAGGAATTCTCGTGCATGTCTCTGTTTGGTTTGTCCTAGGATGGATGTGTTGTCCCAATCAAAGTGGTGTCCTTCCTTATCTGTATGTAAGGATACATCAACTAGCCACAAAATGACATGACCCACTATCACTCGTATCCTTATATACAGATAAGGAAGGACACCACTTTGATTGGGACGACACATCCATCCTAGGACAAGCCAAACAGAGACATGCACGAGAATTCCTAGAAGCATGGCATTCCAACTGGAACTCCATCAACAAACACATTGATTTGGAGCCAATCTACCATCCCCTGAGAAAAAGAACAGGAAATGACATCACCAATGCAGGAAATGACATCACCAACCCAAGGAAACCTAACCAGATAAATAGAAAGCGGGACATAACACCAGCGCTTTGTCGGTTGCTCACTGATGATGTTACCTAGAATGGTGACGAAACATCTGAAAATGAATCTTCCAGCTCAGCGAGCAAACTCACATCCAGAACCTCAACCTGAGCTACAAATCTTCTCAAAACTCGCTGGTATGGAGCTGTCCTTACATGTTAAATCCTGGTTCAACTTTAGGAAATATCGAAATTCCCTGCTGGTAAACGATGGTCCATTATCTGTTACTACCATTTCCAGGGCTCTGTGTGTTGAAAAAGATGTGCATGGTTTTTCTATCATCATGCCCGTGTTTGATGAATGGACTCTATGCATGCCCATCCACTTTGAGTGGGTGTCGTCAATGACAAGAAACATTGAGCCCACAAAAGGACCTGCATAGCCAACATGCCCAAGGTTTACCCAGCCATTCTCAATCAGTGAAGTAGGGTGAGTGCTGGCAGCAATTTCCTCCCTTGTTGGCTCTCTGGGCACTGCCCCACCAACACAGTTGTGCCTACATCCAAGCTGGCCACCAGCTATTACCTCTCACCAACATCTTCCTTTTGGAGCCCCCTGGCTGGTCCCGGTGGAGTTTAGCACCTTTGCTCAGGACAACCACTGTTGCTCCCCACAACAATATAATATCCTCGACTGTGAGCTGGTCTCTCTGGGGCCTAAAAGTTTTCACCTCTGGTTGTGATAGTCCTTTGGTTAACCCCATCAGCACTGAGTGTTTCAGTTCTGACAGTGCTGGATCTTTCTGTGTCCAAAACATGATATTGTCAACTGTGACTGGAAGTGTGTTGAGAAAATCTAAAGCCATTATGGACTCTTCCAGTGGCAGTACCAGGGTGTCTTCTATTGGCAGACGACTCAACGTATCCACATTTGCTACTTGGCCTCCTTGGCGTTGTACTAACTTGTAGCTAAAAGCATTTAGGATTAGCGCCTACCCCTGAATGCTGTCTGGGTCTGTGAGCAGCAACGATTGCCCCCTTTAAGCAGACCTAGTCAGGGTTTGAGGTTTGTGATTATCACAAATTTTCATCCATAAAGGTATTGGTGGAACCCCTGACTCCAAATGTGACTGCCATTCCCTTTTTCTCTACCTTGGCATATTTATATTCTGTATTAGTTAAAGTCTGAGTTCTTGAGCGTTCCTCTCCATTGTGCCACCTATGAGCTAGTACCACCCAATGCCATAGGGAAGGGCTAGGCATGTTAATCCCAAATATTTCTCATGTTTATAGTTAACCAACTCCATCGATGATATCTGCTGTTTCTTCACTTCACTGAAAGCCAGGGGTGGCTATGCGATCATTTCCTAGGCTGAACCATTTTCAGAAATTGATGCAATGATGCCAGGATGGAGGCCAGGTTATGTATGTATTCTCCATCATAATTAACCAGCACAAGAAATGACCTGAGCTCCTGGACAGACATGGGAGCTGGGCCACCTTTGATCACCCTCACTTTATCATCCAACGGGTGTAACCCAGTCTTGTCATCTCTATAGTCCAAGTAGGTCACTTTGAACATCTGAAACACAGATTTATTTTCCTTCTTGGGTGTACACCCAATTTGGAAAAACACCTGATGACTATGTATTTGAAGTACGAAGAATAGATTAAAAACATGACCTAAGTATTCTTTATTACTTTTCCCTGAGATTAGAAAGTTGCCCAGACAAATGGCGACCTGAGGTGGACCTTGCAAAACGTCCTTTGTTGTCCACTGAAAAATTGCAAAGGCTGACAATACCTCAGTGGCAGTCTCATATATTGGTACAAACTCTTATGAGTGTTCATCATAGCATACATCTGAGAATTTTCATCTATCCACAATTAGAAGCATGCATGGCTCATGACCAGCTTCATGAAGAGCATCCCCCACATCGCCCTGCCAGGTTTGCATATAAATCCTCTAAGCAAGGGGCTGGGTACTTATCCAGCTGTGAAAAACAGTTTACCCCCTCAAAGGTGAACCAACTTTTCACAATTGGTATGACCAGTGCTGCCCATTCCACAAATTGGACTTTTGTTAAATTCATCCACAAAATGAGGGCATCTTATCTATTCCTAATTGCCCGGAGGGCAGTTAAGTGTCAACCACATTGTTGTGGGTCTGGAGTCGCATGTAGTCCAGATGAGGTTAGAATGGCATTTTCCTTTCCTAAAGGGCATTAGTGAATCAGATGGGTTTTTCTGGCAATCGACAATCTTAAATCCAGATATTTATTGAATTCACATTCCACCATCTGCTGTGGTGGGATTCGAGCCAGGGTTCCATGAATATTGCCTGGGTCTATGGATTAACAATCCAGTGATAATGTCACTAGGCCATTTCTAACCAACAGGACCACCCACTACCTCCCCTGCGCTGGTTTGATGACTCCATCGCTTTGCAGCTTTCTGATTTCTGCCTCTACTTTTACCCATAAGGTAAATGGCACTGGAGGGGCTGTACAGAATCTTCAATTGCTTCTTGGTCAACGTGCAAGGTGGCTTTGGCACGTCCGGTAGTCCCTACACCTTCCAGAAGACTTCCAGGTATTTAATTAGGACTTCACTCAGGTAGCCATTTTCAAATTGGAAAATGTTGAGCCAATCTAGGCAAATATCTTGCAACAAGTTTCACCGCATCTAGCATGGGCCTAGTCCTTTTACTGCAACCAGTAGTAACTGAATCAGCTGCTTTTCATAAGAGACCAGATCCAAAGTGGTACCCTTAGTCTGTAAAGGTTCCCTGGTGTAGGTTCTCAGCCTAGCCAAAGTCTTGATCAAACATAGTTTTGTGTCTGTAGTCCAGAGTGAATTTTGCCAATCACGGGTACTGTCGCAACTGGTGTCAACTTCCAATAGAAGCAGATGACCATTTAACCAGGTGATTATTTTGATTGGTTTTGAATTGGATACTGCTAAGCAATTTACCTGTTCCAAACCAGAAGTGTGCAGATGTCCCAGGGTACGAACACTCCTAATACCAGCCCAATAAACCCTGTTGTTTAGCTTAGATTGAGTAGGACCTTTTAGCTAATAAAAAAAAACCAAAGGAACTGTGGATGCTGTAAATCAGGACCAAAAAACAAAGTCGCTGGAAAAGCCCAGCAGGTCTGGCAGCCTCTGTGAAGGATAAAACAGAGTTAACATTTCGGGTCTGGTGACTCTTCCTCAGTTCTGAGTTCAGTTCAGCGGAAGGGTCACCGGACCCGAAACGTTAACTGTTTTATTCTTCACAGATGCTGCCAGACCTCCTGGGCTTTTCCAGTGACTTTGTTTTTTGGTAGGACTTTTTAGCTGTCTTCAGTCTGCAAACTGGCAGCTTATTCAATGGCTTGCAGGCCAGGATCCTGAAGACAATTTTAATAATTTGGCCGAGGCTTGGCATTGTTTTAGGCTTTTTCTGTGGATGGTCTTGAGTCCTTTTGTTCAGGATATGTCTTGAGTGAGGCTATGTAATTGCCTGCTCTAAAATAGTGCTTCCCAAGCTGTCTACCTAGCATAGATGTCCACTTACATTGGAGTACCCTGCAACCCATATGGCCCACTTGCTGTACTCTCCAATGATAAATCCAGTTGTCGTGCCTGTTTGAACTCCAGTTGGCTTTCAGCTAGTAGGTGCGTTTGCATGGTTACATCATTAATCCCAATCTCGTTGCCACCAAAATAACCCCGCAGAAGCCAGTATCCTGTCAACGGCTCACCCTTTATTTACACATGCACACTTCTTGACTGTAGCACTGTATCTTCAGGATCAGCTGCCAGAATTCCAGAATCTCTGACACTCTTTGTTTTTTATCTGTCAGCCAGGGGTCCCTAATAGGACCAGATTAATGGCCTGAGTCTGGGAACTCAGATTCTGAAGTCTAGCTGGTTGACCTTGTCACAAATACAACAAACCCCAAATCCATAGGCCCCAGCCTTGCTCAGCTCAACCTTGCCAACTTTGGTCCCTGCACTGCAGCTACACCCGCCTCTCTCCGTGGGTCAAGGCCTTACTAGCTTTGAGGTTCATTCTGATTCAATGATCCTGATCACCGGCCTCGCTTCCCAGGCCCCTGTCTAACTACCAGACCATGGTCTCACCAGCCTCGTTTCCCAGGCCCCAGTCTTTCTTCCAGACCATGGCCTCACCAGCGTTGCTGCCCAGGCCACAGACTTATGTCCAGGCCCTGGTCTCACCAGCATCCCTCCCCAGGTGGCAGTCTAACTTCCAGGCCCTGGCCTCACCAGCCTCCCTCCCCAGGTGGTAGTCTAACTTCCAGGCCCTGGCCTCACCAGCCTCGCTTCCCAGGCTCCAGTCTAACTTCCAGGCCCTGGCTCACCAGCTTCGCTTCCCAGGCCCCAGTCTAACTTCCAGATCCTGGTCTTTCCAACCTCGTTTCCCAGCCCCCAGTCTAACTTCCAGACCATGGTTTCATCAGCCTCACTTCCCAGCCCCCAGTCTAACTTCCAGACCATGGCCTCATCAGCCTCACTTCCCAGCCCCCACTCTAACTTCCAGACCATGGTTTCATCAGCCTCACTTCCCAGCCCCCAGTCTAACTTCCAGACCTTGAACTCACCAGCCTCGCACCATCCTAGGCCTCCTGCATTGCCATAATGATGCCACCGTATGTTGCAGGAACAGCAACTCATATTCTGCTTGGGAACCCTGCAGCCCAATGGTATCAATGTGGATTTCACCAGCTTCAAAATCTCCCCTCCCCCCACTGCATCCCAAAACCAGCCCAGCTCGTCCCCACCTCCCTAACCTGTCCTTCCTCCCACATATCCCCCTTCCCACCTCAAGCCGCAGCTCCATTTTCTACCTACTAACCTTATCCTGCCCCCTTGACCTGCCCGTCCTCCCTGGACTGACCTATCCCCTCCCTACCTCCCCACTCATACTCTCCTCTCCACCTATCTTCTCCTCTATCCATCTTCGGTCCGCCTCCCCCTCTCTCCCTTTTTATTTCAGAATCCTCTCCCTGTCCCCCTTTTCTGATGAAGGGTCTAGGCCTGAAACGTCAGCTTTTGTGCTCCTGAGATGCTGCTTGGCCTGCTGTGTTCATCCAGCTCCACACTTTATTACCTAGAATGTGAAAGGAGAGAGGTTTTGACAGAGCGATGGAAAGTACTTGTCAGGCCACAGTTAGAATACTGTGAATATTTTTGGGCACTTTATCTGAGGAAAGATAAGTATTGTTGGCAGTCCAAAGAAGGTTCACTATGCTGATGCCAGGTATGGAAAGCTGTTTTTCAAGTCGTAGCTAATTAGGTTGGACATTTATTCGTTGGAACATAGAAGAATGAGGGGTGATGATCTTGAAACCTATGAGATTCTAAAAGGAGTTGACAAAGTCGGCTCAATAAATGTTGTTTCCTATTGCAGGAGAGTCTAGGACCAAAGGATATAATCTCAGAGTAAAGGGTCACACTTTTAAGAGAAAGTTGAGGAGGAATCTGTTTCTCTCAGAGGGAAGTGATTCTGTGAAGTTCTTTTACCACAGAGGGCTTTCAAATCTGGGTCATTAGGTGCACTCGAGGCAGAGACAGACAGATGTTTAATCAGTAAGGGTTATGGGGAAAGGGCAGGAATGTGGGGTTGTGATGTTCAGACCAGCCTTGATCTCCTTGCAGAATGTGATGGGCCAAGTCGCCCACCTCTATTCCTACGTTTTATGGTCATTAGGCCGCAGGGAGGCTGGTGCAAGTTGGCAGCCAAACACAAGGGGTACAATGTAGCCACTGCCCTCAAAGTGGGGCCTGAGGTGCTGTGCTAGCTGTCAAAATGGCAATCCAAGGGAGCAAGCAATGTGCTAACATCACCAGGTACCCACTCTGACTTTCATTTCAGAAATTGGGGATGTCTGGTTTCCTTACGTAGCAGAAAGAGCTGATAATGAAAGAGATGTGAATTGCAGTTAGTGGCATTAATAACAAATGATTACCCCCGTGAAAAGGCGCCAGCTGTCTTGTTTCAACTCTTGGAACTTTGAAAATCCAGTAAGCTGCTTTTGCCATTGAGAAAGACCTCACTTGATTTCTCAAGCAATGTTTGAAGATGTTGCACTATGTCATATGCCACTCAGGCACCAGTAACATTTCACCCACAAACTTTCTCCTTACTCCTGAATGCTTTGCCTATTCATGCTCTTGAACGCAAGGACATAATTTCTGGCAGCATGTCCTGTTCCTGCTGGGTGGCATTGTTTACCCTGGTATCAGGGAGACATGATTCTTATCTGTGTATAACACTCAATGCCAAATCCATTATTATCATCTAATTTGACTCTTTCCCTCACCAATGTATACTGTCAATCTTCCAAACTGTTGGGAATGTGATACTGACAAGATTCCCTGGAGAAGCAGACACTGTCCCCAGGATTCAAAACAGAGTTGGACTTGGTGTTGATTAAAATTGAAAACGTTAATCAATATGTTATGAGTGGACTGACGGAGAAAAGGATCCTGAATGTTCATCTCACTGTGTCATTTCATGTTCGTTTAATGTTCACAAAAAAGTTGAATAAGGAATCTGACAATTGTAAGGTAATGTTGATTCTTTGTTGAATTTCCAAGCAATGGGAGGAAAATGCATGGAGTCAAATAGAGTTGGACTTGGTAAATTTTAATTAATTGAAAACTTTAATTAATAAGTTATGAGTGGACTGACTGAGAAATGGATACTGAATGCTCATCTCACTGTGTCTTTAGATGTTTGTTGAATGTTTACAGGAATGTTGAACAAAGAATCTGACAATTGTAAGGTAATGTTGATTCTTTATTGGATTTCCAAGCAGAAGGAGGAAAATACACGGAGATAGTTGCAGAAGTTGTATTAGAATTAGCGTACAGAAAGGAGTGTTTGTTCAAAAATTCATCAGCTTTATTTTAGATAAGCTGTTAGACAATTCTTTAAGAGCTGAGAGCTTTTGAATATGATGAATTGCATTTCTTGATGGAAGATGAAGGGTTTCTTTCATTACAGGTTTAATGGTACTGCTTCGAAATGGCAGCAACCACCACCTTAAAAAATTTGTCCCAAATGTAATGGACTTCAGGACTGAAGTGTGGCTTTCTGTTAGAGGCCATTGCGATGATAACGCAGTCAGTCAGCAGCTAGAAAGCGAAACACAAATATAAAACATTGATTTAATTGGAAACAAAGTGTGCACTAATAGGTTAAACCAAAAACTTACTGCAGCTCAGAATGTTGTCCAAACATTATTAATCATAACAGGGAGAGATCCTTGAGTCCTCAGAATAGAATGGTTATGTGGCACAGTGGCAACATTGCCACTTCAGAAGCAGACAATCCCGGCTCAAGTCCGACATGCCCCAATCCCAATGCTTAACAAAAACTCCGTGGACCAATTTGGAATAAGTATTCATTTAGATCAGCATGGTAAGCACCCTATGAGCCATTGATTAGATCAAGTGGGACAGGATGAAGTGTTTGATTGTTACAGACCTCCATACTCCACGTCCAATGTAATGAACTGACTCGACTTTGCAGCAAAAGTGAAAGGAGAGGGAGTCTCTCACTGGAAGCCCCCCAATGCAAAATGTCCCCTTTCCCAGGGAATCTCAGTTGACTGAGTGTCATGTTAATGCTGACCCTGGAGTTAGCTTGAAGCTACAACATGACTTCAGTGGAAATGGAACATATATTTAAAAGTGAAGATTTGGTACTTACATGGAAGCTTCCAGAATCCACATGTAGAACCTCAGCATGCGTCTTGCTGATTTCTGTAAACTGGGCCTTTATATTGTCCATATTTTTGACAGCTTTCTCCAGAGCATCTGACACTGTTTTCGCATGTCCAGCAACTGTAAAGTTTTTTCGATTTTCGAAATAACGTTTAGTCCAAGGGTAGGCACAGAACATCCTGCAGGGGAAAAGCGTAATGATTCACTCTAATGCCAAATTCCAACTTGCATTTATACACCTCAAAGCTAATCAATGAATATTTTGCGCAAAGCTATATTTTAGTGCAGTTTGACTGGAACTGCAATGAACCCTTTGACATGAACTTCCCTATCCTGCAACAACACACCTGCATCACAAGAAACTTGTGAAAACATAGGGGAGACATTCAACTGAAAATAAAGTTTGCTGCACTGTACCTTTCCAGGCCTTCCTTAACAAGTGCAGTCATGTTTTGTTTCTTCCATTGGGCATCGATTTCTTTTCTCTCCCCGTCAGTCCAGTGCACCATTTTGTCTGTTGAGAAGTCTCTGCTTTGCCTTCAACAAAAAAGCTGTGCTGATCCTCAGTTTGAGTCTGTTCTTATAATCTGTAACAGGGTTCTTCCCCAAAGCTAATTCCCAATGTCATTGGCTGAATCTTTTTGGGCTGGGTGGGACCCCAATTCCCTATCACTGGGTAGCACTCTTCCATGTTTCAGCATTAAGATAACCACATGTTGAACATTAATCAGCCCTTCCTACCTCAATTCTGTCCAGTCATCACAAAGAGCAGTCATGCTGTTTTGCTGAGTAATAGTTATTTTAAGCAACCAGTTCAGAGATGCTCGGACACACCTCTGGACACTCTCACCAGTGGCTTCTCTGAATCCGCATGCCCTTACCACCACCATTTCCCAGCCATCGCCATGGACACTGCCCTCCTCTGCACACTTCATGCAGACAATGTTGGCACCAACAAACCACCAGCCTTGCCAAATTAACATCCCATGACACTGAGTCTCATTTCTTACAGCTCACTCTTTGCGCTCACTCTCAGGCTATCAGGCTCTGGCGTCTGTATTGCTCGTTCACACAGAGGGTGAAGTCGGCAGCTTGTCACTTTAGGGAGCACTGAACAATCAAGTGACTGGCTAATGTTGCAGTGCACTATTCTGCCACACTGTGAGTGAACTTCTTATGTCATAGATATAGAGATCTACAGCCAGGGGAAAAAGCTCTTCAACCCATTGAGTCTGTGTCTGACAACAACGTAATTATCTCTGTGACAAGCATACTACATGTTCTTCAAAGAATTACCATGTCTGCATGTCAAATCGGACAAGTCCTTATTGGGACCAAAGGTGATCCATTAGGGGGCACTGCCGTAGTCAATCAAGTAGCTTGTCCAATTCCAGTGAAAGCAGTTAGCCATGATCAGTCAGGGATTTGGTCCCACCAGAGTTTGGGGCTCTGAGACTGGAGATAGGAGCTACAGTCAGCCAGACAATTTGGGTTCAGCTAGATTTCTGGAGGGCCCCAGCGTCATTCAGTCAATTCAATTCATTCCACATGATATTGAGAAATGGCTGGAAGCAATGTTTACTGCAGAGTCCATGAGCTTGAACAACATTCTGACAATGGGACAAAAGATGTGCTTTAGACCATAAGGCCATAAAACCACAAGATATAGGAACAGATTTAGGCCATTTGACCGATTACCATTTGATCATAGATAACAAAATGTGAGGCTGGATGAACACAGCAGGCCAAGCAGCATCTCAGGAGCACGAAAGCTGACGTTTCGGGCCTAGCCCCTTCATCAGAGACCTGCTTGGCCTGCTGTGTTCATCCAGCCTCACATTTTGTTATCTTGGAATTCTCCAGCATCTGCAGTTCCCATTATCTCTGATACCATTTGATCATGTTTGATATGTTTCTCAATTCCATTGCCCTGTCTTCTCCCCACAATCGTTGATCCCCTTACCTGCCAAGAACATATCTATGTCAAGACATTGCTGTGGTCCAGGGCACGCCAGTTACAACGCTGTCCTATCCACAAAAAAGCAGGACAGACCTAATCCGAATAAATGCTACATCAACAGTCAACTCTTGATGATCATCAAAGTGATGGAAGGGGCCATCAATAGTGCTATCAAGAAGTATGTACTCAGCAATGACTGCCGAATGACTTTCAGTTTGGGTTCTGCCATGGCCATACATCCCCTGACCTCATTACCGCGTTGATGCAAACATGGAAATAAGAACTCTAGAGCTGAGCTGGCAGTGACTACGCTTCACATTAAGGCTGAATTTGTTTAAGCATGGCAGCAAGGGGTCCTAGAAAAATTGGATTCAATGAGAGTCAAGGGAAATGTCTGCGCTTACTTACAGTCAGTACTGGAGCATAGGCAGATGGCATTGGTTTGGTGGAAGTCAGTCATTTCAACTCCAGCACATCTCTGCAAAAAGCCTTCAAGGTAGTGTCCGAGGTACAACCATCATCAGAAGCCTCATTAATGACCTTCCCTCCATTGTAAGGTCAGAACTATCAATGTTTGCATTGATTTTACAATATTCAACATCATTCCCAATTCCTCAAACACTGAAACAGTCTGTGTTCAAATGCAGAAAAACCTGGGCAATATCGACATGAGGGCTGAAAAGGGGCAAATATTATTCATGCTCTTCAAGTACCAGGCAATGACCACTTGCAGCAAGATGGAATCAAGCCATCACCACTTGACATTCAATGGCACCCTATTTGATTGGCATCACATCGACAAACTTCATTCCCTGTACTACTGATGCTCAACAGCAACAATGTGTACTATTTACAAGGCACATGACAAAAAATCACCAAGGCTCCTCCACCAGCACGTTCCAAACGCAGGGTCACTTCTTCCATCCTGAAGGGCAAAGGCAGCAGATACTCAGGAATATGAGCACATGTAACTCCCAATGAAGCCACTCACCATCCAAACTTGGAAATGCATCACCCTTCCTTCAGAGTCAGAGTCAAAATCCTTGAACTCCACTGCTCATGGCAAGTGAAAATTGACGACAGCAGATCAAGAAGGAAGCAGATCTCCATCTTCTTGAGAGTAGCCAGGGATGGTCATTCAAAGGCCAGTCTAGCTGCAAATCTTCAATGTTCTCAAACGAAACGAGAACAAGTGGCAACTTGACTCATGTGTAGAGACATTATCACCCCGACGATATGTGGTGGAAGATGTACCTCACAATCAACGGTATGGACACCCAACTGCAGGGACTTCCCACAGCTGCAGTTGGCTGACCAGGAAGAAGTGAATTCACCGCCAACACAGGTCACAGGTCAACCATCAGACCTGGAATGCACAGCAACCTCAACAACAGAAATAGAGCAACTGTGGCAATCAATGCCACAAGAAGTGACACAAGAACAACACTCCCTGGGGAAACACCATCACCCAGATGAATTGGCAAAGGCTGTAACATGTGCATGTGCCGTTGAGGTAAAGGAAATGTCACCACAGTCCCACTAGAAGGAAGCTGTTGGTAAGTTTATTCTGAGGGTGACCCCACCTTAGTTAGGGGGTCAGGCTGAGAAGGCATGACCTTAAGAGTCACCTCAGCCAGTGCAGGAGTTGAACTCACTTTTGACACCATTCTGCTTTGCAAACCAGAAGTCCTGCCAACTGAACCAACAAACCGCATCTATTAAGAGACCAGCATGGTTTAAGAACAATGTGTACAATATAAATGTACAGACTGAAGGGAATAAGAAAAGGTTAAGGCACCCTAATAGTATTGTGGGCGTACCGACACGACATGGAATGCAGCGGTCTATGAAGACGGCTCATGACCACCTTCTCAGGGACAGTTCGGGATGGGCAGCAAGTCCTGTCCCAGCCTAAATTGTCCAAAGAATACATTTTAAACATCTCAAATTCAACTTTTTGTTATTCTCTGAACATTTATTTTTGAACAAGCAAATACAATTTTCTGGAATATTATGCTCACTCGTACCAGGAATTTTCCCTCTCGCTACTTCTCCAACAACTCAACATTAATCGCAGCTACAAGATCCAATAGCAATTCTTTCTATGTTGAGCATTTCACAGAATGGGCCAGAAAAGAATCCTGTGCACACCGCAGGAACGTCCTCACCTTCCCTCTGCTGTCAATACATATCAGGCTCATTGAAATCCATTCACTGACAGAACACAAGTGGAAGGTGGATTCGGCGTTGATCACAGAATTACAGATATAAGGGAATAAGAAGCAGGACACAACATTCGAACAGGTTTGGAGGAACTGTCTACTCCATGGTTATCAGAGTTTGAACCTTTCCCCACATTGAAACCTGCCTCTGGAATGGACGTCCAGTCCCTACACACCTGCATTCCCCATGCAGATGCCCTAAAGGCCTTGCACTTCTTCCTGAACCGCAGGCCTGGCCAGTCCCCCTCCACTGACACACTCATCCGCCGAGCCGAGCTCGTCCACACCCTCAACAACTTCTCCTTCAATTCCTCCCACTTCCTACAGACAAAGGGGGTGCCATGGGTACCCGCATGGGCCCAAGCTATGCCTGCCTCTTTGTAGGTTACCCAAAACAAACCCTTGTAGGTTACCCGAAACAAACCCTCTTCCGCACCTGCACTGGCCCTAAACCCAACCTCTTCCTCCGTTACATTGATGACTGTATCGGTTCGCCTCATGCTGCCACAAGGAGCTCGAGCAGTTCATCCACTTCACCGACACCTTCCACCCCAACCTGAAGTTCCCCTGGATTATCTCTGACATCTCTCTCTCCTTCCTGGACCTCTCTGTCTCCATCTCGGGCAACCACCCAGAAACTGATATCCATTTCAAGCCCACCGTTTCCCACAGTTACCGAGAATACACTTCCTCGCACCCACGTTCCTGCAAAAATGCCATCCTCAATTCCGAATTCTTTCGCCTCTGCCTCATCTGCTCCCAGGCTGAGGCATTCCACTCCGGGATAACTCGGATGTCCTCGTTTTTCAAGGACCGCAACTTCCCTCCTCAGTGGTCGAAAATGCCCTTGACTTTGTCTCCCGCATATCCCGCAACTCATCCCTCACTCCCCCTCCCCGCAATAACAACCAACACAGAATCCCCCTCATCCTCACATACCATCTCACCGACCTCCGGATCCAATGCATCATACTCCAACACTTCTACCATCTGCAATCTAACCCCACCACCAAAGGCTTTTTCTCCTCCCCATCCTTATCTGCTTTCTGGAGGGACCACTCTCTGTGGGTCTCCCATGTCCGCTCCACACTTCCCTCCAGCCCCACCACATTCCCCTGCAACTGCAGGAAGTGATTAGATTTGATTAGATTCCGTAAAGTGTGGGTACATGCCCTTTAGCCCAACAGGTCCACGCTGCTCCTTGAAGCATCCCACCCAGACCCATCCCCACATCACCCACATACCCCTGAACACTATGGGCATTTTAGCACGGCCAATCCACCCAGACTGCACATCTTTGGACTGTGGGAGGAAACTGGAGCACTTGGAGGAAACCAGCACCAACAAGGGGAGAGTGTGCAAACTCCACACAGACAGCCAGCTGAGGAAGGAATCAAACCCGTGTCCCTGGTGCTGTGAGGCTGCTGTGCTAACCACTGAGACACCGTGCTGCCTGTGCTAAACATGACCCAGCACCTCCCCTCTCACCACCATCCCAGGCCCCAAGAAGTCTTTCCTCATCAAACAGATGTTTACCTGCACATCTGCTAATGTGGCATACTGCATCCGTTGTGGCCTCCTCTACATCGGGGAAACCAAGCAGAGGCTTGGGGATCGCTTTGCAGAACATCTCCGCTCGGTTTGCACTGAACAACCGCACCTCCCAGTTGCAAACCATTTCAACTCCCCCTCCCATTCCTCAGACGACATGTCTATTTTGGGCCTCCTGCAGTGCCACAACGATGCTACCCGAAGGTTGCAGGAACAGCACCTCATATTCCGCTTGGGAAACCTGCAGCCCAATGGTATCAATGTGGACTTTACAAGCTTCAAAATCTTCCCTCCCCCACTGCATCCTAAAACCAGCCCAGCTTGTCCCCACTCCTCTAATCTGTCCTTCCTCCCACCTACCCCCTCCTCCCACTTCAAGCCACACCCCCATTTCCTACCTACTAACCTCATCCTGCCTCCTTGTCCTGTCTGTCCTCCCTGGACTGGCCTATCTCTTCCCTCGCTCCCCACCTACTCTCACCTTTACTGACTCTATCCCCGCCTCTTTGACCTGTCTGTCTCCTCTCCACCTATCTTCTCCACTATCCATCTTCTATCCGCCTCCCCCTCTCTCCCTATTTATTTCAGAATCCCCTTGCCCTTGCTTTGGAGGTAAATGGTCAGACAGTGGTACAGCTGCTGCCTTTGTCCCTGTTGAAAATGGTTGATGATTTGTCAAAGTCTTTTGAGGAAGGTTTGTAGAAGGTACACATTTCTGCCATTGTGCATTGTGATCAGGGGATTGAATGTTAATGGGAGAGACTGAATGTCGAACAAACTGGCTGCGTTGCCCTGGATGATGCCAAAATTCTTGAGTTTCAATGGTGGTACCTTCATTCCAAGCAAGGGGACTGTGTTCCATCATATTACTGTTTGTAAATGTTGGACAGTCCTTGAGGTGCCTAGTGTGTGTTACTCACTGCAGACATTTTTGCCTCTGACCTGCCGCTGTAGGTGGTCTGGAGGATGAAACCAGAGCACCAATAGCAAACTCACAAAGACATACGGAGAATGTGCAAACTCCACACAGGCTATCACTCGAGGGTCGAATCAAACCCAGATCTCTGGCATTGCAAGTCAGCAGTGCTCACCACTGAGCTCATGTACTGCCTCCTGAGCCAGCAGTCCCAAGATGTTGATGGTGGGGATTTCAGTGATTGTAATGTCCTTGAACATTAAGGAGTCCTGCCGAGATTCCCTCTTGATGGCAACAGTTATTGTCTGACACCTGTCACCAGCCAGTTGTCATCGCAAACTAAAGTTGCCTCAGTTTTGCTGCATTTGGATAAAAACGACTCCATATCTGAGGAGTTGTGAATGGCGTTGGACGTTGTGTAATCAGCAGTGAATAATGCTTTGAACCTTCTGAGGAAGGAAGATCATTGATGAAGCAACTGAATATGATTGAGCTGAAGGCACCATCCTCAGGAGCGTATGCAGCTATGTGCAGCTTCTCTGCAACACCTTGAGGTCCCGTTTGGCCAAATGCTGCATTGATGTCAAGAACAGTCAATCTCAGTTCATCTCTGGAGCTCAGCTCTTTCTCCGTGTTAAGATCAAGACTGTAATGACACCTCTTAACTGAACATCAGTGAGCAAATTGTTGCCGAACATGTTCGGGTAGAGAACGAATAAATGTGGAAGAAATTAGAGTTGGAGAAAAAACTAAAGAGGAAAGTAAAATCTGACTGCAAGCATTTTCACAACAGTAAGCCAAGTGAAACAATAAGATCAAACATGGTGTCTTCTGGACAGCGAGAATGAGGAGGTAATTGTTACAAACAAGGAAATAGTGAATGAAATAAACAAACATTTTGCTTCAGTCTTCACTGCAGAGGATATAAAACTCATTCCACTCAAAGTTGTAAATCAGGAGTTGGAACAGCGACAGGTTCTTAGCAAGATTAGAATCACGATGGAAGTAGCAGAGTGCAAAGGGATGGAGATGCAGGCTGACAAATCTTCAGGTTCTGATGAACCATATTGTAGTGTGTTCAAAAAAGGTGGCTTTTGAGTTAATGTATGCATTGCTGTCACTTTCCAAAAATCACCAGAATCAGGACAAGTTGTTTGAATGGGAGAGTAGCAAATATGGACAGCCTACTGAGGAAGGGAGGTCAGCAAAATACACGAAACTACAGGCCAGTTGCAGGCTTGCTATCTGTCATTGGGAATGTGTTGGAATCAATTCGTAAAAGATTATAGCTTCTCAATGCCGAACATGTTCTAGTAGAGATTAACTAAATGTGGAAGAAATTCAATGTAATGCCAAGAGTCAACATGGTTTTGTTAAAGGGAAATCATGATCGATAAGTCTACAGGAGCTCTGAGGAAGTAGCATGCGATATGTGGGTAGAGGGCTATGTGTATATGTATGTATGTACTGTATTTGTGTTTCCAGAAGACATTTGATAGAGCGGCAAATCAACAGGCATTGCAGAAAATACTTCCCCTCATAGTAAATGGGGTAATATGCAAGCATGGATTGAAGCCGGCAGAACACAGAAAGTCGGCAGGTTCTCGTTGGCAGGATATATTTTGTTACATCTGCAGTGCTCTCTAGTTTAACAGGTGCAAATCCATGGCAGATAAATTCAGAGATGACACCAAGATAGGTAGGAAAATACATTTTCCTGCAGCTTTCCAATGTCTAGGGGTGTATAGATAGTCCTCCTACTCCTCCTGATTAAGCCTGCTCTTCAACCAGACCTCCTCTACTTGCAAGCTCCTTTTCCTTTCAATGCTTCCTTGCCCTGCAGCTTTCCTCCACCCACCACCCCAACTGTTAACTTCTTCAAGTACCCGACCTGAAGGAAATATACAATGCAGCCCGGCGCGGGATACAAGTCCCAGGAGCGAGTCGCACCGGGAGCAGTGCAAGTGTGGGCTCTGTCCCAGAAGTGAGTTTCGACTGGCGCGCGCGGTTTGAGCTAAGAGCTGGGTTGCAGCCGAGTGGGGTCAGAACAGATCCAGCCGGGAGGCATGACTTCTGGAGGCAAGTCAGGGACAGAGGCTGGTGCCTGGGTGCAACAAGGCCCTGTGTTCCAAAGACTGGTAATCATGGACTCAATGAGAAAGGACTATAATTTGAGAGTACTTTTAAGATACATTTTATTATCATTCTGGATGTTTAAACTCTGTATTCCCCTGATAGTCTTTCTTTTACTGTTTCAATTCTGTAACGGCACTTAAAGTATCTGTACCTAGGTACCCTGTACCTAAGATTGCGCCAAACATCGACATTACAGACTTTTTATGGCATTCATTCGAGTGCACATGACAATAAAGTCTATGCGATATTCGTGAGCATGAACAAAGACATATTGTACACGTACACAGAATATCAACAAAGCCAATGGACACATTATGACAATTACTGAATGTAAAACTATGGATTCTCCTTCCCCTTCTGCCATTTGTTCATTTGGGTTTGCTCTGAACAAAACCAAACTATTTTTCACTGTCGCAAAGCTATCATTAACACTTGTTTAGCATCAAGATCAGTCCTCTTTGTGTTTTGCTCAGAGTAGCCTTTCCATCTATATGACGAAGCCACCTGTCAACACTGTTACAGCTATCATTTGCTCGGACTGTCCACTTCCATAGAGTTGTTAAGACACTTGTATTAGAGCCGTAGAGCTGTGCAACACAGAAACAGAACCTTCCATTCAACTTGTCAATGCTGACCAGACATCTAAAATAAATCTAGCTCCATTTGCCAGCATTTGGCTCCTATCCCTCTGAATCCTTCTTATTCATGTACCCATCCAGGTACCTTTTAAATGTTATAATTGTACCAGCCTCCAGCACCTCCTCTGGCAACTCAGTGACTACACGCACTAACCTCTGCACGAAGAAGGTGCCCCTTAGCTCCCTTTTAAATCTTTCCCCTCTGGCCTTAAACCTATGCCCTCTAGATTTGGACACCCCCATCCCTGTGAAAAGACCCTGTCTATTTAGGCTATTCATGGCCCTCATGATTTTGTAAACTTCTATAAGGTTGCCCCTCGGCCTCCAATGCTCCGGGATCATGACCTAATCAGCCTCGCCCTAGAGGTCAAACATTCCGAAATCTGTGAATCCTTGCACATTTCACAACATCTTTCCTGAATTGCACACAGTATTCCAATAGGGATTCTGGGTAATCCAAGATGGAGGAGGGGAAAACGTTGTGGCTGTCGGAGCTGCTACTTTTTTGAAGTATCTTCAACGTTGGAGCAGGTTTCCTAAAATTCTAGGAGAAGTAATTGCTGTTCAATGAGCTGTCTCATTGTTTCAGAACTTTGGGGAAGAAAAGGTCAAAACAATGACATTTTAAAAAGGATGTAGCAAGACAACAGCAGCCGCGAAATAGGAAGTGATTCAAACAGAGGAAGAGATTTACGCTGACCCAGCAGTGAATCTGCACAGCTGCTGCATTTGCTGTTTAGTTTTAAATACCTTTGGATATGGGAGATCGTTCTAAGAAAAGTAAACGAACAGCAAAATTCACAGCTGACCGTGGAGAAAACCTGTGCCTGAGGTGGGGGTGGTGTGGGTTGGGGGAGATTGCAGCAGGTGTGCAATTAAGTGGTTCGTTTTAAAGTGTAACTTTACTGTTTCTCTAAATCTACAATGGTGAGTCGAGTGGGTTGTTTTATGATTTTCTTTTATTGAGATCTGTGCCTGGATTAAACATGTTAACTCTGTTTCTCTTTCCCCCCAAGAGCTGCCAGTTCTGTCGAGTTTCTTCACAACGCTTTCTATTTCGGGTCACTTGCATCCACAGTATGCTGTTTTGAACTGTTAACTAATCCTGGATTCCCTGGGCTTACACCACTGCTTTCCATGTACAAACTTTAACCCATTTGTACAGGATTCAATTTCAAAACTTGCCGAGGGCTGAAAAGATTGAAGTATTGTAAAGAGTGAGGGGGAAGAAACTAAAACCAGGGGATACTAATAAATGGTGACTAGCAAAAGATCCAAAGGTGATATGAGAAACAATCCCTTTTACAGATGGGTGAGCCAAGCGAATTGTTGACACATATTCAGTTGTGGCTTTGAACGGAAATCTGATAAATACTTGAAGGGTAATTAGCGAATAGGTGAAATGGCAGGGATGTGGGAATAGATGGATTCTTCTTGCAGGAAGTCAACACTGCACCAATCTTCCAACTCCGCAGTTGTTTTCCTGGTTGTTTAAACATGGTTCAGGAGACATTCCAAAGATTGCCACTGGCAGTGGGGTTTCTGCCACTCAGATTCACTGTAACATTGTCAGGCACACTCAATGGACAAGCTAGGCTTCTGCTGATCCTGTGTGTTTATACGTTCATTAATTCTAACAACATTGCGTCTTATGCTTTGCATCAAGACCAACGTATGATATAGATCCAGCAACAAGGCCCAATAGGATAGTCAGCAATGAAAGGATTCCATCTTACACTGACTTATTACAGGCATTTCACGACTGGAGGAAAGGTTATAAAATGCTCAGAGACATTTGTGGATGTTCTGATCAATTCTTATATCGAATAGAAATTATTCTTCACTATTCTTGTGTAAACTAAACATTTGACTTTCAACCACATTACTGGTATTACTCATTGGCTACCTTTGCTTCAATTGCAGTGAATACCATTCTCTGTATTTGATTTTACTACAAATTTCATTTCAACATATTTGCACGATATTTGTTATGTCAAGCTGAAGTCAATAATTATTGAACTTTGCTGAAAAAACATTAATTTTGAGATCGGCTCAAACAGACAGCTTTTCACGCCTTGGGCCACTATCTTGTCTCTGCAAACACCATGATCCACCCAAGATTGAGAGTGAATGTTGATTACTTTCCTGGAGCTGGCTGCGATAGTACGTTCTTAACTTCAAATATTTTACACACATCTTTGGTGCAAATTGCTAGAACCGTTTGCCAGAGTTACTGTTTCAGTGCTCCTTCTCTCTCTGAGGTGACAAACACTCCTGCAGAAGTAAAAAATACATCCAATTTTGGCTTTTTAAAGAGAAAATATTCTCACAACTTCAGTCGGTGAGGTTTGTGATCAGTACTGCTCAAGTTTGACAATTCCGCTCAGTTGGAGGTAGCTAAAGGGGAACAGTAACAGGCTGTGAAGAAGGGTTACTGGACTCTCTGTCCAAAGATGCTGCCAGACCTGCTGAATTTCTCCAGCCAATTTCTGATTTTGTTTCAGGTTTCCAGCATCCGCAGTGTTTTAGTTTCATGACAGTAACAAGGCCACTTGGCAGCTGCTAAAATCATTTTCCTGAAAAATTAATGTTAATTTCTTTTACGCACGGAACCCTGTTCACCTGATCTAATGCTTTCTATGTGCAACCAGAAATAAAAAGAGGGGTCTCCCAGACAAAACAATAGTGGGTTCCTTTTCCCACCCCTCAGTTTCTCTAGCTAATGCTTGGGACAAAGATATCTCTCTTTAGCCAATTCAATTTGGAGATGCTTTTTTGTCTTTGACCAAAGGTGTCAACAATCTCTAGAATACTCATCCTCAGAACACAGTGATTTGTTGAAGTTATTCATGGCTGAGTTAAATAAATGTCTGTAAGACCGGAGAGTTATGAATTCTTGGGAACAGACCAGATCGTGGAGTTGAGACTACAATCAGATCAGTCCCAACCTTATTAAATGGGGAAGGAGCCTTGCGGGGTTGAATGGCCTAATTCTACTTCTATGTCCTCTGTTAAGGAGAAATTTCAAATCAATTTACAATTTATTGGTGGACAGTCTTTGTGGAATCAGCAGGTGTATTCCTCACTACAATAATCCTTGCACTGTCTTGCTTTGTTAGCCATTGTATTAATTTGGCAAATCCAATTGAATTTCTAGCCATTGTAACCACCCCACCAGGATATTGATAATGGGGAATTCATTGATGGTAATGCCTTTGAATATCAAGGGGTGGTGTTTCGATCGTCTCTGACTGGAGATTGTCATTGCCTGGCATTAGTGCAGTTTAGTTGGAGCTTGCTGCTTCTGAGTCAAAGACCTGTGTATTGTTCAGGTCTTGTGGCATTTGAACATAGACTGCTACAGGATCTGAGGAGTAGGTGCTAAACATTGTTCAGTCATCAGTGAACACCCTCACTTCTGACCTCATGATGGAGTGAAGGTCATTGATGAAGCAGCTAAAGCCACCGCACCCCCTCGCCCCGCTGAGGAATTCCAACAGAGAAGTCCTGGAACTGAGCTGACTGACCTCCAACAATCACAACCATCTTCCCATGTGCCAAGGATGAGAGTTGAGCAGAGAGTTTCCCCCGATACCCGTAAATTCCAGCATTTCTCAGGCCCCTCGATATCTCACTTGATTAAATGTGGCCTTGATGTCAAGACTGTCTCTCTTGCCTCACCTTGCCTCTGGTATTCAGCTCTTTTGTCCATGTTTGAACAAGGCTGTAATGAGGTCAGGAGCTGTGTGGCCCTGGCATCACTAAGCACGTTATTGCTAAGCAGGTGCTGCTTGATAGCACTGTTACTGACACCTTCCATCACTGTACTGATGTTCGAGATTAGTCCGATGGGATAGTAATTGACTGGCTCGGATGTTTCCTTGTCTTCTCGAATTCATTTATGGGATAAGGACCTCACAGGCTAGACCAGCATTTATTGCACTTTCTAAATAGCCAAGAGGGCAATTAACAGTCAACAACATTGGTATGTGCCTGGACTCACATGTGGGCCAGGCCAGGCAAGAAGGACATATTTCTTTCCCTAAAGGATGTTCTTGGCCCTGATGAGATTGAAGACAGTTGGCAGTCATTCACAGTTGGCATTGAGCCAGCTTTTTATTCCAGATAATAAGTGAATACATAATTCACCATCTGCCATGGTGGTGTTTGTTCTCATGTCCGAGAATGTCAACCAACGGTTCTGGATTAGCTGTTCAGTGATTTTACCAGTGTGTTACTGGCTCCCTTTTGTGTCAGGATAGTCTGGACAATGTTCCACAGTGTCGGTTGGACGCTAGTGTTGTAGCTGTACGGGAACAGCTTGGCTAATGGAGTGGCAAGTTCTGGAGTGCAAGTATTCAGCACTAAGTCCTAATTGTTGGCAGGGCACATAGCCTTTTCAGTGCCCAGTGCCTCCAAACATTTCTTGGTATCACATGGAGTGAATCGAATTGGCTGAAGTCTGGTTTCTGTGCTGCTGTGGGGAGCTGGAGGAGACCGAGATGGATCATCCACTCAGCACTTCTGGCGGAAGATTGTTGCAAGTGATTTGGCCTTGTTTTCGCACAGATGTGTTGGACTCCTGCATTATTGAGGATTGCATTATTTGTGGAATTGTTGCATTCCAGTGAGTTGTTTACTCGTCCAACATCACTCACGACTGAATGTTGCAGGGCTGCAGAGGTTGGATTTGATCGGTTGTTCGTGGGATCACTTAGCTCTGCCTATCACTTGCTGTTTATGTTGTTTGGCATGTAAATAGCCCTGTTTGGTGGCTTCACCAGGTTGACGCCTTTGTTTTAAGTATTCCTGGTGCTGTTCATGGCATGCCCTCCTGCATTCTCCATTGAACCAATGTTGATGCCCTGGCCTGATGGTAATGGTTGAGTGGCGATATGCCAGGCCATGAGATTACAGGTTGTGTTGGAGAACCATTCCACTGCTGTTGATGGCACATAATGCCTTATGGGTGCCCTTGAGTTGCTAGATCTGTTTGAAGTTGGTCCCATTTAGCACAGAGATAGTACCACACAACATGATGGAGAGTATTCTCAGTGTGAAGACAGAACTTTGTCTCTACAAGGACTGTGCAATGATCACTCTTACTGATACTGACATGGACAGATGTATCTGCAGTTGGCAGATTGGTGAGGAAGAGATCATAGAGTCAACAAGATGTCCAGCATGGAAACAGGCCCTTCAATCCAACTCATCCACACTCATCTGATATCTGAAATTAATGTTGTCCTATTTGCCAGCATTTGGCCCTTCCTTTGCAGATAACCATCCAGATGCCTTTTAAATGTTGCAATTGTACCAGCCTCCACCACCTCCTCTGGGAGCTCATTCCATACAAGTACCACGATCTGCTTGAAAAGTTGCTGCTTAAGAGTCTTTTAAATCTTTCTCTTCTCATATCAAACCTTTGCTGTCTAGTTTTTGACACCCCTTCCCTGGGGAACTGATCTTGTCTCTTGACTCTATCTATGGTACTCTTGTGTTTTTCACTCTTATTTGTTCCTTCATCACCTGCTGCAGAGTCAGTCTTGCACTGATGTCCTTTAGCACCCTACCAGCTCCAAACACAGTGCTGCTGAGCCACTGTTTGTAATGGACATTGAAATCCTCCACCCACTCTTGCCATCCTCAGTGCTTCCTCCGAGTGGATGAACACAGCAGGCCAAACAGCATCATAGGAGCTCAAAAGCTGACATGTCGGGCCTTGACCCTTAATCAGGCCCTTTTCTGATGCAGGGTCTAAGCCCGAAACATCAGCTTTTATGCTTGTAAGATGCTGCTTGGCCTGCTGTGTTCATCAGGCTTCACACTTTGTTATCTTGGATTCTCCAGCATCTGCAGTTCCCATTATCTCTCTCTCCAGGGATGCAGCTCACTCTGCAGGACAAGCCTTGAGTACGATCATCAGGGCTGATAGCCTTTACAGTATCATGTGTTTTCAGTGCAGCATCGCCATCATTTCCAATTGTCCCCGGACAGATCCCCCAGCCCAATATTATCTGACTTGTGGTGGCTTGTTGAGTGAGAAGTGAGACTATACGACTGCCTTTTTCTAACCTGTAATATATCCTGATTAATATCACCCATCTCTGGTAATTGGCTACGGACACCCTGGTTTAATTTTTTAACAAATATAGCCCTGACTGTTCCACCGAGACCTCACAGCCCTCACAAATTTTTCCATCAGTGTATCTCAGGTGCTGCTTGCATTTTTACTTTCTGGAAGTCCCATTTCCACCTTCGTTGATCTTCATTGGCTCCCAGCTAAAAGGTCTCATCCTTGCTTTCAAATGCCACCTGGTTTCAGCACATAGCTATCGATCTATCTTAGCTCTGCAGATCCACAATTCTTCATGATATCTGCAATCTCTCTTATTTTACATCTGGAGCTCCACTATTGGGAACCCTGGCTCCACTTCGACTCATAGAAGTCATACGGTACAGAAATAGGCCTTTGGTCCAACTTGTCCATGCTGGCCAGATATCCTAAACTGATCGAGACCCATTTGCCAACATTTGGCCCATATCACCCGAAATGCCTCGTATCCATTTACCCAGGCACCTTTTAAATGTTGTAATGGTACCAATCTCCACTAGTTCCTCTATCTGCTCATTCTGCATTTGCACCACATTCTGCATGAAATGGTTGCCCCTTAGCTTCCTCTTTAATCTTTCCCTCGCACCTTAAAGCTACACCTTATAGTTTAGGAACCCCTCAACCTCAGAAAAAGACCAAACATTGGCCATTCCGCCCACCATGCCTGCTCCATCTGTGAATAAGATCAGGGCTGCTTTTGCTCTTCAACTCCACTCATTAGCTGACTCCCCATTTTGTCTGATTCCTGGAGGGATCAAAGATGTGCCTTTCTCAGTTTTATGTATCTTTTCTGATGGAACATTGTCCCCTCTGAGTAGATATTCCTAAAGAATCACAAACCATCCTGTGAAGAAATTTCTCCTCATCTCAGTCCTAAATAATAGATCTCTAATCCTGGCACTGAGTCACCTTTTTCTAGATTTCCCAACCAGGGAGAATACTCTCTCAGTGTAAACTCCTTCAATATTTACCTGATGTTAAGCATCTCAAATTCCATGCTCCCTGCGTATCTAACAAGTGGTTTGTGTCTTTTCCCACAAACACTCTGCCTCTGTCCTCAGCTCAGGGATACCCTCTCTCTGACAGTCTGCCTCTTTGGCTCACTTTCCTCTGTTAAGATATGCTCTAAAACTATGGTCTTGGTTAAATGTTTGGTCTGCCTAATATTTCCCACATGACTCGATGCAATTTTGTCTTTGCAGTATCTCGTGGTAAAATCTTTAAATGTTTTATTAATTCTGAAGGTACTGTCTAAGTGCAAATCTGGCTGTTGTTGTCATAAACTCATTTGATTTTTAACAATCCGACATCTTTGTAGTCAATGTTACTTGTACAGATAGATAAGCATTAGTTTAGAATCCACTGTCCTGACAGGAAATGCTAATGTAAAATGAGCTATAAGATTTGTATAAAAACCCTACCGATTTTAACCCATTTCCAAGAAAAGAAGTTATTGCCTGGTAAAGGGGAGATATGTTCTGAGTTCAAAAAGAAAATGTAAGTGGAAATAGTGGACATGTAGAAGATAGTACAGACCCTTAGTTCTGAAATGGAAGAAACCCAGCTAACAATCAGATTTATTTGCAATTGTTCATGAAGGCCATCATACAACGGCTTTGAAATTGCTGCAACGAAATGACAATGTATTTTTTCCAATAATTGTCATGGAGAGTGTAAATTTGTTGACACTGTTTTGTGTTGCCTCACGCACCCTGCAGGTTGTTTTAAACTTATTTCCACCAGTGTTGAGCCTGAAATGAAGTGGGTAGGTAAATCATGGACAGTAGACGGTGCAGCATTGGTGAAAGCAAATGTTTATTGTGTCTCAGGAATAATTTCACTTGAAGCAGTTTAACAATTACAATCAATTTTGAAGTGCGCAGGCTACAGAAAGATGCAGACTGTTCATGATGAGAAAGGATTCATTGGCATGTAGTTTGAGCAAACTGGGCAGAGAGGAGTGTGGAGAATGAGCTTCGAGCTGCTTTCCACTGAAATGCTCTTCAGTGCATTTTCAACGGTACTTAGAGCTCAGATTCTGGTAAACAGCCTTAAGGAATTTGTCGATGGCAAGTTGGTGTCCAGGAGGGAAACTGCTCAGGTTATTGGCCAAGGTCACTTGGATACATCTAGAGAAGATCTGTGACCAAAAGAAATACACTTTTGAAAATAGATTTCAAAAACAGCATTCTCTCAATGTGAAACAACAACAAAATCAAACGGAGAAACACAGCAGGACCTGGTGTGAGCCCAGCCAATTTTTAATTAATGTGTTTGGTCAGCTCTCAGGGACAGGGGAGATTTGAACTCATTCTCCTGATCCTGATGATGTGCACAGTCTCAAAATGGCATTATCAGAACCTCTGTTCTGTGCACAGCTTGGTTTTCATTGAGCTAGTAAAAACTGCAGATGCTGGAGTCAGGGATAACACAGGGTGGAGCTGGAGGCTTGGTCTGCTGTGTTCCTCTCAGCTCCGCCCTGTGTTATCTCAGGTTTCATTTTGCTGTCCTTTCAAAGAAGCAGCATAGACGTCCAGTCGCTGTGCTGAGCATCTGAGTGCAGGGGACACCAGAAATATTCCAGCAGAGACACCTACCGGGAAGTTTTGAGGGTCCACCAGAAGTGTTTTCCCATGGAGAGCAGCAAGGTCGCAGAGTGACCCCTTCAGATTATCCACATTGTCTGCTGCTTTGGCCAATGCATTCATGACCTTTTCCCCATGGCCTTTCAGGTTTGGCATGCTAAAGTCACTGTAGTCAAAGTAAGTCTTGCTTCCAGGATTAGTCATAAACAGCCTACAAGAACAGAGATAAATTAAATAAAACCACGCTCACATTTTTGATAAGCCATTAATCCCCAACCCAACTTCATTATTCAGATTCTGATGTCAGAAGTTTACCCTGGAACACAAAAATAACTGGAGGTTACATGTCAGATGATTGGAATTCAAAGTTTTCCATTTGTTTGAGATCACACAGTGGTTCAATGCAGAAAATTCCACTGTCTCATTTTCATTGTCTTTAAATTCAGAATAATATAAAACAAAGACCTGCAGATCCGAAACGAAAACAGGAATTGTTGGAGAAACTCAGTTGGTCTGATACATCTGTGGAGAGAAAGCAGAGTTAATATTTTGAGTCCAGTTGGACTCTTCTTCAGATAAAGTGTCATTAGACACAAAATGTTGACTCTACTCTTCTCTCTGCAGATGCTGCCGGAGCTGCTCAGCTTCTCCAGCAATGTTTGCTTTTACCTTTAAATTCAGCATCACAGATTCCCTTTATCAATGTACTTTGCTTAGAATGTAACTGTGATTAAATTACCTGGACAAAGATTCCGCACCATAATTTTGTGCATTACTCTTGAGCAATTGGCCAAACTCCTCTATAACCTTCTTCTCGTCCTGGCTGAATAGTTCACAAGCCATTGTTGTTGCTCTGGAAGCTCTTTGAGTTGACTGAACAATTTTGAGCTTTTTGCTGACAGATTTTGTCTCTTTTTATTGTATATCTTCATGACCCGCCCATATCTTCATGACCCGCCCTCCTCTTTCCATTTGTCTGATTGGTTACTGATCTCTATACTAATCCTCTTGTATTTATTGCAATTGCAATGATAAGCGATGCCATGAAGTGAAAAGCCAATCATCTGTTTATTTTGCATCTGTGGACAAAGATAAGCCATGTTGGAGAAATGATATCAAACTAGACATTCTGCACATTTCATTTCAAAATGTTTTTGGATAGTTGAAATGTTTGAATTTACAAACAGACAGCTAGCATTTATAGAATTACAGGACACATTGGCTTTTTACTCATTGTCCAAATATTTTAATAATCTTCACCCGATATGTTATTCCTCAGCCAGTCTTTCAGTGATGTCCTCATTATTTATGGTGACACTTGTCAGAATCATAATTATTGGTTGAAAATATCACCAATTGGTTCTAATTAAAGAGACAAATGACTCCTCTCTTTGCATGTATGTACATATCTTTTCTCGGGACTAAAATTTATTATTGTTTTTTAATATTTAGGTCAAATTTTAAATACTGTGTTATTATATTTTGCTCCAGTGTACCTGTGTTAATGGAAGGTGATTGAAAAGTATCATCAACAATTCAATTCAGAATCACCTGCTCAGCAATAACCTGCTTCCTGATGATCAGTTTGGTTTCCACCAGGGCCTCCCAGCTTTTGCCCTCATTACAGCCTTAACTTAAACGTGGGCAAAGAGCGGAATTCCAGAGGTGAGGTGAGAGTGACTGACGTTGATGTTAAGATAGCATTTGACTGAGTGTGGCACCAGTGAGCCCATGCAAAAGTCTAATGAATGGTAATAAATGAGCAAACTCTCCACTGGTTGGAGTCATACAAGGTACAAAGGATGATGGTTGTGGTTGTTGGAGAACAGTGATCTATCAATAACTGATGTAGTACAGTTTGACAAATTGATAAGAGGATTTCTGGAGTCAGGTAACTGTTGTTTGTTTCCTGCATACATAGCAGAGCCCAAGGAGAAGGTCAAAAGCCACTCTCATGTCGCTTAAATCTCTAAGTTTTGAAGAAAACGTTACAACTTCCAACACATCTCTGTCCATGTGTCCACTTTTATTTGCTGTTTCCCATTTTCTTTCCCGGCATCATCTTTATTTCCCACAAGATAGGCTGCATCTGTTGATAGTGAAGCTCCTCAACTTTTAGCCTGCCTTTGTACGTGTGTGGCTCCAACTTATGTTTGCAAAAAAGCTGAAAACTTAACCCTTGGCTGATGGAAACAGATTCGAATGCTTTTGTTTTGGCCCCTGGCCTTGCCCAAGGCAGACAATGTAGCGTGATATTTCTTTGCATTATGCTCGACTGCTTATGAGTAATGGTCAGGAATTGGGTTTAGCATTACAAATGTACTTAATTGTACAATTTGTACAGTTTGACCCAGTCTGGGAAAAGTGCCCTGGCAGATGGCATCACAGTGAGGCACTCTAGGAAGGGTTTCTTTGCAGTCAGTGCCATGGTAAAGCAGTCTGGGATGGTCATTTACTCCCCCCCACTCTCGCCACCCGATCTTCAGCCTTGATACTAACTTTGTCCTGGCTGGAATCAGTTCTGAAGAAGAATGACTGGACTCAAAACATTAATTCTGCTTTCTCTGCACAGAAGCTTCCAGACTTGCTGAGACCTTTCCAGCAATTTCTACTTTTTGTGTCGAGTGGGCTACGGCTGGGATTAGCACGAGGACCCCAGCTATTCACATATATGTTAATGATTTGGATGGAGGAACTAAACACATCTGAAAATTTGCAGATGATTCAAAGCTGGTTGGGAAGATGAGCTGTGAAGACGATACAGAGGCGTTACAGTGTGATTTGGACAGGCTGAGTGAGGGGGCAAATGCATGGCAGATATAGCATAATGTGCATAACTGTGAGGTTACCCACTTTAGTAGCAAAATAAGAAGGTAGATTATGATTTGAATGGCTGTAAATTGAGACAGAGGAAATTTCAATGAGACCTGGGCTATTCTCATGCACCAGTTACTGTGGGTGCAGAAGGCAGCAAAGAAAGCAAATGTAAGTTGGCCTTCATTAGCGAGACTATTCAAGTACAGAAACTAGGATTTCTTGTTGCAATTACACAGAACATTGGTGAGATCATACCCAGAATATTGTGTGTAGTTTTGGTCTCATTATCTGAGGAAGGATGGCCTTGTTATAGACAGAGTGCAGCAAAGGTTTACCATGTTGACTTCTAAGATGACAGGACTAAAGTATAAGGAGATTTTCATTGTATTTTCTGGAGTTTAGAAGAATGATGGGGGAATCTCATAGAAATCTGGAAATTTCTAACAGTACTAGACCTGAGGAGTGATGACCTTCAGGTCAAATCACCTCCAGTTATCTCTCAGATGATAAAATGGGACTATAGTGACTTTACCTGAAGAGGTCTGGTCAGACTTAGTAGACCAAGAGTACTCCAAACACCTTCTAGCAGCTTTAATTTTTGACAGCTTTTACTTTGGCAGACCCTGTTTAATCTCAGAATTATCATTGCTTCTAAAATATTCTCTTTGTGCTGTTTTGGTGCAAATTACTTATTGAACTCACAGCTGATCTCTTAATTCTCAACTCTGCTCTTCTGCCTTTCCTCCATCACGTTCGGCTCCCTCATTGATTAAAAATCCATCTATATGCCTGGAATATACTTAACAACCCAGCCTTGAGAGCCTGTTGTGGTGAAGAATCCTGCATACTCCTTACCCCCTGAGGGAACAGATTACTCCTCATCTCTGTCTTAAATTTTCTGAGATCATGCCCTCTGGTCCTAGACTCTTCCACAAACAGAAGCAACCTCTCTGCATCATGTCGAGCTTTCCTGTCACGCCTCTTAGCTCTTTTATTGTGAATCAATAAGGTTACCTCTTATTCTTCTAAACCACAATGTGTACAGGCTCAATCCACCCAGCCTCTCCTCATAAGACAGTCCCCCAATACCTGGCATCAGCTTAATGAAACCTCTTTGGGCTGCCCCCAGTGCCTGATAAGCTTTCTTCAGATAAGAGGAGTAATATTGTTTACAGTATTCCAACTGTGGTCTGACTAGTACCTACTATTGCTTTGGTGAAACCTCCCCACTTTTCTGTTCCATTCCATTTGAAACAAAGACAAATATTTAATTTGCCCTCCCTATTACCAGATGAGGACTTCCAATGCCCTCTGTGCTGCAGATTTCTGCAATATTCCCCGACTGAAATAATACTCAAGTTTTACAAAACAATGTAAGGCAATTAAAAATGCAAAAGAGGGGAGTCTTTGCCACCTGGAATAATTTTTGATGCTGTCCTAAATTCCCCTACGTAACTGTGGTTGCCTTATTCCCTTGTGTAGGCTTTGTATGTGTGTGTGCGTGTGCGTGTGCGTGTGCGTGTGTGTGTGTGTGTGTGTGTATGTGTGCGCACATGTGTGCGTGGGTGTCCGCGCACACGCACACGCATGTACAAGACAAGTCAGAAATACCATGTGTCTTAAAGGTGCAGTTAAAGTGACAAAGCATGAAAATGCAATCCCAGACAATTATGCTGTGAGCACACAGATAGGTGCAAAGCGACAGAGTCCAAAGACAGTGAGCAAGTCAGTATCTCAGTTTTGCCACCAGGTCCAGCCTGTGAGCTGGTTGCTTTTTGCCTGTGCATGATACCTCCTTGTAGCAGCATTTCAGGGAAAAGTACTGGCATGCTCCAAAATGCAGGAAACTCGCAGAAGTGGATTGGAGATGCGCCATGAGGATGCATTGTGGTTGATACCTATCAGACGTTAGTGGCCATGGGCATGGGTATGTTCAGCCATTGCTTGCAGGCTGCGCCCTTGAGATAGAATATAGAACATAGAAAAGTACAGCACAGTACAGGCCCTTTGGCCCACGATGTTGTGCCGTGGAATAATCCTAATCCAAAGATAAAATAACCTAACCTACATTTGCCTCAATTCACTGCTGTCCATGTGCATGTCTAGCGGTTGCTTAAATTTCACTAATGACTCCGCTTCCACGACTACCACTGGCAAACTATTCCATGCGCTCACAACTCTCTGGGTGAAGAATCTCCCCGTGACATCTCCTCTATACCTTCCTCCTAACACCTTAAAACTATGACCCCTCGTGGCAGTCAATCCTGCCCTGGGGAAAAATCTCTGGCTATCGACTCTATCAATGCCTCTCATTACCTTGTACACCTCAATCAGGTCACCTCTCTTCTTCCTTCTCTCCAGAGAGAAAAGTCCGAGCTCAGTCAACCTCTCCTCATAAGACAAGCCCTCCAGTCCAGGCAGCATGCTGGTAAACCTCCTTTGCACCCTCTCCAAAGCCTCCACATCTTTCCTATAATAGGACAACCAGAACTGGACACAATATTCCAAGTGTGGTCTCACCAGGGTTTTGTAGAGCTGCAACATAACCTCGCAGCTCTTAAACTCGATCCCCCTGTTAATGAAAGCTAAAACACCATGTGCTTTCTTAACAACCCTATCCACCTGGATGGCAACTTTGAGGGAGCTATGCACTTGAACACCAAGATCTCACTGTTCCTCCACACTACTGAGAATCCTGTCTTTAATCCTACATTCAGCATTTAAGTTTGACCTTCTAAAATGCATCACTTCGCATTTATTCAGGTTGAACTCCATCTGCCATTTCTCAGCCCAGCTTTGCATTCTGTCAATGTCTCGCTGAAGCCTGCAATAGCCCTCAGTACTATCAACGGCACCTCCAATCTTTGTGTCATCAGCAAACATACTAACCCACCCCTCAACCTCCTCATCCAAGACATTTATAAAAACTACAAAGAGCAGAGGCCCAAGAACAGAGCCCTGCGAGACACCACTCAGCACTGACCTCCAGGCAGAATACTTACCATCTACAACCACTCTCTGCCTCCTGTCAGCCAGCCAATTCTGAATCCAGACAGCCAAATCACCCTGTATCCCATACGTCCTGACTTTATGAATGAGCCTGCCATGGGGAACCTTGTCAAATACCTTGCTGAAGTCCATGTATACCACACCCACTGCTCAACCCTCGTCAACCTGTCTCATGACTTCCTCAAAGAACTCAATAAGATTTGTCAGGCATGACCTGCCCCTCACAAAGCCATGCTGGCTCCCTTTAATCACGCTATGCTTTTCCAAATAGTCATAAATCCTGGTGATGGTGCCACTTGTCTAAAATCAAAGTCTAGAGGGACAAGCAACGAACTGAAGAAGCCAGGTAACAACTCAAATATCCATTTTGGGAGTTCTCAGTGGGTGGAAGTAATAGAACCCTGTCTATTAGTGGGGTGACATTAGGCCGTAATGAAAGTGATAATGAGTGATGATTGCATTAATAGGCCTCTCATTGCTCACTAACAAGAAGCTTGTCTCTACTTTTGTACTTTGATGGAAAATGTGACTTGTTGGACTCAATGTCAAGAAAGGCCCAACTCAACATCTCATATGAATTTACCAAATTTCTTACTGTAGCCCATGTTTTTCATGGCTGGGAAGATTTTGATGAAAGGCTTTGTTATGATTGTAGTAAAAATGAAAAATCACTTTCTAACTTCTGTCGTCTAATGATTATCCTTTCATTGGACTAAAATCATTGTTGAAAGGGCAAAACACAGATTAAAGATGGCCACAACGATCTCTTGATCAGGTTGAGTCAAATCAGGAAATCATCAATTAGCAAAATTTAGTCTGAAATGAAGTTAAAATTGACTGAAGCTAGTCAAATCTGACAAACCTCCACTTTGATTTATCATTTTCCAGAGGATCACATTTTGGGATAAAAGTTTTCTGCAGGTTATCCTTCTTTAAAGAAAAGCCAAATCGTGGAATACACCAATGAGCTACATTACAGACAAACACAGATAATGCTGGAGAATCCTTTTAGATCTGGCAGTATCTGTGGAGTGAGAAACAGAGTTAGTGTCTGGTGTCTAGTATGACTTTTGTTCAGAACTGAAAGGTGTTCGAAGTTTTTGTTTCATATTTCTGACAGAGACAAAGACCCAGATTTCCAGAAAAGCAGTATTTCACCTATATTCTAGGCAACTAACTGCTTTTGGATAAAGCAGGCAAAGAATAAAATATGTAACACCACAACTGGAAGGAGTCTTCTTCTACCTGTATCCCTTTGAGACTACTGGAAGAGAATACTTCGTGAAAAATTCATAAAGACGATTTCTGAATTGAGAAACTTTTTTAAAATCTTCAACAACTTCCTCCTCTTTTTAAAAAATATTTTCAGAATCAAAGCGCCAATGATTGATGATTGTCTGCATTTAATATTACTTAATTCTCCATCACATTTATATTTACTCAAACCGAAACCAGTGAGTCCTCTCTGTAATTTAGGCTTATTTTTCCGTACAGATCTGGTATTTACATTTACATAGAAACATAGAACAGTACAGGCCCTTCAGCCCATGATGTTGTGCCGACCTATTATCTTACTAAAATCAATCTACCTTGCATAGCTTACATTTTACTATCCTCCATGTGCCTATCCAAGAGCCGTTTAGAAGTCTCTACTTTAATATCTTAATATTTTACTGTGTAATTGTTCAGTAAATCAGCCATATCCTGACAATTTTTAATGACATTATTAATTGTGTCTGTTATTAAGAAGATGTTACTCTCAATCACTTTATTGTATGATTCTTGCTATCTGCCGTTTAAGGAAAGTTGGCTTACTATTACTGAATTATTTCTGAGTTCCAGCCTGAATTCAAACTCAAGTCTAATCCCACTGTGCTATGCAAATTCCAAACTAGGACATTTTAGAGTGTTAAAAATGATGTGGCAAACAATAAAATTTTTTTGCATAATTTGAAAGCTTAAGTTCATTTTAAAAAAAAACAAAGAAATAGTTTGGGGTCTCAAGGATTCACAGACTATCTGAGGATCGCATGTTTTTGGTGTGTCAGTCTATCCGTCGGTTTACAAGGTGTGGGACGGTGGATATCTAATTGAGTTCTCCAGAAACGATAGCTGCCAACAGAAACAAACAGTTCAGAATCCTGTCCAACCTCCTATTCGATAGGCACGGTGAATGGGTATCATCCTGTACAATGATTCAGCAAATTTTAGCTCAACATTTACGGCTGAGTCATCTGACTTGGGCTGATATAGAGTATCTGTGGAAGCTGACATGGTTTATCAGGTTCTAAGTGATGAACATACACTTTAAGGTGTAGGCCAGCTCATGGTCACTGGATGTACACAGGCTTGTGAGGAAATGATCTGAGCAAATTCCCTTATCAATCACTTTCACACATCACGTTTTAACACTTACGATAGGGTTTAATTTTGAACACTGAACAGTTTACAATGCATGATTATTACATCTGCTGGCATGTAACTTAGTGTGTTTCTTGACTGTAATTTGTACACAAAGAATCAAGCAAAATTTGCTGTAACATTTGATTATATTTCAGGGACTAAATGTTTCTACTCTAAAATAACATGGGATGCTGATTCAAATTTTCAACTAATCAAATCAGAGTGCGGAGAATGTGGTATTTTGAAATTGAATTGAGTATCTTTGAAATAATTTCAAATTTGGCGATAGTTTAAATCAGCAGCGTGTTTTAATCTCTCCCACTTTTACTTGCATTGACAGCCTCTCTTCATGGATAAGATGAAGAGTAATGGGGAGAGTTTGAGGTGATGCAATTTGGACGTAAGGAATAGTGATATAAACTTAATTGAAGGTTACTGAAGGACCTGTAGTGATGTCAACTCAGAGATTGATTTGTCAGAGATGCAGATAATTTAAACCATTTAAAAATTAATAATGCATTGAGTTCAACAAATAGGACTAACGTCAAAAGAGAACGAAGGAAATATCTCAGAAACATTGACTTTTACTTATACTTAATAGTTTCAGGCAAAACAGAGTTGCTGAAAATGATGTTGAAGGGGATTTTTGAAGTAGACCTCTCCCTAAGTGTGCACATCAAATCATATTTTATCAGAAATAATGGGAACTGCAGATGCTGGAGAATCCAAGATAACAAAGTTGAAGCTGGATGAACACAGCAGGTCAAGCAGCATCTCAGGAGCACAAAAGCTTGGACATATTCCAAAGACCAAACCTTCCACAGCTAAAGGCACCCAAAGGTAGCCAACGACTGAGGTGAAACACTGCAAATAAAGTAACTAAATTAGAAAAATTCTACATATAGGAATGGAGCAATAAAAAACATGTAAGCAATATGAAGTTCATCATTAAATGATGGTAAATAGAATAAGGATAGAGAAAGAAAAATGAAACTATGGTAACAAGGTTTAGAGCTGGATGAACACAGCAGGCCAAGCAGCATCAGAGGAGCAGGAAAGCTGACGTTTCGGGTCTGGGCCTTTCTTCAGAAAAAAATGCTCATTCAGCTCTGCACCTTTTTATCTCAGATTCCCCAGCATCTGCAGTTCCTACTATGTCTTCATGAAACTGGGCTCAATTCAGAGAGACACGAATGACATTTAAATAGATCATAAAAAATTGAGGATTCAATAAATGAACATGCCCATTTGCACAATATTAGAAAAGGTCAAACATTAAGAGAAACTTGTTGCATTCAATGCGAGTAAAAATTGGTAAAAATTGCAGGAAAATAATGGGATCTACAGTAAATAAATCTCAATGATGGTCTTCACACATGTTTAAAAACAGACCACAAGGAAGTCGCAGATCACAAATTTTAAGCAATTGTTGACTTTCAAATTTTGGCTATTCAAAATTAATTTGTTAATGAGAGTGAGGAAAACCAACTCACATAAGTACTGCCCATCTCACATCAGTTGTGGGAAATTCTAGATTCTGCCAGTGTGAGCAATTGAATTAATGTGAATTTTTCAGGGACAGTTAGGCTGATTTTGCTAAGCAAAGGATCAGCCTAATTTTTGATAACAAAGTGTGAAGCTGGATGAGCACAGCAGGCCAAGCAACATCTCAGGAGCACAAAAGCTGACGTTTCGGGCCTAGACCCTTCATCAGAGAGCCTTTTTGATCCTGTTCTTACCAGTGTGTGCCTGTTTGTTCGACTATGGTTTACGTTTGAAGAGGTTTTACCGTTGTAATATTCTGCGAGTATGACCTGCGAACAGTGCAGAAAGGATATTGCCACATCTATAAATGTTCATTTTCGAGATGAACGAAGCATACAGTTGTAATAACCACATTGTTAAAGGGATGATTATGTTGGTAATTAAAATCCTTTGCTTTTCAGTGATGTTCAACAGAAATTTAACCTGCGAATGCAGCAAGGTCGTGAAATTTATGTCAAGGACACAAGATGTTATAAATGGGTCAACAAATACCTCATCAACTTTCATCGATTAACACTTCAGGGGTTATTGTTTTATCATCACAACCTGTTGTGAGTTTTAATATCATCTTGCTTCATTCAGTCAATTCTGATTGTTTCAACAGTATATACTAAAAACAAACTCAGCAGGTCTGGCAGCATCTGTGGGGAGGGAACAACAAAGTTACTGTTTCAGATCGGGTATGAGTCTTCTTCAGAATCAATAATGTGGAGTTCTTGCCCTTTTCAATGGCAGGATCTAGTAAACATTTACACTCTCTTTTGTTCCTCATTTCAGAAAACTAATTTGAACACACTCACAAATTTCACAACCATTCAGACCTTTGATAGACTGCTTGTCTCAATAAAAATGAAAGCCACAACCTCTGTTAAAACCACTTTACCCTTACTAATTTCTAAGTTTATGCATTCTATCTCTTCCTAAGTGTTAACATAGGAACTTGTACACAATTCCCAATTACTCGATTTCACCCATAAATTCTAGCTACATTTTAACTGTGCATTAAATCCTCCAATACCAGTGGAATGATTTCATCCTTATCAAGACTTGCTACTTCCCCTTTACCATTTTTCTAACAATCTTGTAGTCCTTGTAATCTGATATATTCAGAATTCAGTCCTGCACTCAGGAATGATGACCTTGTCATATTCTCCAGATTGAATTTACAACTGTGATCCATTCTATTTGTTCCTTATGCTCAGCATGTTTGTATACAGAATTGTTTCTTTGAGCCACACACACAAATCTGCCTGTCCTTTTGCTCTGATTTTACACAGCCACAGGTCTCCTCAGGCTTGGATATTTTACATCGTCTAATGTTCCCTTTGCCCATGGTGCCTGATGAACAATGTCAGGGTATTCAACTGTAATCTCTTTGGTTCATTCTCTAACTATTATAAAGATTCACATTTCCATTTCAGCTTCACACCAGCCCACTACCTACTACATTTCCCAACTTGAAATTCCTGCATCATCTCGATTTATCATTTTCTTTATCTTGTATCAGTCTGGTTAGTTGAATCACATCTCAACAATTTATCTCTGTCCCATCCTAGGTGCCAGTGTTCCATTAAATAAAAGTATTTAATTTGGGGGAGTGGAATTTACATTGCTATTGGGCAAGAACTGCGAAACATAAATTGGGAAAACATCTTCTCTGGGAAATGCACGACAGAAATGTGGAGGTTGTTTAGGGAGCAGTAGCTACATGTACTGAATAGGTTTATCCCACTGAGGCAAGGAAAGGATGGTAAGGTGAAGGAACCTTGGATGACAAGACGTGGAGCATTTAGTCATGAGGAAGAAGGAAGCTTACTTAAGATTGAGGAAGCAAGGATTGGATAAGGCTCTAGAAGGAGCTGAGAGGATGGACGTAGGAGAGATAGAAGGGAGTATGAAAAATCCTTGATGGGTAGGATTAAGAAAAACTGCAAGGTGTTCTATAATTCTGTGAGGATCAAGAGGATGGCCAGAGTGAGGGTTGGGCCAATCAGGGATAGTGGAGGGAACTTGTGCCTGGAGTCGAAGGAGGAGGGGTGGTCCTTAATGAATATTTTGCTTCACTATTCACAAGTGAGAGGGACATTGTCATTTGTGAGGACAGCATGAAACAGGCAGATATGCTCAAAAAGGTTGATATTAAGAAGGAGGATGTGCTAGAAATTTTGAAAAACATGAGGATAGATATATCCCCTGGGTTTTACGGGATATACCCAAGGTTTCTACGGGAAGCGAAGGAAGAGATTGCTGCACCTTTACGTCCTCACTGTCCACTGGAGTAGTACCAGATGATTGGAGGGTGGCAAATGTTATTCCCTTGTTCAAGAAAGGGAATAGAGACAATCGTGGAAATTACAGACCAGTCATTCTTACTTCTGTGGTGGGAAAATTATTGGAGAGGATTCTGACAGATAGCATTTATGGCTATTTGGAAAAGCTCAATTAGATGATTAGAAATAGCATGGTTTTGTGAGGGGCAGGTCATGCCTGACAAACCTTAATTAATTCTTGGAGAATGAGACAAAACACATTGGTGAAGGTAGAGCAGTGGATGTGGTGTATATGGATTTTAATGAGGCATTTGATGAGGTTCCCCATGGTAGGGTCATTCAGAAAGTAAGGAGGCATGGGATCCAGGGAAATTTGTCTATCTGGATACAGAATTGGCTGTCTATTATAAAACAGAGGGTGGTAGTAGACAGAAAGTATTCAGCCTGGAGCTCGGTGACTAGTGGTGTCTGCAGGGATCTGTGCTGGGACCTCTGCTCTTGGATGAGGAAGTGGTAAGGTGGGTTAGTAAGTTTACCAATGGCAAGAAGGTTGGTGGAGTTGTGGATAGCGTGAAGGGCTGTTGTAAGTTGCAACAGATCATTGACAGGATGCAGAGCTGAGCAAAGAAGTGGCAGATGGAATTCAACCCGGAAAAGTGTGAAGTGATTCATTTTGGAAGGTTGAATTTGAATGCAGCATACAGGGTTAATGGCAGGATTCTTGGCAGTATAGAGGAACTCAGGGATCTTGGGGTCCATGTCCAAAGATCCTCAAAGTTGCCACCAAAGTTGATAGGGTTGTTAAGAAGGCACAAGGAGTGTTGGCTTTCATTGGCAGGGGCATTGAGTTTAAGACCCATGAGGTTATGCTGCAGCTCTATAACACTCTGGTTAGATCACACTTAGAGTATTGTGTTCAGTTCTGGTTGCCTCATTTATAGGAAGGATGTGGAAGCTTTAGAGAGGGTGAAGAGGAGACTTATGAGGAAAGGTTGAGGGAGCTAGAGTTTTTCCCTTTGGAGCAAAGTAGGCTGAGAGGTGACTTGACAGATGTGTACAAGGTGATAAGAGGCATAGATAGAGTGGGTGGCCAGAGATTTTTTCCCAGGGCGGAAATAACTATCACAAGGGGGCATAATTTTAAAGTGAATGGAGGAGAGTATAGGGGAGATGTTAGAGGTAGGTTCTTTACACAGAGAATAGTGGGTGCGTGGAATGCTGAGCCAGCAGTGATAGTAGAGTCAGATACATTAGGGACATTTAAGCGACTCTTGGATAGGCACATGGATGGTAGTAAAATGAAGGGCATGCAAGTTAGTTTGATCTTAGAGTAGGATAATAGGTCAGCACAATACTGTTGACTGGAAGGGCTGTACTGTACTGTTCTATGTTCTATGTTTATAACTCTCTTTCCCACATCATTCCTCCTTCTGAGAGATGAAATTTCTCTTATCTTCTATAAATGGAGCCCATTTATTTATAAATAAAAATAAAATAAATTACTGCAGATGCTAGAGGTCTGCAATAAAATTTGTAAGTATTTGGGAAATTGAACAAGTCTGTCAGTAACTGTAATCATAATTTTGAGTTTGAAATGATCATTTTTCAGAACAGGACAATCTAAAAAAATGACAGTATCAATGCTATAGAAAATGTAGAGTTGGAGGAACAAGTAGAACATAATGCTTACTTTTTAAGCTTCTCCCATAGGTCTAAGTCTCCCTCACAGGGGGAAACATTCTCCAAACCATTCAGGAGCTTATATGTTTCAATAAGATACAGTAACTGAGACAGCACCTTCCAAACCAAGATTTCTTCCATCTAGAAGGACATGGGCAATGGGAACACCTCTGAGCCAATCACCGTCCTGACTTGGAAATATATTGCCGTTCCTAGCCTGTCACAGGGTCAAAGTCTTGGAATTCCTTCTCTAAGGGTATTGTGGTCCTACCTATAACACACGAACTGCAGTGGTTCAAGAAGGTAGAGATGTGCAATAAATGCTGGGCTCAGTCAATTACAGACACATCCCATGAATGAGTTCTGAAAAGTGTAACAGTGTAATAGTTTCTCACTTTTTAAAAACAATGGTATGTTTTTGATTCTTCTTCCTAAAGTGAATAACGTCACATTTTACCATATTAAAGTCTACCTGCTACCTTCTTGTCCAGTCAGTTAGTCTGTCTGTATCCACTTTCAGACTCACTTTTCCGCCTAACATTAAAATAGTGACTTATGCACACTCTGCCCTGTCCATCATTTCAGTCACTGTCATCGATAAATAACTAAGATTCACTCACTGATCCTTACAACACCCAAATTGTAACATACCATTAATATGAAAATGAGCCCATTATTCAACTCTCTGATTTTGGTGCTTTAATAAATCCTGTATGAGTATTTGTACTTTACCCTCAATCTTTCTTATGACATCTTATTGACTGTATTTTGAAAATCTAATGTACTCTACCCTCTTTACCTAGCATGCTGATTACATTCTCAAAATCTCCAGCAGGTTTGCCTACCATGGTAGTATTTTCACAAAACAAAATGATGTGAATAAAAAACAAGAGTGGTGCAAGAAAAAAACATGTTCACACAGCTTGTAGCTCACATATGAAATTCACTGCCTTGGACTGTAGTTGAGGCAGGTTCAATTGAGGCATTGAACAGGGCATTGGGTGAAGATTTGGAGAGAAATGGTGTGCATGCGTATGGGGGAAAACAGGAGATTGGCACTTGGTTATCAAACGAACGCAGACACAATGGGCTGAATAGCTTCCTTCTGCAATGTAACGATTCCATGAACTTACCTCCACTCAGTCATTTGTGATTTTCCAAAGGTCTTGTGCCACCTCCGTAAGAAATCTTTTCTTCATTCTCCTATTGATGAAATCAGATTGCCGATCCTTCGGCTCCCTGGTTTTTCTCGTTCTTTGCTTTCTTCCATGAATGCGTGTGTTAAACCTAACAACTCAAAATCCACTGGGACTATTCTCAAGCCTATAGAATATTTAGGTTAAAAAGCACGGTGGAACTTGGATATACCTGCACTGGTCGCATATGCTGTCCATTTTGAGATATGTAAGACAAATGGAGCAGTGTGCGTCATTCAGTTTTTATAGTTTCTCGAAACCTGCAACTTTTTGAAATAAAGCATGTGTCATGTAGCTTGTCTTTTAGTATGTAGGCCATCAGTTTCAGGCAAATCGTTTCATGTGGTCGGATAGTCATAAATTGCATTGTATTAACTGCTCAGTGGCTTTGTGCATTTATTCGTTCATTTTACAATGTTCAGCAGTTGAAATGTAAATTTTCTTTACAATAAGTAACAAGTAAAATTTTCTATGATATTTAAATCGACAAATGCTTGTAATTCTGGTAGGGAATGCAATACCCAATCTGGCTTTCCACAAATGATGGTTGCCATATTCAACAGACACGGTGAATGGTTATCATCCCATACAATGATTCAGCAAATATCAACTAAAATTTACAGCTGAGTCATCTGACTCTAGCTGCTACTGAATATCTTTGGAGGCTGACATGCTTTATCAGGTTCAAAGTGAGGAACATACACTTTAAGATGTAAGGCATCTCATGGACACTGGATGGACACGGGTCTGTGAGAGGATGATCTGAGCGAATTCACTTATCAGTCACATTCACACTATGTCCATTCGACACCACTTATGCACTACCTTTTAATACTTACAAACAAGGTCTAACTGCAGAGTGTAGTTAAAAACATTAAATTACCTTGAAACTTTGTTACAGCACAACAAAAACAAAACCAATGTTAGATATCAGCAAATAACTCAAAACTGTCTCACTGTGATGGTTAATTGTTGCTTGGGCACACTCAAATTATTCACATGCCCCTGAATTTCTCATTGCATAATGTTAATGCTGAACTACTTCATAATCTCATTTCCGAATTATAGTTAAAGTCTATGATTAGATTTCCTACTGTGTGGAAACAGGCACTTTGGCCCAACAAGTCCACACTGCCCCTTGAAACATCCCACCCAGACCCATTCCCCTATAACCCAAACACCCCTGAACACTATGCGCAATTTAGCGTGGCTGATCCACCTAGCCTGCACACCTTTGGATTGTGGGAGGAAACCCACGCAGACACGGGGACAATGTGCAAACTCCTCACAGATAGTCACCTGAGGCTGGAATTGAACCCGGGTCCCTGGTGCTGTGAGGCTGTAGTGCTAACCACTGAGCGACCGTGCCACCCACCTTTTACCTTACAAAAGCATCAGCAACATTAATGTATGTTGCTTCAAGTCAGATGGTTACCAAGACCTGAATCAGTAACTGTAAACTATCATGTTTATTCAACATGACTGCTCCTGTTACTGAATCCATTATCCCAATTCCTTATGCATGCTTTTACTCGATTAATAATTCACTGAGCAAAATGCAGCAAAAAAACAAATAAAATTCATATTGGGTTGCCATTTAAATAACATAGTGCTAAAAAGATTTACATTATTATTATTATGCGATGTCTAGAAATTTAAAGTGGAGTGCAATGGATTTTAGTTTGTCAGTTGTGTGAAAATCTGACCTTTTATTGTGTCAGAAATATTGAGTAGCATCTTTTTGGGAGGAAATCTGTCAACCTTAGCTGGTTGACGTCCATGTTACTCAAGACCCACAAGTGGTTGACTCTTAATTGGCCCTAGAAGGCCAGTCAGTTCAAATTGTAAATAGAGATGGACAATAAATTGTGGCCCAGTCAGTGAAGATAGAACATAGAACAGAACAGCATAGTACAGGCCCTTCTGCCCACGATGTTGTGCCGACCTATTGTCCATCTAAGTTGTGATATCTGCAACTCACAAACAAATTTAAAAGGAAGCATCTGAAAAGGAATAGATTATGAAAATAAGGACATCTTACTAAAACTACAGAAAGTACTAGTCAGACCACCACTGTTATATTGGTTTAGTTCCCTTGTTTAAGAAAAGATATACTGGTATTGGAGGCAGTGCATAGCAGGTTCACTTGGTTGATCTGAGTTATGAAGGAGAGTCTTCTGAGGAGAGTTGAATAGGGTGAATCTGTATCCACTGGAGTATAGAAGAATAAAAAGTAACTTTATTGAACCATGTAAGATTCTAAGGGGACTTGACAGGTAGAGGCAGAGTGATTGTTTTCCTGTGTGAGACAGTCTAAGAGCATTGGATATGATCTCAGACTAAGAGGTTGCCCTTTTAAGACAGGAACTTGGAGGAATTTCTGCTCTCAGTAGACAATGAATTTGTGGATATTTTTCATGCATTTGGATGTGGATGCAGGGTAGTTAAATACAAAAATTACAAAGAGATCTTGATCAGTTAAGTCAATGGGCTGAGGAGTGGCAGACGGAGTTTAATGTGGATAAATGTGAAGTGTTGCTTTTTATTAAAAACAAGCAAGGGCAGGACTTATTCAATTAAGAGTAGGGCCTTGGGTCATGCTGTAGAAAACCTCGGGGTTCATATACAAAGTTCTTTGACATTTGCACCACATGTTGACATGGTGATTAAGTAGGTGCTTAGCACGTTCGTCTTCATTGGTCAGATCTTTGAGTGTAGGAGTTGTGATATCATGCCAAGTTTGTATGGTGTGTTGGTGCAGTCAGTCTGGAGTACTGTTTCCAGTTCTGGTTGTGCTATTATGGGAAGGATATAATGAAGCTAGTGAGGATTCAGAAGAGATTTACCAAGTTGTTGCGGGAATGGGGGGTTTGAGTTATAAGGAGAGGCTGGGACTTTTTACACTGGAGTGTAGGAGGTTGGGGAGTGATTTTTTGGAGGTTTATAAAATCATGAGGGGTATAAGTAAGGTGGGGGATTTCAAGACTGGGGATGTATTTTTAAGGTGTGAGGAGACAAACTTAAAAAAAGACATGGGGGCAATTTTCTTCTACAACAAGTGGTTCATGCAAGGAATGAACTTCCAGAGGAAGTAGCGGATGTTGGTACAGTTACAGCATTTAAAACACATTTGTACACATTCATGAATAAGAAAAGTTTGGGGGGAAATGACAGCCAGGCGGGACCAGTCTAGTTTGGGAATGTGGCTGGTGAGGATCAGTTAGACCAAAGGATCCGTTTCTGTGCTGTATGAATTTATGACACTATTCAAGGCAGTAATAGACAGGTATTAGAGCAGTCAGGAATTAAAAGGTTATGGGCAAAAGACGCGAGATTGGAGTTCAAAATTATTAGATCTGATACTGAATGCTCAATGAGCCAAATGGCCTACTTCGACTCCTCATTTTTTGAAGAGAAACTTCACTGTGGGAGTGGGATACAGAATGGAAATGGCAAATAAGTTCGGCAATACACTTGTAGAATGAACTGAATTATTTGCCAAAGTAATCATTCAACATCTGTTTGCTTTATCTGATGTAGAGGAAAGCATGTGGTGTGCAAAACTCTAAAAGATAGTCGCACATATTATAAACGATAAACTCTGAAAGAACTGCAGATGCTCTAAATCAGAAACAAATAGACACATTGCTGGAAAAGACCCACAGGTCTGGCAGCATCTGTGAAAAAGAAGTCAGAGTTAAAGTTTCGGGCCCAGTGACCCTCCCTCATGCTTTATCACAAAAACAGAACAACTCCAACTTAGCCAATCACTGCCTCACCAGTCTAGTCAGGATCATGAGCCAGCCGACAGAAGAGGTCATCGAGGGTGCTATCAAGTGACACTTTTAAAGGGATAATCAGCTCTTTGATGTTCTGTTTGGGTTCTGGCTGGACCCACACAGCTCCTGAACTCATAACATCTTTGTTGATGCTCGAGCTGTGTAACAGAGGTGAGAGTGACTGCCCTCGATACCAAGGCAGGATTTGTCAGAGGAAGGTATCAATGATCCCTAGCAAAACTGGAGTTAATGGGAATCAGGGAAGAAATCCTCTGGTGTTTGGGGTCAGATCTAGCTGGTATTTGTGGTCCACCCCTGACTGTCCTGGAGAAGGTGTGGTGAGCTGCCTTATTGAACAACAAGCTCTATGTTCACCCACAGTGCTGGCAGATAAGGAATTTCGATCCAGTGACAGTGATGGAACAGCTGTTTGTTCCAAGTCATGTGTCTTAGTTGCTAACCTGTATGGGCTTCCCTTGTCTTTCTCGGTATTTGAGGTTGTGGAAAGGATCATCATTGGAGGGTCTGGGAGCATCTGAAGTGTATCTTGTAGGTGGCACTTGTTGCTACTACCATGTGTCAGAACTCAGTCACAAAAATGAATAGGGCATTAAGGAGAGCTTCACCTACAGCCACCCAGCAGATGGTACAGATCTGTTGCTGAGTATCCTGATGGGACTCAGTGTAACACCAAATGAATTAACTCCATCTGAGTTTATAACAAAATGGACAATGAGATTGGCCAGGATCCTTGTGACTGGAGGCAAGGGAGACTGGAGGCTGACAAGTGAAAGAGGTAAATAAATGATTAAAAAAAACTAAGCATGCAGTTACATGGACAGAGACTAGATGTTCGGCATCAGCTGATCACACACAACAGGAATATAGAGGCAAGAAGATATTCAGTGTAGGAGATAAGGTCATGGTAAAGGTCACACTGCAAGAACGCTACAATGGATAGCACATTACAAAGTGATAACAATATGATACGCCTGTAAAGATTTGTAAAGGGAGGGTCATTAGAAGCAATGGTTGTGGCCAGGCAAGCCACTGAATTATGTTTTCCAGAAGACTTAGCCAAGGGAGTAGTTGAAACATGTTCACCCTGATGATGATGATGAAGGAATGCTAATTACTTCCCCAATAACTTTCAAGGAGCGAACAACAAATGGTCATTTTGTGTAAAATGGCACAGCTCACTGCCTGAACCAGGGAGTACTTTGATCTGACAATGAATTGTCTATGGTAATTGACTTGTTCCGATTTGCCTAGTGCCGGCCCAAGTGGCAGAAGGAATGAGCAGTGAAGTTGTGTTGTGTTTAAAGTTATGACATTGACACATAGCTGCATGCAGCTTATCTGTACTGAAACAAGCAGGGAAATTTCAACAGTGACACACAGGAACATTTCATCACCTGAGGGGAGGAAATGGCCCACTGGTATTATTATAAATCCAGAATGTTAATCCAGAGACCCAGATAACATTCTGGGAACCCAGGTTTGAATCCTGCTATTGCAGATTATGGAATTTGATGACCATGAATCCATTGTCAATCCACAAAAACTATGAATCAATTGTCGATTGTTGGAAAAACCCATCTGGCTCATCAAATGCCATTTAGGGAAGGAAGCTGCCATCCATACCTGGTCTGGCTTATGTGTGACTCCAGACACACAGCAATGTGGCTAACTCTGAATTGCCCTCTGGGCAATTGGAATGGACAATAAATGCTGCCAGCCAGTGATGCCCTTGTCCCGTTAATGAATGAAAGGAAAGACAATAGAACTGATGAAGAAATACTGAACAGTATTTGAGCCAGTTCCCCTATGTAACCTAAAGATGTTCAAGTGGATGCTTCCCATTGTGGGGCAATCAAGAACAAAAGATCATAGCTTCAAATTAAGGGGTAGCAGATTAAAAAAAAAGAGGCATTGCTTCTCTCAAAGCATTGTGAATCTGTGGAATTTGCTACTCCAGAATGTGGAGGATGCCAGGACACTGAATATATTTAACAAGGAGATTGATTTTTAGTTAGTAAGGGCTTGAAGAGTTATAGAGAGTGGGCAGGAGAGTGGAGCTGCAGCCAAGGTGAGATCGGCCATCTTCATATTAAATCGTAGGCTCGATGGGCTGAATGGCCTATTCTTTGCAGCAAAAAGCTTGAGAATTGGCTGATGGTATCAAACAAACAGATGCTGCGCCTTGGTGTAACAGCCTATGGAATTGGAAGTGGAATTTGTCCAATGATAGGATCAGGAACAGGCCATTTGACTCCTTGAGTTTGCTCCGCCGTTCAATATGATAGTGGCTGACCATTGACCTATTCCCACCCTCCCCTCATATCTATTGATCCCATTAGCCACAAGATCCAAATCTATCTCGTTCTTGAAAACTCATCATAATTTGGTCTCAGCCACTTTCTGTGGCAGTGAATTTCCAAAGACTCACCATTCTCTGGGGGAAGAAAGTGCTCCTTATTTCAGGCTTAAGAGGTATACCCCTTATCCTTAGACTATGACCCCCAGTTCTAGACCCACCCACCATCAAGGACATTTTTTTGGGTCATCACACTTCAGGTAAAGGCAAGGTGTTGAGAGGGACAGTCCTTTATGGTAACTTCAGCTGCTGTGGGGTTTGAACCCACTGCTCTAGGTTTCACTCTGCATTGCGAACTGGTTTCCTGCCATTGGAGCTAACCAACCATCATGCTGCAGTACTTTTCAGAAACAACGTTAGATAGCAGATCTCATAACCAAACACTAAGATGGTGGAAGAAATAAGTTCAAAGAAATCTTAAATGAGGAAAGGAAGGTGGTGAGGCAAAAAGAACCAGGGATGGAATTCCAATTATCCCAGAAATAACACTGAAGGACAAAATGTCAGCTTGTAAAGTCACCCAAACATTGTAAACGTTTCAGTTAAAACGTTGTATACAAAAGCTAAAGAAATGAGAAAAATTCTGAATGAAGGAATAGAAGAAATGAAACAAACAGCAAAATATATAAAGTTTATAAATAAAAGATAGAAAATAGAATATAAGTTGGGGAGCAGCTAAGGGAATGTAAGCTCATTACGAACATACACAGATGGCTTAGTGATAGACAAGTAGCTAATGGAAGATTCCATAACTTAACAGGACAGGAACAGGATCAAATAAAAACTAGCAATAATAAAAATTAAAATCAAAATCAATCCATCCACAGTCCTTGTAGTGTTGTGAGATCTAGGATGTAGGTCAGCACATCTATGGAATTCGCAGTTTTTAGTTCCAATTTAAATTTTGATGAATGTCTTGCACCTTTCTGCAATTTATGAATTATTTTAAAAAATCAACAGTTTTAACCACTTTTCATTTTAACAAAACTGAAATATCCTATGAAGTGAAATGCATGAAATATAGCTTCGTTTCTCAAGGAAAATTAAAATATTTTATATTCTCAGGGGTTACAAGGTGGGGGCCGCGCTTTGTCAGTGTGTCTGTTGGTTTACAAGGTGTGGGGCAGTGGAAGTCCAAGTGAGCTTTGCAGAAATGATGGTTGCCAGGAGAAACAAACAGCTCAATATCTATTCAATAGTCAGGCGAGTGTTTATCCTATACAATGATTCAGCAAATTTCAGCTCAACATTTACAGCTGAGTCATCTGACTCTAAACAATACGGAGTACCTTTGGAAGCTGACATGGTTTGTCAGGTTCTAAGTGATGAACATACACTTTAACGTGACCTGTGGAGCCCCACAGGGGTCAGGGTAACTGGTTACGATATATATTAATGACTTGGAAGAAGGAAACAAATGCACTTTAGGCTAATTTGCAGACAACACAAAAACAGATGAAAAGGCTAGTTGCAAGTGGGATACAGTTTACAGAGATACATTGATAGGTTAAGTAAGTGGGCAAAAGGAGTGCAATGTGGGAAAATGTGAAGTTGTTCGTTTTGGAAGGGTGAACAAAAGAACAATATTTCAATGGAGCAAAGTTGCAGCACAACGAGACTTGGAGGTGTTTGTGCGTGAAACCCAGAAAGATAGCACAGGGCACATCAAGTAATCCATGTTGGCCTTATTTCAAGGGGGTTGGAGTATAAGAGTCAGGAAATCTTCCAGCAACAGTGCAAAGTACTGGCGAGAATACGTCTGGTTTTAAGGAAATACATTATTTCATTGGAGGCAGTTCAGAGAAGTTTCAGCAGGATCTTCCCTGATGTGGAGGAATGTTCTTATGAGCAAAGGATTAAACAGGTTAGAGCTCTTTTCATTGGAGTTTAGAACAATGAAGTGATCTCATTGAAACATCAAGGATTCTTAAGGGGCTTCGCAGGATATATACTGAGAGAATGTTTCTCTTCATGGGAAAGTTTAGGACCAGAGGGTGTGGTCTCAGAACAAAGGGCACCAATTTAAGACTTCGATGAGGAGAAATTTCTTCTGTCAGAGGGCGTGTGCGCCTTTGGAACTCTTTATCACAAAGAACTGTAGGGGCAGAGTCCTTGAGCATATTTAAGGCTGACAGAGATGGATTCTGGATCAGCGAGGGAGTCAAGGATTAGTTGGGAAGTGGATATGAGGAATGTCAGAAAACCCATGATCCAGTTGAATGACAGAGCAGGCTCGAGGGCCCTACTCCTGTTCCCATTTCATACAGGCTTATAGTTTCAGGTCAAGCTTCCTAATCCTGATGTTTTAAATTTAAACTTGCCCCTCACATTCGATCATGCCCATCACAGAGTTGTGGGAGTCGTTTGGAGGCAAGAGAGATAACATTAAAATTGAGGACAATAAATCTATCAACATGTGAGATGGCAGTGGAAGAGAGATGTTGTAAAATGATAACTGGATTACTAATGTCCTTTATGCAGGAAATCTGTCACTGGTTGCTCAGTCTGACGCATGTGAGAAACCAAGCCCACAATCAGATCATTTCTATAAATGTCTGTGAGGAAATTCTAGCAAAGATTCAATTATGAAGAATTGACTGCAAATTATTTTATGCAGAACACTGTTGTGGGATCAGCATCTTAGTTTTGTTTAGTTTGGGATTAGATTCAACATGTTTAGTTTGGAATTAGATTCGACATGGACTGGTTGGACTGATGAGTCTGTTTCTGTACTGTATGACTCTATGACTCTATATCAAGAAAATTGTCAAGCTTTTTAAACTAAACCAATTGCATCAGTTGTGTTCTACCATGGGCTATTCTGTTTGAGTGCACAATTAAAACCTCCAATACCAGTGGAGTGATTTCATGCTTACCAAGTTTTGTCATTTCCCCCTACTATTTCCCAAACAATCTTGTAATGTGGTATATTCAGAAACCCAAAGATAGTAGGAACTGCCGATGCTGGAGAATCTGAGATAACACGGTGTGGAGCTGGATGAACACAGAAGGCCAAGCAGCATCAGAGGAGCAGGAAAGTTTTCTGATGAAGGGTCGAGACCCAAAATGTCAAACTTTCCTGCTCCTCTGATGCTGCTTGGCCTGCTGTGTTCATTCAGCTTCACACCGTGTTATTCAGAAACCCAGTCCCGCTCTCAGCAAAGATGACCATGTCATAACCTCCAGACTGCGATTCATTCTATTTGATCCCACATTTTGATTTAAGAAATGTTTCTCAAACGAAGCACACCATCTTTTTGCTCTGATGTTACACACACACACACTTTATTTATCACCTGCAGTATTGAATACTTCATGTCACTTAATATTCTGTGTACACATGGTGCATGAAGAACAATGGGACAATAGAATTTTGGATCAATAGATTTTTGATTTCATTGTCACATGTATTTTACAGTAAGAGTACAATAAAATAGAGTGAAAAGTCTTCATTATAACAAAGTGTGCAGCTGGACGAACACAGCAGGCCAAGCAACATCAGAGGAGCAGGAAAGTTTTCTGAAGAAGGGTCTTGACCTGAAACGTCAAACTTTCCTGCTCCTCTGATGCTGCTTGGCCTGCTGTGTTCATCCAGCGCTACTCTTGGTTTTTCAGATTCTCCAGCATCTGCAGTTCCCATTATCTCTGAAAAGTCTTCATTTGTCATTCTGATATGGCGTCATTTTGAAAAATTTAAGAATAAGGACAAAGGAAGATACAGCTTGAAGAGAGCCCATCAGTCCTGGGCCAGCTCATCACCTCCAGTGTAGACGCTTGCACCGCTATCCCTCCACTACTACTTTGCAGGCATCTACACCGGACTCAAACAACATTGAATCTGCCAATCTTCAGGTGCCACCTTTGCCTCTGGGCCAACTCCTCTGCCACCCACTTGTGCTGCACCAATCCAACGTCAGAGGTGTGCCTCTTGCTGCTGTGCCCACCTCATCCATATTGTTGAGATGCACTGGGAAATGTCAGGATATTCAACTCTCATCCCTTTTGTTTGCTCTTCAACTATTACAAAGACTCCTATTTCAACCTGAGCATCACCCCAGCCCATTGCCTGCTTCATTATTGAGTTTGAAACCTTCCTCTGGAACTCATGTGTCAATTAGTTTAATTGGAGTTGGGCCTCATCCTGACTGTGTCCAATTATTGATGTCAGCATTCCATTAAATGAAGCCCCTCTTTCCCACACCAGTCCTTCGGTGACAGACTCACTTTCCTAACCCTCTAATGCTTTCAAGTCTTGAGAATTGGGTAATAATTCAGGAGTTATAATCCAGGGATCCTCTCCATTAATTTGGCCGTTATCACCAAATGGAATCTCTAGGCTACATATCTTTATGTTCTTGGTCTCAACATGAATCTCAATAACTGGAACCTCTGAGTAACTCTACCAAGTGCTTTTCAATCTGGAATTAAAACTGAACAAGCTGAGCACACACAACTGGTAAGGCAGAATCTGCAGACAGAAAATCAGTGATAACATTTCAAGTCAACTTTAAGGTTAATTTTAATAGAACTGGAAAATTCAGCGGTGGAATAGGTTTACAGCAAGTACAAGAGTTTGGAAAATGACAGATAGAGGAAAGAACATTTCCATTGACTCTGCGTTTTCAATACATAATCTCATTTTCATTCTAACATGTACCAGGTGCTGTTACCGTTTTCCATTGAAGGCCAACTGAAGCTGGATGATCTACTTAATCATTTTACTGCCTTCATGTCTCAACATTAAGTTCAACAACCTCAGACATCTTCAAAAACTTTGTCCTCCACTTTAATTACTTCCCTTTGCCTCCTCGAGTATCTTGTTTGCACCGATAACCCAGTGTGGAGCTGGAGGAACACAGTAGACCAGACAACATCAGAGGAGCAGGAAATTTGACATTTTAGGTTCAGAAAATCATCAACTTTCCTGCTCCCTTGATGCTGCCTGGCCTGCTGTTCTCCTCCAGCTCCACACTGTGTTAACTCTGACTCCAGCATTGGCAGATCTTACTATCTCTTCTTTGCATAGGTTTGTTTGCAGTTGTGCTTTCCACTATTATCACCTACCATTAATGGCTACCTTTTATTGAAACACCTCTTTCCTGTCATTAGCACTCCCTTTGCCTTTAGCTCTGACCATCTTCCACCATCTATTCCACTTGATCTTTCTGCTCCCCTGTTTATACCATACGAGTGCCGCTAATTTCTAGACACCTTCAGTTCTGAAGAAGTTATATCAGACTCCAAACAGTAACTCTGTTTTCTTTCTTGGCAGAATCTGCCTGATCTGCTGAGTTTCTCCATCATTTTCTGTTAGTAAGAAAGATCTAAAGGATGTATCCATGACTGGGCAGCAGGAGAGTTGACACAATGAAGGTTTGATGGCCTGCAGCCAAAGGATGGAACAAACAAGTCAAGAAACAAAAAGTTAATCAAAAGGATGTATTCAAATGAAATACACAATCATTACACACAGATTCTAGCCAAGAACAAACCAAAACAAATGAAATGTGACAGTGAGTTATGACTCTTTCATACAAAAGTCAATCCATCGCAGTTTCATTCCAATCCCTCTAAGGACACGTAAGTTCCACATTGTAAGCAGGACCTAACAGCTTGGTTAGATTTTAATATATTCAATATTGTCACGTGTACTGAGATACAGTGTCACTCTGCTCCAGTGGCATCTTGGGATTACTGATCGAATTGTAAAATACTGATTAATTTCATGTTAAATAGAAATTACTGAAATAGCTTCAAACTGTTCATTTTTTGCTTGACATTGGCATAGAGTCCTGGCAACTGGCGTGACTTGTAATACCACCTTAGGTTCCTTACTCTTTACTTCATTCCTTTGCAATAGAGATCACCATACCACTTAGCTTCCTAATAGCTTTTTGCATCTGCATGCTAACTTTGCAAGAAGATCAATCCTTTGAAACTTACACCAGCAATTAATGGAAATAGGAACATGAGAATTTGGATCATAGAACATAGAACAGTAGAGCAGAGGAATGAGCCCTTCAGTCCATGATGTTGGGACGAACATGATGCCAAATTAAACTAATCCCTTCAGCCTGCCCTCGGTCCATATCCCTGCATTCCTTGCATATTCATGTGCTAATCCAAAAGTCCCTAAAACGCCTCAATCTGCCTCCACCATCAGCCCTGGCAGTACATTCTAGACTCCGACCACTGTGCATATAAACTTGCCCCTTACATCTCCTTTGAACTATGCCCACTTCACCTTAAATGTATGCCCCCTAGTATTAGAGGCTTCAACTCTGGGAATGAGATTCTGACTGTCAACACTATCCATGCATGTCATAATTCTATCAACTTCTATCAAGCCTCCCCTCAGCCTCTGCTTTTCCAGAAAAACAACAGGTTTTTCTAACTTATACTTATAGCTCATACCCTCTAATCCAGGCAACAACCTGGTAAGCATTTTCTACATCCTCTCCATATCCTTCCTATAATGTGGCGATCAGAATTGAATGCAATACTCGAAGTGAGGCCTAAGCAAAGACTTACAAAACTGCACAATAACATCCTGACTCTTGTACTCAATTTTCTGATCAATAAAGATAAGCATGCGATACACCTTCTCTCCCACCCTATCTACTTGCGTGGCCACTGTCAGGGAGCTATGGATTTGAACCCCAAGATCACTCTGTGCGTCAGTGCTGTACAGGATCCTGCCATTAGCCGTATACTTTACCTTAACACTTGATCTCCCAAAGTGCAGCACCTCACACTTACCAGATTAAACTCCATCTGCCACTTCTCTGCCCATAGTGATTGGTTAATTGACTTATATGTCACCTGAACCGAAATACAATGAAAAACTTTGTTTGCGAGCAGTACAGACAGAACACAGCATGCAAAGGATGTACACATCAAAAAGACTTGATTTCTGAAGAGTCCAGACCCAAAACGTCAGCTTTCCTGCTCCTCTGATGCTGCTTGGCCTGCTGTGTTCATCCAGCTCCACGCCTTGTTATCTGAGACTTAGAGACAAACAGGTTATGTTGCAGGTTACATTATTTGAGGCTAGAGTCTATGCAACAGTCTGATAACAGCTGGAAAGAAGCTGTTCCTGAACCTGCTCGTGCGTGTGTTCAGGCTTCTGTATCTTCTGCCTGACGGAAGAGGTCATAGGAGGTCATTACTGGGGTGTGGCGGGTCTTTGATGATGTTGGCAGCCTTTCCGGGGCAGGGAGCTGTGTAAATGGAGTCCATAAATAGGAGGCTGGCTTCCGCGATGGTCTGGGCTGTGCACACCACATTCTGTAGTTTCTTACGTCCTGGGCAGAGCAGTTGCTGTACCAGGCTGTTATGCAGCCGGACGGTATGGTTTCAGAGGTACATCTGTAGAAGTTGGTGAGGGACCTTGTGGATGTGCAAAATTTCCTGAGCTGCCTGAGGAAGCAGAAGCGTTGTTGTGCCTTGTTGACTGTCGCGTTTATGTCACTCTGAGGAACATGATGCTCTTCACTCTCTCAACCTCAGTCCTGTTGATGTAGATGGGAGCGTGTTCCCTCTATCTCCCTTCTGTATTATAACTCATGTTTGTTAGATATCCATTCCACCACAGTAGTGTCGTCAGTGAACTTACAGATGGCGTTCATTTGCATTTTGGCAACGTACTGGTGGGTGTACAGGGAGTACAGTGAGGGGCCGAGGATGGATCCTTGGGAGGCTCCAGTGTTGAGTGCTATTGTGGAGGAAGTGCAGTTCCCTGTCCTCACTGACTGTGGTCTGTGGGTCAGGAAGCTGAGGGTCCAGTTGCAGAGGGTGGAGCAGAAACCGAGGTCACGCAGTTTTGAGATCAGTCTGTATGGGATAATGGTGTTGAAGGTGGAGCTGTAGTCAATGAACAGGAGGCTGATGTAGGTAGCTTTATTGTCCAGCTGTTCCAGGGCCAAGGATATGGCATCCTCTGGGAGCCTGTTATGTCGGTAGGCAAGCTGTAGGGAATCGAGGCAGGCTGGGAGACTGGAGTTAGTGTGGGCCATGACCGGCCTCTTGAAGCACTTCATGATTATTGAAGTCAGAGCTCTAGGGTGGTGATCAGTAAGGCACACTGCATGTGCTTTCTTGGGTACAGGGGTGATGGTGTCCTTCTTGAAGCAGGTGGGGACCTCGGCTTGTAGGAGGGAGAGGCTGAAGATTTCGGTGAATACCTCCACAGGTTGGTCCACACAGGATCTGAGTGCTTGGCCGGGGACACCATCTGGGCCTGTTGCTTTCCATGTGGTGACTCCCAGGAAGAGACTGATCCGACTTCTGAAGCGGTGACAGAGGGAACAGGTGTGTCTGGGGCTTTCGGGGCAGGCGATGCCACGCCGGTGGTATTCTGCTCAAACCAAGTATAGAAAGCATTGAGCGTGTCAGGGAGGGATGTGTCATTGTCTGCCATCTTACACTGTTTCATTTTGTATTCCATAATGCCATTTAGGCCTTGCCACAGACAGCGGGTGTCTGTTTGGTAGGCCCGGGCCTCTAACATGGTCTGGTGCTGCCCCTTGTCCTCCCTGATGGCTTTGTGAAGGTCATGTCTGGATTTTCTGTATTGGCCTGGGGCACGCGACCCGAATGCTGCGCGCCTGGTCTTCAGAAGGGAGTGGACTTCCTGGTGCATCCAACGTTTACTGTTGGGGAAAACTCGAACTGACTTCTTTGGTACAGAGTCCTCTACACATTTGCTGATGAAGTCGGTGATGGTGGTGGGATACCCCTCAAGGTTTTCCACTGAACAAGTGCACATGGGTCCAGGGCATCGGGTCCAAGCAGTCCCGGAGACGGTCTTCCGCCACCTCAGACCTGCACTGTACTTCTTTACGTGAAGGATTCTCCCATTTCAGCTTCTGCTTGTAAGCTGACATGAGGAACTCAGCACTGTGGTCGCATTTTCCAAAGTGTGGGCAAGGGACTGAGCAGTAAGCATCTTTGATGGTTGTGTAGCAGTCTGCAATTGATCTGTATCCCACAATAACCTTTGACAACCTTCTGCAATATTCACAACTCCAGCAACCTTTGTAGTATGGAGTAGAGCATTCAACGTTTTAAGCAGAGCTGACTGTGACAATATTTTCCTGTCAGCCCTTGGCTCTCTTGTCTACCAAATACCTATCCCATTCAACTCTGCACAGCAGTGACTTTCTGGGAAAGAGAACTCTACAGACTAATGATCTATTGAGAAATAAAGTTACTTCTCATCTTCATCTCGAAATCCCTTATTTTTAAGAAAAGCAAATTGGTGAAGATGCTGGGCATCTGTAATAAATGCAGGAAGTATTTGAGAAATTGAACAAGCCTGTTACCAACTATAATTAATGGTTCGAGTCTGAAATGGCTGTTATTTTTGGACCTGAAGGACCCAGAGAATGAAAACCTTTGTGCTGTTGAAAAATGATCACCTTTATGCTGTAGAAAGAAATGGAGATGGAGGAACAAATAAGCAGATGCTTATTTTCAAACGGTCTCCCCTAGGTCAGGAGGAAACATACTCCAGGTGCCCTCAGGATCTCATTGATCAATAAGATATAGTACCTTAGACAGTACCTTCTAAACCCAAGGTCACTTCCATCTAGAAGGACAAGGGCAACAGATACATGGGAACACCACCACCTGTATGGCCCCCTTGAATTCACTCACCATCCTAACTTGGAAATATATTGCCATTTCTTCAGTATCACCAGATCAAAATCCTGGAATTCTCTCCCTGAGAGCATGTGGGCACTAGGCACATGGACTGTGGAGGTTGAAGAAGGCAACTGTACACCCCCATCTGAAGACCAACTAGAAATGAACAATAAATGCTGGCCCAGTCTGTGACACACACATCCCATGAATGAATTTTCAACAAGTATAACAGTTTAATGGTTTCACATTTCTTGATAGTATGGCATAAATAACTAAGGTCCACAAACCCATCCAGCTGCAAAACAGTAAAACTTGGAAATGCTCAAACTGGAATTCCATTTTGAGGTATATGAGTCAAGTTGGAGCAATGCATATCATTCATGAGTTTTAATAGTGTTTCCCAAACTTCAGCTTTTTGTTATAATCTAGCCATGAGATCTTGCTGAATTGCTGGCTTGTGGCACTGTATCACACGCGTATTTTGGAGGGTCAGGATATTTGCAGTATATTGGATATACTGCATATCAAAACAAGCTTTCCATAATAATGGTTGCCAAGAGAAACAAACGGTTTAGGGTTCTGATAGGCACGGTGAATGGTTATCATCCGATATAATAACTAAGCAAATTTCAGTTTAAAATTTACAGTTGAGTCATCTGACTCGGGCTGATCTGGAGTACCTATGGATGCTGACATGGTTTATCAGATTCTAAGTGATGAACATACACCTTAAAGTGTAAGGTTGCTCATGGTCACTGGATTAAAACAGGTCTGTGAGGGAATGCCCTCAGCAAATTCCCTTATCAATCACATTCACACTGTGTAAGTTTGGCACAATATTTTCAAACTGACAAGCAAGATTTGACTGCAGACTTCAGTTACATGTCTTATTACTGAGTAACTTCAGTACAGTACAATAAATGCTAACTAACGTAAGAGATGAGCAAACAATCCTACACCGTCCCATTGTAAAGGGTAATTGTTGTTTGGCCATATTCAGATTATTATTACTGCTCTTAAATTTCTCAATTGTGTAATTTTAAAGCTGAGCTGCTTCATAATTTCATTTCAAAGTTATACTTAATTCTCTCCCTTGTAAAACCATCGCCAATAGTAATGTATGTTGCTCCATGTGAGATAGTGTTCCAAGACCCAGATCAGTAACAGTAAACTATCATGTTTATTCAACAAATTTGCTCTTACTTGTTACTGAATCAATTATCCCATTTCCTTATGCATGCTTTCACTTGAGTTATAATTCACTGAGCAGTGTGCAGAAAAGATGACATTTATTCAAATAATAGTGTCACAATGGTTTATTTTCCTATTATTGTGTGAGGCATTGGGATTTAAGGTGAAAGAAAAATGAATTTTAGTTTTCCAATTGCGTGAAAATCTGACTTTTAGAATATTGGAAAGTTATAGAGTCATACAGCACAGAAACAGACCCTTTGGTCCAAACAGTCCATGCTGAACATAATCCTAAACTCAACTAGTCCCACCTGCCTGCAGGCTAGGTGGATTGGCCATGCTAAATTGCCCATAGTGTTCTGGGATGAGTGGATTATGGAGGGATGAGTGTGTGGATTGTTGGAGCTGGAGGACCTGTTTCCACACTGTCAGGATTCTATGAAAACCTTTCGAAGTGAGTTTCATACTTTGCGATTATCCACTTTAAATGACATTTCTGAAGAAGGGTTTAGGCCAGAAACATCAGCTTTCCTGCTCCTCTGACACTGCTTGGCCTGCTGAGTTCATCCAGCTCTACACCTTGTAATGTCTTTGTCATGAAAAGAAGCCGGTTTTGCTTTGAACCTGATTAGTGAAACCAAACTGCTGTGTTGAAGTCAATAGTTGGTTGAATATATTTCAAATTAATTCTCAAATTCTATCAAAACATAACCTCTATGTTATAGTGCAAACTTAAAGTTGGCCAAATCAATGGCTGATTTTGTTAATTGTATTTCAAACATTCCAATCTTGAGTTTGTTGAATTCCTTCTGTTTCATTGTCTTTGTCTATTTCAGGGATTGCTTGTCACTGTTGGTCATTTTGAGCTATATCTCCCACATTGAAAACAAACCTTGACTTCGGATTATTGGAAGTGTTACGGACAAACAATTTTTAGGGAAGAAGGAAATTGCTTTTCACAAGAATTCTGCAGTGTGAATGGCATGGTCAGATCATTCTACTGTGTTCATTTGATAACCTATAATTACCAGTCTATCTCCTCTTGATATTGAATATATCTCTCTTTACCCACACCCTAAATACAGTGAAGACAACGTTGCTTAAGCTCTTGAATAAGATAAAGGAATTTGACTTTAAATGTCTGAAAGATTTGGAAGAGGTAAATTGTATAAGTTGCGTACATTGCAGTTGATTATGTTTCGGCTTCAAGTTTTGGTATTACGTTTGCATGAAATTGACAGAAAAGGATACTTGCCTATCTGTCTAAGCTATTTCCACTTTCAGTTAACCTGATATCTCAGATCCTGTTTAATTTATCAAACTAGAATCAGCTTTTAGAATAACAGAAAACTCTCTGAGGGTTCAGCAGACAAGCAAACATCAGTTGCAGGAGAATTCAAGTTAACCTTTCTAAGTTAATGACCAATTATTAGAATTGGCAAAAGTTAGAGATGTAACAAGTTTTGAGAAGACAGGGACACAAACTTGGGAAGAGGCAAAGCCAGTTGTGAAAAGCAGAATTTAGAAGATAGTGGATGACAGCAATGATGAACTGTGTTAAGGAAAAGGTGATGGAAATGGGACAAGTGTGATAAATAAATAATGGTCTGGTGGAAATGTACATTAGAACAGCAGAATCATTGCCAGTTGCCAGTGTCTGAATAATTTGGAGCATTGTGTTGTGATTTGAAATTGTTGACCTCATTGTTAAGCGCAAAAAGTTGTGAAGTGGCTAATTAAAAGATAAGCTGCAGTTTTACAAACTTCCTTTAACACTCAATAAACTTTAATGCTGGGTCTGGAGGAATTTTCTTATGAAGAGAGTTATGTAATTTGGGCCTATATTCATTGAGCTTGGAAGAATGCGAGGAAAGCTTATTGCAACAGGCATGATTCTCAGCCGACTTGACAGGGTAGGTGTGGAAATCGTGTTTCCCCTTGGAGGACGGTTTAGGATCAAAGGCCATTACCTCAAAGTAATGGGTCACCCTTTTAAGACAGAGACGAGAAAAAGAAAACTGAAACATTCACACATAGTGCCATCGTCAAAAAAGACATAATGGTGACAGAGTACACAGGAGCATGGAATCAATCCTCCCAAGAAGCAGAAGGGATAGAGCTGGGGGTGCAATGTCATTGAAATAGCCATAGGAGTCAGCAAGTTTATGGAAAATACTTGTTTACAGCTCATTCTGTGAAATAGAAATGGAACAATTGAGGACTTAGAGAGTCAGAGTTAGACTATGTGCTCCCAACAGAAGAGAAGAAATTGGAAAGAAATTCGATAACATTTTCTAGTCTGTCTCAGTGCTCTAACTCTGCCTGCTGTCTGCCTGCACCTGCTACTGAGTACACCTCACAAGCTCAGACCACCGATGTTTAAATATGTAACTTGGCATTACAATGGGCATACACTTGCTTTCTTTTGTTTCTGCAGCCTAAATGGGTCAAAGCAAAGAAAAGTAGCCTCTACTGTAACAATCAATAGAGCTCAACTTACCACTAGCTACGTTCCACCACCTCTGCCCCCAGTGCCAAATTCTTTGACTGGGAGTCTAAACCACCCTCTAATGATCCCTTCTCCAGACTTGAACCAACCTTATTCCCCTGGACCCCACCCCACGGCCTCCTATCCTCCCTCGAAGTTTACATTTCCAATGACTGTCATGAAATCAATGACCTGAATCCCCCCACCCCTCTCACTCACTCCAACTTCTCCCCCACTGAATGCACAGTCTTCTGATCCCTCTGTCCAACCCCAACCATACCACCCCACCAACCTCCAGATCCAACGCATCATTCTCTGACACTTCCGCCATCTGCAATCCGACCCCACCACCAAAGACATTTTCCCTCCCCACTCTTGTCTGCTTTCTGGAGGGACCACTTTCTCTATGACTCCCTTGTCCGCTCCGCAACCCCTTCCAAGCCCATCATACCCGGCACTTTCCCCTGCAACTGCAGGAAGTGCTACACTTGCCCCCACACCCACTCCCTTATCCCCATCCCAGGTCCCAGGAAGACTTTCCACATCAAGCAGATGTTCGCCTGCACAACTGCCAGTCTGATATACTGCTTGCTGTACCCGTTGTGGTCACCTCTACATCGGGGAAACCAAGCAGAGGCTTGGGGACCTCATTGCAGAACACCTACGCTTGGTTCGCAATAATCAACTGCACCTCCTGGTTGCGAGCCATTTCAACTCCCCCTCCCATTGCTTAGATGACATGTCCATTCTGGGCCTCCTGCAGTGCCACAACGATGCCATCCAAAGGTTGCAGCAACAGCAACTCATATTCCGCTTGGGAACTCTGCAGCCCAATGGTATCAATGTAGATTCCACCAGCTTCAAAATCTCCCCTCCCTCTACCGCATCCCAAAACCAGCCCAGCTCGTCCCCGCCTCCCTGGCCTATCCTTCCCCATGGCAGGCTGATGGAGAAAGTGAAGTCACATGGGGTCCAGGGTGTGCTATCTAGATGGATAAAATACTGGCTGGGCAACAGGAGACAGAAAGTACTAGTAGAAGGGAGTTTCTCAAATTGGAGACCTGTGACCAGTGGTGTTCCACAGGGATTTGTGCTAGCACCACTGTTGTTTGTGATATATGTAAATGATCTGGAGGAAGGTGTAGGTGGTCTGATCAGCAAGTTTGCAGATGACACGAAGATTGGTAGAGTAGCAGATAGTGAAGGGGACTGTCAGAGATTACAGCAGAATATAGATAGACTGGAGAGTTGAGCAGATAAATGGCAGATGGAGTTCAATCCGGGCAAATGCGAGGTGATGCATTTTGGACGATCAAATTCAAGGGCGAACTATACAGTAAATGGAAAAGTCCTAGGGAAAATTGATGAACAGAGAGATCTGGGTGCTCAGGTCCGTTGTTCCTGAAGGTGACAACGCAGGTCAATAGGGTGGTCAAGAAGGCATATGACATGCTTTCCTTCATTGGGCGGGGTATTGAGTACAAGAGTTGGCAGGTTATGTTGCTGTTGTATAGGACTTTGGTTCGGCCACATTTCGAGTACTGTGTACAGTTCTGGTCGCCACATTACAAAAAGGATGTGGATACTTTGGAAAGGGTGCAGAGAAGGTTCACCAGGATGTTGCCTGGTATGGAGGGTGCTAGCTATGAAGAGCGGTTGAATAGATTAGGATTATTTTCATTAGAAAGACAGAGATTGAGGGAGGACCTATTTGAGGTCTACAAAATCATGAGGGGTATAGACAGGGTGAATAGCAAAAAGCTTTTTCCCCCAGAGTGGGGGACTCTATTACTAGGGGTCATGAGTTCAAAACGAGAGGAGGAAAGTTTAGGGGAGATATGCGTGGAAAGTTCTTTACACAGAGGGTGGTGGGTGACTGGAACGCATTGCCAGCAGAAGTGGTAGACGCAGACATGTTAGGGTCTTTTAAGATGTATCTGGACAGGTACATGGATGGGCAGGGAGCAAATGGACACAGACCGTTAGAAAATAGATGATAGGTTAGACAGAGGATCTTGATCGGCGCAGGCTTGGAGGGCCGAAGGGCCTGTTCCTGTGCTGTAATTTTCTTTGCTCTTTGTTCTTTGTTCTTCCTCCCACCTGTCCCCTCCTTCCACCTCAACTGCACCCCCATTTGCTGCCCTCTAACCTCATCCTGCCCCCTTGACCTGTCCGTCCTCCCCGGACTGACCTATCCCCTCCCCACACCTCTACTGGCTCCATCCCCGCCTCTTTAACTTGTCTGTCTCCCCTCCACCTATCTTCTCCTCTGTCTATCTTTGATCCGCCTTCCCCCCTCTCCCTGCTTATTTCAGAACCGTCTCCACCTCTCCTATTTCTGATGAAGGGTATAGGCCCGAAACATCAACTTTTCTGCTCCTAAGATGCTGCTTGGCCTGTCGTGTTCATCCAGCTGTACACTTTGTTTTCTCTAAACTGAGGAAAGACTGGTTTTAATAAGATGAGATATGTGTAGACCAGAGTGGATTAGGAGCAGATCCTTTCAGGTAAATCTATCTCAGACAGTGAGACACATTCACGAAGGACCAACATGTCCCAATGAAGAGAAAGGGTGGCACATCAAATCCTGTGAACCCCGGATATCCAGGATATATGACATTGGATGAGGAGAAAAAGGAGGCTTATGACAGATACCAAGGATTCAAAACAGCAGAAGCCCTGGACGAGTATGGGATGTGCAAGACAGAACTTCAAAAAGAAAGATTAGGAGGGCTAAATGAGGACATGAAATGAAACTGATAGGTTGCATGGAGCCAAAGGATACAGTTAGGTTTAAAATACTATGTATCTGTGTTCGTGCTTGAAGGAGACAATATGGATATAGAAATCAGGCAGAAGGTTGTGAAACAATTAAAGAAGTGAGTGTGGACAGAGCAGATTCTGAATGGTCTGACAGGCTTTAAAAAATAGGTAATTATCCAGGGCTAGATGAAATGTATCTCAGGCTTTTGAGTGAGGGAAAGGAGGAAATAGTAGGGGTTCTTGCATAAACTTTCAATTTCTCTGGCCATAGGAGAGGTGCTGGAGGATTGGAGGACAGCCAATGTGGTTATTGAAGAAAGGAGCAAGGATAAACCAGGAAATTATAAGCCAGTCAGTCTAACCACAGTGGGAGTGAAATTGAGGGACAGAATCACTGAGACTTTGAAGAGGCAGGGATGAATCAAGAACAGCCAATATTGTTTTATTAAGGGAAGGTCACATCTGATGAACTTGATTAAATTTTTCAGAGGTGACCAGGTGTGTAGATGAGAGTGATGCTTTTGATGCAGTCTACTTGGACTCAAGCAAGGCTTTTGATAAAGTCCCACATGCAAGACTGATAACAAAGATAACAGCCCATGGCATCAAATGAAATTTGGAAAATTGCACCAACAGTTGGCTAAATGAATAGAAGTCTGTGTCCAATGGGGTCCTGTAGGGGTCCGTGTTGGTGTCTTTCAGTACATAAATGATATACATGTATATGGGGACATTAGTGTGAAGGTAGCCTTAAACTACAGGAGGATATAGATGGGTTGGTCAAATGGACTGATCAGTGGCAAATGAAATTCAATCCAAACAAGTGTGAGATAATGGGCCAATAATGCAAGGGAACACATGATGAAGGGTCAGACTCTGGGAAGCATGGATGATTTGAGGGACTTTGGTTTTGCATGTACTTTGGTTTGTTAAGGTATAGGATGATGGAAAAAGTGGTTAAGAAGATATTTGGGATATTTGCGTTTACAAGCTGAGGCATGGAATTTAAGAGCAGGGAGGTGATTCTGGACCTATATGAAACATTGGTTAGGTTACAGCTAGAGTACTGTGTGCATTTCTGGGATTCACTTTAGATAGGGATGTGATTGCTTTGGAGAGGGTGCAGAAAAGATTTGCCAGGATGTTGTCTGGACTGGAGAGTTTCAGTTATGAAGCGAGACTGGACGGACTGAGATTGTTTTCCTGAGAGCACAGAAAATGGAGGGAACTTGATTTGAGGTGTTTAAAATTATGAGGGGCATAGGTGCTTTGATGGAGTGATTAATGACTGGGAGCATAGATTTAAAGTAAGAGGCAGACGATTTGGAGGAGATTTGAGGAATAGATTTTACAAGCAGCTGGTTGATGGGAATCTGGAACTCACTAACTGGGTGGTAGAGACAGAGGTTCTCAATGCATTTAAGAAATATTTAGATGTGCACTTGTGATGTAAAGGCATGCAAGGCTATGGGCCAAGGGCTGGAAATGAGGATTAGAATAGTTGGAAGGTTGTTTTTGACCAGCACTGATGAAATATTTCAAAAGGCTGTTCACTGTTCGGTTGATCGCAATGACTCTATTCTGTCTGAAATATTTGGTGATATTTTCACCACACAACTGTGGTTCTGACAAATGTCCTCCTAAACAACGGAAGTACCGCTGAAAGACTGGCTGAGGAATAACATATCGGGTAAAAATTATTAAAATATTTGGACAATGAGTAAAAAGCCAATATGTCCTGTGTTGCTATAAATGCTAGCTGTCTATTACAGTACATTTGTTAATTCAACAATTTCAAACATCCAAAAACATTTTGAAATGAAATGTGCAGAATGTCTAGTTTGATATCATTTCTCCCACATGGCTTATCTTTGTCCACAGATGCAAAATAAACAGATGATTGGCTTTTCACTTCATGGCATCGCTTATCATTGCAATTGCAATAAATACAAGAGGATTAGTATAGAGATCAGTAACCAATCAGACAAATGGAAAGAGGAGGGCGGGTCATGAAGATATGGGCGGGTCATGAAGATATACAATAAAAAGAGACAAAATCTGTCAGCAAAAAGCTCAAAATTGTTCAGTCTACTCAAAGAGTGTCCAGAGCAACAACAATGTCTTGTGAAGAATTCAGCGAGGGCGATAAGAAAATTATACATGAGCTCAGCAAATCGCTCAAGAGTAATGCACAAAGATATGGTGCGGAATCTTTGTCCAGGTAATTTAATCACAGTTACATTCTAAGCAAAGTACATTGATAAAGGGAATCTGTGATGCTGAATTTAAAGGTAAAAGCAAACATTGCTGGAGAAGCTGAGCAGCTCCGGCAGCATCTGCAGAGAGAAGAGCAGAGTCAACATTTTGTGTCCAATGACACTTTATCTGAAGAAGAGTCCAACTGGACTCAAATTATTAACTCTGCTTTCTCTCCACAGATGTATCAGACCAACTGAGTTTCTCCAACAATTCCTGTTTTCGTTTCGGATCTGCAGGTCTTTGTTTTATATTATTCTGAATTTAAAGACAATGAAAATGAGACAGTGGAATTTTCTGCATTGAACCACTGTGTGATCTCAAACAAATGGCAAACTTTGAATTCCAATCATCTGACATGTAACCTCCAGTTATTTTTGTGTTCCAGGGTAAACTTCTGACATCAGAATCTGAATAATGAAGTTGGGTTGGGGACTAATGGCTTATCAAAAATGTGAGCGTGGTTTTATTTAATTTATCTCTGTTCTTGTAGGCTGTTTATGACTAATCCTGGAAGCAAGACTTACTTTGACTACAGTGACTTTAGCATGCCAAACCTGAAAGGCCATGGGGAAAAGGTCATGAATGCATTGGCCAAAGCAGCAGACAATGTGGATAATCTGAAGGGGTCACTCTGCGAACTTGCTGCTCTCCATGGGAAAACACTTCTGGTGGACCCTCAAAACTTCCCGGTAGGTGTCTCTGCTGGAATATTTCTGGTGTCCCCTGCACTCAGATGCTCAGCACAGCGACTGGACGTCTATGCTGCTTCTTTGAAAGGACAGCAAAATGAAACCTGAGATAACACAGTGCGGAGCTGGGAGGAACACAGCAGACCAAGCCTCCAGCTCCACCCTGTGTTATCCCTGACTCCAGCATCTGCAGTTTTTACTAACTCAATGAAAACCAAGCTGTGCACAGAACAGAGTTTCTGATAATGCCATTTTGAGACTGTGCACATCATCAGGATCAGGAGAATGAGTTCAAATCTCCCCTGTCCCTGAGAGCTGACCAAACACATTAATTAAAAATTGGCTGGGCTCACACCAGGTCCTGCTGTGTTTCTCCGTTTGATTTTGTTGTTGTTTCACATTGAGAGAATGCTGTTTTTGAAATCTATTTTCAAAAGTGTATTTCTTTTGGTCACAGATCTTCTCTAGATGTATCCAAGTGACCTTGGCCAATAACCTGAGCAGTTTCCCTCCTGAATACCAACTTGCTGCGGACAAATTCCTTGTGGCTGTTTGTGACCATCTGAGCTCTAGGTACCGTTGAAAATGCACCGAAGAGCATTTCAGTGGAAAGCAGCTTGAAGCTCATTCTCCACACTCCTCTCTGCCCAGTTTGCTCAAACTACATGCCAATGAATCCTTTCTCATTATGAACAGTCTGCATCTTTCTGTAGCCTGCGCTCTTCAAAATTGATTGTAATTGTTAAACTGCTTCAAGTGAAATTATTCCTGAGACACAATAAACATTTGCTTTCACCAATGCTGCACCGTCTACTGTCCATGATTTACCTACACACTTCATTTCAGGCTCAACACTGGTGGAAATAAGTTTAAAACAACCTGCAGGGTGCGTGAGGCAACACAAAACAGTGTCAACAAATTTACACTCTCCATGACAATTATTGGAAAAAATACACTGTCATTTTGTTGCAGCAATTTCAAAGCCGTTATATGATGGCCTTCATGAACAAATTGCAAATAAATCTGATTGTTAGCTGGGTTTCTTCTATTTCAGAACTATGGGTATGTACTATCTCCTACATGTGCACTATTTCCACTTAGAATGTGAACTACAGATGATCATCAGAGACAGGAGTTGGCCATTCGGCCCCTGAAGCCTTGTTCTGTCAAGGAGTCAAGAGTCATTGTGATCAGGAGCATAGAAAAATCCCCTTTGGCCCATCACATCCATCCCAATCAAAACAATAACAACAATTCTAATCCCATTTCCCAGCATCAAGCCCACAGCCATGTATGCTTTGGCATTGCAAGTGTGCATCTAAATACTTGCCCAATGTTGTGAATTTCTGCCTCTACTAACCTTACAAGTCTGAGTTCCAGTTATTCAGGTTATAGCTGATCTCACTAATGGCCTTAACTCCACTTTCCTGCCTGCCTACTATGGCCTGTAACTCTCTCAATGATAAAAACAAACTGCCTTATTTTTGCAAACATTCAATAACCCATCCCCCACTGGCTTCAGTTCAAGAAACTTCCAGAGGCTAAATTCCCGAATAAAGGAATGCCTCTTCATTTCTGTATTCATTTGGAGACTCATTATCGAATGATGACTGTGAATCCATTTTTGATTTTTGGAAAAACTCATCTGGTCAACTAATGCCCTTTAGGGAAGGAAACTGCCATCAATACCTGGTCTGGGCTACATGTGACTCCTGACACACAGCAATGTGGTTGAGTCTCAACTGCCTCCGGGCAATTTTGGATGGGCAATAAATGATAACTGGCCAGCAATGCTTTCATCCCGTGAATGAACAAAGAAAAGAAAAAAAATGTTTAAACTGTGACATCCTAATTCTGGTTATCCCTCATGAGAGGGCATTGGTTCTGATCACTTGTCAAACTCCTTCAGAATCACATACATTGCAATAAGATCACCTCTCATTCTTCTAAACTCTAATGCGCATAGGTCAAACCTTTCTTCGTGCAAGAACACTTTGTTCCCAGCAATCAGACTGGCAAATCTCCCACAAGCAGTTTTCAATGGCGGTGTCTCAGTGTTTAGATAAAAGGACCAGTACAGTACTTCAGATACAATCTAACCATTTCTCTCTAGGTTACCGTAAAATTCTTGTTTATATTCCATTCACCTCACCAGAAAGATCGACATCCCTAAGCACACACTGTCCCTGCACGATTATACTGACATTTTGTCCCGCATGAATGAAGCCATCCAGATCTCATCAATACAATGCTATTCTTCCTATTAAAGTGAACAATCCCTCAGCTTGCCTCATTGAACTCCACCACTCATTACAAAGCTTGTTTTCTATTTGGAATTTGGCGTTGGAAAACTGAAACTCAAACTGATAATTGCAAACGACAACTTAATCTCAAATTTAAAATGTAAAGTGAATTGGATAAATGACAGTGCCTTTCAACGTGCCCTGTGACGGGGCCAAAACAGGAAGATGAGTGTTGCATTATTAGTTTTCATATTGTGGATTAAAAAGCTGTAGCAATGTCCAATGGATTCAGATCTAATTTTCCAATCTCTGGGTGTCTAACCCAGTGCTGAAATTTCTCTCTGTGCAGAGAACAATCCAATAATGTTCCTAGATTTTCTTTTTGAACTCAGAACATATCTCCCCTTTACCAGGCAACAACTTCTTTTCTTGGAAATGGGTTAAAACCGGTAGGGTTTTTATACAAATCTTATAGCTCATTTTACATTAGAATTTCCTGTCAGGACAGTGGATTCTAAACTAATGCTTATCTATCTGTACAAGTAACACTGACTATAAAGATGTTGGATTGTTAAAAATCAAATAAGTTCATTACAACAGCCAGATTTGCACCTAGACAGTACCATCGGAATTAATAAAACATTTCAAGATGCTACCAAGAGATATTGCAAAGACCAAATTATGCTTTCCCACAAGTCATGTGGGAAATATTAGGCAGACCAAACATTTAACCAAGACCATAGTTTTAGAGCATATCTTAACAGAGGAAAGTGAGCCAAGAGGCAGACTGTCAGAGAGAGGGTATCCCTGAGCTGAGGACAGAGGCAGAGTGTTTGTGGGAAAAGACACAAACCACTTGTGAGATAATCAGGGAGCCTATGAATCAATCAACAGCATGGATTCTGAGATGCTTAACATCAGGTAAGAATTGAAGAAGCTTACACTGAGAGATTATTCTCCCTGGTTGGGAAATCTAGAAAAAGGTGACTCAGTGCCAGGATTAGAGATCTATCATTTAGGACTGAGATGAGGAGAAATTTCTTCACAGGATGGTTTGTGATTCTTTAGGAATATCTACTCAGAGGGGACAATGTTCCATCAGAAAAGATACATAAAACTGAGAAAGGCACATCTTTGATCCCTCCAGGAATCAGACAAAATTGGGAGTCAGCTAATGAGTGGAGTTGAAGAGCAAAAGCAGCCCTGATCTTATTCACAGATGGAGCAGGCATGGTGGGCTGAATGGCCAATGTTTGGTCTTTTTCTGAGGTTGAGGGGTTCCTAAACTATAAGGTGTAGCTTTAAGGTGCGAGGGGAAGATTAAAGAGGAAGCTAAGGGGCAACCATTTCATGCAGAATGTGGTGCAAATGCAGAATGAGCAGATAGAGGAACTAGTGGAGATTGGTACCATTACAACATTTAAAAGGTGCCTGGGTAAATGGATACGAGGCATTTCGGGTGATATGGGCCAAATGTTGGCAAATGGGTCTCGATCAGTTTAGGATATCTGGTCGCCATGTGCGAGTTGGACCGAAGGGGCTTCTTGTTCACGCAGAGAATGGTGCATATATGGACTGGGCTGCCAGAGGAATTGGTGGAGGCTGTGCACTTACAACATGCAAAACGTATCTGGATTTGTAAATGAGTGCGAAGGGTTGAGAGGGATATGGGCAAAATGCTGGCAAACAGGTCTAGATCGGTTTAGGATATCTGGCCAGCATGGACAAGTTGGACCAAAGGCCTATTTCTGTACCGTATGACTTCTATGAGTCGAAGTGGAGCCAGGATTCCCAATAGTGGAGCTCCAGATGTAAAATAAGAGAGATTGCAGATATCATGAAGAATTGTGGATCTGCAGAGCTAAGATAGATCGATAGCTAAGTGCTGAAACCAGGTGGCATTTGAAAGCAAGGATGAGACCTTTTAGCTGGGAGCCAATGAAGATCAACGAAGGTGGAAATGGGACTTCTAGAAAGTAAAAATGCAAGCAGCACCTGCAATACACCGATGGCAAAATTTGTGAGGCCTATGAGGTGTCAGTGGAACAGTCAGGGCTATATTTGTTAAAAAAAAATGAGGGTGTCCGTAGCCAATTACCAGAGATGGGTGATATTAATCAGGATATATCACAGGTTAGAAAAAGGCAGTCGTATAGTCTCACTTCTCACTCAAGAAGCCATCACAAGTCAGATAATATTGGGCTGGAGGATCTGTCCGGGAACAATTGGAAATGATGGCAATGCTGCACTGAAAACACATGATACTGTAAAGGCTATCAGTCCTGATGATCGTACTCAAGATATGTCCTGCAGAGTGAGCTGCATCCCTGGAGAGAGAGATAATGGGAACTGCAGATGCTGGAGAATCCAAGATAACAAAGTGTTCCAGGACTTCCAATTCCCTGGCCCCCAACACCTCATCTTCACCATGGACGTCCAGTCCCTATACACCTGCATTCCGCATGCAGATGGCCTCAAGGCCCTCTGCTTCTTCCTGTCCCGCAGGCCCAACCAGTCCCCCTCCACCGACACCCTCATCCGCCTAGCCGAACTCGTCCTCACCCTCAACAACTTCTCTTTTGACTCCTCCCACTTCCTACAGACTAAGGGGGTGGCCATGGGCACCCGCATGGGCCACAGCTATGCCTGCCTCTTTGTAGGTCACGTGGAACAGTCCCTCTTCCGCACCTACACAGGCCCCAAACCCCACCTCTTCCTCCGGTACATTGATGACTGTATCGGCGCCGCCTCTTGCTCCCCAGAGGCGCTCGAACAGTTCATCCACTTCACCAACACCTTCCACCCCAACCTCAAGTTCACCTGGGCCATCTCCAGCACATCCCTCGCCTTCCTGGGCCGCTCAGTCTCCACCTCAGGCAACCAGCTTGTAACTGATGTCCATTTCAAGCCCACCGACTCCCACAGCTACCTAAAATACACCTCCTCCCACCCACCCTCCTGCAAAAATTCCATCCCCTATTCCCAATTCCTCCGCCTCCGCCACATCTGCTCCCACGATAAGACATTCCACTCCCGCACATCCCAGATGTCCAAGTTCTTCAAGGACCGCAACTTCCCCCCACAGTGATCGAGAACGCCCTTGACCGCGTCTCCCATATTTCCCGCAACACATCCTTCACACCCCGCCCCCGCCACAACCGCCCTAAGAGGATCCCCCTCGTTCTCACACACCACCCCACCAACCTCCGGATACAACGCATCATCCTCCGACACTTCCGCCATCTACAATCTGACCCCACCACCCAAGACATTTTTCCATCCCCACCCCTGTCTGCTTTCCGGAGAGACCACTCTCTCCATGACTCCCTTGTTCGCTCCACACTGCCCTCCAACCCCACCACACCCGGCACCTTCCCCTGCAACCGCAGGAAATGCTACACTTGCCCCCACACCTCCTCCCTCACCCCTATCCCAGGTCCCAAGATGGCATTCCACATTAAGCAGAGGTTCACCTGCACATCTGCTAATGTGGTATACTGCATCCGCTGTACCCGGTGTGGCTCCCTCTACATTGGGGAAACCAAGCGGAGGCTTGGGAACCGCTTTGCAGAACACCTCCGCTCAGTTCGCAACCAACAACTGCACCTCCCAGTCGCCAACCATTTCCACTCACCCTCCCATTCTTTAGATGACATGTCCATCATGGGCCTCCTGCAGTGCCACAATGATGCCACCCGAAGGTTGCAGGAACAGCAACTCCTATTCCACTTGGGAACCCTGCAGCCTAATGGTATCAATGTGGACTTCACCAGCTTCAAAATCTCCCCTTCCCCCACCGCATCCCCAAACCAGCCCAGTTCGTCTCCTCCCCGCACTACACCACACAACCAGCCCAGCTCTTCCCCTCCACCCACTGCACCACACAACCAGCTCAGCTCTTCCCCTCCACCCACTGCATCCCGAAACCAGTCCAACCTGTCTCTGCCTCCCTAACCGGTTCTTCCTCTCACCCATCCCTTCCTCCCACCCCAAGCCGCACCCCCATCTACCTACTAACCTCAACCCACCTCCTTGACCTGCCCATGTTCCCTGGACTGACCTATCCCCTCCCTACCTCCCCACCTAAACTCTCTCCACCTATCTTCTTTTCTCTCCATCTTCGGTCCGCCTACCCCTCTCTCCCTATTTATTCCAGAACCCTCACCCCATCCCCCTCTCTGATGAAGGGTCTAGGCCCGAAACGTCAGCTTTTGTGCTCCTGAGATGCTGCTTGGCCTGCTGTGTTCATCCAGCCTCACATTTTGTTAACAAAGTGTGGAGCTGGATGAACACAGCAGGCCAAGCAGCATCTTACAAGCACAAAAGCTGACGCTTTGAAAGGTCGAGGCTCGAAACATCAGCTTTTGTGCTCCAACAATGCTGCTTGGCCTGCTGTGTTCATCCAGCTCCACACCTTGATATCCTGCATCCGTGGAGTAGTGCTTCAAGATGGTAACATTCACTTCGTTCATTTCAAGTGATTTGAGGAGAAGGAAGGATGTCTTGATGCAGTTTTAAAGAAGCTTGGGTGACAACTGTGGATGACTATATATAGTCTCAGCCAATGACCTGCAAGTCAGCAGTCAGTTGATTTTCTGGCTATTGCTGACATGTGGCTTGTTTTTGATTCTCTCTGTAGTTGTTTTAAATTTTTGAATCCTGTCACAGCAGTTGTGGAATTTGAATTCAATAAATAGCCGGAATTAAGAATCTGATGCTGGCCCTGAAACCACTGTCACTCATTAGAAAACTTCACCAGGTTCACTAATTACCTTCAGGGACCTGGTCTTAGCTGCTTCAGACCTACAACAATGTGGTTTATTCTCAACTGCCCTCTGAACTGGGCTAGCACAGCACTGAGCTGCATCAATTATTACAAAGTTCAAACAAAGAAATGAAACTGAACAGACCACTTGGCATCGATCTAAGCACCACGAATAATAAATTCAGCGCAGTCAACCTGCAAAGTTCTCCTTTTGAACATGAGCGAGGAGGGGGTCAAGTGCCAAAATTGGGAGAGCTGCCTCGCCGACAAGTCAAGCAACAGGCTGAGACAAACTGACAGAATCATACCTTACAGACAATGCCCCACATACAACCATTACCATTCCCGGATATGTCCTGTCAAACAGGCAGAGTAGGCAGAGGTGGCATCGTAGTGGGAGACAGCCGGTGGGGGGGACGGGTGGTGTTACCCTTGGAGCCCTTAACATTGACTCCAGACCCCCTGGCACCAAGTCAAACATGGGCAAGGAAACCTCCAACTGATTACCACAGAACATCCCCGTTAGCTGATGAATCAATACTCCTCAATGTTGAACAACACTCGGAGGAAGCTGTGATCAGAGATAACGGGAACTGCAGATGCTGGAGAATCCGACAGAACAAAGTGTGAAGCTGGATGAACACAGCAGGCCAAGCAGCATCTTAGGAGCACAAAAGCTGACGTTTTCATGGGTCGAGGACCGAAACGTCAGCATTTGAGCTTCTACGATGCTGTTTGGCCTGCTGTGTTCATCCACTCGGAGGAAGCACTGAGGATGGCAAGAGTGGGTGGAGGATTTCAATGTCCATCACAAACAGTGGCTCAGCAGCACTGTGTTTGGAGCTGGTAGGGTGCTAAATGACATCAGTGCAAGACTGACTCTGCAGCAGGTGATGAAGGAACCAATAAGAGAGAAAAACACAAGAGGACCATAGATAGAGTCAAGAGACAAGATCAGTTCCCCAGGGAAGGGGTGTCAAAAACTAGACAGCATAGGTTTGATATGAGAAGAGAAAGATTTAAAAGACTCTTAAGCAGCAACTTTTCAAGCAGATCGTGGTACTTGTATGGAATGAGTTCCCAGAGGAGGTGGTGGAGGCTGGTACAATTGCAACATTTAAAAGGCATCTGGATGGTTATCTGCAAAGGAAGGGCCAAATGCTGGCAAATAGGACAACATTAATTTCAGATATCAGATGAGTGTGGATGAGTTGGATTGAAGGGCCTGTTTCCATGCTGGACATCTTGTTGACTCTATGACCTCTTCCTCACCAATCTGCCAACTGCAGATACATCTGTCCATGTCAGTATCAGTAAGAGTGATCATTGCACAGTCCTTGTAGAGGCAAAGTTCTGTCTTCACACTGAGAATACTCTCCATCATGTTGTGTGGTACTATCTCTGTGCTTAATGGGACCAACTTCAAACAGATCTAGCAACTCAAGGGCACCCATAAGGCATTATGTGCCATCAACAGCAGTGGAATGGTTCTCCAACACAACCTGTAATCTCATGGCCTGGCATATCGCCACTCAACCATTACCATCAGGCCAGGGCATCAACATTGGTTCAATGGAGAATGCAGGAGGGCATGCCATGAACAGCACCAGGAATACTTAAAACTAAGGCGTCAACGTGGTGAAGCCACCAAACAGGGCTATTTACATGCCAAACAACATAAACAGCAAGTGACAGGCAGAGCTAAGTGATCCCACGATCAACCGATCAAATCCAACCTCTGCAGCCCTGCAACATTCAGTCGTGAGTGATGTTGGACGAGTAAACAACTCACTGGAATGCAACAATTCCACAAATAATGCAATCCTCAATAATGCAGGAGTCCAACACATCTGTGCGAAAACAAGGCCAAATCACTTGCAACAATCTTCAGCCAGAAGTGCTGAGTGGATGATCCATCTTGGTCTCCTCCAGCTCCCCACAGCAGCACAGAAACCAGACTTCAGCCAATTCGATTCACTCCATGTGATACCAAGAAATGGTTGGAGGCACTGGGCACTGAAAAGGCTATGTGCCCTGTCAACAATTAGGACTTAGTGCTGAATACTTGCACTCCAGAACTTGCCACTCCATTAGCCAAGCTGTTCCCGTACAGCTACAACACTAGCGTCCAACCGACACTGTGGAACATTGTCCAGACTATCCTGACACAAAAGGGAGCCAGTAACACACTGGTAAAATCACTGAACAGCCAATCCAGAACCATTGGTTGACATTCTCGGACATGAGAACAAGCATCACCATGGCAGATGGTGAATTATGTATTCACTTATTATCTGGAATAAAAAGCTGGCTCAATGCCAACTGTGAATGACTGCCAACTGTCTTCAATCTCATCTGGGCAAAGAACGTCCTTTAGGGAAAGAAATATGTCCTTCTTGCCTGGCCTGGCCCACATGTGAGTCCAGGCACATACCAATGTTGTTGACTGTTAATTGCCCTCTTGGCTATTTAGAAAGTGCAATAAATGCTGGTCTAGCCAGAGAGGTCCTTATCCCATAAATGAATTCGAGAAGACAAGGAAACATCCGAGCCAGTCAATTACTGTCCCATCGGACTAATCTCGAACATCAGTACAGTGATGGAAGGTGTCAGTAACAGTGCTATCAAGCAGCACCTGCTTAGCAATAACGTGCTTAGTGATGCCAGGGCCACACAGCTCCTGACCTCATTACAGCCTTGTTCAAACATGGACAAAAGAGCTGAATACCAGAGGCAAGGTGAGGCAAGAGAGACAGTCTTGACATCAAGGCCACATTTAATCAAGTGAGATATCGAGGGGCCTGAGAAATGCTGGAATTTACGGGTATCGGGGGAAACTCTCTGCTCAACTCTCATCCTTGGCACATGGGAAGATGGTTGTGATTGTTGGAGGTCAGTCAGCTCAGTTCCAGGACTTCTCTGTTGGAATTCCTCAGCGGGGCGAGGGGGTGCGGTGGCTTTAGCTGCTTCATCAATGACCTTCACTCCATCATGAGGTCAGAAGTGAGGGTGTTCACTGATGACTGAACAATGTTTAGCACCTACTCCTCAGATCCTGTAGCAGTCTATGTTCAAATGCCACAAGACCTGAACAATACACAGGTCTTTGACTCAGAAGCAGCAAGCTCCAACTAAACTGCACTAATGCCAGGCAATGACAATCTCCAGTCAGAGACGATCGAAACACCACCCCTTGATATTCAAAGGCATTACCATCAATGAATTCCCCATTATCAATATCCTGGTGGGGTGGTTACAATGGCTAGAAATTCAATTGGATTTGCCAAATTAATACAATGGCTAACAAAGCAAGACAGTGCAAGGATTATTGTAGTGAGAAATACACCTGCTGATTCCACAAAGACTGTCCACCTATAAATTGTAAATTGATTTGAAATTTCTCCTTAACAGAGGACATAGAAGTAGAATTAGGCCATTCAACCCCGCAAGGCTCCTTCCCCATTTAATAAGGTTGGGACTGATCTGATTGTAGTCTCAACTCCACGATCTGGTCTGTTCCCAAGAATTCATAACTCTCCGGTCTTACAGACATTTATTTAACTCAGCCATGAATAACTTCAACAAATCACTGTGTTCTGAGGATGAGTATTCTAGAGATTGTTGACACCTTTGGTCAAAGACAAAAAAGCATCTCCAAATTGAATTGGCTAAAGAGAGATATCTTTGTCCCAAGCATTAGCTAGAGAAACTGAGGGGTGGGAAAAGGAACCCACTATTGTTTTGTCTGGGAGACCCCTCTTTTTATTTCTGGTTGCACATAGAAAGCATCAGATCAGGTGAACAGGGTTCCGTGTGTAAAAGAAATTAACATTAATTTTTCAGGAAAATGATTTTAGCAGCTGCCAAGTGGCCTTGTTACTGTCATGAAACTAAAACACTGCGGATGCTGGAAACCTGAAACAAAATCAGAAATTGGCTGGAGAAATTCAGCAGGTCTGGCAGCATCTTTGGACAGAGAGCCCAGTAACCCTTCTTCACAGCCTGTTACTGTTCCCCTTTAGCTACCTCCAACTGAGCGGAATTGTCAAACTTGAGCAGTACTGATCACAAACCTCACCGACTGAAGTTGTGAGAATATTTTCTCTTTAAAAAGCCAAAATTGGATGTGTTTTTTGCTTCTGCAGGAGTGTTTGTCACCTCAGAGAGAGAAGGAGCACCGAAACAGTAACTCTGGCAAACGGTTCTAGCAATTTGCACCAAAGATGTGTGTAAAATATTTGAAGTTAAGAACGTACTATCGCAGCCAGCTCCAGGAAAGTAATCAACATTCACTCTCAATCTTGGGTGGATCATGGTGTTTGCAGAGACAAGATAGTGGCCCAAGGCGTGAAAAGCTGTCTGTTTGAGCCGATCTCAAAATTAATGTTTTTTCAGCAAAGTTCAATAATTATTGACTTCAGCTTGACATAACAAATATCGTGCAAATATGTTGAAATGAAATTTGCAGTAAAATCAAATACAGAGAATGGTATTCACTGCAATTGAAGCAAAGGTAGCCAATGAGTAATACCAGTAATGTGGTTGAAAGTCAAATGTTTAGTTTACACAAGAATAGTGAAGAATAATTTCTATTCGATATAAGAATTGATCAGAACATCCACAAATGTCACTGAGCATTTTATAACCTTTCCTCCAGTCGTGTAATGCCTGTAGTAAGTCAGTGTAAGATGGAATCCTTTCATTGCTGACTATCCTATTGGGCCTTGTTGCTGGATCTATATCATACGTTGGTCTTGATGCAAAGCATAAGACGCAATGTTGTTAGAATTAATGAACGTATAAACACACAGGATCAGCAGAAACCTAGCTTGTCCATTGAGTGTGCCTGACAATGTTACAGTGAATCTGAGTGGCAGAAACCCCACTGCCAGTGGCAATCTTTGGAATGTCTCCTGAACCATGTTTAAACAACCAGGAAAATAACTGCGGAGTTGGAAGATTGGTGCAGTGTTGACTTCCTGCAAGAAGAATCCATCTATTCCCACATCCCTGCCATTTCACCTATTCGCTAAATACCCTTCAAGTATTTATCAGATTTCCGTTCAAAGCCACAACTGAATATGTGTCAACAATTCGCTTGGCTCACCCATCTGTAACAGGGATTGTTTCTCATATCACCTTTGGATCTTTTGCTAGTCACCATTTATTAGTATCCCCTGGTTTTAGTTCCTTCCCCCTCACTCTTTACAATACTTCAATCTTTTCAGCCCTCGGCAAGTTTTGAAATTGAATCCTGTACAAATGGGTTAAAGTTTGTACATGGAAAGCAGTGGTGTAAGCCCAGGGAATCCAGGATTAGTTAACAGTTCAAAACAGCATACTGCGGATGCAAGTGACCCGAAATAGAAAGCGTTGTGAAGAAACTCGACAGAACTGGCAGCTCTTGGGGGGGAAAGAGAAACAGAGTTAACATGTTTAATCCAGGCACAGATCTCAATAAAAGAAAATCATAAAACAACCCACTTGACTCACCATTGTAGATTTAGAGAAACAGTAAAGTTACACTTTAAAACGAACCACTTAATTGCACACCTGCTGCAATCTCCCCCAACCCACACCACCCCCACCTCAGGCACAGGTTTCTCCACGGTCAGCTGTGAATTTTGCTGTTCGTTTACTTTTCTTAGAACGATCTCCCATATCCAAAGGTATTTAAAACTAAACAGCAAATGCAGCAGCTGTGCAGATTCACTGCTGGGTCAGCGTAAATCTCTTCCTCTGTTTGAATCACTTCCTATTTCGCGGCTGCTTTTGTCTTGCTACATCCTTTTTAAAATGTCATTGTTTTGACCTTTTCTTCCCCAAAGTTCTGAAACAATGAGACAGCTCATTGAACAGCAATTACTTCTCCTAGAATTTTAGGAAACCTGCTCCAACGTTGAAGATACTTCAAAAAGGTAGCAGCTCCGACAGCCACAACGTTTTCCCCTCCTCCATCTTGGATTACCCAGAATCCCTATTGGAATACTGTGTGCAATTCAGGAAAGATGTTGTGAAATGTGCAAGGATTCACAGATTTCGGAATGTTTGACCTCTAGGGCGAGGCTGATTAGGTCATGATCCCGGAGCATCGGAGGCCGAGGGGCGACCTTATAGAGGTTTACAAAATCATGAGGGCCACGAATAGCCTAAATAGACAGGGTCTTTTCACAGGGATGGGGGTGTCCAAATCTAGAGGGCATAGGTTTAAGGCAAGAGGGGAAAGATTTAAAAGGGAGCTAAGGGGCACCTTCTTCGTGCAGAGGTTAGTGCGTGTAGTCACTGAGTTGCCAGAGGAAGTGCTGGAGGCTGGTACAATTATAACATTTAAAAGGTACCTGGATGGGTACATGAATAAGAAGGGTTCAGAGGGATAGGAGCCAAATGCTGGCAAATGGAGCTAGATTTACTTTAGATGTCTGGTCAGCATTGACAAGTTGAATGGAAGGTTCGGTTTCCGTGTTGCACAGCTCTACGGCTCTAATACAAGTGTCTTAACAATTCTATGGAAGTGGACAGTCCGAGCAAATGATAGCTGTAACAGTGTTGACAGGTGGCTTCGTCATATAGATGGAAAGGCTACTCTGAGCAAAACACAAAGAGGACTGATCTTGATGCTAAACAAGTGTTAATGATAGCTTTGCGACAGTGAAAAATAGTTTGGTTTTGTTCAGAGCAAACCCAAATGAACAAATGGCAGAAGGGGAAGGAGAATCCATATTTTTACATTCAGTAATTGTCATAATGTGTCCATTGGCTTTGTTGATATTCTGTGTCCGTGTACAATATGTCTTTGTTCTTGCTCACGAATATCGCATAGACTTTATTGTCATGTGCACTCGAATGAGTGCCATGAAAAGTCTGTAATGTCGATGTTTGGCGCAATCTTAGGTACAGGGTACCTAGGTACAGATACTTTAAGTGCTGTTACAGAATTGAAACAGTAAAAGAAAGACTATCAGGGGAATACAGAGTTTAAACATCCAGAATGATAATAAAATGTATCTTAAAAGTACTCTCAAATTATAGTCCTTTCTCATTGAGTCCATGATTACCAGTCTTTGGAACACAGGGCCTTGTTGCACCCAGGCACCGGCCTCTGTCCCTGACTTGCCTCCAGAAGTCATGCCTCCCGGCTGGATCTGTTCTGACCCCACTCGGCTGCAACCCAGCTCTCAGCTCAAACCGCGCGCGCCAGTCGAAACTCACTTCTGGGACAGAGCCCACACTTGCACTGCTCCCGGTGCGACTCGCTCCTGGGACTTGTATCCCGCGCCGGGCTGCATTGTATATTTCCTTCAGGTAGGGTACTTGAAGAAGTTAACAGTTGGGGTGGTGGGTGGAGGAAAGCTGCAGGGCAAGGAAGCATTGAAAGGAAAAGGAGCTTGCAAGTAGAGGAGGTCTGGTTGAAGAGCAGGCTTAACCAGGAGGAGTAGGAGGACTATCTATACACCCCTAGACATTGGAAAGCAGCAGGCAGCATCAAGTCATGCTTCATCTTTTTTCCTGCCACATTATACTCCATCTGGTGGATTTTTACAACTCACTCAAGCTGTCTGAATAGATCAACAATTTAATTATGTTTCCTGGAAAATGTATTTTCCTACCTATCTTGGTGTCATCTCCGAATTTATCTGCCATGGATTTGCACCTGTTAAACTAGAGAGCACTGCAGATGTAACAAAATATATCCTGCCAACGAGATCCTGCCGACTTTCTGTGTTCTGCCAGCTTCAATCCATGCTTGCATATTACCCCACTTACTATGAGGGGAAGTATTTTCTGCAATGCCTGTTGATTTGCCGCTCTATCAAATGTCTTCTGGAAACACAAATACAGTACATACATACATATACACATAGCCCTCTACCCACATATCGCATGCTACTTCCTCAGAGCTCCTGTAGACTTATCGATCATGATTTCCCTTTAACAAAACCATGTTGACTCTTTGCATTACATTGAATTTCTTCCACATTTAGTTAATCTCTACTAGAACATGTTCGGCATTGAGAAGCTATAATCTTTTACGAATTGATTCCAACACATTCCCAGTGACAGATAGCAAGCCTGTAACTGGCCTGTAGTTTCGTGTATTTTGCTGACCTCCCTTCCTCAGTAGGCTGTCCATATTTGCTACTCTCCCATTCAAACAACTTGTCCTGATTCTGGTGATTTTTGGAAAGTGGCAGCAATGCATACATTAACTCAAAAGCCACCTTTTTTGAACACACTACAATATGGTTCATCAGAACCTGAAGATTTGTCAGCCTGCATCTCCATCCCTTTACACTCTGCTACTTCCATCGTGATTCTAATCTTGCTAAGAACCTGTCGCTGTTCCAACTCCTGATTTACAACTTTGAGTGGAATGAGTTTTATATCCTCTGCAGTGAAGACTGAAGCAAAATGTTTGTTTATTTCATTCACTATTTCCTTGTTTGTAACAATTACCTCCTCATTCTCGCTGTCCAGAAGACACCATGTTTGATCTTATTGTTTCACTTGGCTTACTGTTGTGAAAATGCTTGCAGTCAGATTTTACTTTCCTCTTTAGTTTTTTCTCCAACTCTAATTTCTTCCACATTTATTCGTTCTCTACCCGAACATGTTCGGCAACAATTTGCTCACTGATGTTCAGCTAAGAGGTGTCATTACAGTCTTGATCTAAACATGGAGAAAGAGCTGAGCTCCAGAGATGAACTGAGATTGACTGTTCTTGACATCAATGCAGCATTTGGCCAAACGGGACCTCAAGGTGTTGCAGAGAAGCTGCACATAGCTGCATACGCTCCTGAGGATGGTGCCTTCAGCTCAATCATATTCAGTTGCTTCATCAATGATCTTCCTTCCTCAGAAGGTTCAAAGCATTGTTCACTGCTGATTACACAACGTCCAACGCCATTCACAACTCCTCAGATATGGAGTCGTTTTTATCCAAATGCAGCAAAACTGAGGCAACTTTAGTTTGCGATGACAACTGGCTGGTGACAGGTGTCAGACAATAACTGTTGCCATCAAGAGGGAATCTCGGCAGGACTCCTTAATGTTCAAGGACATTACAATCACTGAAATCCCCTCCATCAACATCTCGGGACTGCTGGCTCAGGAGGCAGTACATGAGCTCAGTGGTGAGCACTGCTGACTTGCAATGCCAGAGATCTGGGTTTGATTCGACCCTCGAGTGATAGCCTGTGTGGAGTTTGCACATTCTCCGTATGTCTTTGTGAGTTTGCTATTGGTGCTCTGGTTTCATCCTCCAGTTCAATGAGGTACAGGTTAGGTGGATTGGTCATACGAAATTGTGCATCATGTGCAGGCTGGACAGATTAGCCATTGGCAACGTAGGAGAGGGGCTGGTTGGACACTCTTTGGCCAGCGAGTGTAGACTCAATGGGCTCAATGGCTGTTGCTGTAGGGATTCTATGCTATTAACTAGAACCTGAATTGGGCCAGCCGTATTTATAGAGCACCTACAGCGGCAGGTCAGAGGCAAAAGATGTCTGCAGTGAGTAACACACACTAGGCACCTCAAGGACTGTCCAACATTTACAAACAGTAATGTGATGTAATACAGTCCCCTTGCTTGGAATGAAGGTACCACCATTGAAACTCAAGAATTTTGGCATCATCCAGGGCAACGCAGCCAGTTTGTTCGACATTCAGTCTCTCCCATTAACATTCAATCCCCTGATCACAATGCACAATGGCAGAAATGTGTACCTTCTACAAACCTTCCTCAAAAGACCCTGACAAATCATCAAGCATTTTCAACAGGGACAAAGGCAGTACCACTGTCTGACCGTTTCCCCCCAAATCATACACGACCTCTGGAAATTCATTGTTGTTCCTTCAGTGTTGATGGGTCAAAGTCTTGGAGCTCATCTTGCTAAAAGATTTGTGGAAGATCCAGCAGAAAATGCTTTGCAGTGGTTCCAGAATGCAATTCACGAGTACCTTGTGAAGGATAATTATGGGCTGGTTTAAAAGCTTCTGTCTATAAAATGGAAACAAGAACGTCCAGGACGATCAAGCTCTATCTAGTCTACAAGCTACAGTGTACAAACACAATGGCAGCTGATCTAATCTGCTGTGACTGTGTTTTCTCAGACAATCTTACAACTTGGTGCTCAAGTGTCCTTCTATGTGGCTGAGCCCACACTGCCGGACCTGTGACAGAAAGTCGCGAAGCTTAACCTCTCAATTCATGGAGACGCTTATTGTTTGCACATCAACATTTCTGAACATTACATTCAGTATTTGACATGTTTTCCAGGCCAGGCTTCCCACACCACTTCAGATCCAACCTCCACTTTCTTGAATGGCATCCATGCCAAAATGTTGCCGACGGTGTCCTTTTATCAGTCACTAGATGGAATAGATGCACATCTGTGTCTGAAACTGCCTCTATCACTGATTGCACATGGAATAGTATAAGTTAGATGGGCTTGAGATCGGTATGACAGGTCGGCACAACATCGAAGGCCGAAGGGCCTGTTACTGTGCTGTAATGTTCTATGTTCTATGTTCTATGCTCTCCCAGTCTCACGCTGATCCCTCACTTGTGAATGGCAAACTATGTTGGGTAGACATGTCCATTCCAGAGATAACAAGGTGTTGAGCTGGATAAACACAGCAGGCCAAGCAGCATCAGAGGAGCAGGAAGGCTGACGTTTCAGCCTTAGACCTTTCTTCAGAAATGTGGGTGGGCAACGGGATTCTGAAATAAATAGGGAGAGAGGGGGAGGCAGAGAGAAGATGGATAGAGGAGAAGAGAGATGGAGTGGAGACAGACAGGTCAAAGAGGTGGGGATGGAATCAGTAAAGGTGAGAGTGGGTGGGGAGCGAGGGAGGAGATAGGTCAGCCCAGGGAGGACAGATAGGTCAAGGGGGCGGGATGTGGTTAGTAGCTAGAAGATGAGGGTGGAGCTTGAGTTGGGAAGATGGGATAGGTGGGAGGAAGGACAGGTTAGACGAGTGGGGACAAGCTGGGCTGGTTTTGGGATGCAGTGGAGGAAGGAAGATTTTGAAGCTTGTAAAGTCCACATTGATACCATTGGGCTAAAGGGTTTCCAAGGTGAATATGAGTTGCTGTTCCTGCAACCTTCGGGTGGCATCATTGCACTGCAGGAGGATCAGGATGGACATGTCGTCTGAGGAATGGGAGGGGGAGTTGAAATGGTTTGCAAATGGGAGGTGCAGTTGTTCAGTGCAAACCGAGCGGAGATGTTCTGCAAAGCGATCCCCAAGCCTCTGCTTGGTTTCCCCGATGTAGAGGAGGCCACAATGGATGCAGTATGCCACATTAGCAGATGTGCAGGTAAACATCTGTTTGATGAGGAAAGTCTTCTTGGGGCCTGGGATGGTGGTGAGAGGGGAGGTGCTGGGTCATGTTTAGCACAGGCAGCACGGTGTCTCAGTGGTTAGCACAGCAGCCTCACAGCACCAGGGACACGGGTTTGATTCCTTCCTCAGCTGGCTGTCTGTGTGGAGTTGGCACATTCTCCCCTTGTCGGTGCTGGTTTCCTCCAAGTGCTCCAGTTTCCTCCCACAGTCCAAAGATGTGCAGTCTGGGTGGAGATAGAGAGGTCCAGGAAGGAGAGAGAGATGTCAAAGATAATCCAGGTGAACTTAAGGTTGGGGTGGAAGGTGTTGGTGAAGTGGATGAACTGCTCGAGCTCCTCGTGGCAGCATGAGGCGGTACCGATACAGTCATCAATGCAATGGAGGAAGAGGTTGGGTTTAGGGCCAGTGCAGGTGCGGAAGAGGGTTTGTTCCAGGTAACCTACAAAGAGGCAGGCATAGCTTGGGCCCATGCAGGTACCCATGGCACCCCCTTTGTCTGTAGGAAGTGGGAGGGATTGAAGGAGAAATTGTTGAGGGTGTGGACGAGCTCGGCTCGGCGGATGAGTGTGTCAGTGGAGGGGGACTGGCCAGGCCTGCGGTTTAGGAAGAAGTGCAAGGCCTTTAGGGCATCTGCATGGGGAATGCAGGTGTGTAGGGACTGAACGTCCATTCCAGAGGCAGGTTTCAATGTGGGGAAAGGTTCAAACTCTGATAACCATGGAGTAGACAGCTCCTCCAAACCTGTTCGAATGTTGTGTCCTGCTTCTTATTCCCTTATATCTGTAATTCTGTGATCAACGTCGAATCCACCTTCCACTTGTGTTCTGTCAATGAATGGATTTCAATGAGCCTGATATGTATTGACAGCAGAGGGAAGGTGAGGACGTTCCTGCGGTGTGCACAGGATTCTTTTCTGGCCCATTCTGTGAAATGCTCAACATAGAAAGAATTGCTATTGGATCTTCTGACTGCGATTAATGTTGAGTTGTTAGAGAAGTAGCAAGAGGGAAAATTCCTGGTACGAGTGAGCATAATATTCCAGAAAATTGTATTTGCTTGTTCAAAAATAAATGTTCAGAGAATAACAAAAAGTTGAATTTGAGATGTTTAAAATGTATTCTTTGGACAATTTAGGCTGGGACAGGACTTGTTGCCCTTCCCGAACTGTCCCTGAGAAGGTGGTCATGAGCCGTCTTCATAGACCGCTGCATTCCATGTCGTGTCGGTACGTCCACAATGCTATTAGAGGGCCTTAACCTTTTCTTATTCCCTTCAGTCTGTACATTTATATTGTACACATTGTTCTTAAACCATGCTGGTCTCTTAATAGATGCGGTTTGTTGGTTCAGTTGGCAGGACTTCTGGTTTGCAAAGCAGAATGGTGTCAAAAGTGAGTTCAACTCCTGCACTGGCTGAGGTGACTCTTAAGGTCATGCCTTCTCAGCCTGACCCCCTAACTAAGGTGGGGTCACCCTCAGAATAAACTTACCAACAGCTTCCTTCTAGTGGGACTGTGGTGACATTTCCTTTACCTCAACGGCACATGCACATGTTACAGCCTTTGCCAATTCATCTGGGTGATGGTGTTTCCCCAGGGAGTGTTGTTCTTGTGTCACTTCTTGTGGCATTGATTGCCACAGTTGCTCTATTTCTGTTGTTGAGGTTGCTGTGCATTCCAGGTCTGATGGTTGACCTGTGACCTGTGTTGGCGGTGAATTCACTTCTTCCTGGTCAGCCAACTGCAGCTGAGGGAAGTCCCTGCAGTTGGGTGTCCATACCATTGATTGTGAGGTACATCTTCCACCACATATCGTCGGGGTGATAATGTCTCTACACATGAGTCAAGTTGCCACTTGTTCTCGTTTCGTTTGAGAACATTGAAGATTTGCAGCTAGACTGGCCTTTGAATGACCATCCCTGGCTACTCTCAAGAAGATGGAGATCTGCTTCCTTCTTGATCTGCTGTCGTCAATTTTCACTTGCCATGAGCAGTGGAGTTCAAGGATTTTGACTCTGACTCTGAAGGAAGGGTAATGCATTTCCAAGTTTGGATGGTGAGTGGCTTCATTGGGAGTTACATGTGCTCATATTCCTGAGTATCTGCTGCCTTTGCCCTTCAGGATGGAAGAAGTGACCCTGTGTTTGGAAAGTGCTGGTGGAGGAGCCTTGGTGATTTTTTGTCGTGTACCTTGTAAATAGTACACATTGTTGCTGTTGAGCATCAATGGTACAGGGAATGAAGTTTGTCGATGTGATGCCAATCAAATAGGGTGCCATTGAATGTCAAGTGGTGATGGCTTGATTCCATCTTGCTGCAAGTGGTCATTGCCTGGTACTTGAAGAGCATGAATAATATTTGCCCCTTTTCAGCCCTCATGTCGATATTGCCCAGGTTTTTCTGCATTTGAACACAGACTGTTTCAGTGTTTGAGGAATTGGGAATGATGTTGAATATTGTAAAATCAATGCAAACATTGATAGTTCTGACCTTACAATGGAGGGAAGGTCATTAATGAGGCTTCTGATGATGGTTGTACCTCGGACACTACCTTGAAGGCTTTTTGCAGAGATGTGCTGGAGTTGAAATGACTGACTTCCACCAAACCAATGCCATCTGCCTATGCTCCAGTACTGACTGTAAGTAAGCGCAGACATTTCCCTTGACTCTCATTGAATCCAGACACAGACTCAATGGGTTGAAGGGCTTTTTCTCCTGGCTGTAAATCTCTATATCTATGACATAAGAAGTTCACTCACAGTGTGGCAGAATAGTGCACTGCAACATTAGCCAGTCACTTGATTGTTCAGTGCTCCCTAAAGTGACAAGCTGCCGACTTCACCCTCTGTGTGAACGAGCAATACAGACGCCAGAGCCTGATAGCCTGAGAGTGAGCGCAAAGAGTGAGCTGTAAGAAATGAGACTCAGTGTCATGGGATGTTATTTTGGCAAGGCTGGTGGTTTGTTGGTGCCAACATTGTCTGTATGAAGTGTGCAGAGGAGGGCAGTGTCCATGGCGATGGCTGGGAAATGGTGGTGGTAAGGGCATGCGGATTCAGAGAAGCCACTAGTGAGAGTGTCCGGAGGTGTGTCCGAGCATCTCTGAATAGGTTGCTTAAAATAACTATTACTCAGCAAAACAGCATGACTGCTCTTTGTGATGACTGGACAGAATTGTGGTAGGAAGGGCTGATTAATGTTCAACATGTGGTTATCTTAATGCTGAAACATGGAAGAGTGCTACCCAGTGATAGGGAATTGGGGTCCCACCCAGCCCAAAAAGATTCAGCCAATGACATTGGGAATTAGCTTTGGGAAAGAACCCTGTTACAGATTATAAGAACAGACTCAAACTGAGGATCAGCACAGCTTTTTTGTTGAAGGCAAAGCAGAGACTTCTCAACAGACAAAATGGTGCACTGGACTGACGGGGAGAGAAAAGAAATCGATGTCCAATGGAAGAAACAAAACATGACTGCACTTGTTAAGGAAGGCCTGGAAAGGTACAGTGCAGCAAACTTTATTTTCAGTTGAATGTCTCCCCTATGTTTTCACAAGTTTCTTGTGATGCAGGTGTGTTGTTGCAGGATAGGGAAGTTCATGTCAAAGGGTTCATTGCAGTTCCAGTCAAACTGCACTAAAATATAGCTTTGCGCAAAATATTCATTGATTAGCTTTGAGGTGTATAAATGCAAGTTGGAATTTGGCATTAGAGTGAATCATTACGCTTTTCCCCTGCAGGATGTTCTGTGTCTACCCTTGGACTAAACGTTATTTCGAAAATCGAAAAAACTTTACAGTTGCTGGACATGCGAAAACAGTGTCAGATGCTCTGGAGAAAGCTGTCAAAAATATGGACAATGTAAAGGCCCAGTTTACAGAAATCAGCAAGACGCATGCTGAGGTTCTACATGTGGATTCTGGAAGCTTCCATGTAAGTACCAAATCTTCACTTTTAAATATATGTTCCATTTCCACTGAAGTCATGTTGTAGCTTCAAGCTGACTCCAGGGTCAGCATTAACATGACACTCAGTCAACTGAGATTCCCTGGGAAAGGGGACATGTTGCATTGGGGGGCTTCCAGTGAGAGACTCCCTCTCCTTTCACTTTTGCTGAAAAGTCGAGTCAGTTCATTACATTGGACGTGGAGTATGGAGGTCTGTAACAATCAAACACTTCATCCTGTCCCACTTGATCTTATCAATGGCTCATAGGGTGCTTACCATGCTGATCTAAATGCATACTTATTACGAATTGGTCCACGGAGTTTTTGTTAAGCGTTGGGATTGGGGCATGTCGGACTTGAGCCGGGATTGTCTGCTTCAGAAGTGGCAATGTTGCCACTGTGCCACATAACCATTCTATTCTGAGGACTCAAGGATCTCTCCCTGTTATGATTAATAATGTTTGGACAACATTCTGAGCTGCAGTAAGTTTTTGGTTTAACCTATTAGTGCACACTTTGTTTCCAATTAAATCAATGTTTTATATTTGTGTTTCGCTTTCTAGCTGCTGACTGACTGCGTTATCATCGCAATGGCCTCTAACAGAAAGCCAGACTTCAGTCCTGAAGTCCATTCCATTTGGGACAAATTTTTTAAGGTGGTAGTTGATGCCATTTCAAAGCAGTACCATTAAACCTGCAATGAAAAAAACCCTTCATCTTCCATCAAGAAATGCAATTCATCATATTCAAAAGCTCTCAGCTCTTAAAGAATTGTCTAACAGCTTATCTAAAATAAAACTGATGAATTTTGGAACAAACACTCCTTTCTGTATGCTAATTCTAATACAACTTCTGCAACTATCTCCGTGTATTTTCCTCCTTCTGCTTGGAAATCCAATAAAGAATCAACATTACCTTACAATTGTCAGATTCTTTGTTCAACATTCCTGTAAACATTAAACAAACATCTAAAGACACAGTGAGATGAGCATTCAGTATCCATTTCTCAGTCTGACCACTCATAACTTATTAATTAAAGTTTTCAAATAATTAAAATTTACCTAGTCCAACTCTATTTTGAATCCTGAGAAGAATGACTGCTCCTTCAGGGAATCTAGTCAGAATCAAATTCTCAACTGTTTGGAAGATTCACAGCACACATTGGTGAGGGAAAGAGTCCAAATGACATGATAATGTGGAATTTGGCACCGAGTGTCATAGTCAGATATTTCTGCAACCCCAACATGATTGCTGAGTGTAATGTTGCCTCTCTGATGCCAGGGTAAGTGACATCACCTACCAGGAACAGAACATTCTGCCAGGGAAAGGGATGATCCAGAAGTTATTGAGGTTTATTGGAATTGATCGTGTGTTAATGAGAGACTGATTTAATATATCACAAACGCTGTAATTATTAATACAATGAATATCTCAAAAACACAGTCAGCGATCCACAAATATGTCCACTATAATCATGTGAACGGGCTTGACATTCACCTTCTGATACCCTCTCCAAAGTCAAATTCTTCCAGATAGTGACGCCCCAGGTAATTCCTGATGGGTATGGAATTCTTGCTCTTGTCTTATAATCTTCAACATAAACAGTTGCCTCCACTCTTCAATAGAAACATGGAAAGTCGGAGCAGGAGTAGGCCATTCAGCTCTTCGAGTATGCTTTGTCATTCAATGTGAATGGCTGATCATCCAAGTTAGTGTTCTGTATCCACTTTCTCCCTGAACTCTTTAGACCCTTTCGGACTAAGGACCATGTATAAAACCTTCTTGAAAAATTCCGTGTTTTAGCCTCAACCATTCACTATGCCAGAGAGTTCCACAGAATTACAACTCTCTGCACGAAGACATTTCTCTTATCTCATTCCAAACTGGCCCATATCTTTCAACTATAATCCCAGTTTTGAACTTTCAAGTTATCAGCTACATCTTTCCTACATTTGTGATCAGAGATAATGGGAGCTGCAGATACTGGAGAATCCGAGATAATAAAGTGTGAAGCTGGATGAACACAGCAGGCCAAGCAGCATCTTAGGACCACAAAAGCTGACGTTTCGGGCCTAGACCCTTCTTTCGGAGCACTGCTCTTTCATCATAGTATCTTAAGTGTAATGTCTTCTCTTCACCAAGGTCACATAACTCTATCAGGAATGAACTTGACACTTACTCTGAATCTATGGTCCAGATATTCCAATATATTGTATATCCAAAAACCCATGAATGCAATAGTGAAGAAAACCTTTGTAAAATCTCCAGATTGGCAGCTTGTCATTACCATGTTAGATACTTAAATGTCCATGGCACAGTCAGACACATTGACAGCCCTGTTAAATAAGTTAAGTAGGATTAGAGGGTCAGATGGTTAAAAGGCAAGCATGCCAGTGTCAAGTAAGCAGGGTGCCAGGTGGGCAAAATGCCATGACAGTGAGGTGCCAGTGAGGTGATTAGACAGGGTTGTGATTGGGGATGTTGGTGCTGGCCCCAGCAGGGGGGGGTAAGAACTGGTGGCTATCAGACTGGTGAGTTTGGAAGTCCGTGTGCAGGGTTGGGGTTGAAGGCTCCAGTGATGGGGAAGGGGCTGCTGGCAGAAGTGTTTTTAGACTGGTGATGTGGGGTTGGGTGAAACAGGTGTGGGTGTATAGGGTGAAATGGATCAAAGCCTCAGGGATTTAGGCAAATAGCAGAAGAGGATTTTGGTCATAGATATTTGGAATGGAATCATGTTGAGTTGAGGGGTGTCCATTTGTTCAGGGGATGGTAGAGAGAGGTCCAGGGGCTATAAGGAACCAAGGGTGTCAGTACGAATAGAGTTGTGGATTCAGTTTAATAGCTACCCAAAAATTAGAATAGGTTTTTAATGTTCTCGCTTTGACTATCAGGGTAATTGAAGTAGAACTCACCGAATTCTCTGACACTATTGGACACTTTCTGAGGGGTACCAGGTGCAAGGGAATTACATGGTAAAATCTTCAATTTCCAGGTCTATGATTTTGAAACAGCAGAGAGTTTAGTGGGTCGGCTTAGCCTGTAGAACATCAACTGAAACTGAACCCTAACTCTTGTCAGCTCATAAAAGTATCGGGCTTGGAAGGAGCGGCCAGTAACTTGCATTATTCATTCATGCGATGTAGGCTAAGTACTATTGACAAGATGCACTGCAGAAATTCATGCAAACTCATTAGACAGCACATTCCAATTCCACCACCACTTCCATCATGTGACATGGGGAAGTAACGGACTAGTTAATTATTGCAGGACTGTTAATCCAGAGATCCAGATAATATTCTGAGGACCCAGGCTTGAACCCCACCACAGCAAATGGTGAAATTTGAATTCAACTAAAATCTGGAATTAAAAGTCCGATGAAGGTCATAAATTTATTGTCAATTGTCAGGAAAAACCCATCTGGTTCATTGATGTCCTTTACAGAAAGAAACTACTGCTCTTACCTGGTTTGGCCCACGTGTGACTCCAGACCCCCAGCAAGGTGGTTGACTCTTTATTGTCCCCTGGGCAATTAGGGAAAGGGCAATAAATGCCAGCCTGGCCAGCAACACTTCTATCCCTCATCAAATGAGTAAAAAAGCATGAACTGCCTCTTGAACCACTGCATTGCATGTGCTGTATGTAAACCCACAATAGCCATAAGGAGGGAATTCCAGGATTTTGACCCAACGACAGTTAAGGAACACCTGAAGAAGGAGTGAGGTTCTGAAAGCAGTTAAAATTGTATCAGAGATAATAGGAACTGCTGATGTTGGAGAATCCGAGATAACAAAGTGTAGAGCCGGATGAACGCAGCAGGCCAAGCATTTCTGATGAAGGGTCTCGGCCCGAAGCGTCAGCTTTTCTGCTCCTAAGATGCTGCTTGGTCTGCTGTGTTCATCCAGTTGTACACTTTGTTATCTCTGAGGCTCTGAAAGCTTACGTTTTCAAATAAACCTATTGGACTATAATCTGGTGTCATGTGATTTCTGCCCTTGTCCTTCTAAATGGAAGTGGAGGTGGGTTTGGCAGGTGCTGTGTAGGGTGCCTTCATGAATTTCTGTAGTGCTTCTTGTAGATAGTACACACTGCTGCTACTGAGCATTGGTGGTGGAGGGAGTGGATTAGATTAGATTAGATTCTCTGCAGTGTGGAAACAGGCCCTTCGGCCCAACAAGTCCACACCGCCCCTTGAAGCATCCCACCCAGACCCATCCCCCTATAACCCACACACCCCTGAACACGATGGGCAATTTAGCATGGCCAATCCACCTAGCCTGCACATTTTTGCACTGTGGGAGGAAACCAGAACACCCAGAGGAAGATAATAAAATGTGAGGCTGGATGAACACAGCAGGCCAAGCAGCATCTCAGGAGCACAAAAGCTGACGTTTCGGGCCTAGACCCTTCATCAGAGAGGGGGATGGGGGGAGGGAACTGGAATAAATAGGGAGAGAGGGGGAGGCGGACCGAAGATGGAGAGTAAAGAAGATAGGTGGAGAGAGTGTAGGTGGGGAGGTAGGGAGGGGATAGGTCAGTCCAGGGAAGACGGACAGGTCAAGGAGGTGGGATGAGGTTAGTAGGTGGCTGGGGGTGCGGCTTGGGGTGGGAGGAAGGGATGGGTGAGAGGAAGAACCGGTTAGGGAGGCAGAGACAGGTTGGACTGGTTTTGGGATGCAGTGGGTGGGGGGGAAGAGCTGGGCTGGTTGTGTGGTGCAGTGGGGGGAGGGGACGAACTGGGCTGGTTTAGGAATGCAGTAGGAGAAGGGGAGATTTTGAAACTGGTGAAGTCCACATTGATACCATATGGCTGCAGGGTTCCCAGGCGGAATATGAGTTGCTGTTCCTGCAACCTTCGGGTGGCATCATTGTGGCACTGCAGGAGGCCCATGATGGACATGTCATCTAAAGAATGGGAGGGGGAGTGGAAATGGTTTGCGACTGGGAGGTGCAGTTGTTTGTTGTTTTTACCACATTGGCAGATGTGCAGGTGAACCTCTGCTTAATGTGGAACACATCCAATGTGGTAAAAAACCAGATCAACACCCAGAGGAAATCCATGCAGGCACAGGGAGAATATGCAAAGTCTGCACACACAGTCGCCTGAGGCTGGAATCGAACCTGGATCCCTGGGCTGTGAGGCTGCAGTGCGAACCATTGAGCCACCGTGCCGCCCATGCTTGTGGATGTTTGTGGATGTGGTGCCAGTCAAGTGGGCTGCTTTGTCTTGGATGGTGTCAAGCTTCTTATATATTTTTGGAGCTGCACCTACCCAGGGAAGTGGGGAGTATTCCTTCATAGTTTTGACTTATGTCCTGTAAATGGTATGCAGGCTTTGGGGAGTCAAGAGGTGAGTTGCTTGCCATAGTATTCCGAGCTTCTGACCTGCTCTGTGGCCACAATAATTATATACTGAGTCTAGTTCAATTCCTGCTGAATAAATAATGTCACAGTAAAAGATCTCTTACAGTGTCCGTAGCATGACAGAATTTAACACTCACTTTGAAATGGAGGAACTTGAGTCAGAAAGAATTGTGCTAAACTTAAATAAAGGTAATTAGAAAAGAATGAAGGCAATGTTGCATGCTAGGTTGTTGGAGAATATTAATTTGCAATATATTTAAATCTAAAATATCCAGACTTAGATGAGGCAAGTGAATATACGAAAGCAAAATTTACTGATAGCACAGAAAGAGGTAGAAGGCAAGTGATGTGGATGACACAGAGTCTGCAGAAGGATACAGGCAGAAGAAAGAATGGTACAGTGCAGGAACAGATCCTTCAGCCAGCATATGACACCTTTTTAATCTAAAAACCTCTTGCCTCAACGTGATGCATATTTTTCTATTCCCTGTCCAGTCATGTGGTGGTCAAGATGCCTCTTAAACATTACAATTGTATCTGCCTCCACCACTCCCCTGAAAGTGCATTCCAGGCACTTACCATTCTCTGTGGAGAAAACTTGCTTCTCACATCTCTTTTAAGCTTTCCACCCTTGACCCTAAACCTACGCTCCCTAGTAATTGACGTTTCTATCCTGGGAAAAAGACTATGACTAGTCATTCTATCAAACCTTCCCATAATTTCATAAAACCTGTTCAGGTCACCCCTTGATTACCTCTCTAATATTCAAGTAAAAGCAAACCAAATTTGCCCAATCTCTCCTCATGGCTAATAACCTCCAAATCCAGGCAACATCCTATTAAACTGTTTCTGTACTCTCTCAATCCTCCAGATACTTCCGGTAGTGTGGCGACTAGAACTGTATACAAAACTCCAAATGTAGCCTAGCCAAAGTTCTACAGAGCTGCAACATAACTTGCCAGTTTTTATAGTCTGCGCCCCAATCGATGAAGGCAAACATGCCATATGCCTTCCTGTCGACCTTATCTGCCTGTGTTGATGCCACTTTCAGGGAACTGTGGATCTGCACATCTAGATCCCTCTGTATATTGATACTACTAAGAGTTTGGCCATTTACTGAAGGCTTACTGTCTGTGTTAGATCTCCCAAAATGCATCACCTTGCATTTGTCGAGATTAAATTCCATCTGTCATTCCTCCACCCAAGTCTCCAGCCTGTCTGTATCCTGCTATATCCTCTGGTAATCCTCCTCGCTATCCGCTGTTCCCCCAGTCTTTTTGTCAACCACAAATTTACTAATCAGGCCACCTACAATCTCCTCAAAAATCATTTATATAAATCACAAGCAACATAGGCCCCAGCACTGATCCCTGTGGAACTCCACTCGTCACAGACCTCCAGTCAGAAAAATACCCTTCCACCACTACTGTCTGTTTTCTCTGGCCAGGGCAGTCCTGTATCCATCTTATTAGCTCACTGTGGATCCCATGTGGCTTCACCTTTTGAATCAGCCTGCCATGAGGGACCTTGCCAAAGGCCTTGCTAAAGTTGTTACAGACAACATCTACCATCCTGCCTTCATCAATTAACTTTGTCACTTCCTCCGAAAATTCAAACAAGTTTGTGAGCCATGACATTCCCAAACTTTTCCAAATGCAAGTAAATCTTATCCCTAAGAATCTTCTCCAATGATTCCACTACCACTGACATAAGGCTCACTAATCTATAAACTTCCAGATTGTGCTTGTTGCCTTTCTTAAACCAAGGAACAGTGTTGACTGTTCTCCAGTCCTCTGGCACCTCTCCTGTGACTAAAGAGGGTACAAAGATATAAGGCCCCAGTGACTTCCCCAGCAGCCTACCTCAGGATTCTGGAATGTGTGTCATCAGGATCTGGAGATTGACCTACCTTAATGTTTTTCAAAGCACCCTGCACCTCCTCCCTTTTAAAGTTGGCATGCCCTAGGATATCAACGTACTCCTCTCTAGACTCATCACCCACCATGTCCTTTTCCTTTGGAATGCTGATGCAAAGTATTTGTTAAGGAAATCACCACATTTAGCTTTTGTGCTCCTAAGATGCTGCTTGGCTTGCTGTGTTCATCCAGCCCCATACTTTGTTATTACCCATTTCCTCTGGCCCCACTTATAAACATCCTTTAGCTCCATGCATGGTTTAAATATTTATAGAATCAGGTAGAAGAGGATCTTTGGCTCATCAAGTCTATATTGCTGAGACCACATTAAATCATCACTAGTCCCACTTTCCTGCACCTTCCCCATGCCCCATGGAATCTTATGATGTTTCAAATGTTCATCCAAGTATTTTTTAAATGTTGTGCAGTTACAATCCTCACCCTCTGCCTGAATAAAACTTTTACCCTTAGCTTCTGCCTCCTTAATATTATGCCCCTTTACTATTGATCCTACGGCTAAGGGGAACAATGCTTTCTATTCACTGTTCCCATGTCCCTCATAATCTTATAGACCTTTACCAGGTGCACCTTCTCTACTCCAAAGAAAACAACCTGAGTTTATCAAGCCCCTCCTCATCACTGGAATTCTTCAACCCAGGCTCACTGGTCTGTAATTCCCTGGTCTCTCTCTCTTTCAAAATGGTGCCACTTTCACTGTCCTCCAGTCCTCTGGCACCTGTAGCTAGTGATGAATTCAAGATTTGGGTCAAGACCCCTGTCATGTCCTGTTGCTTCTCCAAAAGCAGTCTGATATACAATTTATCTGGTCTTGAGGTTTTTTTAAACCCACAGAAATGTCCAATAGCTCCTCACTTCCACTATCAAACAGCTCAAGAACCTCACAGTCCATCATCTTCTTTTGTTCTATCCATGTGGGTGTCACTGGGTGGCCAAGATTTCTTGCTCATCCCTAGTTGCCCCCATTGAGAAGGTGGTGGTGAGCTGCCTTCTTGAATCACTGCAGTCATCCTGCTGTGGGTTGATCCACAATGCTCTTAGGGAGAGAATTCCAGGATTTTGACCCAGCGACAGAAGGAATGGTAATATATTTCCAACTCAGGATGGTGAGTTGCTTGCGTGGGAACTTGGAGGTGTTGGTGTTCCTATATGTCTGCTGCCCTTGACCTTCTGGATGGAAATGGTCATGGGTTTGCAAGGTGCTGTCTGAGGATCTTTGGTAAATTTCTGCAGGGCATCTTTAGACAGTACACACTGCTGCTACTGAGCGTCAGTGGTGGAGGGAGTGGATGCTTGTGGATGTGGTGCCAATCAAGTGAGCTGCTTTGTCCTGGATGGTGTCAATCTTCTCAAATTCTGTGCCTATATTCTCCTTCAGCTGAGTAAAGACCAATGTGAATAACTCATTTAGCACGCTACCAATATGCTCTGGCTCCACGCACAAATTTCTCCCTTATTCCCTGATGTGCCCTATTCATAGAGCCATTTGAGTTGCACAGCACAGACTCAGATCCTTCGGACTATCTTGTCCAAGTCAACTAGCATTCTAAATTACTCTAGCCCCATTGCCAGCAGTTGGCCCATATCCCTCTAAACCCTTCCTATTCATCTACCCATCCAGATGCTATCTAAATGTTGTAATTGTACCAGTCTCCACCCCTGGTTCTGGGTGAAGGAAGTAGATATTGGAATGGAAGCTGGCATAGACACTTTGCAGTGACTGCCCAACGTTATAGGAAATGCCAGGTAACTTCTTTAAAAAAATTCTTCGAAATGATTTGGGCCTTGTTGAAAAGGCCAGAGTTTGTTGCCCATCACAAGTTGCCCTTGAGAAGTTTGTGGAGAAACTATTGTTTTCAACTGCTATGATTCGTTTAGTGCAGGTACGTCCCCAGTGCTATCAAGAAGGAGTTTCCAGGATTTTGTGATAACAAGGTGTGGAGCTGGATGAACACAGCAGGCCAAGCAGCATCGTCGGAGCACAAAAGCTGACGTTTCAGTCCTAGATTTTGTGCTCCTAAGATGCTGCTTGGCCTGCTGTGTTCATCTAGCTCCACACTTTGTTATCTCGGATTCTCCAGCATCTGCAGTTCCCATTATCTCTATTCCAGGATTTTGTCCCAGTTACAAGTTTATAAACAGCAAGTTCCGTAACTGGAGCAGACCCTTGAGAGGTCCAGCCTCTGCCTGTGTTACTATGCAATTGCATTCCTGCCTATTTCTTTGTCACCGTCTTGTCAAACATTCTTCATTTTCCTTTATCTTCTCCTGATCTCCTATTCATTCTCTGTCTCCTTGGTTTACCTGAGCTATACTTTAGTTCTGCCCTTCTGTATGCTGATTACCATTACTGCTAAGTGCAAACAATAAAAATATTTTCTTTGGAAGAAAAGCGATCCAGGTACACTTGCAATTGAGAATTACACAGGAGTCACAGAACAGAAATAGGCTACTAACCCAACAAGTCTGTACCACCGAGCCTGCTTCCACTACTTTACATCTAACTTTGTCCACAAAACGTTCTATACCCTTTTTCTTCAAGTCTGTATTTATCTTCTATTTGCATCACTCTTATACTATTCACTTCAATCTCACTATTGCTTTCTGAAATTTCTCCTGAATTTCCTATTAGTTTGATAATGACAGTCTTAGATTAATGACATTGTGTTAGCTGTTACTAAGTGGGTGGCATATGCTATGGGTTTCAGCTCCTACTCTAAAATTCTAGTTGACAAGTAAGGGAGTGCAGCTCTGTTGGAGGTGCTGTCCCTCAGATGAGAAATGAAATTAGACACCATCTGCCCTTTTAGGTGTATAGACAATATCCATTTTGAAGAAGAGAAACGATTCTGGCCAGTGTCCCAGCTAATATTTAACCCTCAGTCAATACCAGTGAGAAAACATATGACCTGATCATTATAGTCTTGCTGCGTGCAAGTTGAATACTTGGACTCCTACAACAGTGATTGCTGTGATATCTTTGCAGGACAGATGAAAACAATTTGCAGTACCTGAAAGGCGACGTTAAGCTAAAATCAGTTTATTTTGGTAGGTATATACGAATGGCCACAAAGGAGCGCTAATATACTCCACCCTCCTTAACGAATATGTTGCGCAAAATTCAGAATTGCATACAATTTACAGATATCTCTTGTTTACCATTTAATTACCAATCTAAGTTAACTACTTTTTTCCTGTTCCGAGGATGAGCTTGATGCAAACTCTTGGGGATTGTGTAGGGGGAGGGGCTTAGATTAGTTCACAGGTGGGCGCAACATCGAGGGCTGAAGGGCCTGTTCTGCGCTGTATTGTTCTATGTTCTATGTTCTATGAAAGGAATTTGGCCTGTGTTGGACTGTGACTGGTCTTTCCCCCAGGGTAGTGGAGTCCAAAACTAGAGAGCATAGGTTTAAGGTGAGAGGGAAAAGATTCAAAAAGGACCAAAGGGGCAAATTTTTCATGCAGAGGGTGGGATGTATATGGAATGAGCTGCCAGCGGAAGTTCTACACAACATGGAAACAAACCCTTTGGACCAATGTCAACCAGATGTCCTAAACAAATCTAGCCCCATTTGCCAGCATTTGGCCCATATCCCTCTAAACCCTTCCTATTCATCCAGCCATCCAGATGCCTTTTAAATGTTGTAATTTTTCCAGCCTCCACCACTTCCTCTGGCAGCTCATTCCATACACGCACCACCCTCTGTTTGAAGAAGTTGCCCTTTAGGTCCCTTTTATATTTCTCTCCTCTCATCTTAAACATATGCCCACTAGGTTTGGAGTTCCCCAGCTCAGGGAGAAGATCTCGGCTATTCACCCTATCCATGCCCAACATGATGTTATAAGCCTCTATAAGGCCAACCACCTGCCTCCAACGGTCCAGTGAAAATAGCCCAATCCCATTCAGCGTCTCCCAATAGCTCAAACCCTCCAGCTTTGGCAATGTCCCTGTAAATCTTTTCCAAATCCTTTTCAAGTTTCACAATATCCTTCCTGTAAAAGTTTGGAGAGATGTGTGGCTGGAGCAGGCAGGTTGGCCTAGGTTAGTTTGGGATTGTGGGTCAGCATGGACTGTTTGGACCACAGGGTCTGTTTCCATGTTGTGTGACTCTATGACTCTTGGGGAAAAGTGGAAGATGGTATTCCCAGGGATCAGTGTTGGACCCTTGCTTTTTCTGATGTATTAACTGATATTCTAGTTTTGTGTTTTAGACAAAATCTCTAAATTCCTAGAAGATACTAAGCTAGGGAGAATAGTAAACTGTGAGTATGATACTGAGTAAATTCAGAGTGGCTTTGACAAGTTGGCCAAATGGGCAGACACCTGGCAGATGAATTTCCATGCAGAGAAATGCGAGGCAATGCATTTTGGTTGAAGAAACATGGAGAGACAATACAGAGTCAATAGTATAATTTTGAGGGGACCACAGGAGCGGAGGGACCTCAGGATTTACATTCATGATTCTCTGAAGGTGGTCAGGTAAGTTGAAATAGTTCTTAAGGAAGCTTCTAAGATCCCTGGGTTTATGAACAGAGGTACAGAGTATAAAAGCAAGAAAATGATGCTAGGCTTCTACAAATCATTGGCCAGGCTGAGGGGCAACTTTTTCACGAAGAGGGTGGAGTGTATGTGGAATTAGCTGCCAGGGGAAATGGTGGAGGTGAATACAATTGCAACATGTTAAAAGCATCTGGATTGGTACATGGATAGTATCAGAGATAATGGGAACTGCAGACGCTGGAGATTCCAAGATAATAAATAGGAAGGTTTCAGCCAGATATGGGCCAAATGCTGGCAAATGGGGCTAGATTGATTTAGGATGTCTGGTCGGTATGGACAAAATTGGACCAATGGGTTTGTTTCTGTGCTGCAATACTCTATGACTCTACGACCACATTTGGCGTACTTTATTCAGTGCTGTACAACCTGTTTAAGGGCGGATATTAAAACCCTACTGAGAGTTCAAAGGAGATTTATTAGAATGATGCCAGGAATGAGGGATGCTTGATACCAGGAAAAATGAGAGAGATTGGCCTTATTCTCCTTGGACCAGAGAAGATTAAGAGCTGACCTTATTGAGATGATCAAAATTATAGTCAGTTTTGACAGCGTGAAGAAGGATATTCTGTTTCCACTGGTTGGTATGCCAGTAACTGAGTTGGAGGTGTTGGTGGGGGGGTCACAATTTCAAGATTGTTAGCAAGAGAGCTAAAGGTAAGATGGGGAGAAACTTCATTACTCAGAGAGTTGTTAGGTTCTGGAATGCGCTTCCTGGGAGAATGGTTCCTTCGGAGGCTTCAAAGAGAACTGGATATGTGTTTGCAAGTGATAAATTTAAAGGGCTACTGTGATTGGGCTGGAAAATGGGACAGGCTACGTAATTCCATCATGATCTGGTATAGCCTTAGTAGGTTCGAGGTCCTCTGTGCTGTAAAATCTATAGTTCTATGATTCTTAGTGGATTTGCTAGGGTAGATGCAGGAAAATTGCTTCCTTTGAAAGAGAGTCTAGGACCAGAGGGCATAATCTCACAATGAGGGCTCACTCAGTTAGGACAGAGTTGAGGAGGAGTTACTTCTCTCAAAAGGTCGTGAATCTGTGGAATTCCTTACCATAGAGGGCTGTCAGGGATGGGTTGTTACTATATTTCAGTAGAAGTCAAGGCTCTGGGTATCACTGAGCAGGTTATTGCTGAGCAAATGCTGCTTAATAGCACTGTTGCTGACAACTTCTAGCACTTTCCTGATGATCGAGATTCAAGGGCCAGTAATTGATCGGGGTAGATTTGTTCCACTTTTAGTGAACATGCCTAGGAAATTTTCCACATTCAATAACAGCAAAGCAAACTAAAACAAAAATTGCTGGAAAGGGTCTGCAGGTCTGGCATTATCTGTGGAGAGAAATTAGAGTTAACGTTTTGGGACCGGTGACCCTTCCTCAGAATTTTCCATATTATCAGATTTGATACCAATATTGTAACTGGAACAGCTTGGTTAGAAAAGCGATAAGTTCTGCAGCAGTACACTCAGGGAGGTGATGGCCTAATGATAATATTATCTAATGGTAATATTGCTAGACTATTAACTAAGAAACTCAGCTAATGTCCTGAGGAGACAGTAGGAACTGCAGATGCTGGAGAATCTGAGATAACAAGGTGTAGAGCTGGATGAACACAGCAGGCCAAGCAGCATCAAAGGAGCAGAATTTATGAAGAAGAGTCTAGGCCCGAAACGTCAGCCTTCCTGTTCCTCTGAGGCTGCTTGGCCTGCTGTGTTCGTCCAGCTCTATGCCATTTTATCTCTAATTTCTTGAGGATCCTACCATGGCAGATAGTGAAATTTGGATTCAATAAAAATATATCTGGAATTAAGACCATGAAACCATTGGAAACCCAAAGTCCTTCAGGGAAGGAAGTCTACCATCCTCACCTGGTCTGGCGTACATGTGCCTCCAGATACACAGCAAAGTGGTTGACTCTCAATTGCCCTCTGAAATGGCCTAGCAAGTCATTCAGTTCAAGGGCAGCTAAGGACAGGGAATAAATGCTGGCCAGCCAGCAACACCCAGGTCCCATAAGTGAAGAGAAAAAAAAGATTAGAACTAGAATTAACTTTATTGTCACATGTAATCAAATGAAAACAGTGAAAAGTGTACAAGTCAACAGTTTTGGCACCGTCTTCAGTACAAAAGTAATTACTCATCAGTTACAGTTATTAGAAAAAACAGAGGAGGAGTAAAAAGGCCAACATTGCTGTTTTTAGGAATAAATTATAAAATAGAGAAAAAGAAAAGTTCAGAACAACTGTTTTCCAAGTCAGTCCATGCCAACACTTAGCCTCCAGCCCACACTGGGTATTGACAGCAGGCTTCACCTCCGGAGCATCTTCGGTACATTTCTAGATTATTATCAGGGCCATAACGTTTGTAGTATCCAATGGTCCCAGCATTTTTTCAATATCTTCTGCAGTGAAATAAATTGGATAGAGAGTGGCGCGTGTGCTTCTAGAAAACTCCGGAGGAGACTGAGCTGCATCATCGGCTTGGCTCTTTTCTGGTTGAAGATTGTTGTGAATGCTTCAGCCTGGTTTATTTCATGCGCTGCAAATAACATTTGCTGTCATTGAAACTTTGAAGTACAAGTTTCATCTCAGCAATACTTCCTCAGGAGATTTTTGAAGAGACTTTTATAGAGAAGACTTGAATGAATTTATTGAGCTAAGGCCCTCATTGCTGAAAGCAGATGATATTTCAAGTGATCGCCTTTTGAAATCATTAATGGTTTAGCCTGCAAAGTAAGTAGCTATGGTTTGGTGAAGATGTCTCTCTCCACCCATTCCAAAATTAAATGCGTGCCCTCTATTATGTGAGGAAGGGTTACCAGACCCAAAACACTGACTCTGATTTCTCACCACTGATGCTGCCAAAACCTGCTGAGATTTTCCAACAATTTCTGTTTGTGCTTGCCCACTATTTTCTCGTTGCAGGCCTGCATTTTGTTTTTGTCATATCGAAATAAAATCCAGGTGGCAAGTAATATTCATGTCATACAAGCGCCAAGCAATGACCATCTCCAATAAGAGAAAATTTAACCCTGTCCCCTTGATATTTAATGGCATTACCACCACGGAATTTCCCATTGTCAATATCCTTGCATTTACCATTCAGCAGAAACCAAATGCATCATCCATATAATTACACTACGTGCAAGAGCAGGTCAGAGGCTGGGCTTTCTATGGCATGTATCTCACCTAAAGACTCCCCGGTCCCTGTCCATTACCTACAAGTCGAGAATGCAGTATAACAATCTCCCCTTGTCTTAGTTGATCCAACAACATAAAAAAAATTAAGGCAGCAGGGACATGAGAGCATCACCAATTGCATGACCTCTCAAAAGCACACACCATCTTGTCATGGAGATGTATTGTTGCTCCTTCACTGTTGCTAGGTAAAAAATTTGAACTCCAAGCAGCACTGTGCATATCCCTGCATTCCATTGACTGCAAAAAGCAGCTTTACAAAGCAATTATGAATGGGCAATAGGTGCTGGCCTAGCCAGGGACATTCACATCTCTAGAACAAATAATAAAAATAGGGTAGAGATCATTACTGCACAGTAAACCATCATCCTAGTCTCTGCTTCAAGATCCCGGCCCCTTAATTAGCATTCTGTACTTATTGCTGGCTGCTACATTGGTCTGTACTTTGGAAAGACCAAACATGGGCTGGGAGATCATTTTGCAGATCACGCATGACCCTGAGTTTCTGCTTGCTATTTCGATTTGCTTCCATGGAAACTATCCAGTTCACAGCCAGCTCCAGTGAAGCTCTACACAAGCTTCCAGAACAGCACCTTCAATTGTGAATCAAGCCCCTCCAGCCTTCTGGATGCAACGTCAAGATCAACAATGAAAGTTCATAACTTGTGGTTCCCTTTTTGTTCTGCCTGATTCTCCTCTGTTCATTTTCAATTTGTTTTAATTTGCTGGGTTGTTCTTAACATTTTTAATTATTCACATTCATATTCATGTTGCTGTCAGGTGTTGTTGCAATATAGCAATTCATACCACATTCAGACTTGGCTTTTGCATCTTCGGGGGTGGTGGGGAGGTGATGGCCTAGTGGTATTATCGCTGGACTGTTAATCCAGAGACTCGGATACTGTCGTGGCAACCCAGCTTTGAATCCCAACACGGCAGATGGTACCATTCGAATTCAATAAAATATCTGGAATTACAAATCTAATGATGTCCCATCTGGTTCACTTATGTCCTTTAGGGAAGGAAACTGCCATTCTTACCTGGTCTGGCCTCTGACCTGCTCTTGCAGGTAGAGTAATTATATGGATGATGCATTTCAGTTTCTGCTGAATGGTAAATGCAAGGATATTGACAATGGGAAATTGAGTGGTGGTAATGCCTGGTCTGGCCTACATGTGACTCCAGACCCACAGAAATATGGTCTATTCTGAACTGCCCATTGGGCAATTAGGGACAGGCAATAATGCCGCCTGGTCAGCAACACCCTCACCCTGTGAAGGAATAAAGGAAAAAATATTATCTACTGATGTTCTGATGAAGGGTGTAAACCTGAAATGTCAGCTTTCCTACTCCTCTGATGCTCCCTGGCCTGCTGTCTTCCTCCAGCTCCACACTCTGTTACATCTGACTCCAGCATCAGTAGTTCTTGCTATCTCCAATCTACTAAGGTCTGTTTAGTAAAATAAATACAAAAATGTCCATTAAACATTTTTTTGGGCAAGGCCAAAGTTCTTTACCTGTATCTCCTTTGACAGCAGGCACATTAGACCAGATGGCGGGGCGTGTGCAAAGCTGTTTTGGCTGTTAAGTGAAGCAGTAATATTTCTCTCTGAAATGCATCTGCTGGTTGACAGGTTGTGCTCCTGGGATCTTAGCAGCATTGTTGCCACAGTTGCTCCCATCCCTGTTACCATCCCCAGGCTGAAGGCTTACCTCAATGCTGGATGTCTATTCAGGCACTGGTTTCAAACAGCACCAAGTGTGATGACATGGGCAGCGCCAACTTTGTTCCTGGTAGCTGCAGCAACATCACTTTGAGGTGAAGTGATCTTGCATGCTCAGTGACATTGGGGTTGACAGTAAACGAAGACATCTACATTGCCTAGTCTTTGGCTGTTCATCACTGATGAGTTTTGTCAGTTAATTCCTCCTGCTCTCTGCCCTATCAGAGAGTTCCCTTTTGTTCTTCCTGCCATCTTGCCCTCCCCAGGGCCCTTTCACTGGCTTAAAAACATCACATTTCCGCCTTCCTCCAGTTCTGACGAAAGGTCATTGACCTGAGATGTTATCTCTGCTGCCTGACCTGCTGAGCTTTTCCAGCAATATTTGCATCCAGTTTAGGTTCCAACCTTAATCCTTCTGCAAGCCCTTTCCAACAATATAATACATTTCCCTCATCAATAAGGACAGAAAAAAGGCCAACTGACATGACAAGCCTGGACCAATAATCTATAAGATATGGCTAATCTGCTAATGGTCTGTTCTCCACATTGATACTAAACCTTCTCAATCCACCCATCCCCATAACCTCTGACACCCGATAGAGCACATGTCTATTTCAGCCTTGAATATTATCATTGGCTCAGCTGCTATTACTCTCTGAAGGAGAGAATTACATTGGTCAACAATCGTTTTTCTCATTGCTATTTATACCATGAGAGTGACCCTATTTTTAATCTTGCCTTTCCCCACTGGCTCTAGATTCCACTGAGAAGGGAACAAACTTCCCAGCAGCTATTCTGTAAAGCTAACTAATCTTGGTCAAACATACGTCCAAACATTCCTCATAAAACAAGTTCTTCATCAAAGGCATCAACCCAATGAATCTTCTCCAATATCCTTTGAGTACAATTTGACCCCTTCCCTAAGTCAGGAGACCAAAACCATCCACAGACATCATAGAATCCCTACAGTGTGCAAGCAGATCATTCGACCCACACTGACCCTCCAAAGAGCATCCCACTCAGACCCAAATCCCCACCTTATCCCTGTAACCCCACATTCGCACCTAATCTGCATACCCCTATACGCTACGGGCAATTTATCATAGCCCATCCACTTAACCTGCACATCTTTGGACTGTGGGAGGAAACCAGAGCACCCGGAGGAAACCCACACAGACACAGGGAGAATGTGCAAACTCTGCGCAGGCAGTCGCCCGAGGGTGGAATTGAACCTGGCTCCCTGGCGCTGTGAGGTAGCAGTGCTAACTGCTGTAACCCATCTCACCGTCTACAATCTAGAAATTTGAAGTCAACTGAATCTTTGTTGCCCATACTGTTCACACACCAAGTCCTGTTTGCCATCATCCAGTCAGGGTTTTGTTCGCAACTTGTATCTAAATCCGTGCTCCTTAATAATCTACCTGATGTACCAAACTTGCTCTTATATCTCTTCATGTTGTTTGGTGTAAAGCTTGATTGATACCACTCCTGTCAAATACCTCGGGATGTCTTACTAGGTTAAAAGATTTATTCATTCATGGGGTGTGGGCATCACAGACTGGATCCGCATTAATTCCACTTTCCAAACTGCCCAATGGGCAGCCACATTGCTGTGGGATCTGGAGCCACACAAAGGCTAGACCAGGTACAGATGGCAGATGTCCCTCCCTGAAAGGACATTAATGAACAACTACAATTAAACAGCTAGAAGCTGTTCGCCTTCATGTTCATGTTATCGACATTGAACAGCAGTCAGGCATTGGAATCTGCCTTCGGGGAGCTGTTATCAAAGATAGAACCAAAAGCCCTGGTGCCGATAGTTCAAAAAGACAGTTTTACAGTTCAGTCATTCTATTAATCACCTAGAAAACATATTTCTATTCTTCCCTTATCTCTCTGTAATATTATATTGCATTTTCACCATTTTGATCCACAAGTAATTCTTTTTGACAAGTTTTGAATCTCTAACTGGGTGTGATTGACAATTTCTCAAACTTTTATTGAACTATTCCATCTTATTGATTTAAAATCCTTTGGGTGATGTGTAAGGGCTGACTTGGTGTTTCCTTTAGGATTAGGGTCAACTGGTGGACATCTATCTCCAACAAAGATGACAATTAACCCGTGCATCACTAGAACTTTTCATTGTCCTGCAGCACTTCACAGGAATTGAATTGTGCCACAGTTGTAAGCATTGTTGTTGTGGTAACAATTGCAACAGGCAGAAATTGTGTATAAGAATCTCACAAAGTTGATAGGTGACCAAAAAATGCAAATACCCCAGAGAACTGGGCAGGTGGGTTTATAACACTTGATTCCCCCTTGCCCAATAGAAGCGCTACAACAGGCATACAACCCACGAGCTGACTTCTCATGTCAACGGCTGTAGTATATAGCCCAATGCTAAGCAGACAAGGAGCTCTGAGTTTGTGCAAGACCGGAACTGTATAGTGGGCAGGCCATTTGCAAAACTGAGATGGCACCTAGATGCTGTCAGAGCTGAAGCTATTGTACAAGAGTATCTGACTAACAGGGAAAGCATGACAGATCTGGTTCGATTCCACCCTCGGGCGACTGTCTGTGTGGAGTTTGCGCATTGTCTCTGTGTCAGCATGGGTTTCCTCCGGGTGCTCCGGTTTCCTCCCACAGTCCAAAGCTGTGCAGGTTAGGGTGGATTGACCATGCTCAATTGTCCCAGAGTGTCCAGGGATGTGCAAACTAGGTGGGTTAGCCAAGGGAAATGCAGAGTTACAGGATCTGAGGGCTGGGGGAGGGGGCATTGCAGTTGAATGGGATGTACTTCGAAGGGTTGGTGTGGACTCGATGGGCCAAACGACCACTTTTTGCACTGTAGGGGTCCTATGGGAGTGCAAGTGTGTGACTTATCAGGCAATGGGCTCCCATGTTGTTAGGTACTAGAAGTGGGTACGAGAGATACTGGCCCACTCAGCTCTGCAGGACATATATTTAGGGTAAGGCAGTAGCCACAGAGGTTCAAAAGCTGAGAACATGGCTACTGTACCATGAGAAATTCCCAGATCTTACTCTGTAAAGAGTAGATGACGCGGCTTTGGGTGATATCAGGGGCCCCCATTGCTGCTAAGTAAGCTGCTGATTTCAACAAGCTGGGCATTGCAATCCAGATGAAAGATCACTGCCCCGAATCTTTTTCACTGTAGCTTCACTTGCCTTCTTGCTTCCTGGGGAAGCAGCAGACACAGAAACCAGGTCCAGAGAGTGCTAGGATCTCAGGAGTACAGCGTTGTCTCAGGTCCCAGGAAGCAGTGTCAGGTTCCGAGATAAGATGGGGTCTGGGTCTGGGGAGCTGTAAGGGCTGTAGGCAAGAAGCATTAGGTGAGGTGAGAGATAAGTCAGGGACTTTACTGAATAGTTGCTCAAGACTATGCATTCAATACTAACATGCCCTGACTATTCACTGAACTGCGTTGGAATCCTTCAAACACTCTGATTTAAACAGATATTTCCAGAGATCTTCAGGTGAAGGGAAAGCTTCCCAGGCAGTTCCCTCAGACCTTGCTATGATGGGGATTCCACAGGGCTCCCATACATATCTCCTACCCCATTTCAGAAATGACCAGGACAATCTGTCTAAATACAGATGTTGGTATGTCTGTGGACTGGTTACCGAATACTCTCCCACTTAAGCTATTTAACACCAGAGCGACCCCACCCCCATCAACACCCACACACTCTTGCAAGTTAAGATTCATTAACCCCCAGTGTTATTTTCATTCTCTTGGCTAAGGGAAAGCCAGTAAAACTTGCAAATGCGCACACACAACACTCTGACATGTCTGTTACACTCGCTGTACAAACAGGACATTCATTTACAGGTGTGACTTCCTCCCTCAAAACTGTTTTTTTCTCCCCTCGATGGAAATAAACACCATGGGTTATGTACACAGGAGACCAACTCATTACAACTGGTTGTAGATTTTCACACAAATTACCCCCGTTAACCAGGGATTTCCCAGCAACAAATGCACTTTGCGTAGATCACATAGAATTCCTACAGTTTGGAAGCAGGCCGTTCAACCCATCAAGTCAACACTTACACCATCACCAAGCACACCAGCGCCCCTCCCCCCACCCAACAGCAGGCCACCCAGACCAAAGCTAGTAACCCTGCATTTCCCATGGCTATCCACCCAGCCTACACATCCCTGAACACTCTGGACAATTTAGCACAGCTAATTCACCCAACCCGTTACACCTTTGGACTGTGGGAGGAAACCGGAGCACCCGGAGAAAACCCGCACAGGCACGGGGAGAATGTGCAACCTCCACATAGACAGACACTGTGGATGGAATCAAACCTGGGTCACTGGTGCTGTGAAGCAGAGGTGCTAATCACTGAGCCACCATGACACCTCGATTTCTATAACATTTCCAGTACAGTGTTGGGGAAATTACCAATCCAATTTTTAAATTGAACTACATTTACTTATGACAGAAAAAGCAATTCTGTTGATTTAAAAAAGGTATGTTATCGGTTCTTGAATTTGTACAGTTTTGCATTGTATCATGTGTAAGACTTCTTTGGTTAAAAATTGCTTATCCATTCTGTTCTCTCCCACTGTTTAAAGGGTCGTTAAAGCAAATGACAAATAGACAATTACATTTATGTTTGAAACCAAAATAAAAGAAAAAACACATATTTAAAAGTTACTTTATAAACTTTAACAGTTAAACCCGCCCTTTAGCATTAAATATCTTTTCAACACACATTTACGTCACGCACTGAAAAACAAAGATGTTGTTTAACAGAAACTCAGTTCCCCAACGGATTCTGAATATCTTGACAATCCAGGCAAGGTGGATTGTGGTGAGATAGCAGGCTGCATTTTCCCTGCAGCATGCAGGCTCCAAACTGCTCTAATGAAGAAATGGCTTCCACAGCCAACATTAATGATGGCCAATGAGACAGACCAGAGGGCGTGGGACAGTCCCAAGTTGGGATGGCATGGGATGGGGGTGCAGGACCTGTTGAGGCTAATGAGGACTTCTCAAAACTACAAGTTCTGTCTGATAAAATAGGGAAGGCACACACTGCAAGAACCATTAACATAGCCCAGGGTAGACTGTGGTCACAGCTGTGAGCTTTTCATCCCAGTGTATCCTTCATGTCTTCATTATTATCTTCCATTGCTTCCTTTAGTGTGAGTTGAACATGGCAGTAAAAATACTATGGACTAACTTTCCTTTTGTTGCTTATTTCCAATGAAGTGCTTAATATTAGTGATTGAAATGCCTCAGACAAGGTAAGATCTGAGAAGTTACATCTAGACAGGTAATGTCGACTTTCATTAAAGGTATCTCCCTGCTATTGAGATGGAAAATGTTAAAAACAGCAAAGAGAGAAATTTAACATCAGCTAGTTCACACAATAACGTCACTAGCTGCAACTTGGGCTTTCATAACCCCGCTTCTGACCCAAATCTCTCGCACGAATACATCAAGACGACCACACAATTATCTGCGTGATAGATATCCTTTCTATAGCTTCAAGAAATTATGTCAGGATTGAATGAGGGTGCATCAGACGTTATGAAAGCTTCCAGCCATATGTTCTCTTCCTATTTTCTCTCTTTGCCCTTCTTACTCCCCATTTTTTAGATTTGGTCAGCTTAGTAGTGCAGGATGTGAGTATTCCTGAAACATTGGTCATGCAACGGGAGGTTTTCATCTTGCACTCATCAGGACAGATTTGCAAGAATACCAAATCTCAGTAGGAACAATAATTTTTACTGCATGTGAAGAGGTTGCTGAATGATTGCCAAGTGGACTGTGATCACGGGATCAAGGCTTGTGACTAAAAACCCAAGGATATACATCCGATCAGGAGGACAGGCAAGTGGGCAGAGGGGGAAGACTTGCTTAGTTCCTAAGAAATGAAATTAAGTCGATGGCAGAAAGCGAAATAGAGTTGCAAGGTGTAGAATCTATGTGAGTAGAGTCGAGGAGCTACAAAGGAAAAAGACTGTGATGGAAAGGATGCATAGCCCTCCTGGCTGTAGTCAGGATGTGGAGCAGAAAATCAATCTGGAGATAAGGAACACAATATTACAAGTCATGGGGGCATTCAATATGCAGGTGGACTGGGAACATCAAGTCAGTAGTGGATCCCCAGGTGTGGAATGTTTATGAGACTTTTTTTGCAGAAGCACCTTGTGGTAGAGACAACTAGAAATGGGCAGTTCTGGATTCAGTGATGCCTCATGAGGTAGACTCAATTAGGGAGCTGAAGGGGAAGAATTGCACCCTGCAATTTGACAGGGAGATGCTGCAATCAGATGTAATGGTATTAAAATTGAGGAAAGGTAACTGCAGAGACATGGCTGAGGAGCTGGCCAGAGCTGATTGGGAGGGGAGCCTAGCAGGGAAGATAGTGGAGCATCAGTGGTAGGAGTTTCTGGGGATAATTTGGAGTCATGGCAGAAATTCATCCCAAAGATGAAGAAACATACTCGTGGGAGGATAAGGCAACCAGAGCTAACAAGGGGAGTCTGGTACAACATCCAAGCATTCAATGTGTTGGAGGTTAGTGCGAAAGCAGAGAAGTGGGAAGCCTTTAAAAACCAGCAGAGGATAACAGGTAAAAGCAAAAAAGCAGGAGAAGATGAAATACGAGGGTAAACTAGCTAGTAATATAAAAGAAGATTTCAGGAGTTTTGTTTAGACATATAAAAGAAAAGATAGAGGCAAGAGTGGGCATTGGATCGCTGGGAAATGAGGCTGGGGAAGTAGTAATGGGAAACAAAGAAATGGCAGAGTACCCGAATAGGTGCTTTGCTTCAGTCTTCATGCTGGAAATGCTAGCAGCATTATAGAACTTCAAGAGAGTTGGGGACCAGAGGTAAATAGAGCCGGCGTCATTAAGAACAGTGTGCTGGGGAAGCTGAAAGCTCTGAAGGTGGGTAAATCACCCAGACCAGATGGACTACACCCCAGAGTTCGGAAGGAGGTAGCTGAGGAGATTGTAGAGGCATTGCTGGCGATCTTTCAGGAATCAGGAGAGTCAGGGAGGGTGCGAGAGGCCTGGAAAATGGCTAATGGAACACCCCTGTTTAGGAAGGGAGGAAGGCAGAAAACAGGAAACTATAGGCTGGTTAGCCTGAACTCTGTCGTTGGTAAGATTTTAGAATCCATTGTCAAGGATGAGGTTGAGGAGAACTTGGAAGTGCTTTGTAAAATAGAGCTGAGTCAGCATGGCGTTGTCAAGGAGAGGTCAGGCCTGACAAATCTGATATCATTCTTTGAGGAGATAACAAGCAAGTTAGACAAAGGAGAGACAGTGGATGTGATCTGTTTGGATTTCCAGAAGGCCTGTGACAGGGCAACACACAGGATGCTGCTAAATAAGATAAGAGCCCATGGTATTAGGGGCAAGGTACTTGTGTGGATAGAGGATTGAATGATTGGCAGATAACAAAGGGTAAGTATAAAGGGGTCTTTTTCAGGATGGTAGCCAGTGACTAGTGGAGTTCCACAGGGGTCAGTGTTAGGACCGCAAATATTTATGTTATACATTAACAACCTGGATGAAGGAACTAAGGGCATTGTTGCTAAGTTTGCAGAGGGCATAAGGATAGGCAGAGGGCCAGGTAATGCTGAGGAAGCAGGGAGGCTGCTGAGGGACTTGGGCAGACTGGGAGAGTGGGCAAACAAGTGACAGATGGAATATAATGTGGGTAAGTGTGAGAATATGAAAAATAGAAGTATAAACTATTTTCTAAATGGGGAAAGGCACCAGAAATCTGAAGTACACAGGGACTTGGAAGTCCTATGTCAGGAATTTCTGAAAGTGAGCATGTAGGTTTTCTTGGTTATTAGGAAGGCAAATGTAATGTTAGCATTCGTTTCTAGAGGGCAAGGATACAAGAGTGGAGATGTACTGCTGAGGCTGTAGAATGGCACTGAGCAGACTGCATTTGCAATATAGCAATATTGTGAGCAGTTTTGGGCTCAGAGTCTAAGAAATTATGCTCTGCCATTGTAAGGGGTTCACAGGAGGCTTCTCAGACTGATCCTGGGGATGAACGGCTTGTCATATGAGGAGCTGTTGAGGACTTGGGGTCGCTTCTCAAAGGATTGGGGGGATCTTACAGAATATGGAGTGGATGTAGAGAAGATGTTTCCACTAGGACCGACCTGGACCAGAACTGAGACGAGGAGGAATTTCTTCAGCCAGAGGACAATCTATGAATCTGTGGGGCTCATTGTCACAGAGGACTATGGAAGGCAAGTCATTTAGAATGTTTATGACAGAGATAGATGGGCTCAGATTCCTCTACATTGGGGAAACCAAGTGGAGGCTTGGGGACCGCTTTGCAGAACACCTCCGCTCAGTTCGCAACAAACAACTGCACCTCCCAGTCGCAAACCATTTCCACTCCCCCTCCCATTCTCTAGATGACATGTCCATCATGGGCCTCCTGCACTGCCACAATGATGCCACCCGAAGGTTGCAGGAACAGCAACTCATATTCCGCCTGGGAACCCTGCAGCCTAATGGTATCAATGTGGACTTCACCAGTTTCAAAATCTCCCCTTCCCCTACTGCATCCCTAAACCAGCCCAGTTCATCCCCTCCCCCCACTGCACCACACAACCAGCCCAGCTCTTTCCCCCCACCCACTGCATCCCAAAACCAGTCCAACCTGTCTCTGCCTCCCTAACCGGTTCTTCCTCTCACCCATCCCTTCCTCCCACCCGAAGCCGCACCCCCATCTACCTACTAACCTCATCCCACCTCCTTGACCTGTCCGTCTTCCCTGGACGGACCTATCCCCTCCCTACCTCCCCACCTATACTCTCTCCACCTATCTTCTTTACTCTCCATCTTCGGTCCGCCTCCCCCTCTCTCCCTATTTATTCCAGTTCCCTCTCCCCATCCCCCTCTCTGATGAAGGGTCTAGGCCCGAAACGTCAGCTTTTGTGCTCCTGAGATGCTGCTTGGCCTGCTGTGTTCATCCAGCCTCACATTTTATTATCTTGGAATTCTCCAGCATCTGCAGTTCCCGTTATCTCTGGATGGGGTGAACAGCCTGATTCTACTCCTTTATCTTACAGTCTTATGGACTGGTATGGCTTAGTCTGTACTGCATAAATTCTAACCAGGCAAGGCAACTCTGGATGGCCTAAAAAACTTGCAGCGTGCTGTTCAGACAATGGAACTCAAACTGCTTTTAGCTCTTCTCAAACCACTCCAGTCCACAACACTACAAACTCTCTCAGGTACTTCGTAAACTGTCAGCTGAGCCCCATCTCCTGACTGTAGCCTCAAATAACAACCTCTCGATAAATAATAGAATGTTGATAGACAGGTCCTGATCTTCCCTGCCATCAGACACAAGTATACTTCTGTGAATTTGACAACAGCAGCACCCCCCCCCCCAGCAAGTTTACAACAAATTACCAAAAACCACACAAAATCTCTGCAATGATATTTCCCAATTGTTCCATGTTCCAGATTTTAAAATTCCAAAATGGCTCAAAATTTACATGACAACTGCACTGTCAGATTTCTACCCACTAAATAGTCTATAAAGAGCACTAAATTGTGCTCCTGAGATGCTGCTTGGCCTGCTGTGTTCATCCAGCTTCACACTTTGTTATCTTGGATTCTCCAGCATCTGCAGTTCCCATTATCACAAATAGTCTATGGTCACCCTGTTTTATGAACGCAGGGCTGCCAGCTGTTGTGAGGAACACAGGAATAGGGATAATCTTCTGTTTATGGTCTTGAGGTGTCAAAAATTTCCAGTGACTTTGCTGTGTCACTGTGCATGGTGGGGCTATGCCGCCACTTAGTGGCTGACGGCTGCAAGTGCAGATCCACCAAAAGCATCCACTGCAGGAATTCCCATTCGAGCAGGTTACAGATTGATTTCACGCTGGAGTTGGATGACCAAACATGATGGTAAAAGGATTACGATGAAAAGAAATGAATGTACAAACAACATAGCAAAATTAATATGAAGACGTTGTATTTTTGGTGGCATCAATCTCACGTTATATCTAAAACAAACCAACAGCCATTTTAGTGTAATTTACCTTCATATTTTTACATAAATAGGTGTGCACTTGTAAATAAATAATCTTAGAACTTTTTTATTATCCCCAATTGAGAAATATTAATGATCACCTCGTTTTTAAAAAGACAGAAAACCAGAAAATGTGTGGAGAAGCTAAGCAGGTCTGGCAAAGAGAAATAGAGTTAATATTTCAATGTCAGTTAGAAATGCTTCAGTCCTAATTCACAAGTATTCAGCAAATAGTAAGAAATTCTGGGTTTACTCTGCGTTCAAATGGCACTTCTTTCTGTTCCACACTGCTGTCAAAAGTCTTTCATGATGGGCATCATTCTGTGAGGGGAGAGGAAAAGGATGGGTTAGCCGAAGAGTTGGCACAGGTTTAATGGATTAAATTGCCTCCTATACATTTTCATTCCATGAGTTAATATGTGGTTCAGCTACACTTCTACTAGTGGAGCAGATGCTAACTCAGAAATCCAACACAAAGTTAAAAGAATCATTCTTAAGACATTTGTTAAGAATATTAATATCAAAGGAGCAGGGAAATCAAACGCAGCAGTCCAGAAGATAAAGAGAGAGTGGAACATGTAAGAATGTGTGTGATGGACAATTAAATTCACTAGAGGAAGAGGGTCCACAAATATTGCGAACCTCAATGATGGAGGAATCCAGCACACTAGTGTGGACAATCAGGCTGAAGCATTCTCAGCAATCTTCAGTCAGATGTTCACAGCAGATGATCCATCCCAACATCTTCCAGTGGTCTGCAGCATCATGGGTGCTGATCTTCAGCCAATTCAATTCACTCCATGTGACACCAAGAAATGGTTGTAGAACTGGTTACTACAAAGGCTGTGGGCCCTGACAATATTCCTGCAATAATACTGAAGACTTGTGCTCCAGAACTTGCTGCTCCCCTATTTCAGTACAGTTACAGTGCCAACATCTACCCGACAATGTGGAAACTTGCCCAGGTATGTTCCTGTACATAAAAATGAGGACTAATCCAACCCGGCCAATTACAGACCCATCAGTCTCCTCTCGATCATCAGTAAAGTGATGGATGATGTTACCTATAGTGTTATCAAGCAGCATCTGCTCAACATTAACCTGCTCAGTGACGCCCAGTTTGGGTTCAGCCAGGGCCACTCAGCTCCTGACCTCATTACAGCCTTGGTTCAACACATGGACACAAGACCTGAATTCCAGAGGTGAGGTGGGAAGATCAGCCCTTGATGCCAAGGCTGCATTGACTGAAAGTGACACCACGGAGTGCTAAGAGTCTGTTGTAATTAGAGGAAAACTCCCTGCTGGAGTCATCCCTGGCAGAAAGAAAGCTGTTTATTGAGGTTGGAGGGCAGTCATCTCAGCTCCAGGACATCTCTGCAAGAGTCCCTCAGGGTAGTGTCCTAGGCCCAACAGTCTTCAGCTGCTTCATCAATGAGCTTCCCTCCATCAAAAGATCAGAAATGGGGATGTTCACCAATGATTGCACAATGTTCAGCGCCATTCGCGACACCTCAGATACCGAAGCATTCAGTGTTAAAATGCAACAAGACCTGCACAATATCCAGGCTTAGGCTGATAAGTGGCAAGTAACATTCATGCTATCTAAGTGCCAGGTAATATACCATCAGCAAAGAGAATTGAACCAACATCATTTGACATTCAATGGCATTAACATCACTGAATCACCCACTAATCTACATTTTAGGAGTTGCCATTGATGAGAAACTGAATTGGATTAACCACAAGAATTAGAGTGGCCACACGAGCAGTTCAGAGCTAAGAACATTACAATGAATAGCTCACCTCCTGACTCCCCAAAGCCTGTCCACCATCTACAAGGCACATGTCAGGAGTGTGATGGAATGCTGCCCACTTGCCTGGATGACTGCAGCTCCAACAATGCTGAAGAAGCTTGATACCATCCAGGATAAAGCAGCCCACTTGATTGGCACCACATTCACGAGTATTCACTCCCTCCATTATTGTCGTTCAGTAGCAGCAGTGTTTACTACCTACAAGATGCCCTGCAGAAATTCACCAAAGATCCTCAGACAGCACGTTCCAAACCCACGACACTTCCATCTCGAAGGACAAGGGCAGCAGATACATGAGAACACCATCCTGTGCAGTTTACCCTCTGAGCCACTCACCATCCTGACTTGGAAATGTGCTGGCGTTTCTTCACTGTCGTTGAGCCAAAATCCTGGAATTCTTTCCCTAAGGGCATTGTGGGTCAACCCACAGTACGTGGACTGCAGCGGCTCAAGAAGGCAGCTCACCACCACCTTCTCAATGGGGCAACTAGGGACGGGCAATAAACGCTGGTCTAATCTGATGAAAGAAAAAGACAAGAATCCATATTTACCCTTTTGTGAGAAAAGGAGCCATGTCAGGTTGAAAGTCGCGTTCACATAAACTAGTTATTAGCTTTCCTTTGCTAAAATGGCATGCGGTAAAACTTGATTGATCAATGAAAACTTACTTGCCAGTATTGTGTAAAAGTTGTAATACAATTTTGTTCCTCATGGTGACAGCAACAGGCTCTGCTAAGACAATGAGTGATCATGTTATACATGGAAAGAAATTACTGGCACTGTAGTTGCAGTGTGCTGCTGAAGAGTTATGGTGAGAAAGGACACTTCAGTTGCTGGTTCCCATGTAGCTGGCCTTGTTCTTCTGGGGAATAGAGCTCACAGGTTTGGAAAGTGCTGTTTGGAAAGATTTCAGAGGTTTACCTCGGTGCACCCTGTAAATGGCACATCAGTGCTCCTGTTGTGTGTGCATGGTGAAGGAAGTGCATGTTGAGAATGGTGGATGTGGTGCCAGTCAAGCAGAATGCCTTGTCCTGGATGGTGTGAATCTTCTTGAGTGTTGTTGAGTGGCACCCATCCAGGCCAGGGCAGCTATGCCAACACAATGCTGACTTGTGCCCCGTGGATGGCTTTGGCGAGTCAGGAGATGAATTAGGCCCTGCAGGACTTACAGCCTCTGACCAGTTTTTGGAGCTCCAATATGTATATATTTTGTTCATTTTCTAATCAATAGTTTCCCCCTGGATGTTGTTTGTGGGGGATTCAATGACGGTGATGCTATGGAATTTCAGAAGGCAAAGGTTAAATTGTCTTTTATTGGAAATTGCACATGTATGACATGCATATTACTTGCAAATTGTTCTCACAGATTTCTGACTGCATTGGGACACAGACTTTCAGTATCTGAGCAAATTTGAACGATACTGGACATCAAGCCCTATTTCTGACCTCATTGGGAAGTGGCTGAAGATAGTTGACAATTCACCCTATCCATGCCACTCATGATCCTATAAATCTCCAAAAGGCCACCTCTCAGACTCCGACACTCCAGGGAAAATGGCCCCAGCCCATTTGGCCTTTCCCAATAGCTCAAACCCACCTACCCTGGCAACATCCTTGTTAATCTTTTCCTCACTCTTTGAAGTTTAACAACATCTTTCCAATAGCAAGGAGATCAGAATTGTATGCAGTGTTCCAAAAGTGGCCGAACCAATGTCCTGTACAGCTGCAACATGGCCTCCCACCTTCTGTACTCAATGCACTAATTAATAAAGGCAAGTATACTAAATGCCTTCTTCACTCTCCCATCTATCTGTGACTCTACCTTCAAGGAGCTATGAGCCTGCACCCCAAGGTCTCTTTGTCTGGCAACACTGCCCAAGACTGAGCATTAAGTGTAGAAGTATATAATCACCAGATTGGGACAAGATGTCAAACCTTCAACATATTGTATTGAAGTTGGAATTATTAATTTTGTTAGCCCTGCTTTTACTTGTCAATACAATTGTTGAATTGTACACCTATGTACAAATGTACACCTATCTACAATGATGGGATTTACTTTCTTTGATAAAAGAGGGATGCTGTGTCATGTCTCACAGAAGATGTGTGATATACTCTCAAGTCATTGCTGTAACATGATACATAATCAAACTGGTATTAGGCTTACAGTCTCCATCGTACTGACCTCTGCTTTCTTGCAGCATGACATGCTGATGGTAATGTGATACAAGCATATCTGAATTGTTTAGCTTGAGCCGATACATGCAAGTGCTTGCAATTGTAAGGGACATGTGTCAATATCAGGAGCTGTAATAAACCTTCATCAAAATCTTTAGAACTATGCAACCCACATCTTTTCCTTAAATTATGGCAGCTAGCATAATGAGCACAGCGTGCTGGAAGAGCATCATCAGTATATTATGTTACATTGCATCATGTTGGCATCTGACATCAAATACTGGCGAAGGAATTCACCATAAGGACTAGTTGTGGAGGAAACTAAGTTATTTTAAATGTAACAAACTTTCAACTCTTTGCCGATGGAAAACCCAGACTATAAGTTAAATCCAAATAACAGATTTTGATGGCTTCTAAAAAAAGACAAAAAAACAGGAAAAAGTTTCACTGTGCTAGGAACAAACAAGATCATTGGATGCGAGAAAGTAACAGAAAATAGACACTGAATAAAGAGGTCACAATTTGGGCTCTGCAATTCAAAAAAAAGGACAAGGGATGCCTCTTTACCTCAAAGCTGTATTTACGAGGTGAAAAGCTGTAATAGAAAGAAAGCCTTGCCTTTTTATATTGCCTTTCATGAGGTCGCAACATCCCAAAGCATTTTACACAAATTAATGTGGATTCACTGATGCAGTGTGGGAAACGTGACAGTCAATAGTGTACACTCAAGGTCCCACAAAGACTAAACAGATTTTGGTTGTGACCAGATGCTCTTGTGGTGTAGGTTGTTATGCAAATTTTGCTCAGGATTTTTGAAGAATTGCTCCACTTCTCTTCGTTGCAGGATGGGATATTTTATTTAGGTCAGACGTGGGGTACAATGGAGTGAAGCCCACGGCAGTGGCTGAGGCTCGAACATTTTGGGAGGACTCGCTGTTAAGTCCCAGTGGTTGGACTGTGGGGGTCACCCTCATGCAGTGGGATGGTCATTAAGGCACCTTGTGAAATTTGTCAAAGTAAATTTGCTCCTCACCCAAATCAAATGAAGGCATGCGAACTCAGCAGTTCTTTCATGTACCTTCAGAAACACAGTAGTAGACGTCTCTGTGTTAAACTGCGAAAGTTGATCTGACTTTCTGGAAGTGAAATTGAGGAGCTATGGAAGCTAAAATCTATGGTGAGGAGAGGGGCGGCTGAACAGCTGAGAGGCAGAACGTCATAGAATAAACTCATGTTTGGGGGGGTGGTGTGTGAAAGTCTAGTACAGGGTCTATGCCTCAAGGTCTACTATCAATAAAGGGTAGAATGGGAATAGTCCACGCAGCCCTGTTACATCCATGAGCACTAGAGGAGATGCACAATTAAACACAATTCCATGTGATAGGCCCCCCATTGTAGTCCTATGGCAGGAGCCAATGCAAGGCCAGAGAGGCAGCCAGCAGGGGAATGGCAGACTGAAGGCTCCTGGGCTATCCCAGTGTCTTCAGCACCTCCTGAAGTCAGAGAGGCCATAACAGATAGGCTTTGGCTCTCACTGGAGTGTATTGCTGATGTCCTGAGCTCCAGTGGGCTTGGTTACCACCCAGTGCCAAGAAGGTTCAAACTGTCAGGTGCTCAATCTTTACATCTTGCAATCCTTCCAAGGATCTATAGATGATGGGAGTGGAATCTCACCGGGAGAAACATAAGAATGCTTCTCACAGGACAATGACATAGCTACTAAAATGTTGCCACTGACTTGTTCTCCCAGCATATAATTGGACCCCACATGCCATTTCTGCTGATTGGTTTCGGCCTTTCTGACCTCCAACAATGGGATTGACTTCTAGGTTCCTGGTGGGAGATATGTCCCCTCCAATAAATCCCACCTGAGGTTTGACATCCTGCTTGAAAGGTGATGTATCTGACTGTATAGCAGTCCCCCAGTTCTTCAATGAACTGCCAGCTGAGTTTAAGCACATCAGATCCAGAGAGGAGTTTGAGTCAAAAAATGTGAAACCCAGAGACAAGTTAGCTACAAACTGAGTGATGTGGAGGAATGCTAACACAGAGACAATAAAGGAGAAAGACTTAATCATTCCTTCCTTTGGCGATAACTGTCTAGGTAACCCAGCAATGTAGGTGACTCTGAGCTGCCCCCTGACATGGCCTAGCAAGCCACTTAGTTGTATCAATTGCTACAAAGTCTCAACAAAGAAATGAAACTGAATGAACCACCTGGCATTAGCCTAGGCATCACACAAAACAACAGCAGAAATAGCACTGTTGGCCTTGTAAAGTCCTCCTAACTAATATCAGGGGGCTAGTACCAAAATTCGAACAGCTATCTCACACACTAGTCAAGCAACAGCCGAACATTGTCATATTCACAGAATCGTACCTTATTGACAATATCCCAGGCACCACCATCACCATTCCCCGATCTGTTCTGTCCCATCATTGAAAGCGGTGTCACAGATAGACAGGGTGGTGAAGAAGGCATTTAGTATATTGGCCTTCATCAGTCGAGGCATTGAGTGTAGGAGTTGGGGCGTTATGTTACAGTTGTTTAAGTCGTTGGTGAGGCCGCACTTGGAGTATTGTGTACGGTTTTGGTCACCCTGTTATAGGAAAGGCATAATTAAATGTTTAAAGAAGATTTATGAGGATGTTGCCAGGACTAGTAGGCCTGAGTTATAGAGAGAGGTTGGCCAGGATAGGAATTTATTCCTTGGAACAAAGGAGAATGAGGGGTGACCTTATTGAAGTGTATAAAATCATGAGGAGCATAGACAGGATGAATGCATGTAGTCTTCTTCCTGCATGGGGATGGGGAATTCAAAACTAGAGGGCATAGGTTTAAGGTGAAAAGGAAAGATTTAAGAAGGATCTAAGGGGAACTTCTTCACCTAGAGAGTGATGCTGACGTGGAATGAGCTGACAGACAGAGTGGTTAAGGCAGGTCTGATGGCAGTATTTTTTTTAAAAAATTGGATAGGTATATGGATGGGAGGGGATCAGAGGAATATGGAGCAAATGCAGGCAATTAGAACTAGCTGAGTGGGCCCCGTGGTCAGCATGGACCAGTTTGGTCAGAAGGGTTTGTCCCTAGGCTGTATCACCGTATGACGCTATGACAGAGCCAGCTGAAGTGGCGGCATAGTGGTATGCAATTGGGAGGGAGTTGTCCCAGGAGTCCTCAACATTGACTCTGGACCCCATGAAGTCTCATGGCTTCAGGTTAAATGTGAGTGAGGAACCGTCCTTCTGATTATCACATCCCATCCTCCCTTGGCTGTTAAATCAGTGCTCCTCCATGTTGAATAACACTAGGAGGAAGCAAGGGTGGCAAGGACACAAAATGTACTCTGGGTGGAGGATTTCAATATCCCCCACCAGGATTGGCTTGACAGTAGCGCTACTGATCGAGCTGGTCAGGTCCTAAAAGCAAAAGCTAGTAAACTGGGTCTGCAGCAGGTGGTGAGGGAACCAACAAGAGAGAAAAAACATACTTGACCTCATCCTCACAACCTGCCAGCTGCAGATGCATCTGTCCATGTCAGTATCGGTAAGAGTGACCATCACACAGTCCTTGTGGAGACAAAGTCCTGTCTTCACATTGAGAATACTCTCATTGTGTTGTGTGGCACTATCACTGTGCTAAATGGGACAGACTTTTAACATATCTAGTAACTCAAGACTGGGCGTCCATGAGGTGCTGTGGGCCATCAACAGCAGCAGAATTGTACTCCAGCACAATGTGTAACCTCATGGCCCGGCATATTCCCACTAAACCACTACCATCAAGCCAGGGAGATCAACCCAGGTTCAATGGAGACTGCAGGAGGCCATGCCAGGAACAACACTGGGCATACCTAAAAATGAGGTGACAACCTAGTGAAGCTAACAAACAGGACTACTTACCTGTCAAATGACATAAGCAATTAGTGATAGAGCTAAACAATTCCACAACCAATGGATCAGGTCTGAGCTCTACAGTCCTGGGGCATCCAGTCGTGAATGGTGATGGACAATTGAACAACTCTCTTGAGGAGGAGGCACCACAAATATCCCCATCCTCAATGATGGAAAAGCCCAGCAAATCAGTGTAAAAGATAAGGCTGAAGCATTCACAGCAATCTTCAGCCAGAAGTGCCAAGTGGATGGTCCATCTCGGCCTCCAGCCAATTTGAATCACTCCATGTGATATCATGAAATGGTTGGAAGCACCACATAAATTGCAGGCTATGACCATCTCCAATAATTGATAATCTACTCACTGCCACCTGACATTCCATGACTTTACCATCGCAGAATCCCCCACTGTCAAATATTTCAGAGTGGCCAGTGGCCAGAAACTCAACTGGACTCCCCTCATCAACACAGTGGCTTCAAAAACAGGTCAGAGGTTAGGAATACTACAGCGAATAACCCACCTCCTGACTCCCCAAAGCCTGACCACAATCTACAAGGCACAAGTCAGGACTGTGACGGAATACTCCCCGCTTGCCTGGATGGGTGTAGCCCCAACAACACTCAAGAAGCTTGACACCATCCAGGACAAAGCAGCCCGCTTGATTGGCGCCACATCCACTAACATCCAGTCTCTCCAACTCTGACACTGAGTAGCAACATTGTGTGTCATTGACAAGATGAACTGCAGAAATTCATTAGAGATCTTGGCCAGTATCTTCCAAACTCATGACCACTTCCATCTCGAAGGACAGGGGCAGCAGAAATATGATAACATCACACCCTGCAAGTCCCGCTCCAAGCTACTCACCATCATGACTTGGAAATATATCGGCATCCCTTCACTGTCTAACATGAGACTCTTAGTTCCAGAATTTCAATGAATTCAAATTCCACCATCTGCTGTGATGGGATTTGAACCATTGTCCCCAAACATGACTTAGGTCTCTGGAGCAACATTCCAGTGATTCCACTGGGCCATCACCTCCAAAGTCTGCAATTTTGCAATTGTTAGCATTAAATTGATTCCTCAGTTCCTTTGGATGCTTGATATGCTGACGTTGGTAGTGACAAAAAAGTGAATTTTCATTATTTATTATTTGCTGTTCTCATTGAAAATACCAGTCTCCAACTGGCCACATTTTCTTTTCTGAGCACACTTTCTCCCTTGACATAATTGTGAAATCTTTTTGGGATGATTTAGCTTCTTTTCATATTTCCCTCTTGTAGTGTTTACTGCCGTTGTTAAATTTATCTGCTTTATCTCCAGGTGGAATCTTGTTGAGGTGTCAGGGATCTCACCGAGTGACAGGAGATCCATTGAGAAACCAATCCAGCCTCTCCCAGCAGTGGTCCTAGCAAGGCAATCGGGCAGTGGCAAGGTCACCCCTGAAACCAAGACCCAACACCATAAGGTGGAATAAAAACCAAAAGAACTGCGGATACTGTAAATCAGGAACAAAAACAAAGTTGCTGGAAAAGCTCAGCAGGCCTGGCAGCATCTGTGGGGGAGAAAACAGAGTTAATAAACCCTAGTTCTGAGGAACGGTCACTGACCCCGAAATGTGAATCTGTTTTCTCTTTAATAGATGCTGCCAGACCTGCTGAGCTTTTCCAGCAACTTTGCTTTTGTCCACAAGGTAGAATTCCTGCTAAATGACAGCTGATGATCAATTAGAGGTTTATGGCTCTTGTGCTCAGCAATGATACAAAAGAGACCATAGTTACTGCAGGACAAAGATCCACCAGAGCCCCAGATTTGATTTGATTTGATTTATTATGGTCGTGTGTACTGAAGTGCAGTGAAAAGTGTTGTTTTATGCACTTTACAGCCAGACCGTACAGTGCAAGCGCATCTGGGCAAAAGAATAGAGTGCAGGATACAATGTTGCAGCTGCTGAGAAGATGCAGAGAGAGACCAACATTAGGATTAATGAGGCCTATTCAAGAGTCTGATAACAACGGGGAAGAAGTTGTTCTTGAATCTGTTTGTACGTGTATTCAAACCTTTGTACCATTTGTCCAACAAATGTGGCTATACATAATACCATAAGACATAGGAGCAGAAATTAGGCCATTTGGCCCATCCAGTCCACTCCACTGTTCAATCATGGCTGATAAGTTCCTCAACCCCATTCTCCCACTTTCTCCCCGCAACCCTTGATAATCAAGAACCTATCTATCTCAGTCTTAAATACTGGAATAGGAGGGGTCTTTGATGATGTTGGTTGCTTGTGGACTCAGAAATTGTTGGTTGTGGACACAGCAAATTTCCTTAACCTCCTGAGGAGGTAGGGGCATTGATATGCTTTCTTGACCATATGTTAACATGGGTAGATCAGGACGGATTGTTGGTGAACATCACTCCCAGGATCTCAAATCCCTTCACCATCTCTACATCAGCCCCATTGATGTAGCCAGGGGGGTGTCCTCCACTCTGCTCCCTGAAGTCAATGACCAGTTCATTTTACTCACATTAATGGAGAGATTGTTGTCTTTGTCTTTATACCAGGCGGCTAAGCACTCTATCACCTTCCTGTACTCCATCCCGTTGTTCTATGAGCTGGTGTGGAATTTGGTTACATTGTCATGTGTGTAATAGGAAGTGAAGCAGGGGGCTGAGTACGCAGCCTTGCAGGTCCCTGGTTTTGAGCATTACTGCAGATGAGGTGGTTCTTACAGACTGCAGCCTGTTGGTCAGGAAGACGTGAATCCGGTTACAGAGTAGGGAGCAGAGACGCAGGTCCTGGAGTTTGGAGATGGGTTTGTTTTGAATTATTGTGTTGAAGGTAGAACTGTAGTCAATAAGTAGGAGTCTGACGTAAGTATCCTTGTTGCTCAGTTGTTCCAGGAATGAGTGTAAGGCCAGAGAGATGGCATCTGCCGTAGACCTGTTGTGCCGGTAGGTGAATTGCAAGGGATCAAGACAATCTGGGAAGCTGGAGTTGATGTGAGCCTTGAGCAAACTCTGGAAGCATTTCATAATTGTAGATGTCAGAGTCACCGGGCGGTAATCACTGAGGCACACTGAATGTGTTTTCTTAGACACGGAAATGATGGAGGTCTTCAGATTGGAGTGAGAAGAGGTTAAAGATGTCAGTGAATACCTCCACCACAAAGATTTGTGTGCAAGGCCAGAAACTCTCCCCGGTTCGGTCACTTTCTGTGTGTTCACATTTGAGAAGGCCTGTATAACATCTGTGGTGGTGACCGAGGGTACAGGTGCATGCGAGGCTGGTGGGACTGTGTGCCATCGTTTCACTGACATTCTGTTCAAAACGAGCGTAGAATGTATTGACATCATCAGGTAGGGATGTACCATTCCCCGTGATTCTGTTCGATTTGCTTTGTAGTTGATTATGTTGTGTAAGCCTTGCCACAAACAATGGAAGTCCGTGGGTTAGTTTGGGTCTCAAGCCTAGTTTGGTATTGCCTCTTGCCATCCTTGGTGGCCTCATGAAGGTCATGCCTGAATTTCGTCTGTAGGTCAGGGTCACTCGTTTTGGGTGCATCTGACCTGAATTTCAGTAAAGATCGGATCTGTTGGTTTATCCACTTTTTTTTAAGATTAAATTACCTACAGCGTGGAAATAGCCCCTTCGGCCCAACAAGTCACACTGCCCCTTGAAGCATCCCACCCGGACCCATCCACCATAACCCACACACCCCTGAACACTACGGGCAATTTAGCATGGCCAATCCACCTAGCCTGCACATCTGTGGACTGTGGGAGGAAACTGGAGCACCTGGAGAAAACCCACGCAGACACGGGGACGATGTGCAAACTCCACACAGACAGTCACCCAAGGCTGGAATTGAACTCGGGTTCCTGGCACTGTGAGGCTGCAGTGCTAACCACTGAGCCACCGTGCTGCCCACCATTCCAGTTGGGGATCATTCAGATTAACTTCTTTAGCACACAGTCCTTTATATATTTACTAATGAAATCTGTAATGGTTGTGGCATCGGTTTAGTTTAGCCACTGCGTTCGTGAGTTAGCACCAGCTGACTGACTCTCGGCAGTCCTGTAGAAGCCCTTCAGTTTCCTCATATCAATGCTGCGCTACTTTCTGTACAAGGTCCTCACTCTTCAATTTCTGCTCATAAGCCAGGAGATGCAGCAGCATGGTTTGATTTTCCAAAACACACTCAGGGGTTGGAGCATGTTTGATGGCTGTGTAGCAATGGTCAAGGATGTTTGGACCTCTGGTGGGACAGGAGATATGTTAGTTGTACATGTTCTAAGGTGGGCCTGGGCACGGAGAACCAAGCACCAAGGGTTTGTTAGGAGATTGTTTTATGAAGGAACTATGGTGGCCGGCAGACTGCAGGATATTGGGAATCTGATTGGTGCTTTTAGCCATTTAGCCTTTAATTGATTGCAATTATATGGATGTTTGTGCATGTTGTCAACTAAATGTTGCCGTTACTTCCTACTGAAATGAACAGTCTCCCCTATGGGTTTGCAGGTATGTTGTTGCAGAAAACTACCCTGAACATGCTCAAAAATATTCATTACCTTTTGGACCTAGACTAGTTTTCTTGTCTTATCCTACATGACAGTTGAACTCTCCCATTTATGAGTGACACGGTGGCTCAGCGGTGAGGACTGCCGTCTCATAGGGCTAGAATTTGGGTTTTATTCCAAACGTGCATGACTGTCTGTGAGAAGTTTGCAAATTTTCCCTGTGTCCGTGTGCTCCAGTTTTCTCCCACACTCCAAAGATGTGCAGGTTTGGTGGATTGGCCATGGGAAATTGCCTATAGAATCCATGGATGGGCAGGCTAGATGAGAAATGTGGGGATAGGGTAAGAGTATGGGTCTGGGTGGGGTGCTCTTCGGAGTGTTGTGGTGATCTTGATGGGCTGAGTGGCCTGTTTTCACAGCGTAGGGATTCTATAATTAAAACCACTCCACCTGCACAATGTGCTTAGCTAATCTCTGCATTGTGTTTTTATATTACATCTGTCCACTTTCCCATTTCACAGTCTGTCAGCAGGGGCCTACACATCCCACAGTTCACAGCTAAAAACTGTGACAATGTTAAATCCCTGTCTATTTTTTAAATTCTATCTGTACAGGTTTCCATGCCTGCATACCAGTCATTATATCCATTCTTCAACTATCTTCAACACAAGGGCTCTCCCCCTCCAGCAACCCCCAACCCTGTATCATATTCTTTACCTTGCCGATATATTTAGTTCCAATCCTGCTGGTCTTCCATCTATTTCTCAATTTGTATTGGCTTTCTAAATTCAAGCCACTTGTATAAATCAGAAATTGGAGTGACCCAACACTGAGCACCTGTAATTCCTTCCCTCTTCCCAAAATAACTCAGCCGCCTGCTAAAGATAGGCCTAGTTCTCATCCATTTCTGATGTTTCACTTGGAATCTCATGGGTTTGAGTGTAACTAATGCCCTCTCTCGATTGCAAGTTTGTGGTAACCATCCATCTTGTAAAGCAATGGTTCATGCAATGGTAGTCATCGCTGACCTGTGGTGGAACAAGAGGACCCCAGTGATACAGCAATTGGTGCAGCATTATGGGAAGGCTGTGGGCTGAGAACGTGCATAATTCACTGGTGTTGTTTTCTCTGGGCCCTCTTAGAATGGCAATGAAATACCTTTGTTCCAATCACTGGAAGCTGCTCAGTAATCCGTGGTGAAGGACAGACCAGGGGTCAGTTTTAGCTGAAGAGACTTGACCTGTGGTTTACTGTGTGGCACTAACTATATCTAAGTTATATGAACTCTTCACCAGATTAACCATTATTAACAAGAGTTAGGTAAGAGACATGTGCCTCCATTAATGGGAATGCTGAGGACTCTGGATCTACAGTCATTGGAGTTTAGAAGGACAATGAGGGGGATCTGATTGAAACTGAGAGGCCTGAACAGAATGGATGTGGAGAAGATATTTCTACCAGTATGAGAGACTAGGACTTGAACGCACAGCCTTACAGTGACGGGATGACACTTTAGAACTGAGATAAGGAGAAATTTCTTCAGCCAGAGGGTGGGAAATCTGTGGAAACCAAGTCATTAAGTGTATTTAAGACAGAGATAAACAGGTTCTTAATTGGTGACAGGATCAAGGGTTACAGGGAGAAGGCAGGAGAATGGAGTCGAGAAATATATCAGCCAAGATCAAATGGCAGAGCTGAACTTGATGGGCTGAATAGCCTAAATCTGGTCGTATATTATAGTCTTCTGGTCTTATCAGGGGTCTATGCCAGAATCCAACAAGCTCCAAACTATGGTCTGGCTAAACTACCCCAAGTCCCTGCCTAGTGACTAAAATATAGATCAAACTGTGAAGAGTTTCAGCATGGCTTTAAATAGAATCCCTACAGTGTGGAAACAGGCCATGTGGCCCATCGAGTCCACACCAACCCTCCGAAGAGCTTCCCACCTGGACCCACCCCCCTACCCTATGTGTAACCTGCATTTCCCATGGCTAATCCACTGAGCCTGCATATCCCTGGGCAGTATGGGCAATTTCCCATGGCCAGTCCACCTAACCTGCAAATCTTTGGCCTGTGGGAGGAAACCGGAGCACCTGGAGGGAACCCATGCAGACATGGGGAGAATGTGGAAACTCTACACAGACAGTCTCCCAAGGGTGTAATCAAACCCAGGTCTCTGGTGCTGTTGGGCAACCATGGTAAACACTGAGGTATCTTGCCGCCCTAAATATGCACCACTTTTCAATCAGCTGAGTTGCAAGTCTACGTGTACCATACTTTAAAGCTTCACATTGCCTGCAAAAGATTTCACTCATTCAAAGGAATGAAGCAGGTTTGACTGGTCTTACTTCAATGCATAATGATTATGTTCTGTTGATTGGCCATCACCCAATTTGCACTGAAGAGGACAAGGTGTAGAGCTGGATGAACGCAGCAGGCCAAGCAGCATCAGAGGAGCAGTAATGGCCTTCCTAATCCTCTGATGCTACTTGGCCTGCTGTGTTTATCCAGCTCTACACCTTGTTATCTCAGATTCTCTGGCTTTTGCAGTTCCTGCTATCTCTCAAACAAATTGGATCCAAACTGGCATAATAGCAGGAAGCACAGGGTGATGGTTGAAGTTGTTTTTGCCTGTGGCCAAGAGATTAGAAGAGCTTATTATTGGAGTGAGAAGGGTCTTTGATGCTATTGGCAGCTTTCCCACAAGAATGAGAAGCATGAAGAGACTCCCTGTTTGGCAGGTTGGCTTGCATGATGGTCGGTGAGTACAACTTTCTGTCGTTTCTTATGGTCTTACAGAGACAGGATTAAAATGAGATTAGACCCTAGCTTTAGCCATTTCTGAAGAAGGGCCTAGTCCCAAAATGGCAGCTTTCCTGCACCTCAGATGCTGCTTGGCCTGCCGTGTTCATCCAGCTCTATACCTTGTTGTCTCAGATTCTCTAGCATCTGCAATTCCTACTATCTCTTGGACTCATTGGGCTGTAGTTTCCTGATTTATCACTACTGCTCTTCTCGAATAATGGTATCATATGCCCTCCAGTTTTCTGGAACATCTCCCATGGTCAGAGAGGATTTGAAAATCATTATTAAGGTCTCTGAGATATGCTTTCCACCTCCCATAGCATCCTGGGATACTAAAGCTGGGGTTTTATCTCATTTTAATCCCATCTCTGTAGGACCATAAGAAACGACAGAAAGTTGCACTCATAAACCATCATGCAAGTCAATCTCCCAAACAGGGAGTCTCTCCACACTTCTCACTCTTGCAGAAAAGCTGCCAATAGCATCATCCCACTCCAATAATACTCTCTTCTAATCTCTTGGCCACACGCAGAAGATACAGAAGCCTGAATACACAGACTCAGAAACAGTTTTGTCCCTGCTGTTATCTGACTGCCAAATGGACCTCTCGAACTTCAAATCTAATGTTGATCTTGCTTGGTGCATTTCCTGTGCAGCTGTAATCCTGTATGCCTCACTCTGTTTAAGCACCCAAAGATATGTATGTCCTTACTTATCTGCCTGTACTACTCACAAAAAAAATTTCTCATCATACTTATGTGCATGTGACAATAATAAATCAAATCAAAACCTCTTAGTCAATGGTAATTTATTTGAGTATATGACAAACTTCCTCCCTCACTTCTGTACCTACCTCATGTGTTTTTCATTCATGGGATGTGGGCATCACTGGCCAAGCCAGCTTTCATCCCCCATTTCTAACTGTCTAAGAGACAACTACATCCAGCTTTCATCCCCCATTTCTAACTGTTTAGGAGACAACTACATCCAGCTTTTATCCCCCATTTCTAACTGTCTAAGAGACAACTACATCCAGCTTTCATCCCCCATTTCTAACTGTTTAGGAGACAACTACATCCAGCTTTCATCCCCCATTTTTTACTGTTTAGGAGACAACTACATCCAGCTTTCATCCCCCATTTCTAACTGTTTAGGAGACAACTACATCCAGCTTTCATCCCCCATTTCTAACTGTCCAGGAGACAACTACATCCAGCTTTCATCCCCCCTTTCTAACTGTCTAGGAGACAACTACATCCAGCTTTCATCCCCCATTTCTAACTGTTTAGGAGACAACTACATCCAGCTTTCATCCCCCATTTCTAACTGTCTAGGAGACAACTACATCCAGCTTTCATCCCCCATTTCTAACTGTTTAGGAGACAACTACATTGCTGTGGGCCTGGAGTCACATGGAGGCCAGACCAGGTGGAGACGGTAGATTCCCTAAAAGAAATTTATGAGCCAGATTGTTTCTCTTATTGACACCAGCTATGGTTATCAGTAGATTCTTAATTCAGGATTTCTTTCCATTGAATTCAGATTCCACCATCTGCATGGCAGTATTCAATGGTCTCCAGAACATTGTCTGAGTTTCTTGATTAATAGTCTAGCGACAATTCTACAAGGCCATCGCCCCCTCCATTTTGCCCTGTCATGAATGCAGATGCAAAGTACTCTTTTGAAACCTCACCTAAGTCTTCGATCTCCAAACACATTTTGCCAATCTAGTCAGTAATGGGCCCGGTTCTTCATCTAGTTATCTTCTTGAGTTAAGATGCTTATAAAATGCCTTTGAATTTTCCTTTAATTTAACTGCTGATATTTTCTCATGCCCTCTCTTCAATTTCCAAATTTACATTTTAAATTATCCCTGCACTTTCTACTTGCCTCTAGGACTTCCATTGTTCTAAGCCCCTTTGTTCTACAATGGAGTTTTCCATTGCTCTATACCCCCCGTGAGCTTCCCTTTTCTACCTTGCTCAATCCTGGGCATGTCCACAGTTCTCTGGATTGTTGGTCTCGCCATCATCTTTACAGAAACATGTTGACTTTGCAGTCTCACTATTTCCCTTTTTAAAAGATTCCCACTGCTCTAATGTACATTTTCCTATAAGTAGAAGCCCTCAGTCCACATTGGCCAAATGGAGTACAATGTGGGGAAGCAAATAGAGGTATGATGTTAAAATTGGTCTGTCCTCAGTTCAAAAACTGTACTTCCAATTCATCTTTGTTCTTTTCCAGGAATGCCTGAAATCTCACTGAGCTACAATGACCAGTGCTCCCTCAAAGCTGCACAGAGCGTAGTCCAGTATAAAGATTAATATTACCTCGCAAAATTGAGGTATCAGAAAGCCAAATTTCATTTTGACAAGGCAGACAAATTATTGCCACAGCTGAACACTGGAGAGCCAGTCAGAGTACAAACCTTCAACGCTCTTGACAAGAATCAGTCCAAGTGGCAAACTGGATAATACACAGCTCAGTTGTCAGCTCGATTAAACACGATGGAAGTGAATGAGCAGATGCAACATAACAGTGACAGCTGCACAATTGGAGAAGTTGATACTTCAATACAGGCAACTCCTTCGCTGTGAACTCACAAGCCACAACTTAGCTATTCATCCCAGAGGTCCAGAGCGCCCATCAACAGAAAGAGAACAACAGGTACTGCAGCAACAAGTGAATTACCCAAGTGAACAACAAATATACATATAATTTAGTGACTAGCTGGATTGTGTGCCTGATACATGTGCAGAGACAGAAGAGAATAATGACTGTTCACGTAAACCAATAGCTGAGTAATTCGCAATGCAAATGTTAATGCGTGCAACTTGTCTTATACAAAAAGGGAGATGTTTGGGATAGAAACAAATTACTGTGCTTATATGCCTCCTGCCTTGCTGTAGTTATATGACCTCTCCCACGAGGTAGTCGCTGCAAGCAATTATCTTCCAGTCAGTTCAGTAAGGATGCAGCACAAGCAAGATTGTTTTCCTGTTTAGCTATGACAAGCTCAATGCTCCAGATGTCTCCCTTCTCCAGCTCCCTCACGCATTCTTTTAGCTCCTCCATGACCTTCAATGTTGGCATTACATGAAGCAACATTAACTAAACATCCCGAGACCCGAAAGAACTCCAGAACATATGTTTCACAGCATAAGATAAACTAAGAACACAAAATAGTTTTGAATATGTGCTGCCACATTTATCCTCAGCAAAGAATAATATATACATAGGAAAATTGAAACCTTTCCATGCTGTTTTATGTGATAACAGTGCAGCCTTACAGACTTGTTAGCATTCTTGTCAGGTACCAATAGATTTGCCCCTCTGGTCTTTTAAACTACAAAACTAAGAATGAACACAAATGAACTTCTTAATCAATCTCCCAACCTCAATCTCTAGCACAGAATATGTCCTGCACACTGAAGCAAGCAACAGATCTGGTTGTGGAGTGCCCACAAGATTGATAAACACCATAAGTAGAATTAAATGAATTTGAATGACTATATTCTGTTGCCCCAAAAGATTGCATGTTTCTTAAGAGGTGATAACTTAGGTGCTCATGCTCACTCCCAGGTAGAAATGAGTGAACGACATATGCACGCTAATTGCTTGCACTACAAGTCCTATTCCTGCCTTAGGTAGTACACACTGTGGCCACTCTTTGTTGATGGAAAAGGCAGTGTATGGAATTCTTGGTAGGATTCATCAATTTTCCTCCAATTGGTATGAGGCAAATGGGTCTATAGTTTGCTGCTATTTCCCTTGCTCCTTTCTTAAATAATGGGATGATATTTGCAAGCTTCCAATCTGCAGAACCCATTCCAGGATCTATAGAATTTTGGATGATAATCACCAAAGCATTGATTATATCTGTAGCCTCTTCCGTCAGCTCTCTGGGATGAAGATGACAATACCCTGAGGATTTATCTACTTCCAGCACCATTAACATATCAGGAATAATAGGAACTGCAGATGCTGGAGAATCCGAGATAACAAGTTGTGGAGCTGGATGAACACAGCAGACCAAGCAGCATCTTAGGAGCAGGAAAGCTGACGTTTCGGGCCTAGACTCTTCATCAGAAATGGGGGAGGGGAAGATGGATGGAAGATGGAAGACTGACCTACCTCCTCCCTACCTCCCCACTACACTCACCTTTACTGGCTTCATCCCCGCCTCTTTGACCTGTCTGTCTCCTCTCCACCTATCTTCCCCTCTATCCATCTTCCCCTCTTCCCCTCCCCCAGTTCTGATGAAGGGTCTAGGCCTGAAACATCAGCTCTCCTGCTCATAAGATTCTGCTTGGCCTGCTGTGTTCATCCAGATCTACACCTTGTTATCTCCCATTAAAATATCAATCTTCTTAATAGTACTAATTTCTTCAACTCTTCATTCAGCCTAGTCCTTTGGATCTCTAACTCTGGGAGATTTCTCATGTCTTCCTCAGTGAAAACAGACAAAAAAAGTTGTTTATTTTTTGTTAAATGTAAGTTACATCAAGATTTTTGGAGAGTTCTGTTGCAGCTTTAAGTGCCATATCTTATCACATTCACCTACTAAATGGCCTACACTGCTCTTGTGGGGCCCTGCTCAGAGAAAATTCCAGCTCCATCTTCACCATGCACCATTTCCAGAACAACTCATCACTGCCAGGATACCCTGTAATTGTCTGGTATCCCTCGCATTAGTGCCATCTTTAAAATGCTATTCTGCATCCAGACTGGCTCTGTCAGCCCTGCGCAGCCGTGCACAGTTACTGACATTTGGTCCATATAAGGCAGACAGAGGAAAATTTGGCGCCCCCTTGGAGGCCCTGCTGGATGGGGTGGTGCAGAAAATGGGCACCCACTTCCTGCGAGACCAGCAGAGATAGCCACATAGCCATGCCAGCCTGGTTTGAGGTTGCCACCTGTCTCAACCATTTGGAGGAATGCACAACTCCTTGGCAAGAAGGTCAACGAACCCTCTCCACTCTGCCAGCCTAAGTGCCAACACCTTCTCTCTGCTCCCCCTTGGCCAGTCTATCTCTGCGACAGCGTACCTGCCTCCCTCCAAGGCTCACGCTGCAACAATCTAACCATCTGTCACTTTCTACTGCCACCCACCCTCAGTTCCAGATACCACCAACTTTGCATGCCCTCTGCGCTGCCCCTTCACCCACTCCCCTGCACCAATACCCAAGTAACCTACCCCTTTCTCATTCCAGGAGGAAAACAGCCATCAATAGGGCAGAATGACTCAAGGCAGGTGGTAGGCTTATCGACATTCAGCCCTCATTCTTTTATGAGGGTAAGGTCCTGGTTCTGACTGAGCAGCTGACATACTGTGTCCATGCCCCTACCCTGATATCAGAGATTGCCCTTGACTTGCTGTGCTAGGATCCTCTGAGACAAGGCTAATACCCTTCAATTTGCTGATGACTGATAACAGCCATGTTGAGCTTCTTGCTTTGGTGGAGACAGAAGTACAGAAGTACTGGTGTCTCTGACTGAAAGAGCAAGACCTCACACACAAAGCAGGAATGTATTGAGCATCCAGTTAGGCTCAGAGTGAACAGACACCATCCGAGTGAGTGAACTGCCCAGAGATAGAGCCTGGCCAAGCATGAGCTGAGCGCACAGTGTCCTTGCTGCAGCATTACAATGACAGTTACCGTGACGAGATTGAACTGTGGAAGTGACCTTTAAGAGGTCTGAAGACATACCATGAGGATTCTTCGAGGTTGGCACATGTACTGATGCCAATGTCTGTGGACATGGGGTTTGTGTGGCTAGTATCCATGGAGTGTACCTTGAGATGTCAGTGCTCATGTCCAGCATGGAGGGCCTTTGGGGCCTGCATTGAGCTGAAGTCTTGAGGCACCTGCTCTCACTTTCATGTTGGGAATTCTCAATGTCCGGTTTGCTTGGCATTTTTGGAAAGATAGGAAACTGAATATTATTGAGGCAATACTAAATAAAAACTGAAAGAACTGTGTACGCTTTCAATAAGGAACAACAATAGGCATTGAGGGGAAAGCTCAGCAGGTCTGGCAACATCTATGAAGATAAATCAGAGTTAATGTTTCAGGTTTGGTGACACTCCAATTCTGAGGAAGTATCTCTGATATTTCCTCACAGATGCTGCAGACCTGCTGAGCTTTTCCAGAAAGATCTGTTTTTGTTCGTGTTATTATTGAGGCAAGTTGGATCATTGGTCAGGCACCTAACAAGCTATAACCCCCTTAACTGTCAATTCACGTCTGCTTGATGTGACATACTCGCCTCACTTGTCAGGTGAATAAAAGATGCAGCAAGTTCTGCCTGACACCTAAATCAGACTCATTGGACCTCATGTCTGACATTGCTACAAATCCTGCCACAGTCTACACCAATTGAATCTCTATAGGATTCCTTCTAAAGTAATAATTTAGCTTTTTCTGCTAATACACTATTCTTGTGGCACTTTTTAATGGATCCATGTAAGTATTAGTCCATGTTTCCTTTTTTGCAAGCCTTTAGAAGCTCTTACATTCTATTTTTATGTTTTTGTTAGATTGCATTTGTACTCTATTCTTCCTTTCCTTTTTAGTTTCTTGATTTTCTTCTGGTGTGTTCTAAAAGTTTCCTGATTCTCAAATTTAGTTTTTTTTTGGCTACTTTATAGACTTTTCCTTCCAATCTTATACAATCCTTAACTTCCTTTGACAGCCATAGTTCATTGATCTTTGCTGAGTTTTTGAACCTCAAAGGAATGTATAATTGCTGTAAGGCAAGAAAATAGCCTATGCCTTTCCAAGGCCAGCTCAGTCAACTTGTGCTCCATACTTCAGATTGAACCATATCGTTTTCAAACATCATGCAAAACAGTTTGTCCTCTATTTGGCTCTTCAGCATACTGCTATAACAAACCAACCATAAGACCATTCAAAAACTTACCCTCCACAGCTTTAGTGCTCAGTTTCTTCAACATATGCAGATTGAAGTCACCTATGCTTACTGTGTTGTCCATGTTACATGCTTTTTGCATTGTCTGATTTATACCATGCATAAACACCTCTATTTGGTAGACCATAAATAATTTCTGACAGTATCTTCTGTTTATTAATTCCAACCAAACAGATTTCACACTTTGTTCAAAATTCCCATGACTTATGTATAGTTTGCCTTAAACCAGGTTTAAATTAAGTGCTTACACAATTAAGGAATTAGAGCAAACGATGCTAAATGAAAAGAACATTTAGTGAAAAATGAAACTCTCGATTGCAAATTTTTAGTCATTTATTATTTGATTTTTTAAATTGACCTATTCAGAGATGTTATTACACACCTCTAGAGCAGGTGGGGCTTGAATCATGTCATAGAGTCATACGGTCCAATTCGTCCATGCCAACCAAGTTTCCCAAACCAAACTAATCCCACTTGCCTGCATTTGACCCATATCCCTCTAAACTTTTACTAGCCATGTGCGTCTAATTGTCTTTTAAATGTTGTAATTGTGCCTGCCTCTGACACTTCCATGCCAGCTCATTCTTGGGCTTTCCATTGATTTGTCCTGATCCAATTTAGTTTTGGTTGCTTTTGCATCCACCTTTATCTTTTAGGATTAATCCCCAGTTCAAATAATTACTTCAGTTGATGAATGTTAACATTTTAACATACCCCGTTGCTCTATAATTGACTAACAAATAAGCTTGGAGGGCTGGAATTAGTGGTCAAGTGGCAGAACGGTTGTTAACCAGCCTTCAAAAATTAGTTTGCTTCAGTTTAATTTATTTGGTCCAACATTCGGTCAATTTCAGTTTTTAAACCTGAAACCAGAAGAGGGTCATGGAAACACCATACTTGGAAAAAGCATTGACTTAACAATAGTCGCCCAGCATTTGCTGATGGGAAGAGCCACTGATCAAAATGACAGCAATAGAAACAGGGTTACAACTGATTTGATTACAGCAGCTTCTGCAAAATACAGCATCATTTAACAACAGAAAGAGGAACAATTTTAACTTCCTCTTGTTCAGTTCTTACTCTCCACATATCTAACAAACTTTCTGAGTTTTGAGATAATTCCTGTTTTACAAAATATTACACTTATTGATTTAAGGCCTTGCTGCTAAAGTATCCAAACGTTGTTTCTTCCTAACTGTACCTGCTTATTATCTTCTTCTCGCATTATTATAGGGCTGCATCCAGAAAGGAAACCCAGTAAAACCTAAAACTGACATATTCCAATCTAATACCTCTTGCAGTCCTCAAAATATACAACCCACTTGCAGTTATGATTTTGATTTTATATTGGCGTCTCTCTGTGGGTGATGGTCTTTCTAGTGTGGGGGGTGATACTGAGTACCGTGATGCATGGAGATTTAGCAGACATGCATTCCTGTTCCTCATGATTGATTGACAATACGTTAAACACATTCTCCCTGGATCCGTCCTCACTACCCCTAGCCTGCTGACCCCAGAGGAACCAGTTGAAGTCAGTTGTGGTCACAAACAAACTGTAAACTGCTCTCTGCAACATTTACCTGAGATGAGGCAAAGCTTTGCAATCACCCAGCTGTTAGTGGATGGGAGAACAATTTTAACTGTTTCAATGAGACCGACAAATTCTTTGCATGTTAGCAGTAGTCAGTTTGGTTTCTCATCTCCACTGCTTCTCATCTCTGAAGCCAGACTTTCTAAACCTTAAATACCTGGATGACACTCATTTAAAATCATTTACAGAATCAGTTTTTACTACTGTTTCAATTGGAGTACTATACGCTGAATGGAAAAGTCCCCATTATTCATTTTAAACTTTTTTTAATCAATTATTTTGAATCTGTAGGTGAAGAGACATTATTGATCCACTCCAGCAGATGACATGTTTATGTTACGTTTTAAAATATAATGATTTCATACTCTTTTGCAAAACACAACATGTTTCAAATTTAAATACACCCCACATATGAATACCAATGAACAAACAGTCTGTTAAGCCTAAGCGAGGCTGTTGGGGTTTCCAATGAGCTCCCTGTCCCTTTGGTGGCTCAGTGTTAGCACCGCTGCATCCCAGCAGCAGGCACATGGGTTCGATTTTATGCCTCGGCAACTATCCATGTGGAGTTTGTACAGTCTCCATGTGTCTGTGTGGGATTCCTCCGGGTGCTTTGGTTTCCTCCCATAGTCCAAAGGTGTGCAGGTTAGGTGGATTGGCCATGCTACATTGCCCAGGGATGTGTGGATTAGCCATAGGGAATGCAGGGATAGTGTAAGTCTGGATGGGATGCTCTTCAGAAGGTCAGTGTGACTCATTGGGTATAGTGGCCTGCTCCCACACTGTAGGGACTCTATGATTCTCTGGTTGATTTGATTTGAATTATTAGTGTCATGTGCACCTAGGTACAGTGAAAAGTTTTATTTTCAATGTAGTTCAGGCAGATAACACCATACAAAGATCATAGGGTGACAGCACAGAGCTAAGAATACAAAGTTAACGGAAAATTGCACAAAACACAAGATCAACTTTGGATTTGAAATTGGAGAGGTCCATTTGGCAGTCTAATAACAGTGAGGCAGAAGCTGTACTTGACCCTGTTAGTACTTGTGCTTAAGCTTTTGTACCTTCTGCCTGACGGTAGAGGTTGGATGAGATTATAACCGGGGTACGATGGTTCTTTGATGTTGGCTGCCTTCCTGAGGCAGCGAGAAGTGTAGATGGAGCCAAAGGATAGAAGATTGGCTTGTCTGATGGATGGGGCTATGCTCGTGACTCTGTAGTTTGTTATAGCCCTATGAAAATCAGTGGGCATACTAAGATGTGTTCTGGAACTCAGCAAGTGAAAAATGGATAGAGACACACAGTGACAGTCTGAGAGGGCACCTCAACTCATATAGTTGGACAATTTTGGAAAATGATTAATTCATTAAACAAAATTAACCAGTGACTACACCTTAAAGGGATGCTTAAGGACCAAATTGCTAAAGGAAGCCTTGCAAATGTAAACTAAAATTTGGTTTAGCAAGAGATGATGCACTCCAATCCCTGAGGCATCCATTATTTACAGAAATCCTTGCTAATAGACTTCACACACTCCCCACCCCCATGGTCTCCCAGCTAGTTTATCATTGCACAGATCCTAGAAAGGGATTGTACCTAAGGTTTTGGAGTAGATTTGTAACTCAGGTTGTGGATGTTGTGGTTGGTTGGCTCGCCGAGCTGGTTTCTTGTTCTGCAGATGTTTCGTTACCATGCTGGGTAACATTCTCAGTGCAGCCTCTGATGAAGCGTCAGTGTGTTTTCCCGCCTGGTTTTTAAACTCTGGGCCCATTGGGATGGATTACCTCACTTCTGGTTTTTCTTTGTAGTGGAATGTATATGTGTTTGAGTTCAATGTGTTTATTAATAGCATGCTTCATGGAGTTCCATGCTCCTAGGAATTCTCATGCCTGTCTCTGCCTAGGGATTGTACTCTTAAGATAGCTAGATGACATTGCAACATTTGAAACTCTAATAAAAAAAAGCTTCAGTCTTACTCTCAGTCAGTTAAGCAGTTATTTGGTCAGTTATAAAAGATAACACGGTGTAGAGCTGGATGAACACAGCAGCCAAGCAGCATCAGAGGAGCAGGAAGGCTGACGTTTCGGGCCTAGGCCCTTCTTCAGAAAATTTGATCAGTTAGTCAACTATGTTTACAGTGTAGCAGGACTTAAGTAAGTTTGGAACCCAACCTTTACATAAGTATGTTATTATGTCAGAGCGTGTAGTGTTGTAAATAAAGTCCCAGCCAATCCAGCCTTTCTTTATAACTAAAACCTTCCATACCTGGCAACATCCTGGTAAATCTCTTCTGAACCCTCTTTAGCTTAATAATATCCTTCTTATAACTGGGCAACAGTATTCCAGAACAAGGCTTACCAATATCCTGTACAACCTCAACATGACTTCCCAACTACTATACTCAAAGTCCAGGCCAGCACCAGGAGGCCACTTGCAATGAGGTGCCAATTCCTGCCATGCTAGGTCGATCACCTGCCAGTAAAATTCTGGCAAGGCAACAGAATTGGCCATCACTGGGGAGCAAGTCATCTTAATTGGCTGCCACCGTCTATAATAGATATCATCTGGTTCTCTGCCCATCCCTCGGCAACATTGCAGGAGTTGTGATTGAGCCACAGAGCTATCCTAAAATGCTGCTCCCCACTTCATGATTTTCCAAGCCATTGTTTCTCCAACCCTGTTTCATAGGGTCAATGAGAAAATTCAGCCCGACCTTGCTTTCTGTCTTTCATTCACACTGAAGAAGGCATTGAGCTTTGAACTTTCTCTTCCCCAAATACACTAACTTCAAGATCGCTATAATGGAGCAAGTTAGGAATTATAGCCACTCTGCAGTACACTCTGAGGATGATCATCGTTCATCTCTCCAAGGAGAACAGTCCCAACATCTTCAATCCACCCTCAACACTGAAGCTCCTCATCCCTTGAACTATTCTTGCCAATCATTTCTGCACTTTCTCCAATGTATTTGCATCTTTCCAATAATATGGTGCCCAGGAAAGTACACCAGGTGTAGGAAAGTTTATCTTCTACAAGTTCAACATCATCTCCATGCTCTTGTACTCTACACCCCTATTAATAAAGGCAAGGACACTGTATATTTTATGAACTACTCTTTCCACCTGTTCTGCCACCTTCAATATCCATGCCCATGTTCACCCAGGTCCCTCAGCTCCTGCACCCCACCCCCCTTTAGAATTGGATATCCTGTCTTGTATTGCCTTAGTGTTCTTGCTGCCGAAGAGCATCACCTCACACTTCTCTCTATTGAGGCTCATCTGCCCCCTCCTCCAACTTCTCAATGTCTTTTTGGAATTCTGTGTTGTCCTCCTCACAGTTTAAAATTCTTCCAAGTTTCGATTCAACCTTTACTTTGATTTAGATCATTAATACCTCTTAGGAAACTGCACTATAAACATTCCTCCTATGCAAAATATATCCAATGATAACTACTCTCTGTTTCATATCACTCAGCCAATTTTGTATTCATGTTGCTGCAGTCCCTTTCATACCATAACCTGTAAATTTCCTCACAAATCTGTTGAGGCACTATCAAACACCTTCTGAAAATCTATGATAACTGTTACTATTATTAAGGCCTTTCCATTACTACTTCAAGAATCTCCAGCAAGTTAGTTGAACATGATTTCCCATTCAGAAATCCACGCTAACTCCTCCTAATCAACCCACCTTTTTCCATGTGACTCCTAATTCTATCCTGAATAATTGATTCTCGAAGCTTGCCCACCACTGAAGTTAAATAACTATTCTGCATTTGCTGAGATATGATCTTTCTTGAACAGACCTGAATGTTTGCAATTCTCCATTCTTTGGCACATCCCTGAGTCCAGAGCAGATTGCAAGAATCTGCCCAGTGCCGCTACAATTTCTACCCTCACTTCCTTTAAAATCCCTGGATGTATCTCATCTGGTCCTGGTGTCTTGTCAATTTCATGTCCCAGCCGCCCAGCAGAGATTTCTTCCTTATTAATTTTGAACTCGCCCAGTGACAGAGTTTCCTCCCAGTCACCATGGCCTGGACATCTTCTTCTTTTGTAAAATCTAATGGAAAGTGTTCATTTAACATCTCCGCTCTAGCCCCTTTCTCCATGTGTGATTCCCCTTTCTGGCCGTTAAATCGCTTTAGTCCTCCTCCAACTATTCTTCTACTAGTTGTATGCCCATAGACTTTGAGATTTCCCTTTATGTTAGCTGCTTGTCTTTTCTTATAATTCCTCTTCGCTTCTCTAAGTTTCTTTTTCAACTACTGTCCAAACCTTCAGTATTCCATTTGGATCTCAATTGCATCTTCTGTCTTACCCCATCACACATTTTCTTTATCATGTTCATTTTGATCTCATTCAGAAAACTCTGCATTTGTTTGTCCTATCTTTCCCATTTGAGGAAATATACCTGGCACTTCATGAGCTATCTGCTCTTTGAAGGTAGCCCGTTGCCCAGTTACTGTTTTTTTCCCAAGAGCCTCCTGTTCCAGTCAATCTTGCCCAGCATTGAAGTCAGCTCGCAACCTATTGATTTTTCTTACTCTGGATTGTGGTATGCCATTCTCTTGTCTCATCATGAACCATATGACACGATGGTGGGTGTCTCCTAAATGTTCCCCCACTGACACTTGATCCACTCGGCACACCTTGCTTCCGATGACAACGTCCAATGGTACATCTTTCCTCATTTGACTGGGCACATGCTGCTGTACAAAAGCTCTGCTGAACACAGCATAAGACCACTCACGCCTTACACTATATCTATATTTGGGGAATTGAAGTTTATGGCATGTCAGCTCAGGTCAGTGGTCCAGAATAAGTGATATGTCATGAGCCATACGTAAGAAATAATGGACCCTACCCATGTTCTAGACAACACCATTACTCTGCATATCGGCATTTCTCTGTAATTTCTTTGTTCCTCTCTGAGCACTCCACTGGTTGGTGGCTTATAGAATGTGCCAAGTATTATAATTGCATCCTTTTTTTCCCTTAGCTCTAGCCAAATTGATTCTGTTCATCAACTTCGTGTAACATCCTTTTTCTCCACTACTGCAATGCTGTCCTTAACCAATTCTGCTCCCCCTCTTTCTTTCCTTTCTTCTCAATCTTCCTGAATAAACAATATTATTACACTTCCTTGAGCCAGGTCCGAATATTATTGCACTTTCTTGAACCATGTCTCTGTTATCACCACAACATCATGTTTCCACATTGCAATCTGCACTTGTAACTTCCAAGCTTATTTTACTGTACTCTTAACATTCACACGTACGTGCATTAACTCTGTTTTGGGCTTCCATTTCTTTTGCCTTTATGCTATGTTCATCTATTAACTTGTTATTTTCTATGTTAGTGACAGCTTTATACCCCAGTCATTTCCAAATCATGATATTCCCCTCTACTATTTGTTCATCATTCCCCACCAAGTTGGTTTAAAGCCCTACCAACTGCACTAGCAGAACACCCCACAAGGTATTCAGTCCCAGCTCTGTTCGTATGCAACGTGGCTTGTGCAGGTACTGGCTCTGCTAAAGCCAATCCCTGTAATTTAAACCCCTCCCACGGATTTATCCATCCAGCCACATATTAATTTGCCTTATCTTCCTATTTCTGTACTCCCTTGCACATGGCACTGGGTGTAATCCAGAGTTTACAACATCTGAGGTGCTGCTTGGTAGCTTTTTACCTCATTCATTAAAATCTGATTACAAGACCATGTCCCCCTTACTACCTAAATGACTAGTACCAACATGGACCACAAGCTCCGGCTGTTCAGTCTGCCCCAGAAGAATGCCCTGTAACCATGGACTCCTTGACCCTGGCACAAGGGAGACAGCATGCCATTCTGCAGCTTCAGAAAGGCCTGTCTGTTCCCCAAATGAATGAATTCCTCTCATCATATTGCTCCCCTTTCTTCTTTCTCTCCTTCTGTAGAGTCAGGCCACTTGTGGTGCTAGAGGCTTGGCTCTGGCTGCAATCTCTTGAGGAATCAGCTTCCAAACTGGAAAACCAACATGTGAGTGACACCCCAGGTGACTCCTGCAATACCTGCCTGATTCTTTTTGACTCCCTGGTCCTTCCTTACTCCAACCCGTTGAGCTTGGTGAGACTCAACTCTCTAAATATGCTATCCATGTAACTCTCAGCCACATGAAGTTTCCAGCCACTGTTCAAGCTATGGAGTTCAGACTTAAGCTTCCCTAGCTCCTACACATGTGGTTGTCCATGACACCAGTAGGGTCCATGACTACCTACACATGACAATCATGCATTCCACTCAACCGAGCTGAGCTGCCATGTTTCAAACTTAACAAGTCCTACTTACTCACTGACTTCTTTACTTTCTTAATTACTTCATTTTAAAATTACTCCCCTTACTTTAACCTAACTCTCTTTTCCCTTATTTTACTTTGAATTACTAAAACTAATTTTGCACATTTTCCTTGACTTTCATTTATCCTAGTGTCATCTCATTTCGCTCTTGGACAATTTTATTGATTCATATTGATTGGCTTTATGACTTAAGTAGGACTACCTATGCTTTAGAACGCTACAATAATTTTTTAAATGTAAATCAACAATAAACATTATGAGCAACACATTTTATTGCACTGAAGAAGTAAATAGAAGACTTTTAAAAGTTCCCTCATGGCAACAGGTTTGTTTGAACTGTAATCGTACATGTCAAAGGCCATAAATCAAATTTGGCTGGCAGATTAAAACTATATATTCTTGTTTTATTAATGTTGCTAAATATAGTTTTGAAAAATACAATGCAAATTTTAAAAATGATTAAATATCTGGAATTGATATAAAGAAACATCTGGACTGCTGCTACATTGATAGTTAATATGTAAGAAATGCATTTGTTGGATCATTGCACAATATTATTTTGTATTAATTGTAAGCATTTAGTAAATTAGTAAGATTTAAATCCAGCATAACATACAAACTTGCATGGTACAATCTTGAAAAATAGTAATTTTTCGTTCATCCATGCATGGATATGATTCAAACTACATTTACTCACATTTCCAAAAGCATTTCATTGACTCATTTTGCAATTTGCCTGAAAATCAGGTCAGTGGAAGTATAAATTTGCATTTTTGACTATTTGGGTTTTCTCATAATAAATGGTTTTGTCAATAAATCAAAGTTGCAGAATGGAAAAAAAAAATGGGGCAGGGGGCTAAGAGGTGGCCTTCCTTAACTAGCTCAGTGTTTAATGTCATGATTGTCCCAAACTTCCATCCATTGTGACAAGAAAGACAGGCCAGAAATCTGGAATTGTAACCAGGAATTAGAATGAAGATTGCAGTGCCTGGCAGAATAGGTAGCTACATTTGTCTAAATGATAATGGAAGGCGGCAGATGTGACGCACATGTAATTTTTGCAAAGATGTTACGAGAAAAAACTCCACTTTGCAACCAGGAATCAAACTCATAAGATGCTACATTCTGCCCTCTTTCCCGTTTGCCTTGGAAACCTGTAAAGATCTATGGAAGATCAATGCAACTGTAACCTTTGAAAGGAGACTGCTAAGCTGTGTGCGGAAAACCCTATATTAAGGCAAATGAAGAGGACTTAAACTTGCAACAGTGAATTGAAATCTTCAAAAGTGACATCCAGAAAAGCAAATATCAGTATTTCACTTTTTTAATCAGAGCTGAAAAGTTGGAGAACTCTTCTAGAGATCTAAGTAGAGAAAGAGGGATCCACCTGAGCACAGTTAGCTGATCGAAATCGCAGAGTGGCTGAAGTGAGGGTGTGCAAGGACAGACAAGCAGGAATACACCATAACAAAAATCCCCTGCCAGGAGGAACCAGAAAAAGCAGCTGCATTCAAAAAAACATCAACCAGTTGTTCCTACAGAGAATGATTATTTGAAAGCAGTGATATTTTTCAACTTCAGCCAAGGCTAAGATTGCCACCTTCGCCCCAATATTACTTGTGCACTTATGAGCCTTGTGTAAGATTAAGGTAGAAGGATACTGTAATATTGTTGGAGTGAGGTAAATAACTGGGTGCATTGGGTTGTGGGATGTGTCAAGAAAGAAGATGAACCTCAAAGTAAAATTATATATTTTGAAACAGGGCATATTTCCCGAGAGTCTTTGAAAGGGTCCACAAAACTAAAATAAGACATGGAATGTGGGCATCTCTGGCTAGGCCAGCATTTATTGCCCATCCCTAATTGCACAGAGGGCAGGTGAGAGTCAACTGCATTGCTGTGGGTCTGGAGTCACATGTAAGCCAGGCCCCAGGTAAGACTGGCAGTTTCCCTCCCAAAAGGATATTAGCGAACCTACTGTATTATTCCGCCCCCCCCAACAAACAATTAATGGTCATCATTAGACTCTTAATTACAGATTTTAATTGAATTCAAATTCCACCATCTGCTATGGTGGGATTCAAACCTGGGTTCCTAGATCATTGCCTGGTTCTCTGTATTAACTCTGTCCAGTGATGATACCACCAGGCCAGCACCTCTATTCATTGATGTAATGTTTACTTTGTCTGGCTAAATGCAAGAACTAAAATCAGACCAATTGAGTAAGGTATTGCTCAAATAAAGCAGAAAATATTCCTTACTTTATATAATTTAACAGTGTAGACGATCAATGGATATTTTTAATTTTTTTCACAACATTATCATTTATTCCTCCCATTCTTAATGTCAAAATATCATTGTTCTCAAACAGATCCATCCAAATGCTGATCGTGATAGTCATTGCAGTACAGAGTTGTTTAGACACAATATCATTCATTTATCGATGGTTGGAGCAGTAGGTGTTTGCAACCACAAGCCATTAATTTAGGGCGTGGTTTGGTGTTTCTTGTAGCATTCCTCAAGATAAAGGTAAATAATATTGAAGATCTTCACCCAGGATTCACGGATCTCTGGTGTAAAGGTGCTTCCCAATGATTCGGCCATGATTGCAACAATTAAATCAAATATAATCTAGACAAGAAAGAGTAGAAAAAATAAAAGTGAATTCAATGGGACGTGTTAGGCTTAAAGGGTATCAAAGAAAGTGAACTTTTTTAAAATATAATTTTGATATTTGAGCTGCTTTCAATCACACATTTTGAGTTCACCATTGGACATGGAGGCCCAGGGCTGGAATTGCTGAACAGGATTATGCAACACATTTTCAAACCAAAAAGCTTACTTTAACCAATGGATTATGTGGAGGTCCAACCTCAAAGCTGACAATATAGAAAATCGCACGTTCATGCAGATCCTAGGCCCTCGCTGATACACACTGCACGTAGTACCAGCTGGGACATGATATCTGACCTACAGGGTGAAGCCCCGAAGTTTCAACCTTCCAATAAAGATCAACCTAAACAAGGGCAGGATGGGAATATAGGTCCACAGGCTGAACAGGATCGGTGCTGGATCCACTGCTTTTCATCATTTACTCAGTCGATTTGGATGTGAATTTAGTAGCTTTAGTTGTGTGTTTGTGGATGTGTAGTGGACATTCAAAATTATCTCAGAATTCAGCAGGATGTTGATTGGATGGACCAACAGGCCAAGGAGTGGCAGATGGACTTAATTTAGTGAGGTGCTTCATTTTGGAAAGGCAAATCAGGGCAGGACTTATACATTGCATGGTAAGGCTCTGGGGAGGGTTGCCTAGCAAAGAGACCTAGGGGTGCAGGTACTTTAATCAATTAATTATGGTGCTGTTCAACTGTATCCATATCCTGCTGTTTTTGGTACCTTGTGTGTGCGAAAACCTCTGCTGTTGAGTGTCCTATTTGCAGAGTTAACTGCTGCAGCTCATAAGCATCCTTCTGAACTCAACTGTGTTTTTTTAAAATCAAAATTGTGCCTGTCCATTTTAATTTGTTATTGTAATGGCTTGCTAGTTTATTATTGCTTGTTGTCAACATAAAAATGTTACTAACACAGAATTAAGTTGAAAATTTTGGATTATTCTTAAATGGTTTTGTAAAACACTATTTGTTCATATTCTTTATGCTCAGCACATCTGTATAAAATCATAACATACGTGAATTGCTATATAATGTTATCGTAGAATCTAGTTAATCATGCAATGCAGGCAATTATGTAGATTGCACTGGTAATGAGAAGGAACTCAGCGCTCAAGTAAACCAAGTTAATTGGATACTTTCAGATGTAGTGCATAGTATGCACAATTTGGCAGTGATTACATTTTCAAAACAATGTAAACGATTCACATTTTGCATTGTCTATTTAATATGCACGGTGGCTCAGTGATTGACACTGCTGCCTCACAGTGCCAGGGTGGTCCTGGGTTCAGTTCAACTCTTGGGTGACTTCCTGTGTGTGGTGTTTGCCTGTTCTCTCTGTATCTGCATGGGTTTCCCTCCTCAGTCCAAAGATGCAAAGGTTAGGTGGATTGACCATGCTAAATTGCCCTGCTGTGCCCACGGATATGAAGGCTCAGTGGATTAGCCACGTGAATGTAGATGGGTCGGGGGTGTGGGGGGGTGGGGGGGGGGCGAGTCTGGGTAGGATGCTTTTTGGGGGCTCGAGGTGGATTCAACTGGTCAATAACCTGCTTCCACACTATTGGGATTCTGTGAACGACCCAAAACCCACTCAGCTCCTGTCATGTGATCATTCCTAGATATTTTTTATTCTCCAAACAATTATAAATCTATTATTTTCCAGCTTACCTCCAAATTGAAACTAGAATTTTTCTACACCAGGACACTGCTGCCTCACAGCACCAAGGACCTGGGTTCAATTCCACCCTCAGGCGACTGTCTGTGGGGATTCTCCCCATGTCTGCGTGGGTTTCCTCCGGGTGTTCCGGTTTCCTTCCACAGTCCAAAAATGTGCAGGGTAAGTGGATTGGCCATGCTAAATTGCACATAGTGCCCAGGGATGTTTAAGTTAGGTGGGTTAGACATGAGAAATGCACAGATAGGAGAATGGGTCAGGAGGGATGTTCTTCAGACGGATGGAATGGACTTGTTGGGCCAAATGGCCTGTTTCCATACTGCAGGGATTCTATGATTCTAGGTTTTATTTGTAGCACTGATTTACCAAAGAGGAAATGAAAATTTTCTTCAACAACCATATATGATTGATCAGAAAGAACTCCCATGTTACTGTGGTGATATTGCTACATCTTCACCAGGCAGCCCAGGTTCAAGTCCCACCTACTCCCAGAGGTTTGGAATAATATCTCTGAACAGGTTTACTTGGAAAAACATCCAGAGCATAACATCTGTTTAAGCTGACCAAGCATTTTCCAAGATCTTGTGACACCTTGATAGTGTCCCCAGTGGGTTCACGTCCTACCTGCTCCAAAGTGCTCCATTTCTTAATGAGCAGGATCATTAAAAATATCTATATGCTTTATCCGGGATTTTCAATTAAACATTCTGATATTTTGACTTACTCTGGCTGTAGTTTACTATTTACACTGTGACTTGCAGGTATTAGAGATATCATTACCTCATCAAAACCTATAATGGAGGTTTGCCAGCGTTGTTTTCCTTAAAATACATAAAATACTGAACGCAAATTCAGAGAAACAACAAAGAAAAAAAAACATACCACATTAACTGGAGACTTACCTGAAAGTTGTATACCTCCACTGTATGTACAAAAACATGCCTTTCTGCCATGGTATCCAGGATGCAGCAGACTGCAGCCCAATCATCCAGTTTTTCAAAGATGCTGGTCAGTTTGTTCATCACAGTCTTGCCATGTCTTTTGATCTGAGCGGAGTTTTGCATTTCTTCCTGGGTTGAAATGTTCTTAAAATGCTTAAAGTACTTTTTCGTCTCAGGGTAATCCGTGAACAATCTGATTTGTGCAAGAGAAAGATATTTGAAAAGTATTAACAACGGATATATATTTTATGACCTATACTTCAGCGTGCAGGGCAGAGATTCGAAATGTACAGCTGATGCAAAGCTTGAAATTGTGAACCATAATGTGGGTAATGACAGACTTCAAGAGAACATAGGGAGAATGGACAGACAAGTGGATGAAATTTCACACAGAGAAGTGTGAAGCAATACATTTTGAAAGGAAGAACAAAGAGAGGCAATGTGAATTGGAGGTTACAATTCTAAAGGAGATGCAGGAGCAGAAGGGCTTGGGGGTATATGTGCATAAGTGATTAAAGGTTGAGAAATTGCTAAATAAAACGTAGAGAACCTTAGGCTTTACAACAGGACAAAAACACAGAAGTTACAACGAACTTTGTACAAAACATTGGCTCTGACTTCACTAAAGTACAGCGTTCAATTCTGAGCAGCACACTTTAGAAAGAATATAAAGACATTAGAGGAGACGCTGAAAAGATTCAAGAGAATGGCTCCAGGGACATATGACTATGCAGATGGGTTGGAAAAGCTCTGTCTGTTCCTACTGCAGAAGGGATTAAGAAGAGATTTGACTGAGCTGTTCAAAATTACAAGGGGCCTGGGCAGAACAGTCATGGGAAAACTGTTCCCACTGACAGCCCGAGATCCAGCAGTGAAGTCGATTTTGAGAACAATGCAATAGGGACAAGTTTTAACATTCCACTAAAAATCTGGACAACCAGATTAAGGGCAGACTAGGAAGATGGGTCCACAAGTCGAACCTGAGAATTCGTACCAATTGTCACTATCTAAGCCAGACCACCTCAAACACATCGAACTCCCCTGAAAGACCCACTCCATTGTAGCAGCACATCTTTTAATGCTGCCTCAGCTTTAGCTGCTGAATGGAATCTTAACCTCAGTGTCAAACTCCATCTGCTCCCCCTAGCACTGAGCAAAATGGGAGGCAATGCCTCGTGGCATTATTGCTGCAATGTTGATCAGTGGAATTTGAATTCAATATTAAAAAATTTGGAATTAAGAATCTAACGATGACCCTGAATCCATTGTCGTCTGTCGGAAAAACTCATCTAGTTCACTAGTGTCCTTTAGGGAGGGAAAATGCCATCCTTACTTGGTCTGGCCTACATGTGACTCCAGGCCCACAGCAATGTGGTTGACTCTTAAACCTCTCTGGGCAATTAGGGATGGGCAATAAATGCTGGCCAGCAATGTCCTCTTCCCAAGAATGAATAAAGGAAAGAAAATAAAACGTACCTTTAAGACAGATGGAGGTAACATCAATCAGCCAGTCAGCCCCAGACTGTTGCTGCCCAGGGAAAAACAATTATTGTGTGGTGAGTATTTAGAATTGGGAATGAGTGTATGACAGAGACAGATTCAATTGGGGCCAGTAAAAGATAACTGACTAGTCATCTGAAGAAAAAAAGATGACAGCACTTTAGGGAAAGGACGGGAGAGATGGACTAATTGAGATGTTCCTGCTGTGAGCTGGCACAAACACAGTTGGCCAAATGGTTTCCTTCTGCGCTGTAATTACCCTATGATCCTAAAGATAACAACATTTTGAGCATTCTTTTAACCAAAATAGAATGTTTCTTATTTTGAACCCAAAAGAAAAAGACAAAAATCAGCAAGTCTTCCAGAAATCAGATTTTTTTAATCTCTAGCCAAAATATGACGATGTTGAAATTAATCATTATCAAGGAGGAAAGCAATAGCTGATTATATTCAACACATCTTCAAATAGAGAAGCAAAAGAAAGGATTTTACGCCAATCTACTACAATTTTTTAAAGTGGTAACTAACGCTGTTTAATGGCTATCCAGTGGATTAAAAATTACTATATACTTTTACAGCAGTTTTGACAAAGGTCCAAATGTTAGACGATTAAGGCTGGTGACCAATAATAATTTATCTAACGCTGAAGAACTTGTGACGCACTGATAAGAGCTTTATCTGAGATTAGTAGGAAGCCTAGTCTTAGTCTGCTTCTGTTTGGCCTATTCATGTGAGATAGGAAGGAAGGTAATTCTAATAGCTAGGTTACAATAGGGTAATGACAATTACCTGGATGGCAGGTTAGAACAAAAAGAATTTATAGCATTACATTTGGTGGATGGGTTATAAAGAGGGTCATTGATATAGGTATATAGTGTCACACATAATGTAACAGGAAACATGTAGCAGAGGAGTCAATTAGCAAAATTAGATGAGGGAAAAGGTACTAGGTATGTACTGAGTATTTTCTCAAAGTTATATATATTGACATGAAGCAATAGTGCAAAACAGGGAATGGTGAATTAAAACTCATTTCATATCTGTCCTCATTAGTCCTGAAGCAGTAAATTTAATGTCCTAGCAACTAAACCATCCAAGTAATTTCATATCACTTGAGACTGTTTATATACAACTCAAAATAGGCTGTTATCATCTTGTATAATTGATCAAATTTGCAACATTGTGTTGTGTGCAATGTGGGATTCTCTAGGCACCCCAGTTTCCTCCCACAGTCCAACAATGCATAGGTTAGGGCGGATCGGCCACGCTAAATTGCCTTGTCGTGTCCAGGGATATGCAGGTTAACTGGGTTAGCCATGGGAAATGCAGGGATAGGGTGGGGGCTAGGTCTGGATGAGATGCTCTTCAGAGGGTCAGTGTACACTCGATGGGTGAATGGCCTGCTTCCACTCTGGAGGAATTATCTGATCTGTGAGTTAAATGAGCTACAGGAAGGTGTTCCTCGTTCTACTGTCTGGGCGGGAGGGCAGGAATACCTACTTCCCAAAAAATAATCCCCCACCCAAGTGTCAAAAGTGCAAAGATATCTTGAAGTGAGTGTGAATTCAGGTCACAGCACTCCAAGTTATTGAAGTAAAACGTACAGGTCTGACTCTCTGTTAAAAAGATTGACAGAAACGTGATATAATTCTTTGAAATGCTCCAAGAAATATAAACAACTCCTTCATTTACATTTTCATCGATCTGAACTGATTACAGTCTTTATCTGACATTAATACACATTGATGTTTCAGCAGTATCATGGAATAACTAGCACACTCTCACGCTCTTGGAGTACTATCAGAATTGCACTCCTATTGAGCTCCTGTTTTTTATTACTCAATGGAAAGAGCCAAGCAAACATTCATTGAACCAAATGTTGATACAGCAACAATAAAAGAACAATGATATAGCACAAAGTCCTGGACCTCCCTTCCTAACAGCTTTGTGGGTGTCTCTACACCATAAGAACTACAGTGGCTCAAGTAAGCAGCTGAACACCACCTTCTCATGGGCAAACATGGATGGGAAATGAATGTTGCCCAGCCAGTCATGCCTTTATCCCATGAATCAGAGAAACACAGCACTGAGCCCATCACGCATATGTCAGAATGTGAATCTAAAAAACTGAGTTCATCTCACATGCTACCATATTTCAATGTTAGATTGAGCTGTTTTTCAAAAGAACTAAACACAGACAATTGTTGAGAAATCCAACAGGTCCAGCAGCATCTGTGCAGAGAGAAAAACAGAGTTAAATGTTTCCAGCCTGGTGTGGCTCTCAGTCATAGAGTCAGACAGCATGGAAACAGACCCTTCTGTCCACAATCCCAAACTAAATTAGTCCCACCTGCTTGTTCCCAGCCCATTTCCCTCCAAACCTTTCCTATTTATGTATCTATCCAAATGTATTTTAAACATTATAATTGTAAGCTTTTGTAAATGTCTCTTAAAAGTTGCAATTGCACCTACATCCAACAATTTCTTCAGGAAGATCATTCCACACACAAACCGCCCTCTGTGTAAAAAAAAAAGCTCCTCACGTCTATTTTAAATCTGTCTCCTCTCACCCTAAAAACATGCCCCCGGTCTTGAAATCCCCATCCTAGGGAAAAGACAACTACCATTAACTCTATCTGTACCCGTCATGATTTTATAAATCCCTATAAGGCCACCTTTCAGCCTCCTACAGACAATAGGCAATAGGTGCAGGAGTAGGCCATTCAGCCCCTCGAGCCAGCACCACCATTCATTCTGATCATCCACAATCAGTATCCGGTCCCTGCCTTATCCCCAAATCCCTTGATTCCACTATCTGTAAGAGCTCTATCTATCTCTTTCTTGGAAGTATCCAGAGACTTGGCCTTCACTGCCTTCTGGGGCAGAGCATTCCACATATCCACCACTCTCTGGGTGAAGAAGTTTCTCCTCAACTCTGTTCTAAATGGCCTATCCCTTCTACGCTCCAGTGAAAATAGTCCTAGCCTATCCAGCCTTTTTTTTATAACTCAAACCTTCGGGCAACATCCTTCTTCAGAACTGACTCGAAGATGTGAAACATCAACTTTGTTTCTCTCTCCATGAATACTGCCAGACCTGCTGAGGTTCTTCAGCATTCTGAGTGCTTGTTTCAGATTTCCAGCATCCACACTGCTTTGCTTTTATTTGATTTGCTTTGTTTCGCTGAGCACCTAGATCACTGCAGACAAAGTCAATAGTGACTCCACCTTCTTTCTGAGAATGTCAAGGGATATGGTATAATAACAGGTAAAGAGCTGAACATATAGATTGGCCATGATCAAACTGGTTGACAGAATAGGCTCGGGAAGCTGAGTGCCTTAACTGTGTTGATATATGTTAAAATAATGGGTGCTACAATGGTGGCATTGAATAAAGCATAGAGACTGAAAGATTAAGCTGCATAGTGCAGATTAAGCAATGTTCAACACAGATATTATAAGGCAGAACTCATTATTAAATTAGCAGACATGATTTTGATTATCTATACAGCTATGTAACTATGAATGAGATTCCAACTCATGTTAGGCCATGGTGGACAATGAAATTGTTTATTGACAGGTTATAAATCTATTGTTCTTTATCATAAGTTTTCTGTGGGAAGGAAACGAAACTTACCAATTGTCGAGGCTGAAGTAATAGTGCGGCACTATACTGAGCTGTTTTACTTGATGTGCTTCTGTAATACTGTGGGGTGTTGACAGCAGAAGAGAGCAGCTCAGTAAAGTCAGAGTGTGGATTTGCAGAGGATGTGGTTCCTGGAGGAAGATGTCAATTACAGAAGACAGAGTGGAACAGCATCAGTAAAGACAGTGAGAAATGTAGTATGAGCAGACAAGAAAGTTAGATTCGGAGGATTACAAAAGACAAGAAAAGCTATTGAGATCAATTTGGGTGGAAGTGAAAGCAGTGAAAGCTAATGCCTAATGGGAGCGAGAAACACATGGAGAAAGACCTGGATATTTAGAAACGGAATGCTAGGGAAATATGTGCTTAACATTAGAAAAATGGAAAGAATTGGATTGAATATTAGCTGCAAAATTCCAACAGAACATTCACTGGGGTGAACACTCTGTGGTAGGAGAATATTCAAACATAGCATGTGAATGTACAAAGTAAGAGCAGATTAGGCCATTCATCCCCTTTAGCCTTCCCCACCATTCAATAAAATTATGGCTGATCTGACAGTGGACTCAAGTCTATAACTATTGACATCTTTGTTTATCAGGAATGAATCTACCTTTGCCTTAACATGACTGCCTCTACCACGGATGACTCTCAGAGATAATATTCCTCCTCATCTCAATCTTAGATGAAACTCCCCTGATTTTTAAACTGTTCCCTAGTTCTAGCCCACCCACAACAGGAAACAGCCAATCAACTCCATCTTGTCAATAGCCATCAGGACCATCTCTCATTCTTTGAAACTCCAATAAATACAGGTCCAGCCTATTCAACTTTCCCTGATTAAACCATCTCTCCCTACCGGAGGTACCAATCAAGTGAACCTACTCTGAACTGCCTCCATTGTAAGCACATCCTTTCTTAAATAATACCAAAATTGGGCACCAGGTGTAGCCTCTCCAAACTCTATTCAGCAGCAGCAAAATATTTCTACATTTAGATTTCATTCTTGTTGCAATAAACAACAATCACCCATTTTCCTTCCTAATCACTTGCTGAATGTAATTCATGTACTAAGACAGTAGTAATACACGTGACAGGTCAGATTTCTTCCAGTTACAATTAATGGTATGTCTCTGCTTCCAGCTCCACCGCACTAGTACAAGGAGGCTAAACATTAAGTTGTTAACAGCTGAAGTGCTATATACTGGACACTTTAAAAAAAACTATCATAGTCCCAGAGTCAGAAGTCATAGGACACCAGGTTATTGTCCAAATTGAAATCATACGCTTTTGAAATGATGCCCCTTCCTCAGGCGAAGTGACGAAGGAGCTGTGCTTCCCAAGCTTGTGTTTTCAAATAAATCTGTTGGACTATAACCTGGCGTCGTGTGATTTCTGACTTTGTTCGCTCCCCCCCACTCACCATCCAACACCGGCACCTCCACATCACAGTGCCCGAGGCGCACAGAGCTGCTGTCTCACAGCGATAGGCAACTGGTAGTGCGTTTCAACCTGTGGGTCACCACACCTCAGTTCGCCAACGGCGTGGGTCAATGCCTGCGCTGTCTGGGGTTACCATCAAGGCATTGCCTTCTCAACCCTGTCCCTTGTCTGAGACCCGGTCGATGCTCAGGTAAACTCACCACCAGTTGCTCCATTCCTAAACGTCTACGGCAACTTTGTGACTATATGCTAATTGCTACTGTTAAACCACAAACATTTAGCTTCCATTACCACCCAGCATGCTGACTTTACATTGTTTAGCTGCTTATAGTTTACTTATTTTGTGCATTTAATCACAAATATCTTTCCAGCGTGTAGATTTTTTTTTAAAAAAGGAAACAATTTCCCGATCAGAATAACAACCAGGTTTGGAAGGTCACCTGTAGATTTTTAACTCGCGACCCATAATGAACCACACATGTCCGTTAAAACCACACAGCATGAAGGTTAGCATTGATTCTGCAAGACACGGGACAACTGAGAGAGACATCTTAATATTTCCCTTAAAATAAATAATTCTTACTGGGCTGCAGTAATTTCAGAAGTATTGATGTTGCAGCTGAGAACTTCTGATTTGTTGGCTCACCAATCTGGAAGCAATTTTCTTAAAAAAGTTTTCAATATTTCTAAACGCCTGGATCTCTGCCTACAAGAGGTGTTAATAAATATTTTCAATGAAGTAATTATTAGTGAGATACTGGACAGTGCATCCACTTCTTTATGATAAGTGCAGTTATTTCATATCTTTCAAAACAAAAGACAGAAGATCTCGGGAAAAGACAGACTTAGACCCTGGATTTTAATTCTGCGCATTCTCGTGGGTTTTGAACAGACTGAAATTTGCTCCTGTTTCAAATAATGAGCTTTGATCAGAACTTGCACCTCCGCACAGGTGCGACCTGACCTGCTGAGGATTTCCAGTGTGTGTTGTTTTTGCCTAACAGTTAAGCTTGCACGTTTTATTTCAAATGTTTGCACAGCTCTGTGTTCGCAGCGGTCATAACAGCTCCTTAAAGCAGCGTCGCTAAAAATAGAGCCTAATTATCAGATGTACTAGACGGAATCCATTAGCGCCCAGCTAATAGAAATGCCTGTGAGATTGAAAGGAAGCAAACAGTGCTGGCAGAAAGCAGCCGTGGGGATGAAAATTAAAAAGCTGGAGATCATACACACCTCAGGACCACAGTCCTGCCGTTTCCCTCAGGATCCGCAGCCAATTTCTCCCAGACTGCACGGATGTTCGCTTTGTCAGCCTCTGTCAGCTCACCCATTGTAGCAGCGCTCAGTCCCCCTGGCAGTCTACAGGCAATCTATCTGTGTGTGTGTGTTGCAAGCCTGTCACCTTTAACTTCTTTCAGGGTTCCCTAGCTATCACGTGGCAGACACAGATCACGCCTCTTTAACTGCAGGAGATCACTCCTGATCGTGGCACCAGTTATTAACGATTGTATCTGTGTGTGTGTGCGCACTTATGCAACAGGACTATGGAACAACTAGAGACACAGTCCGGATTGCGGGCGATGGAGTGTCTTCAAACCAAAAAGCCTGAGGATATACAAGGTCAGGGTAGGGGAGTCCAAAACCATAGAGGGCACAAGTTTAAGGTGAGAGGGGGGAAAGATATAAAAAGGGACTGAAGGGGCAACTTTTTCACACAGCGGGTGGTGTGTGCATGGCACCAGCTGAGCCAAAGTGACTCAGTGGTTAGCACTGCAGCCTCACAGCGCCAGGGGCCCAGGTTTGATTCCAACCTCGGGCGACTGTCTGTGCGGAGTTTGCACATTCTCCCTGTGTCTGTTTGGGTTTCCTCCAGGTGCTCTGGTTTCCTCCCATAGTCCAAAGATGTGCAGGTTAAGTAGATTAGCCATGGCAAATAAGCTCAGACATGTAGGCAGTGAGGCCGCATTTGAGGGTGTCAGTGTGAATGTGATGGGTTGAATGTTGTAGCGATTATATTCCATATCATAACATGTGAAGGAAGTGGTGGAGGTGATTACAATTACATTTAAAAGGCATCTGGATTGGTATATGAATAGGAAGGGTTTAAGAGGGATATGGGCCAAATGCTGAAAAATGGGACTGGATCAGTTAGGATATCTGGTTGGCATGGATGGGTTGGATTGAAGGGTCTGCTCCACTGAGGAGAAGGGACCTCGTGGTGGTTCCCTGCCTATGAGCCACGACGGCTAGGTTCAAGTCCTAGAGGTGCATATTAACATCTCTGAGCAGATCAATTAGCAAATATGTAAAGGCTGCAAGCAGAATTTGTGAGAGGACTACTGTAATCACTGCACCATTCAGAATACTGTATCTGGTTGTTCGTGTGTTCCACCTGGAATAGAAAGCCATCTAAAGTTCGTTTGTCAGGAAACCAAAAACAAAGAAGTGTGGATGCTGGGAATCTGAAACAAAAGCAGAAATCGCTGAAGAATCTCAGCAGGTGCAGCACTGTCTATGGGGAAAGAAGCAGTTAATATTTTGAGCCCAGTGACTCTTCTTCTGGACAAATCACTGTATCCGAAACATTGACACAGCTTTCTCTGACCAGCAAAGCTGCCTGACTTGTTGCTTCTGTTCTAATTCCGCTTCTTGGCTTTTTCTTCACTAAACTGTTCAGGCATGTAATGGTGCACCTCTGGAACTTGACCAAGGGCCCCGAGGTGCTGTGGTAATGATGCTACCGCTGTTCCACAGAGAAATCAGATTCGCAATGACAATTTAAAACATAGAACACATTTAATCCCTTTTGCTAACTGTTTAGCTGGAGGACAATGGAAATATTCTGAGGTGGTCAAATTTAACTACGATGTCTTTATAGAAGGAGAACACATGGGCCTGCTCCTTGACAGAATTAAAAAAAATACTAACTAACCTATTCAGAGATGTTATTACACATTTCTGGAGCGGGGGGTACTTGAGTCTAGATTTCTTGGTCCAGGCATAGGAACACTACCACTGAGCCACATGAGGGCCCCCACTACTTTTTTTTAAATTAGCTTACTTTTCCTAATCAATCTTTTCAGAGATATTACTACACGTGTCTGGAACAGACTTGAACCCTGGCATCTTGGTCCAGAGGTAGGGACACTACCACTAAGGCACAAGAGGGGCCCTGCTATTGTAAAATAATTCTTTCAAAATGAAAGCAGCTGTGGTTCAATAGGTGTCTCAACTTTGCCACTCAGGCTTTAGGTTCAAATCTGGTTGAGTGTGGAAATTTATTTTGGCACACCAGGGTAACTCTGGGGGCGTGGACATGCTGGAGGACCTTGGCTGTCTGTAGGTAGAGAGACAGAGTTAATAATCAGATACAGTTCTTCAGAACTGAGCAAGTCATATCAGACTCAAAATGTTTCTCTCAATACCTGCTGAGTTTCTCCAGTACTTCATCTTCATTCGCAGTATTCACAGTATTGTGCTTCGCTCACAGTGTTGTGTGGGATGCTGACTTTTAGAGGAGATGTTAAGCTGCTTGGAACAGCTTTTGAACTCCACATTATCTCAAAGATCTGGCATGTTATCTGTGGTGTTCTGGTCCATAGTTATTGCAAAACATTGCCTAGTAATATCACATTGTGGGAATTTCACATGTACAAATTGGCTGCTATATTTCCTACATTATTAAGGAACTACACTTCGAAAGAGGGAAAGGGGAGGAAGTTTGGCACCCAACAATATTTAAACGAGCATCGTCCACAGGGTTTCTGATTGTTATTGGTGGGATCATACTCTGCACAATTTGGCTGCAGCATTTTCCTAAAGAAATGAATTCATTATTTGTGAAATATTTTGCAATATTACAATGATGGGGTAGTCATAATGCAGAGCTGACACTTTGCATCAGCTTTTGTAGTAAAGGACAATAAAAGCATTCCAAAAATACAAACAAAAAAGAGGCTAAAGATGGAGATAACACATAGTGGAGTTTGAGGAACACAACAGGCCAGGCAGCATCAGAGAAGCAGGAAAACTGACATTTACGAAGAAGGGTCCCGACCTGAAACATCAGCTTTCCTGCTCCTCTGATGCTGCCTGGCCTGCTGTGTTCCTCCAGCTCCACATTGTCTTATCTCAGACTCCAGCGTCACCGGTTTTCACTATCTCAGGATAAAGGTAGGGGTTGGAGGTTGGAATAAACACAATTAATGTCACTTGAGCAAGAATAATACAAAACTAATGGGGGCTAAAAGATGATAAATCCCCTGGACCTGATGGGGTATATCCCAGGAATATAAAGGAAGTAGCTAAAGATGTAGCACAGTCAGAGTAGCACTCGAGGAATATTTAGAGTCTGGAAAAATTCCAAGATGATCGGAATGCTGCCAATATAATGCCCTTATTCAAAAAGGGCGGCAATCAAGAACAGGCAACTGTAGGTCAGTTAGCTGAACAGCCATCGTGGAAAATTGTTAGAGTCTATTGTAAAGAGCATTCATCCCTGGAGCATCAGAGGCTGAGGGGTGACCTTATAGAGGTTTATAAAATCATGAAGGGCATGGATAGGGTGAATAGACAAGATCCATAGGGTAAGGGAGTCCAAAGATAGAGGGCATAGGTTTAAGGTGAGAGGGGAAAGTTTTAAAAGGGGGCTGAGGGGTAACTTTTTCACACAGATGGTATCATATATATATAGGATGAGCTGCCAGAAGAAATGGTGGAGGCTGGTACAATTGCAACATTTAAAAGTCATCTGGATGGGTACATGAATATGAAGGGTTTAGAGAGATATGGGCCAAATGCTGGCAAAAGGGAGTAGATTAATTCAGGATATATGGTCAGCATGGACTAATTAGCTTGAAAAGTCTGTTTCCATGCTGTAGAGCTCTACAACCGTGAATACATAATAAAATCAATTAGAATAAACATTACTTCATGAAAGGGAAATCAGACTTAAATTTATTTGAGTTCTTTGAGAACGTAACATGCAGGTTATATCCAGGAGAACCAGTAGAGCTAATATATTTGGTATTCCAAAATGTGTTCAATAAGGTGTTAGACTTAAGGCAACTTAATATGAAACGATCCCATGGTGCTATGGATTGGTTATTAGCAGGGATGGAGAGTTACCTAACTAGTAGAAGACAGATAGTTAAGGTAAGGGGTACATTTTCAGGATGGCAACCTGTAACTAGTAGTGTTCTACAGGAATCAGTGCTGGTGTCACAGTGCAATATATATTAATGACTTGAAGGAGAGCAAGTGAAGGTACTATAGCCAAATTTGTGGATGACACAAAAACTGGTGGGAAAGCAACTGGTGAGGATGGTACAATAAGTTGAGGATTATAAATGGGTTAAGAGAATGGACAAAAATGTAGAAGATGGTGTAAAATGTGGGGGAATGTGTAAGTCTATGAGCATTTGTAGGAAATATAGGATCTGAATATTTTTCCTATGGGGAAAGGCTACAGAAAGCTGCAGGGCAGGGAGAATTGGGGCTCCTCACTGAAATAACGCTGCAAAGGCTGGTAACCCCAAACAAAGTCACCGTTTATTCACGCATGCGTAGTACACAACATTGTCGCAGATATCTCCAAGAATGAACGGAACCCCTGCAATTCTAGTTTCCATCTGTCAGCCAGGGCTCCCTGATTGGACCTGATTGGATCTCATTACAGTCACTACACATAGCATGAATCAAAGAAGCTAACATAAGGTTTAGCAGCTATCAGGGAAGACAAATAGAATGTTGGCCTTTATTTCAAGGGGAATGGAATATTAGACTAGTGAAGTGCTTACGAAACTAGTTAGAGCACACTCAGAATATTAGAATTTGCTTTAGTGTCACATATAATCAAGTGAGTACAACAAAAAGTTACAAGTCACACATATGGCGCTATCTTAGCCACAAAGATACTTAGGTACAGATTCTTAAGTGCAAATTCTTAAGGGGAAGAAAATTAGAACAATGTAGAGATAAAGGTGCAGCGTTTCAGATCATAAGAATAAATCAGAAACATAAAAAAATAGAAAGTTCAGAACAACAGTCCTTCCAACCAGCCCGGACTGGTATGCTGACCCCAGACTGCACTGGGCTTCACCTCTAGGCTCTCAAGGCCAGGAGACTGCTCTAGAATCACCGAGGCTGGAAGTCCACATTGAGGACTAGCCTCCGAAAGACTGCCACGCTCAGTCGGCTGAGAGGCTGTCTCACTGGGTCCACCGAGAGACCACCACACTGGGCCAAGAGATCGCCATACCAGCTCCATGCTGAGGCCTAGAGTTCAGGTTCACACTGAGGCAATGCCTTCAGAACATCGTCAAGAAGAAAGGAGGAAAAATAAATGTGTGAACAGTTGTGGTCCTCTTATCTAGGGAAAGTTGTATTAACATTGGAGGATATCCAAGAAGGCTCAATAGATTGATTCTGGGTATGGAGGGATCTTCTTATGGGGACAGGCTGAGAGTGTTGGCCTGTCCTCATTGAAGATGATATAAATCAAAGGTGACATTGTTGAAATGAATAAGATTCTTGGGATGCTGAGGCAAAATGTGGAAAGGTTGTTTCCTTTTCTGGGAGAGTCTAGGACCAGAGGCATTATCTCGGGATAAGGGGCAACATATTTCAGACAGAGATGAGGAATTTCTCCTCTGAGGGTATGTGATTCTGTGGAATACTCTACTGCAGAGGGTTGTGGGGTCTTGGTCATTGAAGATATCCGAGGCAGAATGCAACAGATTTTTAAAAAATCAGTTAAGGAATTACGAGTTATGGTAAATAAAACAGGATAGTGGAGCTGAGGATTATCAGATCAGCATCACAGAGAAGACTCAATGGGCTGAATAGCCTACTATTGCTCCTATGCTTAATAGGCTTCTGCTCTGGTTTAAAAAATGCATTTACAGCAATCAGCCTTTGTAAGAATAGCTAGAATTAGAAGGAACTTTAATGAAGAAGGCCCTCAAACTGTCTATCATCCACTTAGAGTCATAGAATTATACGGCAAGGAAACAGACCCTTTTGGCCCAACTCATCTGTGCCAACCAGATATCCTAACCTGACCTAGGCCCATTTGCCAGCATTGGGCCCATATCCCTCTAAACCCTTCTGATTCACATACCCATCCACATGCTTTTTAAATGTTGTAATTGTACCAGCCTCCTCCACTTCCTCTGGCAGCTCATTCCATACACGCACCACCCTCTGCGTGAAAATATTACCCGTCAGGCCACCCATGGTGGCCTCCTGGTCTAATACGGTGACCACACTGCCTGGTGTAGCAGCCTCCTGTGATGGCCTCCAGTCGTGGAGGGGCAGTTCCCAGCATGGCATCCTCACATAGCGGTCTGGAGCGATCTCAGGGCCTCATGATCCTCAAGGTGAACCCTGGCATGGTCTGGAGCCAGGGTCTGGCACAGTCTGGAGGAAGGGTGGGCTGGAAGCTCGGAGCCAAGTGCAGCCTGTGTTGGAAGACTGCTGTTCTGGCCTTCTATTTCTACAACGCTGGACATTTTATTTTCTCTATTTTCTAAGATCTTGGAACTAAAGATGCTGTACCTAGGTACCTTTGTACCTAAGATGGCACTGTAAGGGGTTACACATATACTTTTCACTGTATTAACATAAAACATTACAGCACAGTACAGGCCTTTCAGCCCTCGATGTTGTGCCGACCTGTCATACCGAACTCAAGCCCATCTAACCTACACTATTCCATGTACGTCCATATGCTTGTCCAATGACGACTTAAATGTACCTAAAGTTGGCGAATCTACTACCGTTGCAGGCAAAGCGTTCCATTCCCTTACTACTCTCTGAGTAAAGAAACTACCTCTGACATCTGTCCTATATCTTTCACCCCTCAATTTAAAGCTATGCCCCCTCGTGCTTGCCGTCACCATCCTAGGAAAAAGGCTCTCCCTATCCACCCTATCTAACCCTCTGATTATTTTATATGTTTCAACTAAGTCACCTCTTAACCTTCTTCTCTCTAAGGAAAACAGCCTCAAGTCCCTCAGCCTTTCCTCGTAAGAGCTTCCCTCCATACCAGGCAACATCCTAGTAAATCTCCTCTGCACCCTTTCCAAAGCTTCCACATCCTTCTTATAATGCGGTGACCAGAACGGTACACAATACTCCAAGTGCGGCCGCACCAGAGTTTTGTACAGCTTCACCATAACCTCTTGATTCCGGAACTCAATCCCTCTATTAATAAAAGCTAAAACGCTGTATGCCTTCTTAACAGCCCTGTCAACCTGGGTGGCAACTTTCAAGGATCTGTGTACATGGACACCGAGATCTCTCTGCTTATCTATACTGCTAAGAATCTTACCATTAGCCCTGTACTTTGCCTTCCGGTTACTCCTACCAAAGTGCATCACCTCACACTTGTCTGCATTAAACTCCATTTGCCACCTCTCAGCCCAGCTCTGCAGCTTATCTATGTCTCTCTGCAACCTACAGCAACCTTCGTCACTATCCACAACTCCACCGACCTTAGTGTCGTCTGCAAATTTACTAACCCATCCTTCTACGCCCTCATCCAGGTCATTTATAAAAATGACAAACAGCAGTGGACCCAACACCGACCCTTGCGGTACACCACTAGTAGCTGGTCTCCAGGATGACCATTTCCCATCAACTACCACCCTCTGTCTTCTTTCAGCAAGCCAATTTCCGATCCAAACTGCTATATCTCCCACAATTCCATTCTTCCGCATTTTGTACAATAGCCTATTGTGGGGAACCTTATCGAACGCCTTGCTGAAATCCATATACACCACATCAACCAGTTTACTCTCATCTACCTGTTTGGTCACCTTCTCAAAGAACTCAATAAGGTTTGTGAGGCACGACCTTCCCTTCACAAAACCGTGCTGACTATCCCTAATCAATTTATTCTTTTCTAGATGATTATAAATCCTACCCCTTATAACCTTTTCTAACATTTTACCAACAACTGAGGTAAGGGTCATTGGTCTATAATTACCAGGGTTGTCTCTACTCCCCTTCTTGAACAGGGGAACCACATTTGCTATCCTCCAGTCATCTGGCACTATTCCTGTAGACAATGATGAGTATATAATTGAGTATATGTGACAATAAAGCTAATTCAATTCAATTCAATCTGCCCCTACCCTGGAAAAGAGACCTTGGCCATTCACCCTATCCATGCCCCTCATGATTTTATAAACCTCTGACACTCTAGGGGGAAGAAACCCAGAATATCCAGCCTCTTCCAAATAACTCAAACACTCCAAACCTGGCAACATCCTTGTAAATCTTTTCTGCACCCTTTCAAATTTAACAACATCTCTCGTACTGCAGCTCATTGATTCTTTTCCATCTTGCCAACCATTACGTCAATCACAATTAAAAGTTGTATCAATTAATAGTCATTAAACTAATGGACCCAGCTACCTATCGCAGAGAGGAAAAATGATTATCTCTCAATTGTCAAAGTTCAAATATTTGGAAGATGAGAAATCACAAACATTCAGTCATATCTATGTTGCACAAAGGGCATATACCAGTAGTGTAGTGTACCACTATTGCTCAATTACTGCAAAAGCATCTACAGGCAAGACACTTGACCTTGCTGTCCACTATAAATATCATATAATTTACTGTCACAGGCTCAGATATGAATGGAACTTATCCCCTTTCAAAACCACAGTAGGATTCCTAATTATTCATGGGATTTGGGCATCACTGGCTAGGCCAGCATTTATTGCCCATCCCAAATTGCCCAGAGGGCAGTTGAGAGTCAATCACATTGCTGTGGGTTTGGTGTCACATGTAGGCCAGACCAGGTAAGGATGGCAATTTCCTTCCCTAAAGATTATTGGTGAACCAGATGGGTTTTCCCAACAATTGGAAATGGATTCATGGTCATCATTAGACTCCTTATCCCAGATTTTCATTTAATTCAAATTTTACATCTGCTAAGTCATGATTTGAACCAAGGTGCCCAGAATATTACCTGGGTCTCTGGATTACCAGTCCAGTGATTATACCATGAGGCCATCACCCTTTTGCTGTTACCCTCCTTTCTACCAGCCGTCACATTCAATAGCAAACCTTCTGCCCTTTCCTCACCCCCAACAGGATGATACCATCAAAAATGCCATCTTCCCCTCCCCTTTCAGCTTTCTATTCTGCCCACAATAGAATGGTCCACTCCTGAGTCAAGATCCCGTCCACTTAACATTCCACCCTAGGGGGTTTCAGCCTTCACCTTTTTACCACCTTCCATCTCCACATCTACAACACAGCTATTGTTCCAGATGAAACAACAATATCCCTGTATATCTCTGAGCTTTGACATTCACACTTGCAGCTTCATATATACTGTGGAAGACAAATAGAGACTATTGAGCACAGTGTGGAAACATGCTTGTTCAGCCTTAAGCTTCTGACCCACCATTCCCCCTCTGATCTCTGTGTCCTCAGCTTCCTCCATAGTTCCAACAAAGCTCGACGTAAGCACAGGCAACAGCATTGCATTATTTAATCGGGCACTTTAAAGCCTTCCAGGATTCATATTGAGATCAAATATTTCAATTCATAACCTTTGACCCCAGCTACTGGACCCACCTCTCTTTCTTTTTCTGCCCCAGTGCTGCTACCCTCTTATTTTGCATTGTCTACTTTTCTGGCATTGATTCCATCTGTTCTTCTCTCAATCAAAAATCTTCCCTTTTGTTCTTCCCCATACCTTTCCCTGTCTCTGCAATTATTTTAAATATGTTTCCTCTTCACTATTGTTTCCAGTTCTGAAAACAGAACATCAAACTAAAACTTAACTCTTCTCTCTTTCAACACAGACACTGGCTCTCCAATTGGGATTTTTCATCATTTCATTTCTTTTCATGAAAATATTCTCATTGCCTTGATTGACTTTTATTCTTGAACTCAACACTTGCAATAATAGAATCTTACAGCCTGGAAGTAGACTATTCAGCCCATCTAATTTCTATACTGTCACTGAATCTGTCTTGGCCATATATCAGAGATGGGTTTGTAAAACCTTAACCATTGGTGGGGTAGATTTTTGCTTCTGATTCTTTAAGTAGTGACTTTAAAGGTATATTGTCTGGTTCACAGTTCTTTGGCCATTGAAAACATATCCTCATTGTTAATTTGTCAACTCGCTTCAGGACATTAGGTACTTTGAGAAAATGACCTCTCCGTTTTCTTTGTTTTCTAGCACTTTACCCCCTAGCTGGCACCGTACCCACCCAGCTCAACAATGACACACTAAGTAATGCACTCAGCAGTAGACAGCAGCTGACAGAAGAGGGACTGAAACATTACTTTTCAGAATACAACAGCTGACCGCTGTTAAAAAGAGGGGAGTCCTGAGTGGAGTATCCTGTCAGAAATGCAGCTTTTTTTGCATAAAAGGAAATTGCCACTCCTCAGAAAATCCGTCCCTTTATTCTTTGTGTCCTTGCAGCGTACAAATTGACCACCACATTTTATCAGTTACTACACTGTAAAAAATATCTTATTGAGCTAAAGTACTATTGGCTGTGTTGAGGAAATGGATTATAGAGATAAACTTTCTGATGAATACTTCATTCCATTTACTTGGCACATCTATTTGTTTTTTTTCTCTCTACAAAGTGAAATCTACCTCACAATGTACGACAATGCCTATGCTGAGTCATTTCCACACAACAGTGGAAGAAATATTCGATTAAAAAGGCACTACTCAAAAGCACGAGTGAAAGATGATACTTGTGAGAAGGACAACTGACTCTTAACTCATTCCATTGTTTTTATAGTAAATAGGAGAACTAATGTGAAGAGATTAGAGGAGCTTACATTTTAGCTCTATCAGACATGAGATAAAATGGACAGATAAATAAAATAAACCCAGATTACAACATCAAGGAACGTCAAGGCAGGAGTAGTGGAAGGACACAGGCAGTTATAGATTCAGTGCCATTGAAAGTGGTCATGGGCAGCAATACTAATTGGGTTGAAATTGTTTCAGAGAGGGTAGGAACTGCAGGTGCTGGAGAACCTGAGATAACAAGGAGTACAGCTGGATGAACACAGCAGGCCGAGCAGCATCAGAGGGGCAGGAAAGCTGACAGTTTGGGCCTAGCCCTACAAATTGGGTGATGGCCAATCAACAGAACATAATCATTATGCATTGAAGTAAGACCAGTCAAACCTGCTTCATTCCTTTGAATGAGTGAAATCTTTTGCAGGCAATGTGAAGCTTTAAAGTATGGCACACGTAGACTTGCAACTCAACTGATTGAAAAGTGGTGCATATTTAGGGCGGCAAGATACGTCAGTGTTTACCATGGTTGCCCAACAGCACCAGAGACCTGGGTTTGATTACACCCTTGGGAGACTGTCTGTGTAGAGTTTCCACATTCTCCCCATGTCTGCATGGGTTCCCTCCAGGTGTCCCGGCTTCTTCCCACAGGCCAAAAATTTGCAGGTTAGGTGGACTGGCCATGGGAAATTGCCCATACTGCCCAGGGATATGCAGGCTCAGTGGATTAGCCATGGGAAATGCAGGTTACACATAGGGTAGGGGAATGGGTCCAGGTGGGAAGCTCTTCGGAGGGTTGGTGTGGACTTGATGGGCCACATGGCCTGTTTCCACACTGTAGGGATTCTATTTAAAGCCATGCTGAAACTCTTCACAGTTTGATCTATATTTTAGTCACTGGGCAGGGACTTGGGGTACTTTAGTCAGACCATAGTTTGGAGCTTGTTGGACTCTGGCAGAGACCCCTGATAAGACCAGAAGACTATAACATACGACCAGATTTAGGCTATTCAGCCCATCAAGTTCAGCTCTGCCATTTGATCTCGGCTGATATATTTCTCGACTCCATTCTCCTGCCTTCTCCCTGTAACCCTTGATCCTGTCACCAATCAAGAACCTGTTTATTTCTGTCTTAAATACACTTAATGACTTGGTTTCCACAGATTTTCCACCCTCTGGCTGAAGAAATTTCTCCTTATTTCAGTTCTAAAGTGTCGTCCCATCGCTGTAAGGCTGTGCCCTCGAGTCCTAGTCTCTCATACTGGTAGAACTATCTTCTCCACATCCATTCTATCCAGGCCTCTCAGTTTCAATCAGATCCCCCTCATTGTCCTTCTAAACTCCAATGACTGTAGATCCAGAGTCCTCAGCATTCCCATTAATGGAGGCACATGTCTCTTACCTACCTCCTGTTAGTAATGGTTAAGCTGGTGAAGAGTTCATATAACTTAGATATAGTTAGTGCCACACAGTAAACCACAGGTCAAGCCTCTTCAGCTAAAACTGACTCCTAGTCTGTCCTTCGCCACGGATTACTGAGCAGCTTCCAATGATTGGAACAAAGGTATTTCATTGCCATTCTAAGAGGGCCCAGAGAAAACAACACCAGTGAATTATGCACGTTCTCAGCCCACAGCCTTCCCATAATGCTGCACCGATTGCTGTATCACTGGGGTCTTCTTGTTCCACCACAGGTCAGCGATGACTACCATTGCATGAACCATTGCTTTACAAGATGGATGGTTACCACAAACTTGCAATCGAGAGAGGGCATTAGTTACACTCAAACCCATGAGATTCCAAGTGAAACATCAGGAATGGATGAGAACTAGGCCTATCTTTAGCAGGCGGCTGAGTTATTTTGGGAAGAGGGAAGGAGTTACAGGTGCTCAGTGTTGGGTCACTCCAATTTCTGATTTATACAAGTGGCTTGAATTTAGAAAGCCAATACAAATTGAGGAATAGATGGAAGACCAGCAGGATTGGAACTAAATATATCGGCAAGGTAAAGAATATGATACAGGGTTGGGGGTTGCTGGAGGGGGAGAGCCCTTGTGTTGAAGATAGTTGAAGAATGGATATAATGACTGGTATGCAGGCATGGAAACCTGTACAGATAGAATTTAAAAAATAGACAGGGATTTAACATTGTCACAGTTTTTAGCTGTGAACTGTGGGATGTGTAGGCCCCTGCTGACAGACTGTGAAATGGGAAAGTGGACAGATGTAATATAAAAACACAATGCAGAGATTAGCTAAGCACATTGTGAAGGTGGAGTGGTTTTAATTATAGAATCCCTACGCTGTGAAAACAGGCCACTCAGCCCATCAAGATCACCACAACACTCCGAAGAGCACCCCACCCAGACCCATACCCTTACCCTATCCCCACATTTCTCATCTAGCCTGCCCATCCATGGATTCTATAGGCAATTTCCCATGGCCAATCCACCAAACCTGCACATCTTTGGAGTGTGGGAGAAAACTGGAGCACACGGACACAGGGAAAATTTGCAAACTTCTCACAGACAGTCATGCACGTTTGGAATAAAACCCAAATTCTAGCCCTATGAGACGGCAGTCCTCACCGCTGAGCCACCGTGTCACTCATAAATGGGAGAGTTCAACTGTCATATAGGATAAGACAAGAAAACTAGTCTAGATCCAAAAGGTAATGAATATTTTTGAGCATGTTCAGGGTAGTTTTCTGCAACAACATACCTGCAAACCCATAGGGGAGACTATTCATTTCAGTAGGATGTGACGGCAACATTTAGTTGACAACATGCACAAACATCCATATAATTGCAATCAATTAAAGGCCAAATAGCTAAAAGCACCAATCAGGATCCCAATATCCTGCAGTCTGCCGGCCACCTTAGTTCCTTCATAAAAGAATCTCCTAACAAACCCTTGATGCTAGGTTCTCCGTGCCCAGGCCCAAACTAAACCGATGCCACAACCATTACAGATTTCGCTCGTAAATGTATAGAGGTCTGTGTGCGAAAGAAGTTAATCTGAACATTCCCCAACTGGAAACAATGGATAAACCAACAGATCCAATCTCTAATGAAATTCAGGTCAGATGCACCCAAAACGAGTGACCCTGACCTACAGACGAAATTCAGGCATGACCTTCATGAGGCCACCAAGGATGGCAAGAGGCAATACC